>NW_027361869.1:3325000-3925000 GCF_039654945.1 Dendrobates tinctorius | reverse complement strand
GAGAACACCTAATACGGAAACTTAATGAGAATCCTTTATAAAACACAGAAAATCACCCAGATTAAATTCTATAGTTATTCCAATCCAAGCGACTGCCAAGAAATGGGTGCCACAAAAAAAGTTTTATACACACAAAATTAGTTATCATTATTTGCTGCTTTTCTTTCCACGTGGATCGAGGATGGATTATACTAATAGCTACAAAATCATATCTACCGGGCCATGGAGAAGCCTGAGTTTAAAGGCTGCGTCTATCTTTGGGGAGCGTTTTACGACTTACTTATTCATGTAAAGTATATAAAACTATTCATCAAGCTGTTCATACCATTGTTCTGGCGTAAAACTGCTTGTAGTTTTGCAGCTTTTTCACGGCTGCCAATGTTTCCTTCTTCAAGCTGCTGACAGTCTGGCAGGGTTTTTTGATGTATCTGGGAGAACCTATGGGTTTTCGGTGGTATTGGAAGAATCAGAAAGCACCTGGGATACCATGGGGCACCAGGGAACGATGCAGATAACATTAATAAAGGATTTCTAACAGGAGATTTGGGTATTGGGTAAGGCTAGTTTCACATTAGCGTTTTTTTGCGCAGCGCATCGTGCGCATAAAAAACGCAAAGAAAAACGCAAAACAAACGCGCGTTTTTTTAACGTCATGCGCACGCTGATGCGTCAAAATGCGTTTGCGTTTTTTTATGCACATGCGTTTTTAGGTGTGACATTTTTTCCATTGTCTAGAGAACATTCTAGACTTGTTTCACTCAAAAACGCATGCGCAAAAAAACGCAACCGTGCGCAAGACCATGCGCACGCATGCGTTCCCATAGGCTTCAATGTGTTGTTTTTGCGCATTCCGTGCGCAAGCGTGCGCATGCGTTTTTTTGCCGAGACAGGGCGCACCAAAAAATGCAACATGTTGCGTCTGGCGCGCCTGGCGCAAAAGACAGAAAAACGCATGCGCACGAAAACGCAAGTGTGCGCTAGACCATGCGCACGTCATGTTAAACATAGGTGCGCAGTGCGCATGCGCTGCGCACAAAAGCGCAAATGTGAAACCAGCCTAAGAGACCCAAGCTTGCATATACTTGGTGCCCTGTGCTAGTAAATGCAACCACTGGTGCAAAAAAGTTAGAGATATTAGGTCATCCGTAAGCAGTGTCGGGCTGTGGTGCCAAGGTCTCACTAGTAACCAATGCCAGGGTCCAATTTTTCACCTATATGTAAATGTGACATTATCCTCAACCACAAACTTAAACAACAATGGACTGGGTAGATTGATAAATGAATAAGATGCTGCCTGTGTCTGTACATAGCGTTTCAAGTATAATGGGCCAAGTACTGCTCGTATAAGAGGGTGGTGACCAGCTATTGCAAAGGGGCCCACCAGAGGATTCTCCAGTTCTCCTGTGGGTTAGTCCAAGTCTGTCTGTAAGGAACCCATACATCTTAGATACAGTGCCTTGCGAAAGTACTCGGCCCCATGGAACTTTTCAACCTTTTCCACATATCATGCTTCACACATAAAGATACCAAATGTACATTTTTGGTGAAGAATGAACAACAAGTGGGACACAATTGTGAAGTTGAACAAAATGTATTGGTTATTTTAAATTTTTGTGGAAATACAAAATCTGAAAAGTGGAGCGTGCAATATTATTCGGCCCCTTTACTTTCAGTGCAGCAAACTCACTCCAGAAGTTCATTGTGGATCTTGGAATGATCCAATGTTGTCCTAAATGACTAATGATGATAAATATAATCCACCTGTGTGTAATCAAGTCTCTGTATAAATGCACCTGCTCTGTGATAGTCTCAGGGTTCTGTTTGATGCACAGAGAGCATCAGGAAGACCAAGGAACAGAACAGGCAGGTCTGTGATCCTGTTGTGGAGTTTAAACCTGGATTTGGATACAAAATGGTTTCCAAAACTTTAAACATCCCAAGGAGCACTGTGCAAGCGATCATATTGAAATGGAAGGAGTATCAAACCATTGCAAATCTACCAAGACCCGGCCGTCCCTCTAAACTTTCATCTCAAACAAGGAGAAGACTGATCAGAGATGCAGCCAAGAGGCCCATGATCACTCTGGATGAAATGCAGAGATCTACAGCTGAGGTGGGACAGTCTGTCCATAGGACAACAATCAGTCATACACTGCACAAATCTGGCCTTTATGGAAGAATGGCAAGAAGAAAGCCATTTCTCAAAGATATCCATAAAAAGTGTTGTTTAAAGTTTGCAACAAGCCACCTGGGAGACACACCAAACATGTGGAAGATGGTGCTCTGGTCAGATGAAACCAAAATCAAACTTTTTGGCAACAATGCCAAACGATATGTTTGGCGTAAAGGCAACACAGCTCATCACCCTGAACACACCATCCCCACTGTCAAACATGATGGTGGCAGCATCATGGTTTGGGCCTGCTCTTCTTCAGCAGGGACAGGGAAGATGGTTAAAATTGATGGGAAGATGGATGGAGCCAAATGCAGGACCATTCTTGAAGAAAACCTGTTGGAGTCTGCAAAAGACCTGAGACTGGGACGGAGATTTGTCTTCCAACAAGACAATGATCCCAAACATAAAGCAAAATCTACAGTGGAATGGCTCAAAAATAAACATATCCAGGTGTTAGAATGGCCAAGTCAAAGTCCAGACCTGAATCCAATCGAGAATCTGTGGAAAGAGCTGAAAACTGCTGTTCACAAACGATCTCCATCCAACCTCACTGAGCTCGAGCTGTTTTCCAAGGAAGAATGGGCAAGAATTTCAGTCTCTCGATGTACAAAACTGATAGAGACATACCCCAAGCGACCTGCAGCTGTAATCACAGCAAAAGGTGGCGCAACAAAGTATTAAGTTAAAGGGGCCGAATAATATTGCACGCCCCACTTTTCAGTTTTTGAATTTCCACAAAAATTTAAAATAACCAATAAATTTCGTTCAACTTCACAATTGTGTCCCACTTGTTATTGATTCTTCACCAAAAATTTACATTTGGTATCTTTATGTTTGATGCATGATATGTGGGAAAAGGTTAAAAAGTTCCAGGGGGCCGAATACTTTCACAAGGCACTGTATGGTCACTGGGGTCCTTTCTCTCCTGTAGAGTGTAAGCTCTTATAGTCAGTGGGATCCTCTCTCTCCTGTAGAGTATAAGCTCTTATGGTTAGTGGGGTCCTCCCTCTCTCCTGTAGAGTGTAAGCTCTTATGGTCAGTGAGGTCCTCTCTCTCCTGTAGAGTGTAAGCTCTTATGGTCAGTGGGATCCTCTCCTGTAGAGTGTAAATTCGTATGGTCAGTGGGGTCTTCTCTCTCCTGTAGAGTGTAACCTCTTATGGTCAGTGGGGTCCTCTCTCTCCTGTAGAACGTAAGCTCTTATGGTCAGTGGGTCTCTCTCTCCTGTAGTGTGTAAGCTCTTATGATTAGTGGGGTCCTCTCTCTCCTGTAGTGTGTAAGCTCTTATGGTCAGTGGAGTCCTCTCTCTCTCCTGTAGAGTGTAAGCTCTTATGGTCAGTGGGATCCTCTCTCTCCTGTAGTGTGTAAGCTCTTATGATTAGTGGGGTCCTCTCTCTCTCCTGTAGAGTGTAAGCTCTTATGGTCAGTGGGATCCTCTCTCTCCTGTAGTGTGTAAGCTCTTATGATTAGTGGGGTCCTCTCTCTCTCCTGTAGAGTGTAAGCTCTTATGGTCAGTGGGATCCTCTCTCTCCTGTAGTGTGTAAGCTCTTATGATTAGTGGGATCCTCTCTCTCTCCTGTAGAGTGTAAGCTCTTATGGTCAGTGGGGTCCTCTCTCTCCTGTAGTGTGTAAGCTCTTATGATTAGTGGGGTCCTCTCTCTCTCCTGTAGAGTGTAAGCTCTTATGGTCAGTGAGGTCCTCTCTCTCTCTCTCTCTTCTGTAGAGAGTAAGCTCCTATGGTCAGTGGAGTCCTCTCTCTCTCCTGTAGAGTGGAAGCTCTTAAGGTCAGCGAGCGCGCCCCTTGAGAAAGCAGCCGTGAAACGCGCGTCGGGGATTTCCTGCCCACCACCTGAGGTAACACATGCTGTCTCATTCTCATTCTGTATTGCTCCTTAGGATATGTCACCGCCATATCTTGCACAGGCACACACTGGCCCTTTGATATCCTCTTTATTCTTTGCTTATGCCAATTTGCACATATGCATTGTTGTAATTATTTCTCCATTCAGTAAGCAATGATATTAGTCCGAATGAGCAAGTTTTTCATTCTCTATACTTAGCCACATATGGTTATTTGCATATACAGTATTTTAGATATTTTTTTGCACTTTACCTCTTGTTGTAGTGACTATTTGCAGTACCCACATTTTAATTCTTCTATTGATTTTTATGTGTAAATTTTAATTATATTTAAATAAAGACTACATTTTATTCTTTGGATATGGCTTCGTTTCGCTATTTGGATGATGTGTGGGAAAAGGTTGAAAAGTTCCAGGGGGCCGAATTCTTTCGCAAGGCACTGTAGCTGTGGGCGGAACACTCTTTTGACAAGCAGCCATCTTTCCGACCCCACATTCATGAACATTCATCTCGGCTGAGAATGCGTGTATTTTCAAAAACAAGAGGGTGTAAGTACCAGCCAAAAGCCTCTGGTGGAAGCTTATTTTCCTTAAGAACCAGAGGACCGGGCTTGTTGAAATTCAGCTGCCCAATCTTTTGCTCTCCCAAAATCTGTTGTCAGTGGAAGATTGGGACACCTTCATACGCATCCGATAATTAGCCAGTTCCGGTGAAATTGTTTCAGCCAAGATGAATATAATATGGATCGTGACTCGTGAGCATTTCACTCTGAGGTGATAATGTTGCATGGAAAGCATGGAGCCAACATTTTTTTTTATCACCGTATCCACACCTTTATTTTTAGGACGCCCCTCTTTTACACCCCCTCCACATCTCATGTATGGAAGAAATCTTCTGGAGGTTGCTGCTTAGGAAGGCAACGGTGGCACCAGGGAAATTTGCCAAGAGTTCCTGGATTCCGGGTGGTGTTCATCATTTTCCTGACATTCCGGAAGAGTTGGTAAGAATTCCTTAAGATGTTTTTTATAACATTAATCCCACTCCTGCCAATCCAATTTAGCCCAAATTTTGCATTACAATTCCAGTACAGATATCAAGCCGTGAGTGTCACTTATGGGCGACTGATAAAAAAAAACGACTGCACTTTTCAAAGATGAGATGCGCTTATTGTATTGGATGGCGAGGCCTCTTAATCCTGTTACTGCCCCAGAGGCCTGCATGGCAATGCAGCAAAAGGATTAAACTCCTTGAAGAAGAAAGACGGAGTGAGATGCTGAGTTTATCAGCTCGTACAGCTGTAGCTCGTGTCATTGTTGCGCCAGATAAAACACTTTTATTAAAGCCCCATCATATCATAGGGCGACTATAGAATGAGCGGCAAGGGGAGCTTTGAAAGTTACAACATAATATCACGCCGGAGGGGATCGTGAAACCTGCTGTAAAGCTATAGAAAATCTGATGACATCCTGAAAAAAGCTTCCTTATCTCAGTCCTGGGGAAAGAAGAGCGCTGCATGCACTGCGCCCCCGACTGTGGATGTGCCGTAGAAGCCCAAGGCGCCCGAGCTCTGGAAATGTTTAAACTGATGTGACATATATCAGCAAGATCATGTCTGGGCATCCACAGAGCTGGACAAACAGGGACATTAGAGACAAAGCAACGTTCCCCTGACACAGATGCTGAAGCCAAGGGTCCTGAAGTAACTAACCAATCTAATCAGCCCAGTAATGACTGTACCAACAAACAGAGCCTCTATCATTAATGGAAAATTTTACATATTAGTCCATGTACCATTTTTCATTGCATATTCTAAATGGATATAGTATTGGGGCTTGAACACATTACACCTACAGGAGCTTTTCTGACCTCTCATCCTACACCCATAGACATTAATTTGGAGTCGGCCCCTCTGCAGATATAACGGCTCCCGCTCTTCTGGGAAGGATTTCTATACTTTTTTGGAGATGTCTTTAGGAATTTTTGCCCCTGAATCCAGAAAAAGTGTGGCGCCCCTAAGGGTTCAGTCAACACGGAGGTACTGCACCTCCTCCTGAGGTGTCGTATCCCACTCCCCAGGTAAGATGGTAACCCCAGGCCAGACTCCATCACGTACATCCAGCACAGACACCTTAGAACAGCAGAGCACCCTTTATGGCAGCTGCTTTGGTTCATGAAGGGTGCTGGGTGAAGCTTAAGGTACTGTCACACTTAGCGATGTACCAGCGATCCCGACCAGCGATATGACGCGGTCAGGATCGCTGGTGCATCGCTAAGTGGTCACTAGTGAGCTGCCACACAGGCAGATCTCACCAGAGACATCGCTGGGGTCGGGGGTCGCTACTTACCTATCACACCAGCGTCCTCCCGCCCGTCTCCACACATCGCTCGTCGTCACAGCAGGAAGCGCCACAGGAAGCTGACGACGAGAAACAGTCCTGGACGTTCTCGCGCGATCAGCGAAAACCAGTGGGGGAGCCGGTCGTAGGTAAGTATCACACACAGCGATATCGCTAGCAATATCGCTATAACGTCACAAGTTATAGCGATATCGCTTAGTGTGACAGGCCCTTTAGATTGCACTAAGAGGGGAAAGCTGACAGAAAGTTAGGCCGGAATCCCCATAGAGGGGGAGGAAGAAAGTTCCCCACTGGGGGAAGGAGGGAAAGGACGTAGATGCAGCAGCCTCCTGTGAGCTGGAGCTGCTGGCAAGGAAAGAGAAAGAAAGAAGGATCAGTTGTTCACAAGAAAGATAGAAAAGAACGGAACGTGAGGAGGAGAGAGACTGGGGACTAGGGCTAGAGCAGAGCCCTTTCCTAAGTTTAATGCACCAAGGCCGGGCGCCGGTATCCGAGGCTGTGTGTGAGAAATAGAAGTTGTGACCTCTTTATTCCCACCTAAGACTCGAAGACACAGCAGCATAGTGTGTGAGCCGGGACATGATTGTAAGGAGTCCCCGAAGCAGGCTACAGCTGCCTGTCATGCGAGTGGAGTTATATGTAACATCAAAAAGGAGGAACTTGAGTGTAATTCAGAACTACAAGTACTTCAGATTAGCACTAGAAAGGAGACGTTCAGAAAAGGCACACGAAAGAGAGTGCTGGAAGGGTTAATTCCATCCGCCGGGGAGTTGGCTGGCCCCTGACCTGGAGACCACGGCACTGAAGCGGGCATCTGTCTGTGCCAGAAACGTGAGTAAAGTATCGGAACTGCACTCAGCTGTGTCATTGCCTTCTTCCTGCGCCAAACTACTCAGCACTGCTACATCTCTGTGCCTAACACTACATAATCTACCTCAACATCTACTACCGCTGCTGTGGGACTACAGCTCTGCCTGTGGAGAGCTATTACATCTTTGCTGCACCACACCATCTGTCCCAGAGAATCTGCACTGCAGCGCTGGTCCCCTTTCTGACCAGATACCACAGGTGGCGTCACAAACTTATCTACATATAAACTTTATTCAGCTTCTTTCCACCTATTTTACATGGACACCAAGGGCCACGGACCGGGTCACCGCCACCGCGACACTTCCCCTTTAAGAGTCCGGCCCGGTACCGAGTAAGTGATCCCACACTTGCCCTGAGGGTGATACAAAAGCATTTGTGAGGTCAGATACTGATGTTAGGGAGACGCTGGGCTCACAATTTCTGCTCTAGCTGTTATCAAAGGTTTTGGATGGGGTTGGGTTCCGGGATCTTTGCAGCTGCTCATGTTCTTCTACCAAACTCCCCCAACCATGTAATTATGAAAGTCGTGCACTCGGCACAGACATGAGGAACAGAAAAGGGTCTTCCCCAAACTGTTCCCACAAAGCTGGAAGAAACAATCGTCCAAAATGTCATGTATGATGAAATATTGAGATTTCTCTTCATTGAGACTAAGAGGCCGAGGCTGATGTTGAACCTTGAAAAACAAGCCCATAACAGTATCATCCTAGACCAAACTGTACAGGTGGCACAATGCAGTCAGGGGGTAATGTTATCCTGGTATTCATCAAACCAAGACTCGCTCATCCAGATGCCAGATAGAGAAGAGTGATCCTTCACTGCACAGAACATGTTTCCTCTAGAGTAGAGATGAGCAGACCCGGTGAAGTTCGAGTTCTGGTACCTGACCGAACTTTAGTGCAAAGAACTGCACCCGAATTTGAACTCAAATCCCATTTAAATCAATGGGGACAAGCACTTGGGAGTTGGAAAATTTCTCTCTATCCATCCACTCCATCCAATACTCAGCATTGTGCTTGGTGATGGAGTCCGGGTTTCAAATGCCACCACGGACAACATCTGCAAGCATTTTGCTTTGTTGTGCATCATTTTTGGGCGTACAGTATATGCCATTAGAGGCCCAGACATAGTAGACTGAAAAAGATGCACAACAGCACACACGGTGACTCAGTCTGCACCATTATAGTCATTGGCCCCATTGGTTCAGGCGCCCGAATCCCATTTTGTTGGAAATTTGGATATGATCTCCTACAGGACCACGAAACGTTGGACAAAGAGCAGTGTGGAAGCACCCTAAGTAAAAAGAAATTGCTTGTCTGCACTGCCCCAGTGAATAACATTATTATATATATATATATATATATATATATATATATATATATATATATATATATATATACAGTGGGGAAAAAAAGTATTTAGTCAGTCAGCAATAGTGCAAGTTCCACCACATAAAAAGATGAGAGGCGTCTGTAATTTACATCATAGGTAGACCTCAACTATGGGAGACAAACTGAGAAAAAAAAATCCAGAAAATCACATTGTCTGTTTTTTTTTTCATTTTATTTGCATATTATGGTGGAAAATAAGTATTTGGTCAGAAACAAAATTTCATCTCAATACTTTGTGATATATCCTTTGTTGGCAATGACAGAGGTCAAACGTTTTCTGTAAGTCTTCACAAGGTTGCCACACACTGTTGTTGGTATGTTGACCCATTCCTCCATGCAGATCTCCTCTAGAGCAGTGATGTTTTTGGCTTTTCGCTTGGCAACACGGACTTTCAACTCCCTCCAAAGGTTTTCTATAGGGTTGAGATCTGGAGACTGGCTAGGCCACTCTAGGACCTTGAAATGCTTCTTACGAAGCCACTCCTTCGTTGCCCTGGCGGTGTGCTTTGGATCATTGTCATATTGAAAGACCCAGCCACGTTTCATCTTCAATGCCCTTGCTGATGGAAGGAGGTTTGCACTCAAAATCTCACGATACATGGCCCCATTCATTCTTTCATGTACCCGGATCAGTCGTCCTGGCCCCTTTGCAGAGAAACAGCCCCAAAGCATGATGTTTCCACCACCATGCTTTACAGTAGGTATGGTGTTTGATGGATGCAACTCAGTATTCTTTTTCCTCCAAACACAACAAGTTGTGTTTCTACCAAACAGTTCCAGTTTGGTTTCATCAGACCATAGGACATTCTCCCAAAACTCCTCTGGATCATCCAAATGCTCTCTAGCAAACTTCAGACGGGCCCGGACATGTATAGGCTTAAGCAGTGGGACACATCTGGCACTGCAGGATCTGAGTCCATGGTGGCGTAGTGTGTTACTTATGGTAGGCCTTGTTACATTGGTCCCAGCTCTCTGCAGTTCATTCACTAGGTCCCCCCGCGTGGTTCTGGGATTTTTGCTCACCGTTCTTGTGATCATTCTGACCCCACGGGGTGGGATTTTGCGTGGAGCACCAGATCGAGGGAGATTATCAGTGGTCTTGTATGTCTTCCATTTTCTAATTATTGCTCCCACAGTTGATTTCTTCACTCCAAGCTGGTTAGCTATTGCAGATTCAGTCTTCCCAGCCTGGTGCAGGGCTACAATTTTGTTTCTGGTGTCCTTTGACAGCTCTTTGGTCTTCACCATAGTGGAGTTTGGAGTCAGACTGTTTGAGGGTGTGCACAGGTGTCTTTTTATACTGATAACAAGTTTAAACAGGTGCCATTACTACAGGTAATGAGTGAAGGAAAGAGGAGACTCTTAAAGAAGAAGTTACAGGTCTGTGAGAGCCAGAAATCTTGATTGCTTGTTTCTGACCAAATACTTATTTTCCACCATAATATGCAAATAAAATGAAAAAAAAACAGACAATGTGATTTTCTGGATTCTTTTTTCTCAGTTTGTCTCCCATAGTTGAGGTCTACCTATGATGTAAATTACAGACGCCTCTCATCTTTTTAAGTGGTGGAACTTGCACTATTGCTGACTGACTAAATACTTTTTTTCCCCACTGTATATATATGAACAACGGCAAAGCAAGGTCCAGCAATAACGTGAGCAATCCAGGATGCTGTTAAAAAATTTTGGACCATGAAGAAGGCGGGTTCTACCGCTGAAACGCGTAGTCCTATCTGCACCACTTTCCTGCGTTATTGCTGTTTTGAACTGCTTGGACCATTGCATTTTAATGGATTTATGAATAAAAAGAAAGAAAAAATTTTTAACAGCATCCTGGATTGCTCACGTTATTGCTGGACCTTGCTTTGCCGTTGTTCACATTTGTATGGATGGACTCCTACATCCTGATCCGGGCACAACGGAGTTAACCAGGTCAGCTGAGGTTCCAGGTGGTTCACAGGAGTGAGCTGGTCTACATTGTTGGATTTATATATATATATATATATATATATATATATATATATATATATATAAATAAATCAGTAGATCCACTTCCCCATAGAAGCAGTGGGGATCAAAATGCTGCCGCTGCACTCATAGATGTGCATTTCATGACAGCTGGCTTCCTCAGGAGGTCATGAGCCCCTGAGGAAGCCAATACGTACTTGAGATTTTTTAATAGTCTGGGGAAAAAAGTGTATTTTTTGTAAAGTTCAATCTTGATTGTTTTTTGATTGGCTGTAAGACATAAGAATTCTGTAGCATTTTATCTTAAACTAAAAATGTTTAAATAATTTATTGCTACCTTGACCCATGTGAACATTTAGTCACACTACACACTCTGACACTGTCCAATCAATGCTATGTAGGGACACACTTTACTGACAAAAGAATTGTATGACCGATTTGTCTTTTATTGTACATTTTCAGGAAGACTAAGGCTGGTTTCACACTAGCGTTTGATCGCGCAGCGCATCGTGCGCTATCGGGCGCATGCGCATTGTTCCCCTATCTTTAACATGGTGGTCGCAGGGTCTTGCAAATGTACGCGCTCATCAGCGTTTAGCGTGCGCTGCGCATTTTACAGGTGTGCACCCAGACGCGCCGTACGCTACATGTTGCATTTTTTGTTCAGCCAAGATGGTGAAGCTCCCCACAGGTGGAGCTGTAGCCCCAGGGCAGTGTAGATGTAGGGGTAGAGGAGAAGCACAAGCAGTGTAGAAACTGGTTCCCAGAGGTAGCGGTGCTGGGTGTGTTGGCGCAAGAATCAATGGATGACACCAGGCTTGTAGTTCCAAAGCTTTACTCACAGTATGTAGTACACACAGGTGCCTGCCTCCGTGCTGTGTCCTCCGGGTCAGGGACTCAATCAACCTCCAGGCCAGATGGAATGCTCCCTTCCAACACTCCACCAACATGTGCCTTTCTGAACGGCTCCTCTTATAGTGCCTTTAAGTGTGAAGTACTCCGAGTACTGAGTTACACTGGAGTTCCTCCTGACAGATGTTCCCAAGAACTCTACTTGTATGGCAGACAGCTGTAGCCTTCTTCGGGGACTCCTTACTCCTGAGTCCCGGCTCACTATCCAAGTTGCTGTTGTGCCCCCAAGTCTTAGATGGGAGTAGTGCATTTACAGCCCACTACTCCATCGGTGTCTGCTGTAGGACCATTAGTATCCATACAACCTCGGGGACCAGGCCCCGGCCTTGCGCTTACAACTTCTAGGCAGGGTTCTTCCTCTAACCCACGTCCTCTGTTCCCGTTTACTCCTATGTTCCGTACTAGTCTTTCCTTCTTATGGAAGATCAGGTTTCAGTTCCATGTCTTTCTCCTTCTTTCCTTTCCCATGCCAGCAGACCCAGGTCACTGAGATCTGCTGCAGCACCTCCTTCCTCCATCCCTCTCTCAGGGATCTTCTTTCCTCACTCCTCTCTGAGTGACTCTCCGACTGACTGACCTCTAATCCTAACCCTTCCCGCTCTTTTATGTATTCTAACTCCACCCGCCTCCCAGCACGTTTCATGTTCCAAGCAGGGAGCCACCAAAGGTGCTCTGCTACACTCCAAGCAGGGAGCCGCAATGTGGCTTTGCTGAACTACCGTGTTGTGTGGGATGCAGGTGTTGGAGCGTGGTCAGGAACCTCCAACTTACCTGGATGGTGGGGCACCACACCTCATGAGGAGGTGCAGTACCTCTGTGGTGACAGAGTCTCAGGGGCGCCACATAACCCCCCGTTAAACACAGCACATCCACTGGCTGCAAGGCAAACAAAGTTGACAATACATGAACATACAAATTTTTTTTTTTTCATTTTTGTAAATGCTGAATAAACATTTCTTATACTAAACTTCCCAATGTGGGAGGCACGGTTTCTTGAACGCTGCAAACAGTTTTAACTAGCTATTTAAATTCAAAATTATGCTACCTAATTTAAAGTGCTATGGAAGCAACTCAATATCAATTCACCTTTTTCCAGCAACACATCTCTGTTCTGTTACTCTACACATTCTCTTACTTTCTTATATGACAACTGCTGGTGTCTAGTTCATCACCTGTAACTTCAATTCTTTATTCACATTCAAGGCATTTGTACTTCAAAATTTCTTTAGTAAACCGTTACTAAATTTTGACATTTGCAAAACATTCACTATAAAATCTGTCATTAAGCATTATCACTTTCTAGCGTTATGTTTCAAAAATACATTAACCATTATCAATAAGTGCAAATAATAGACACGGGTCCAGCCAACATGTCTGGAAATGTCCTTATGCTGAGGTAATTCTTCCTTCAAGAAGAGAGAGTCCTATGTAAAACCAAGAGAGAGCACCTAAAGAGGTGCAAACTATATACAATAACAGTTCTAGACCATTCAGCATTCATGATCTCTGCAGCTCAAGTGGGGAAGCTGCCAATACAACTGGGCAACAACTGGAAAAAACAAAACTAAACCATGATGGTCAAAATAAGAAACAAAAGGCACAGCGGTGCAAATACCCTCCTGGCTAACAAGAGTTATTTTAATGAAGCATCTTGACTAATTGTTGTCCCCTCCTGGGGTTTCTGAACTTTGGGTATCTTCATCCTGTCGCTGGTTGCTTGCCAATTGCATGTACTCTGCCTCCCAAAGGGAGAGATAAGGACTGGTCGGGGGTCGCCGGCGGAGGTCAATGGGGCCATTCCTATTCATGGGTTCCGCTTCTAAAACTAGGGTCAGACCTGGAGCCGTAATCATACCTGGCGCTCCCAGCTGCGGATCCGGTACCTGGTAGTGGACGGCGGCAGCCGCAACTCCCGGAGTTGCCGATGGGGTGGATCGCAGCTGGATTAGGGCAGGGGCAAGACCGGTTTCTGCCGGGGCCGTCGGTGGAGGCATGTGCAACCGCGCCCAGTCCAGACGGGGACGCGGTCCCGGCCCTCCATTCTGCTCCGGAACCCTCATATATCTCCTCTGGACGGGACTCATCCAATGGCAATATCGGTTGTGAGGTGGTGGCGGGCGCTGCAGGGGATGTATCAGCAGTCGTAGCCTCCGCAGGAGTGGCCTGGGAGCGAGTGGCTTTCCCTCCCCCCGTTCTTCTGACTTCTTTTCTCTTTCCATCATGGCGTTCTGGCGTTCTTCTTCCTGTCTCGGCTCTTTTCCCGCCACTGGCTTCCACTCCTCCTTCTTGGGGCGGCGTCTTCTTCCACCTCCTCCATACCAAGCCAGTATATGAGCCCCTCGGGGGGTGGGCCATGTTGCCGTTGCATAGTAATTCAGGCAGGGGAGGCCCAGGACAGTTCGCGGTCTTTTCTTAGGACCTCCCAAGTTGTCACGCCCATCTTCACCGCGCCAGCGACCATTTTTAATGTTCATTTTGCAGTCTATTAAATTGGGTCTTCGGCACATGTTCAAAAACTTTTAGTCTTAGGCACACAGAACCCAATGGCATTTGGTCTAGTCATCCAGTTCGTGACGCCAAAAATTTGGGTCGCCCTCACAGGGCCGTGGGGTACTCAGTAGCGGGCCGGCGTCGGCGGGATGTGTCACAGCGGCGGTGACCCGGTCCGTGGCCCTGGGCGCCCAATTAACAGGGGAAGTTTCAATGGTGGAATGTAGTTAATGGAATAGTTTGTGACGCCACCTGTCGTGTTCGGCAAGTGAGATGTTAAGCCGACGCTGCATGCAGATCCTCTGGGGCTGGTGGTGTGTTGCAGCAAAGATGGTGAAGCTCCCCACAGGTGGAGCTGTAGCCCCAGGGCAGTGCAGATGTAGGGGTAGAGGAGAGACACAAGCGGTGTAGAAACTGGGACCCAGATGTAGCGGTGCTGGGTGTGTTGGCGCAAGAATCAATGGAGGACACCAGGCTTGAAGTTCCAAAGCTTTACTCACAGTCTGTAGTACACACAGGTGCCTGCCTCCATGCTGTGTCCTCCGGGTCAGGGACTCAATCAACCTCCAGGCCAGATGGAATGCTCCCTTCCAACGCTCCGCCAACATGTGCCTTTCTGAGCGTCTTCTCTTATAGGGCCTTTAAGTGTGAAGTACTCCGAGTACTGAGTTACACTGGAGTTCCTCCTGACAGATGTTCCCAAGAACTCTACTTGTACGGCAGACAGCTGTAGCCTGCTTCGGGGACTCCTTACTCCTGAGTCCCGGCTCACTATCCAAGTTGGCCGTTGTGCCCCCAAGTCTTAGATGGGAGTAGTGCATTTACAGCCCACTACTCCACCGGTGTCTGCTGTAGGACCATTAGTATCCATACAACCTCGGGGACCAGGTCCCGGCCTTGCGCTTACAACTTCTAGGCAGGGTTCTTCCTCTAACCCACGTCCTCTGTTCCCATTTACTCCTACGTTCCATACTAGTCTTTCCTTCTTATGGAAGATCAGGTTTCAGTTCCATGTCTTTCTCCTTCTTTCCTTTCCCGTGCCAGCAGACCCAGGTCACCGAGATCTGCTGCAGCACCTCCTTCCTCCATCCCTCTCTCAGGGATCTTCTTTCCTCACTCCTCTCTGATTGACTCTCCGACTGACTGACCTCTAATCCTTACCCTTCCCGCTCTTTTATGTATTCTAACTCCACCCGCCTCCCAGCACGTTTCATGTTCCAAGCAGGGAGCCACCAAAGGTGCTCTGCTACACTCCAAGCAGGGAGCCGCAATGTTGCTTTGCTGAACTACCGTGTTGTGTGGGATGCAGGTGTTGGAGCGTGGTCAGGAGCCTCCAACTTACCTGGATGGTGGGGCACCACACCTCAGGAGGAGGTGCAGTACCTCTGTTGCGACTGAGCCTCAGGGGCGCCACATGTAGTTAAAAGAAGGTGTCTTCAGGGACAATTACTCTACAGACAGCCTTGCAGAGAGATCAGACAAGAGCCTAGAAGAGCCTTTACAAGTGTGGATTCAAGCTTCAGGAGCCAAAATGTGAGTATTCTTCAACATAATGTCTGTGTGTCCTGTACAATTTTATAATGTACTAATGTATTTTTTGTTTTCATTTCAGCATGTCTTCTTCTGGATCGGTGTATTCGCCATCTCGGCAAGAACTGGCCCAAGCTGATCGTGAGGTGAGTGTCTTGCTGTCTTTGGGTAAGTATATCTGCCTCTATAAATGTGTTTTAATTTTTTCTTTCTTTACAGACATCGGACATGGCCAGTGAAGGTGAAGTGCGGGAGCAGTCTGAGCGGGAGCAGTCTGAGCGGGAGGATTCTGAGCGGGAGCAGCGTAGTCAAGTCGTGTCGAGGAGACACAATGTTAGTATATTTTTTTTTTTCTGTCTTTATTTATCTTGCTTTTTCTCTGTTTCGTTTTGTATCTGTTTCATTTTCCAAAATTCAAAACGTTATAATATTATTTTTTATAGGTTCCACAACGGGATGACAAAGAAGTAGTGTACATCAACAACGAGCACCTGATCCGTCTCATTGAGGAGCGTATCCCGTTGTGGGACAGCCGTGACCAGCAGTACAAAGAGACAGTGGTGACCCGGCAGCTCTGGAATGAGGTGGCCGCAGCGATGATGGATGGCTGGGACAGCGCCTCTCCAAGTTCAAAAAGGGCGCTCAGTAAGTATAAAGATGCTCTGTGATACTGCATTGATTTTGGACCTGATGGTGCTGATGTGTTTTTTGCAAGGTATATTCTTGCATAAAACACATCAATGCCTTGTGGAATACATAGATTGTTTTTGTCTTCAACTGCTGCATTGCTTTATGGTCCTGATGGTGCTGGTGTTTTTTTGGCAAGATATATTCTTGCATTAAAAACACCAATGCCGTGTCGAAAACAGTGATTGAGTTTTGTCTTCAACTGCTGCATTGCTTTATGGTCTTGATGGTGCTGATGTGTTTTTTGCAAGATATATTCTTGCATTAAACACATCAATACCTTGTGGAATACATAGATTGATTTTTGTCTTCAACTGCTGCATTGCTTTATGGACCTGATGGTGCTGGTGTTTTTTTGGCAAGATATATTCTTGCATTAAAAACACCAATGCCATGTGGAAAACTGTGATTGATTTGTGTCTTCAACTGCTGCATTGCTTTATGGTCCTGATGGTGCTGGTGTTTTTTTGGCAAGAGATATTCTTGCATTCAAAACACCAATGCCATGTGGAAAACAGTGATTGATTTTTGTCTTCTGCTGTCATGATCCGGTTTTCACTCTTGATCCGGATGATACTGTTGTTTTCGCTGCTACATATAACAGTGTCTTCAGTATCAACAGTGACTGCATTGTGTCTAGAATTTTATTTGTGCTGCAGCATTGACTGTTTGCAAAGTTCTATCCGTTGTGTGTGCTGATAATTAAGTTGCCTTAAGTGCATTTTCTAATTTTTTTTCTTTTTTTTCCCCAACAGTGAACAAAATCCGCACACGTTGGCGCTCGATGAAGGACCGCTTCAACACTGATGTTCGTGCTGAGGGACAGGTTCGGAGTGGTTCAGCGGCAAGGCGCAGAAGAAAGTACCGCTATTATCGAGAGTTGGCTTTCCTGAGACCGGTCCTTGCCAGCAGAGCGTAAGTTGTTTTTTTTCTGGTTTGTTATTACTATGTGCTTTTCAAATCCACAAGTGATGCTTCTTGTAAATGCATGATACTCATGTTTTCCCTTTCTTTCCACAGCACTTGGAGCAGCACCCTGCAACCTGTCCCAGGAGCGGTTCTTCATCGATCTACCTCCGACCCGTCCCAGCCATCCGACAGCCAGGAAGCATCTTGCAGGTCAGCAACACAGACAGCTGGTGACCAGGAAGCTGGTCCATCAGGTGTTCCCCTGTCCCAGGTCTCTGCCACTGGTTATGCGGGCACTACCCACCAGCGGCAGAGGGCCTCGGAGAGGCCTGTCATGCCTGAGTTCATGCTCTTGAGCGAGGCCTTTAAGGGCAGCCTCAAGATGCTGTCCGCCAGAATGGAAAGCGGTTTTTCCATGATGGAACGTGGTTTTAACCACATGGAACACCGCTTCCACTCTGTTGACCAGCGCCTTGACCGTCTGGAGGCCGACCTCAACAGACCAGCGCACCATTTTTTCAGTAAAATTGAACAGGGCATGGTGGAACACCTTAGTCCTGAGCAGGGCCGTATCTAGGGGGGGGCAGCCGGGGCAGTTTCCCCGGGCGCAGCCAGCAGGGGGGCGCAGTCGGGCCGCCTAATGCAGCGGTCCGCAGTGTCTCCCCCCGGCGGCTGCGTTCTGCCACCCCTCTGGCCTGGGAGTCGGCGGTTCTCTGTGTCAGCTGTCAAGCTGACAGCCGGCGCAGAGAAGGAGCGCGTGCCGGCTCCCAGGGAACAATTGTACTGGCATCTATGCAGACGCCAGTACAAATGAAGCTCTGACCGCCGGGCCAGAGCGACGTCAGCATCGTGATCAGGTCATGTGATCACGCTGCTGACGTCACTCCCCGGCGCCCAAAGCAAACGTTGGTGGTAAGTGTGCTCCACTGTGGAGCTGAAGAACCACCGAAGATGGGAGATGAGGGGGACTTAATGAGTGGAGATGGGGGGGGATTTGTAGAGGGGATGGCGGTTAAAGTGTGGGGGTATTTAGATTCGGGATGGGGGTTAATGTGTGTGGGGGTTAATGAGTGGGGATGCCATGGGGTTAATGTATGGGAGTTATTTAATGTGATGGGGGTTAATGAGTGGGGATTGGGTTAATGTGTGCGGGGGTTAATGAATGGGGATGAGGGTTAATGTGTGGGGGCATTAATGAGTGGGGATGGGGGTTAATGTGGGGATGGGGTTAATGAGTGGGGATGGGGGTCAATGTGTGGGGGTTAATGAATGGGGATGGGGGTTAATGTGGGGATGGGGGTTAATGAATGGGGATGGGGGTTAATGTGTGGGGGCGTTAATGAGTGGGGATGGGGGTTAATGTGGGGATGGGGTTAATGAGTGGGGATGGGGTCAATGTGTGTGGGGGTTAATGAATGGGGATGGGGGTTAATGTGTGGGGGTATTTGGAGTGGGGGTGGGGGGATTTGGAGTGCTGATGGGGGTTAATGAGTGGGGATTGGGTTAATGTGTGGGGGGATTTGGAGTGGGGATGGGGGGTTATTTAATGTGTGGGGGGATTTGGAGTGGGGATGGGGGTACTTAATGTATGTGGGGGATTGAGGATGGGGGGATTTAATGTGTGGGGAGATTTGAGGACACAAAATAAAGAGTATGTATGAGGAAACAGCATGGGGGATTGGTGCAGACAGTATGGGGAGCGAATGGGTTAATGTATGTGGACACAGTATGGGGAGTCAGGGGTATGTGTGAGCAGACAGTATAGAGAGTGAGGGGGTAAATATATGAGGAGACAGTATGGTGAACAGGTGGGATGCTAGAGGGGAATAGTGTGAGGAGACAGTATATTGCAGACATTTTTATTTAGGGGCATTATAATGACACTTCTATCTTTAAGGGCGTCGTGTGGAGATTTGCTGCAGAAGACCGGAGAAGATGGAAGTCTACAGAGACGAGATGTGGATGAGAAAACTCATCATGGGGTCTGGACAAGAAGAAGAAAAGGAGAACGACTGCAGAGACGACGTCATCTATAAGGTACCTGGATGTAAATATTATTTGTGACACTGACTAATTCTCATGTTTTTATTTGTTAGGAACATTACAGGGGTTATCCAGGTTTGTGCTGAGTCTGCTGTCATTCTATGTGACTGCAGACTTCTGAATTCTCACAGTGCTCACTGAACGCTGTTAGGATTCTCTCGTGCCGGTAATTTACATACATGCGGTCACATGCTGACTAGACATGTGTGGCCTCACTCAATGAAAATGAACAGAGCGAGGCCGGGCACGTCTAGTCGGAATGTGGCCAGAAGTATATAAATCACATACTTGTGCTGACATGACTGTACATCGGCAAGGGAGAATCCTAAAAGTGTGCAGTGCATTCGTTGTGAGAATTCAGAAGCTGCAATGTCAGGACTCAGCTCTGCAGGTTCCAATAGTCATCACATAGACACTTCACTCATATGCGATTTTCATAGGTATGGTCCTGTGACAACGAGCTTCTCTTCCTGCTTCTCTCAGTTTTTTACTGAACATTGAGAGCATTAGGAAGAGCAGCTCGCAGGTACATGGCTAAGTGTGCAAGTCGCATATGTACTTGGGGGGGGGGGGCCGAACCGAATTCTTGCCCCGTGTGCCAGAAAGCCTAGATACGCCTCTGGTCCTGAGCAACAGCTGAGTGTGTTACAGGCCTGCAACACTGCTTACTTGCAGGCTATGCCGCAGAATCGGTATGTGCAGCAGTCAGTGGTGTCATTTCCAACAGTTCCACCGCTGACTCGCTTCACCACACTACCGATTTCTGCTGCATACCACTGCACAGCCACCTGCATTCCTAGCGAAGCCGGACACCACTACCCCACCCCAAGTCTGAGTGCTGCTGGACACTCCTCCGCCACCACCACTAAGGCAAGCGCTGCTCTTGTATGGAGCACCACCACCACCAAAGCACCACCAGCTTGGAGCCAAACTACCACAGAACCTGCTTGGGCCACAGACACCACCAGTCAACACCAAAGGAGCACCGCCAGCACTTTTCAGCAACAGAGCACCGCCAGCACTCCTCAGCAACAGAGCACCGCCAGCACTCCTCATCAAAGGAGCACCGCCAGCACTCCTCATCAAAGGAGCACCGCCAGCACTCCTCATCAAAGGAGCACCGCCAGCACTCCTCATCAAAGGAGCACCGCCAGCACTCCTCATCAAAGGAGCACCGCCAGCACTCCTCATCAAAGGAGCACCACCACCACTCTTCATCTTAAGATCACCGCCACCAATACTCCTCCTCGGAGTCCCCCAAGAACTTTGGCTGAGATCACAGACAGGCAGCCTCCTGCTCCGAGCACCGACCCAACTTTCTCCCCTTCTAGCACTGCCACTGCCACTTCTACCGCCACCGCCACCACCACCACCACAGTGCAGCAAAGGGGTGATCTGCATTCCCTATTTTACGGGGCAAAAACACAGTCCACCATCACCAGGTAGTCCACCAAAGTAAGGCGGTTACAGGCTGCAAGTCGGTCCGGGCAGGATATTCCTGCGCCAAAGAAAAGGAAAAAAAAAACTTTGTTCGTCCATTCACCCTCTCCTCCTAATGTGTCTCAACCTGCCTCCATGTCCATTCCAGAGCTCCCTTCCCCCAGTATTTTCGTCGCCCCTTCTCCTAGAACCCCTTCCTCAACCTCCAGTCGTTCCTCGTCTCTGCACACACCCAAGGTATCCCAATCTTCCCCCAAACGTCTTTCCTAATAAAAAAAATTTTTTTAGTTTTTGTTACAAAATAAATGTGCAATTGTGATTTCAAAATATTTTGATTGGATACTGTGTAAATCGCCGACTACACACACTGCGCCGTACACATACTGCGCCGTACACTTAGCGTTTTTGCCACCAGATATCTCCATTACTGAGACATGTTTCTTGTGTCAGTCTTGGAGATATGTGTTGTCAACGAAACAAATCTACATGACTTGTCTTTTCCACAGCAGTCTCTACATTCTTGTAATATTGCACAGAGTGGATCCAGCTGGGTTCCCCAACTCCAGTCCTCAAGGGTCACCAACAGATCATGTTGTATGGATGTAGAGACTGTAGAGACTGCTGTGGAAAAGACAAGTCATATAGATATGTGTTGTCCAAAAAAGAAATCCAATCTACATGATTTTTCTTTTCCTCAGCAGTCTCTACATTCTTATAATATTGCACAGAGTGGATCCAGCAGGGTTCCCCAACTCCAGCCCTCAAGGGCCACCAACAGATTACGGCAGCCTTTAGTTAATGACATGGCAGAACTGTAATTCTGCCAGATTTGGAAGAGTACATGTCACAACCAAGAAAAATCAGCAGGCATTGGTTTAGCAAAACTACATACCTTAATGTGACCAGGAGCCGTTCCTCAGGAGTAATCGCACGCCGGAGCTGCGTGTCCTGTCTCCGGATGACTTCTTTTACCCGACCAAGCAAATAATGAAAGGTTTCTTGGGTCATCCGGGTATAATCCGTAAATTTCTCCAGGTTTGCCTGGAGCTCGCTGTAGAGGGTGTGGTACGCTCCACGGCTCTCCCGGAGTTCAATAATGGGATGTATCCACAAATGCCGCCACTGCCGTCATCGCTGCCTCTCTCTCTCCCTCTGTTCATGGCAAGCAACAGCATAAGCCTGAGCCGTCCTCATGTCCAGATCCAAGTCAAAGTCAAAGCTCTTCCAGCGCAGATCCATGTTCTCAAGTCAAATGCAAGCAAATGTAAAGAATTCAGCTGTAAACAGGGGCTATATGAAGATATTCCAAAAGACACGCCCACTGCTGTCCCATTGGTGGAGTCTATTGCAAGAATTTTTCAAGGATTTTTTCTCCAGTTTATTGCACATAAAAAATGCAAACGCATGAAAAACGCTTACAAACGCATAAAAGCGCTGCGATTTTTTGTAGGTATGCGCACAATAATGCTACAAAAAATGCAGCGTTTACAAGTGTTTGCATGCGCTTTTAACATGCGTTTCATGTGCGCTCCAAACGCAGCGCAAAAAAACACTAGCTTAACAAAGGAGCGACACAATTTAGAATTCTTAGAAAATAAACTTGTGCGTTGACGGCTTATAAAATGAGAAACATCCTACTGTGAATCAGTCATGGTCAATAATGAAAAATAATCTTAGGAAACTCCTTTAAATTTGAAATTTTGGGCAAAAAAAATTGCCGTATTAAGAGTTTAAATAAAAATAAATATATTTATAATTAAATTGAGTATTTAAACAAATGATGAAGAAAAATAGTTGATTTTGGAATATCAAGGACATTGTACTCTGTCCCCCATTCCCTTTCTTCCGTCCATATATTTGCATATAGTGATGGGAAACAGGCATTAAGTGCGATCATCCCGCTACGGTCATTTGCTTTCAGTTCACCCGAGACCATGGCAGACGGTTATTATCTGCTCTTCCGCCCCTTCATCCATAATGTATTTTAAGAGATGGGAGACATTGTGGTCGCAGGGACTGTCCCATTTATGACCACTATAATGCTGGAATACCCCAAAAGGAGGATACAATGGCAGATGAAAACGTGCTCTCTGCCCACCTTTGACCACCTCCGTTCACCTCTGACCTGGCTCTGGTAGGGGGCACTCATTAGCCTTCCAAGCTGAAGATGGACTGTGCAGAGAATGCCTGTCCTTCTCCTTAACTCTGTCAAACACAACTGCACTGGATCAATCAGGACATCAAATTATGTCATGTTTCATGGTATCCAACTGTCATGAAGAAGACATGTGCAGAACAGAGGAACAAAGGTGTAGCCCCCAGAGCCCCCAGCCCCGTACTAGATCTGCTGCAATTTCTAACATGTACAGACTGTTAGAAGACTTTTTTTCCCTCTTTTTAATATAATTTTCTTGTGTGGTTACACCCCTTTAGTTCTTCTGATCGTAGAATTATCTTATAAAGTGTTTGCAATGAATATCAACAATACAACCCACCTTCAACATGCAACTACAGCAGACCAGCAATACAAAGTACTCAAGAACACAACCATTGCTAAGAGGCATAACCCTGGCATTGTACTGTATCCCTAGGTGCCTCAACACTTGTGCAGGACAGTAAATATAGAGCAATCGCTATAGAGCAATAATCAAGGGGGGGTGGAAAAAAACCACTAATGAACGACCACAGATCCCAATATTAAAATTGTACATCTTTACTAAACAATTATGCAGGAAAAGACAATAGCAGTGCCGAAAAGTGCATGAAACGGACAAACCTGCGTCTATAATGGGAGAAAACGCTACGATCCCCAAGACCCAAATAAATATTAATTGGTAAAATGACAGGGTAGACTCATGGAGATAATTGGGACCCAACACATTAAGATCAACACTACTATATCACCACAAAGGGTTAAGAAAATTTGCTGCCCTCTGTAAATCATGTATGCCAGCCCAGGTAACACTTGCTAGCGATTCATCAGTAACCAATATGTCATGATCCAGGACGGGGTTTCGCTTTGGCCCGTCCTGGTCAGACAGGGGGTTAATTGTTTCTGCCTCTCTCTGGCAGAGGGCGGCTATTTAATGCTCACTAGACCTAGGTCCGGTGTCAGTTATACTCCTGCCCTCGGCTGAGATAGTTGACCTCTTGTGTGCGTGTGCCTTGTGCCTGATAACTTGATGCTTGTTTAGTTTTGATCTCGTTCTGTCCCTGTTACAAGTTCTGCCTGCCCCTCTTGTACCGCATCGCCCTCTCGTGTATGACTCTCTGCTTGTGACTTGACTATTCTCTGCTCGTCCCTCTGGTACTGCACCGCCCTCTCATGTATGACCTCTGCTTGTCTGACCTGCGTTTTCCTTTCCTCTACTACAGTATTCCTGCAGTAGGTACATCACATCATTTGCAGTAGTAGGACGCTAAGCTCCGCCCCCTACCGTCACATGATCGTAGGTCCTGGTACTCCTTACTATTTTCCGTGCCTCAGGTCCTGTCTGTTTAAACCTGCATTACCGTGTTGGGCCCCGTGCTCTCCCACAGTGTGGGTAAGTCAGCCTGCTCAGCCGTGGCAGTTGCCGACGCTGACAGGATCCTGACATTATAACTGACCGTTACCATTTTTTTTTCTCTGCTCCCCTTCTCCTGTGTGTGTGATGGATCCTATGCATGCTCTTTCTGAGCAGATAAAGCACCTGACTCAGATGTCTCAGAGACTCCTGGGGGAACAACTATCCCTGGCTCAGTCTCAGCAGCTGATCGCTGACACTGTGCAGGGGGTTTTATCATCAGGGGCTCGGGAGGTTACAGTAATTTCCCCGGAATCTCCGGTTAAGTTACCAGATACTTTTCTGGAGATAGAATGGAATTCAAAGTGTTCAAGGAGGGCTGTAAGCTTTTTTTTCCTTGAGACCATACTCCTCGGGGGTCAGAGAGTAGGGGTCATTATGTCTCTGTTAAGGGGAGCTCCCCAGGCTTGGGCTTTCTCCCTTCCTACCACTGCCCCTGAGCGTATCGGACGGTTGAGGCATTTTTTGAAGCCTTGGGGCATATTTATGATGAGCCTGATCGGATGCGTATGGCTTAGGACAGGGTGATGAGTGTGTGTCAGGGGAAGCACTCAGCCAAGTGGTTCTGCTCAGATTTCAGACGCTGGGCTGCTGAGGTCTGCTGGAATGGTGCCGCCCTCCAGGGTTTGTTCCGTAGAGGCCTGTCTGAACATCTGAAAGATGCCTTGGCTCTCCACCGTCTGCCTGATTCCGTGGAGGGACTATGACACAAGCAGTCCAAATGGATCGCAGGCTACGGGCCAGGGGAGTGATGCAGGTTGAAACCCCATTATTTTCTCAAGGAAGGGGAGCCAGTCTTACATTGGAAACCATGGAGATGGGAACCATCGACTTCAAGGAGAAAGGAAAGAGACAATGGCGTTGGGGAAAGTGCTGTTTTTTCTGTGGGGATTCTGGACATTGGAAAAAGGATTGCCCTTCTTGTCCACCAACCTGCAAGTGACTGAGCCCGGGTGATTGTCGTGGAGGTCACCCAGGCTCTCAGGTACCCTTTTCTCCATTTTCTAAAATGTTTTTACAAGTGGAACTTTGTTGTGAGAGTGTCTCCACAACCACTTCTGCTTTCGTTGATTGTGGATCGTCGTTGAACTTTTTTGACTCTGACTTGGTGTCCAGGTGTAAGTTAGGGACAGTTAGGTTGGAGACTCCTATTCACGTTGTTGCCATTGACAAAACACCACTTGCTAAGAATGACATCATATTTCGTACAGAAGAGTTTCTCCTTAAAGTGAGTTCCTTGCACCAGAAACATATTTCATGTTTTGTTATGGACAACCTGCCTGCGGGACTGGTGTTGGGGTTCCCCTGGTTGCAATTACATAATCCTGTGATTAATTGGGAATCTCGGGACATTGTTAAATGGGGTCCCTATTGTTCTGAAAAATGTCTGGTTACTGTGTCTGTGTCGTCTGTGGGTCTGGAAGGTATTCCGGAGTGCCTAAAAGACTATACGGACTTTTTCTCCAGAAAAGAGGCTGAGGTTTTACCACCACACTTCCCTTTTGATTGTGCCATTGACCTGGTTCCAGGTGCTAAATTGCCCAAGGCCCACTTGTATAACCTTTCGGGTCCAGAACGGGCTGCGATGAAGGAATACATTTCCGAGAGTCTCTGTAAGGGACACATTCGTCCTTCTGTTTCTCCCGTGGCGGCGGGGTTCTTTTTTGTAAAGAAAAAAGTCGGTGGTTTACGCCCATGCCTCGATTTTCGTGAGTTAAATAAGATAACCGTGAGAAATACGTATCCCCTCCCACTTATTCCTGATTTATACAACCAGTTGTCCGGAGCTAAGTGGTTTTCGAAATTAGATCTACGGGGAGCGTATAAACTTATCCGAGTCCGGGATGGAGATGAGTGGAAAACTGCTTTTCTCACTACTGAAGGGTTGTTTGAAAATTTGGTCATGCCTTTCGGTCTGACCAATGCTCCAGCGGTCTTCCAAAATTTCATAAATCACGTGTTCTCTGGTTTTATTGGACGGTTTATGGTGGTGTATTTGGATGACATATTGATCTACTCTCCTGATAAACAGGCTCACATTGGTCATGTTCGGGCAGTTCTCCAAAGGCTTTGGGAGAACTGTCTCTTTGCTAAACTGGAGAAATGTTTATTTTTTGTTCAGGAGCTGTCTTTTCTGGGGTTCATTGTGTCTGCTGAAGGGTATCGCATGGATCCTAATAAGGTGCAGGCCATTGTCTAGTGGGTTCAACCTTGTGATTTGAAGGCTCTGCAGAGTTTCCTAGGATTCACCAATTACTATCGCCAGTTTATAAGGGGGTTCTCACAGGTGGTTAAACCCCTCACAGACATGACTCAAAAGGGGGCCGATATCAAGAATTGGTCAGCCGCAGCGATAGCAGCGTTTCAGTTTTTGAAAAAATGTTTCAAGTCTGCTCCGGTTCTTATTCAACCGGACCCGTCAGAACCATTTATTGTTGAGGTAGACGCCTCAGAGGTGGGGGGGGCGGTATTGTCCCAGGGACCCACCACTTTGACGAATTTGAGACCTTGCGCCTTTTTCTCGAAAAAATTCTCCCCCGCGGAGAGAAACTATGATGTTGGGAATCGAGAACATCTGGCCGTAAAGTTGGCCTTTGAAAAATGGAGGCATTTTTTGGAGGGGGCTGTCCATCCTATAACCATAATTACGGATCACAAAAACCTAGCTTACATTGAGTCAGCTAAAAGGTTGACTCCCAGACAGGCTAGATGGTCACTTTTTTTTCCCGATTCAACTTCTCGATCACTTTTCGGCCAGGATCCAAAAATGTCAGAGCTGATGCCTTGTCACGCAGTCTATATCCGGTGTCCCACCCGAACCTCCATCCTCCATTCTTCAGCCTGGGGTGGTGGTGGCAGGTATCTCTAATATGTTGGAACGGGAGATTCGGGAAGCCCAGTCTCTTGCTCCTCCGGCTAAGCCGGTGGATAAACTTTTTGTGCCAGCTCAGTTTCGTCTCAAGGTCCTCCGGGAGTTCCATGACTCAGTTCTGGGTGGACATCCAGGGATCTCGGCTACCCGGAAGGCCATTGCTAGAGTATTCTGGTGGTCTTCTTTAGCCTCTGATGTTGGGGAATATGTGTCTGCACGTGATGTTTGTGCCCATGTAAAACCCCCCATAACTGGCCGGCCGGGGAATTGGTACCACTGCCAATTCCTGAGAGACCATGGACTCATTTGTCCATGGATTTCATCACCAACCTTCCCCCCTCCAAGGGTAATACCGTCGTTTGGGTTGTGGTGGACAGGTTTAGTAAGCAGGCACATTTTGTACCTTTGGCAGCTCTACCTAATGCGGAAACAATGTCCAGATTGTTTGTTGAGCAAGTGGTGCGGTTGCATGGGGTACCCTTGAATGTGGTGTCTTGTGGTGCAATTTGTTTCCAGATTTTGGAGGGCTTTTTGTAAGAGGTTGGGTATTGGTCTGTCCTTTTCATCCACTTATCATCCAGAGACTAATGAGCAGACCGAGCGAACCAATCAGTCTCTGGAGCAAATTCTGAGGTGCAAATTTCTGCAACTATGGGTTTCATCCAAATTTTGGAGAATTTTCCCGTTTGATCTCTGGGTGTCCTGGGGCGGAAGAGACTATCCAGCAGTTGGGGGAGGTATGGCGGGAGGTCCAGAGTAACATTACGAAGGCCCAGGATAAATTTAAATTTTTTGCAGACAAAAAAACGATCCGCGGGACCGGTGTTTCAGATTGGGGATAAGGTATGGTTATCTACCAAGAATATAAGGCTCAAGGTCCCGTCTGCGAAGCTTGGACCTAAATTTATTGGTCCCTATGAAATTATAGAAGCGGTTAACCCGGTGGCTTTTCGGTTGCATCTCCCGCCATCTCTACGGATCCCCAATGCTTTCCATATGGCCCTTTTGAAACCTGTGAGGTCCGGTGGGGAGGAATCATCAGCTTCCCCACCACCGGTTTTGGTAGACGGGCAGTCTGAGTACGAGGTGGAACGAATTGTCGACTCTAGGTTGGTCCGTCGTGCCCTTCAGTATCTGGTACATTGGAAAAGCTACGGTCCTGAAGAATGGTTGTGGGTTCCTGCTCGATTGGTTCATGCGGATCGGTTGGTCTGGGACTTTCACGCCAAGTATCCTGAGAGACCTGGGGGTCCAGTGACCCCCCTATGGAGAGGAGGGTACTGTCATGATCCAGGACAGGGTTTCGCTTTGGCCCGTCCTGGTCAGACAGGGGGTTAATTGTTTCTGCCTCTCTCTGGCAGAGGGCGGCTATTTAATGCTCACTAGACCTAGGTCCGGTGTCAGTTATACTCCTGCCCTCGGCTGAGTTAGTTGACCTCTTGTGTACATGTGCCTTGTGCCTGATAACTTGTTGCTTGTTTGGTTTTGATCCGTTCTGTCCCTGTTACGAGTTCTGCCTGTCCCTCTTGTACCGCACCGCCCTCTCGTGTATGACTTTCTGCTTGTGACTTGACTATTCTCTGCTCGTCCCTTTGGTACCGCACCGCCCTCTCGTGTATGACTCTCTGCTTGTGACTTGACTATTCTCTGCTCGTCCCTTTGGTACCGCACCGCCCTCTCGTGTATGACCTCTGCTTGTCTGACCTGCGTTTTCCTTTCCTCTACTACAGTATTCCTGCAGTAGGTACATCACATCATCTGCAGTAGTAGGACGCTAAGCCCCGCCCCCTACCATCACATGATTGTAGGTCCTGGTACTCCTTACTATTTTCCGTGCCTCAGGTCCTGTCTATTTAAGCCTGCATTACCGTGTTGGGCCCTGTGCTCTCCCGCAGTGTGGGTAAGTCAGCCTGCTCAGCCGTGGCAGTTGCCGACGCTGACAGGATCCTGACACAATACCTATCATCTATTATATATCGCAACAGAATGCCCAGTAATTGTCCATATATTACCTCAAGTGAGTGGCATGGTAGGGGTCCCAGGGGTCTGCGCGTCTGCCCCGACGCGTGTTTCTGATGCTCGTACTTCGTCTGGGGGGGGTGTGTATACTAAAACCGGGAGCCTTAAAAAGGAGTCTCCTGAGAACCCAAACTGCATTGAAAACAATTGCTCTGCCCATTTTGTGCAGCTAGATATTTTTATGTGCTGTTCCAGCTATCGCCAGTAGGTGTCATAAGTTGCCCTTCTCCTTTATTCCTGTGTTTGGAATTTTTTTGTTCCCCAAATGGTTAATTGTTCAGAACCGCCCCTTCTTCTAGCCTGGGTCAACAACATGTAACCATTCTCAATGTCTCCTGAGCAGCCCACATGTGTTTAGCTAAGCTCTTTCCAAAACCATTGCCAGAAGAAGCGGATTCCGGTAAGGATAATGCAATTATGAGTTATGCATCTCTGTTAGCAGCCATAATGCAGCCCCCTATGATGTTTGCATTGCATGCTCAGCTCCTGTGATGTTATTTTACTGCATGTCTGTTATAATCATTCTCTAGTTATGCATCCTCTGTTCAGTGAGTGTAAAGCTGGCAGTCACTAGTTGTGTTAGACATCTTTCCTTTGCTGCTGTGTATGTTATATTGCTCAGCTCTTATATAATGCATGATAACAGCATCCTGCATCATTGCTGCTGTTGTGATAATACCCTGCATTGCTATTACCTGCCAGTATTTGTGTATTGTATACTGTCTACTAGTACTGATATGCTGTATTATCTGTCTTTTGTAGTTTTTACCTGAATCATCCACATTTTGTACAATAATCTGCTGAATTATCCATCTGTTATCATTTCCTATTGTTGTCCATATCATCCCAATAAATAATAGACATAAGCACCCATACAGTCTTGTTTCTGGGAGTGGATGAAAGATTAAGCTGTATGCTGGAATCCACACAGCGTCATACATGGAAGAAGGCAGAACAACAATGGAGACCCGAACTTTGTATCTACACAAAGATTCTGTCTCTATCTCTCTGCAATAGCCTTCCCCCGAAGCTCCAAATTTTGGAACAGACGTTCGGGAGAAGTCCGTGTTTGGCCTTTAGCTCCAGACACTAACTGACCGGTATGGATCCCAAAAGTTCGCTCATCTCTACTCCTGACTGAGTCTTCCTGCTCATTTTCTTCTTTGTCTAATATTGTGAGGGCACCTATGTGGAAGTGATGCACTCCTACTCCTACTATGTAAGATCAGACTAATAGGGAGGAGTTTGGAAGCCATGGACTCCAATTTCCAGATAGAACATGTGACTCTGAAGGGCTGGCTGGCTATAAAAGATGTCACGGGACCCATTGTGGCCATTAAAGATGAACGAACATCGTCGGCTCCCTCCTTCTTCGGCAAGCTATAGCGCTTACTGAAAAGCTGCATCGGGAACCCAGATACCTGGAGCGCTCCCGATGATCAGCTGTTTGGCACCGCAGCTGCATGTGTCACGGCTGTGTGACAGTCACAATACATGCATTGAGAGCCTGTGTGTTGTGACTGTCACATAGCCGTCATACATGCAGCTGTGGCGCCAAACACCTGATTATCTGCAGCACTCCAGGTATCCGGGTTCCCTATGCAGCTTCTTCTGTAAGTGCTATAGCTTGCCGAATAAGGAGGAAGCCGACTATGTTTGCTTATGTCTAGTAGCCATGCCTCCTGAGGAAGCAAGTGATGTGAAACGCGCATTGGGGAAGTGGTGCAATGTATTCCTGGATATTAATATGAATAATCACCTTCTTTTATTTACTTGCATTGGCTAAATGTGATACCGCTCTTGATATGAGTCTATCATAGAACTGGACATAACTATGATCTACTATGTGGGTGAATACTTTTGAAAGATACTAGTGGTTTAGTTAGTAGAGTTGAGCGACTTTTGTTTTTTTAGGGTCGTGTTTCGTTTCGTGAAACCCGACTTTTCCAAAAGTCGGGTCGAGCAAGATCGTCCGATTATAGGGAAAAGTCGGGGTCGTCCCGAAACACGAAACCCAATGTAAGTCAATGGGGAATAAAAGTTGGCAGTGAGAGGAGGACAGGAAACACACCTACAGTGCCCATTTGAATGCCAAAAGCATCAATTCTTCTTTCTTAAGCTGGTCAACCTTAAATAACTTCATAATACAAGTTACGCACTGAAAAATGGGGGTTATTTGGCTACAAACTGTGGGGGGGAGGGCTGGCTCCAGGTTTTCATGTGCCCTGGGCGAAAGAGCGCCCCTTTAACACATACCACAACTCATCATGCTCCGATACGGCAGAGAAATAGCGGTATAGTCCAATGAAAAATACCTCACTTTTTACATCTCATGACGAGGCCCATCTATTTCTCCATACAGAATCATTGGTCCCATATAATGTTTGAAACAGTATATGATGAGCTCCACATAATGCTACAGTATATGTTGGTCCCCATGGATGAAGCTCCACTGTGTTATGGGCCCAAATAATGCTCCAAACATAATGGGCCCCATTTCTAATGCTCTAGTGTATAATGGGCCCTGTAAATGCTGCTCCAGTGTCTGATGTCCACCTTTGGAATGTTCCAGTGTATGGTGGGCCCCATCTATCATTCTCCAGAGTATAGTGCTCCCCAAAAATTGCTGTCCCAACATTGAAAACAATCAAATAAGTCTCCTCGCTAGGGAATCCCTGTACTTGTCTGGACAGGTGCTGTAGCTTGCTTAACAGCTCGCCAGCCGTTCTCACGCCCAGTATGGATTACACGTGATTGCACAAAGGTGAGAAAGGGTACCGTATCCCCAGATAACATGTATGGATAGCGTACACATTCAAAATATATGTCTCAGGAGGCAGGCTCAGACGGTGTTAGGCCCAGTATGGATTGCACGTGATTGCACAAAGGTTAGAAAGGGTACCGTATCACCGGATAACATGTATGGATAGCGTACACATTCAAAATATATGTCTATACAGCATGAGGCAGGCTCAGACGGTGTTAGGCCCAGTATGGATTGCACATGATTGCACAAAGGTTAGAAAGGGTACCGTATCCCCAGATAACATGTATGGATAGCGTACACATTCAAAATATATGTCTCAGGAGGCAGGCTCAGACGGTGTTAGGCCCAGTATGGATTGCACGTGATTGCACAAAGGTTAGAAAGGGTACCGTATCCCCGGATAACATGTATGGATAGCGTACACATTCAAAATATATGTCTATACAGCATGAGGCAGGCTCAGACGGTGTTAGGCCCAGTATGGATTGCACGTGATTGCACAAAGGTTAGAAAGGGTACCGTATCCCTGGATAACATGTATGGATAGCGTACACATTCAAAATATATGTCTCAGGAGGCAGGCTCAGACGGTGTTAGGCCCAGTATGGATTGCACGTGATTGCACAAAGGTTAGAAAGGGTACCGTATCCCTGGATAACATGTATGGATAGCGTACACATTCAAAATATATGTCTCAGGAGGCAGGCTCAGACGGTGTTAGGCCCAGTATGGATTGCACGTGATTGCACAAAGGTTAGAAAGGGTACCGTATCCCCGGATAACATGTATGGATAGCGTACACATTCAAAATATATGTCTCAGGAGGCAGGCTCAGACGGTGTTAGGCCCAGTATGGATTGCACGTGATTGCACAAAGGTTAGAAAGGGTACCGTATCCCCGGATAACATGTATGGATAGCGTACACATTCAAAATATATGTCTATACAGCATGAGGCAGGCTCAGACGGTGTTAGGCCCAGTATGGATTGCACGTGATTGCACAAAGGTTAGAAAGGGTACCGTATCCCTGGATAACATGTATGGATAGCGTACACATTCAAAATATATGTCTCAGGAGGCAGGCTCAGACGGTGTTAGGCCCAGTATGGATTGCACGTGATTGCACAAAGGTTAGAAAGGGTACCGTATCCCTGGATAACATGTATGGATAGCGTACACATTCAAAATATATGTCTCAGGAGGCAGGCTCAGACGGTGTTAGGCCCAGTATGGATTGCACGTGATTGCACAAAGGTTAGAAAGGGTACCGTATCCCCGGATAACATATATGGATAGCGTACACATTCAAAATATATGTCTATACAGCATGAGGCAGGCTCAGACGGTGTTAGGCCCAGTATGGATTGCACGTGATTGCACAAAGGTTAGATAGGGTACCGTATCCCTTGTAGGGATGTGACTCGCTTAGGTGCAGCGGGAGACAAACATGAGGCACGTTCCTTTAAAATTTCACCAGGTTTATTACTCCATAAACCAGAGACAGCATAACACTGAAATGTAACCTTCACTTCAGGCAAAGGAACAGAAAGGTCCGTGGCTTCAGACTTGGACTGAGAGTCTCAGCACATGCTGGGAGCTGTAGTCCTCCCCATATACACTCTCTGTAGTGTCCCACCTGGACACATGGAAGTCTGTCCACACTCAGACAGACTCCCTCCACTCTCTCACATGTGCCAAACACCTCAATTACATAGCCCTGTAACCACACCCAAAGGGGATCACATGGCTATGACATCACCAAAGGTTGTATAGACACACAGGCTTCCCTGATACAGTGTAACAGAAAGATCAGCAGTACCTCTGCTGATCAATACACCCTGGAGCCTGCATCCCAAGGCCACCCACCTTGAGACCCACAATGGTCATTTAGGACCCTGCTCCTGTTACCACACTGAATGTGCCTGTACACCCGTCCTGGGACACCCACACAGCGCCCCCTAGCCGACACAGTGGTAACTACACCACATACCTCCCCCCTCTGTTCAAACTTGTGGGGTTGAACACATGACATCACCCAGGTATCTTGAGACCTGGCACCCATGTCACCTTGCCCTACAAGTCGAGAGGACCATCTCCGTCTGTTTCGGTAGTCAAACTGCCTCATATTCACGTTAGGCCTCCCCCGCCCCCAGCGGTCAGTATCTCGGCCTTGGGCTTTGGCCTTCCCGTCAACGTCCGTCAGTGTGATCAGACACTCTTTAGTCTCCACCTGTTTGCAGTGCGCTCCGTCACCCGACCTTTCTCTCACCGGCCGGCTCTCCCAGTTCACACTGTCATGAGTCCCACGTCCAGCTGGGCCAACTGGCTGGTCTGAGTCTGACCCTCTGTCACTATGTCCACCACCGGGTCTCGTGCCTATGTTACTACGATTAGAACGGCCACTTGCGGACTCTCGACGTTCTTGCCTTCGACTACCTGTCCTTTCATTCCTTGGAGGATCCCTTCGGGTCCTTACACCTTGGGTTGGAGGTGGACGCCACCTGACGTTCTCTATCTGCTCATTCATCTGCAGTCGATCCTGTCTTAGCTGCTCAATCTCCTTCAGGTACGCTACCCGATATTCCAGGAGCATGCAAAGCTTCCCAATGCTTTCCACCGAACCAACCACAATGACAGGAACCATGTCATCTTCAATAACGACTTGGATTTCACCAGCAGGTGGGATCCTCACTCTCTTCACACAGGATCGATTCACCATCTCCTGCATCACCTTTCCAAGTCTGCCAACGACTTTCCCCACCAGATTTCTGGGTACCGGAATTATGTCTTCCACAAAGCCCAGCCGACTTTGTGCTTCCCTTGCAAGCTCCAGACGTCGAGCGGCTTTCCTATTACGCTCCACGAGCATCTGTTTCGTGCGGAGACATTGTAGGTGCATCTCCTTCAGGACAGCCACCCTTCTCTCTGTGTCTTCCGTTTCTGCCAGTATCACCAACTGGTCTGTTTCTGGTGCCCAGCTCACACTATAGGCCTTTACTGCCTTTTTAAAAGTCTCATGCACACCTTCGCTGGCACACGCTTCTCGCACGTCTTCGGGTACCTCCATCACGCACTTGAAGGTCATGGACTTGCTCTCATCCTGGACAGATGGCTCTGGGTTCCCCACGGACACTTCCCTCAAGGTATCTGCCAAGACCGGGTGACTGTCTTGTGCAGCTCTTGGTTCACCATCTTCCTGAGATTTACAGTCTTCAGGACCCTTTTCCAAGATGGGCTTTGGCAGTTCTGCCTTGCTATCAGTCGGGCACGGCCGCTGTACGTCTTCACCCATCCACTTCTTCTGCAGAAGACCTTTTACTACTCCACTGAGTTCTTGCAGAACTTTATCTCGCTCCTCTGCCAGGTAGCGACGCTGATCCTCTCTCCTGAGAATCTCCTGTTGATGCTTCTCTTGGGCCTCTCTGGGGCCTCTCTGAGCACCTCCATATCTTCCAACAGGGTCTTGTTCATGGTTTTACATGCTGACAGGTGACCTCTGAGCTCAGAGACTTCCTTCTCCAGCTCATCCACTCTGTGCTCAGCTGCTTGCCTTAGGACTCTTTCCCGTTCGACATGTTCTGTTACAGTCTCCTTTATCAGCTGTATCTCATGATCTTGTTCTCTTTTGGCCAGCACGTGTCTCACCACTACCTCTTTAATTATATCATCAAAGGGTACCACTGGGTCAGTCACACCAGTCGAGTGAACCCTCCAGTTACCGTCCAGCACCAATGTGTCTAGTCCAGTAGTCTCATCTCCCAGCCCACCATCTGTCTTATCACGAGACGTCAGGTCCGTCAGTTGGGCAGATGTACTTCTTCCTCTGGTCAGTTCTACCTCTGACCTGTCCATGTCAGGAGCCGTCACTGTCTCAGTGTCCGCTGGCCCCACAGTCGAAGCATCTCCATCATCCGACCAAATGTCATCAAACAAAAGAAAGTCCCGGCCCCTCTCCCAGGCATAGACTAAGTCCCGTGGTATCCCTCTACCTTGGCACTCACCACCTTTGGTCCCCTCAAACACTACTGTGTCTACTGCGTAGTTCACCGTGACCCCGTGTTTACAGCGAACCCTGACGTTTTTCTCGGTCAGAGAGAAAACGAGAGGCGTTCCTGTCAGAGTCACCTGACTCTCTGAGTCCAGCCGACCAAAGGCTCCTTCCCGGTGCAGCATCACTGTACACATCTGTGGCCCATCATTACTACCTGGAAAGGATATTCCACATTCTGAAAAAGACCTGCACATACACTGTGGTACTCCAGACATACCTACTGAGTCACCCAGTGCTGTCACTTCACACTTGGCCACTTTCTGGACCACCACCCCACTTTGGGTTGCCACTCCAATCTGGGTCACCGCCCCCTTTTGGGACTCCACCCCTTTTTGGGTTACCACTCCAATTTGGGTCACTGCCCCCTTTTGGGTTTCCACCCCTTTTTGGGTTACCACTCCAATTTGGGTCACCTCCCCCTTTTGTGACTCCACCCCTTTTTGGGTTACCACTCTAATTTGGGTCACCGCCCCCTTTTGGGACTCCACCCCTTTTTTGGTTACCACTCCCTTTTGGGTCACCGCCCCCTTTTGGGATTTCCCCATGTCCGTTCTGCAGAACTTCTTATGCCACAGTTCACACAGTACAGTTTGTCTCTCACGATACCACACAAGTCTTTGCTGGCACCACCACAGCTCCTGCTGTCACTGATCACCGGCACCTCCGGCTGCTGTTCACACACATACACAGCGGCTGGTGTCACTGCAGCTCCTGCTGCGCCATCTTCGTGGACCCGCCGATCCACCGGAAGCCGCTTGTCACCTTCGTAACCCCGCCGGGTTACTGGAAGCCGCTTGTCACCCTCAAAGATAAAAAAGCCACAAAAGTGCGCCCATAGGGCCTTACCAGTGCAGGTATAATGGGTTATGCAGCAATAATACAGGGTACTCACCCTTAATAGTTGTGTAAAGCCACAACTACTGTATCCGCTTAGTCACATGCAATAAAGCTGCAGCAGGATGGTGTAGACAGACAGCGTCTGCTACCAATGCTCCCAGGGCAGATCCCTTAAAGAAAACACCAGGTCCCTGTGCTGCGAGACCTTCGTGACCCCACTGAGCCACAGCAAGCACCTTCAGGTTTTGCAGAGGAAAAGAAAAAAAAAAGAAAAAAAAACACATGCACAGTCTCTCACATGTCCTGTTCGTGTGCCACTCAGGACGTACCGTCTCCACCTGAGACCGTCCAACACACAGGGCACACCGGGTGCTATTCAGGGAGCCGACCCTCCTCCCAGGGTCTCCCAACACACCAGCCTCACCAGGTCCAGGGGCTCAGCGGGTGCTCTTCAGGACATCCGTCTCCGCCTGAGACTGCCCAACACACGCCTCACCAGGTCCAAGGTCATAGCACGTGTTCCAGGGATCCGATTCCTCTCCCAGAACCTCCCAACACTGACCCTCCAGGACCTTGCTCACTGACCCCTCCAGGAACACAGTCTCTCACTGACCCTGGTCAGTGCAACACAGACTCCTGTCTGTTACCTGTGTCGGCCACACAGGTTCCTGGACGCCTCTTCTCCTCAGAGGTATCCCACAAATTTTAATACAGTCACTTTCTCTGACCTCGGTCAGTATTACTCACGGTTGTCAGACCGTCTGCTCTCCTGGCTCAGAATCGCCAGCACTGCCACACGTGCTTCTGGGAGTCGCTGCCCGCAGTCTGTCACCAATTGTAGGGATGTGACTCGCTTAGGTGCAGCGGGAGACAAACATGAGGCACGTTCCTTTAAAATTTCACCAGGTTTATTACTCCATAAACCAGAGACAGCATAACACTGAAATGTAACCTTCACTTCAGGCAAAGGAACAGAAAGGTCCGTGGCTTCAGACTTGGACTGAGAGTCTCAGCACATGCTGGGAGCTGTAGTCCTCCCCATATACACTCTCTGTAGTGTCCCACCTGGACACATGGAAGTCTGTCCACACTCAGACAGACTCCCTCCACTCTCTCACATGTGCCAAACACCTCAATTACATAGCCCTGTAACCACACCCAAAGGGGATCACATGGCTATGACATCACCAAAGGTTGTATAGACACACAGGCTTCCCTGATACAGTGTAACAGAAAGATCAGCAGTACCTCTGCTGATCAATACACCCTGGAGCCTGCATCCCAAGGCCACCCACCTTGAGACCCACAATGGTCATTTAGGACCCTGCTCCTGTTACCACACTGAATGTGCCTGTACACCCGTCCTGGGACACCCACACAGCGCCCCCTAGCCGACACAGTGGTAACTACACCACACCCTGGATAACATGTATGGCTAGCGTACACATTCAAAATATATGTCTCAGGAGGCAGGCTCAGACGGTGTTAGGCCCAGTATGGATTGCACGTGATTGCACAAAGGTTAGAAAGGGTACCGTATCACCGGATAACATGTATGGATAGCGTACACATTCAAAATATATGTCTCAGGAGGCAGGCTCAGACGGTGTTAGGCCCAGTATGGATTGCACGTGATTGCACAAAGGTTAGAAAGGGTACCGTATCCCCAGATAACATGTATGGATAGCGTACACATTCAAAATATATGTCTCAGGAGGCAGGCTCAGATGGTGTTAGGCCCAGTATGGATTGCACGTGTTTGCACAAAGGTTAGAAAGGGTACCGTATCCCCGGATAACATGTATGGATAGCGTACACATTCAAAATATATGTCTATACAGCATGAGGCAGGCTCAGACGGTGTTAGGCCCAGTATGGATTGCACGTGATTGCACAAAGGTTAGAAAGGGTACCGTATCCCCGGATAGCATGTATGGATAGCGTACACATTCAAAATATATGTCTATACATCAGGAGGCAGGCTCAGACGGTGTCAGGCACAGTATGGATTTGACGGCCCAGATTACACAGCGGAGGAGCAGGGAGAGGTAAAGATTGCAAATGCTGGGGCCCTGCCCAAGCAAGGGGGGCCCACTCGTGGGCGTCGGTACTGGCACTGGGCCCCTCATAGTACAGCGGTGTGTCTGACGGCGGGTGTGCACCACCACCGTCAGAGACACTTGATTGCACTATGAGGGACCCTGTGCCAGTGCCCGCGCCCAAGAGTCGGCCTACCCACCTGTCCAGGGCAACGGCACTCGCACGGTGTCGTGCGCTAGGTGGTGACCCCGGCCATGGGGGGGGAGGCAGCACAGTTAGGGAGTTTTAGAAAGTGGCATATGTTGATGTTGGACATTCAGCTGATGCAAAAGGCGAAATAGGTGAAGTACCAGGAAGAGGTGGACCAAAGCAAGCCATTTTTCTGTCACCCTATGTGTCATCAGGGGAAGGTGGGACAAAATCCTTGGAAACCCATGCGTGGTTCATTTTAATGAAGGTTAGATCATCCACATTTTGGGTTGACAGACGGGTCCTTTTTTCTGTCAGGATTGATCCAGCTGCACTGAAGACTCTTTCCGATAGCACACTTGCAGCTGGGCAAGCGAGCTCCTGTAAGGCATATTGGGCCAATTCAGGCCAGGTGTCCAGTTTAGCAGCCCAATAGTCAAAGGGGAATGACCTGTGTGGGAGAACATCGATATGGGAGGAAAAGTAGTTTGTAACCATAGTTGACAACTGCTGTCTCCTGTCACTTTCCATCGATGCAGTATTACCAGTTGTGTGAGCGGTATTTGAAAAATCAGTCCACAACATTGTCATGAAACCCCTGTCTCCAACGCCACTTCTGCTGTGTGCACCACGAACACCTCTGCCAAGCTGCCCCCGGCCCGTACGGCTCGTGTGAGAACCATCACCGCTGCTGTGTGCTGGGAATGCCTCAAGCAACTGATTTACCAGAGTTGCTTGTTTATTAGCCAATATTAGGTCAAGGTTCTCCTGTGGCATGATGTTTTGTAATTTGCCTTTATAGCGTGGATCCAGGATGCTGGCCAACCAGTAGTCGTCATCGTTCATCATTTTGGCAATGCGGGGGTCCCTTTTTAGGATCCGCAAGGCATAATCTGACATGTGGGCCAATGTTCCCGGTGTCAATGATGCACTGCGAGTGCTGGGTGGAGGAGCACTTTCTGGCAAATCCACATCCCTCCAGTCACGCACAAACCCTGTACCAGACCTTGCCACGCCAACATTTTCACTTGCCCCACGAGATGCATCCTCCTCCCCTAAGTAATCATCCCCATCATCATCCTCCTCCTCCTCTTCTTCCTCCACCTCGTCCAGGAGAGGTCCCTGAGCAGACAATGGCTGAATGTCATCAAGGATTCCCTCCTCCTCTTCCTCCTCATCAACATTGGCTGCAGACGCCTGCTCCTTAAGGTGCGTCAAAGTTTGCATGAGCAGACGCATAAGTGGGATGCTCATGCTTAGGATGGCGTCGTCTGCGCTTACCAGCCGTGTGCATTCCTCAAAACACTGAAGGACTTTACAAAGGTCTTTCAGCTTCGACCACTGCACACCTGTCAACTCCATGTCTGCTCTCAAAGTGCCTGGCCGTGTATCCTCCCACAAATGCATTATGGCCTGCCTCTGCTCGCACAGCCGCTCCACCATGTGCAGGGTGGAGTTCCTGTCGATAATGAGGCGGTGGTTGGGAAGGTGGAGCAATCGCTGCAGCTTCTGCATACGAACGGAGTGTACAGGCGACCGGCGGATGTGCGTGCACAGTCTTTGCACCTTATGGAGCAGGGCTGTTAACTCCGGATCATTTTTGAGGAAGCACTGCACCACCAGGTTCAAGGTGTGAGCCAAGCAAGGTATGTGGCTGAGTTTTGAAAGGGCTATGGCTGCCACAAAATTACGGCCGTTATCACTAACTACCTTGCCTGCCTCAAGATGTACACTGCCCAGCCATGACTCAGTTTGTCGCTTCAAGTACTCGGCCAGCACCTCGGCGGTGTGTCTGTCGCCCAAACACATCATCTGCAACACAGCCTGCTGACGCTTTCCACTAGATGGAGTGCTCGTACGACTGCGCTCTGTGGACGAGCTTTCGCTTCTGGAGGAGGAGGAGGAGGAGGAGGGTCGAACGCCTACAGCCAACTGTTTCCTATACCGTGGGCTAGGCAGCACTGTCCCACCACCGCTGTCCCCTGTGGACCCTGCATCCACCACATTAACCCAGTGCGCAGTGATGGACACGTAACGGCCCTGGCCATGCCGACTGGACCATGCATCAGTTGTGAGGTGCACCTTTCCGCTCACTGACTGCTTGAGTGCATGGACAATGCGGTCTTTCACATGATGGTGGAGGGCTGGGATGGCTTTGCGAGAGAAGAAGTGGCGACTGGGTAGGTCATAGCGTGGTACTGCATAGGCCATGAGTTCGTGGAAAGCTGTGCTTTCCACCAACTGAAAGGGCATCATCTCAAACGAGATTAGTTTGGCAATGTGGGCGTTCAAACCCAGTGTACGCGGATGAGAGACTGAGTACTTTCTTGACCTACTCATAGTGTCTGGGAGGGTGAGCTGGACTTGAGAGCTGCATATGGTGGAAGTAGCGGTGGACAGGGCGGACTGAGAGAGGGTTGATGATGGTGATGGAGTTGGTGTTCTTTCTGATGGCCTAGAATCAGTCTTTCGTTGATATAACAGTGGGATTCCCTGACTGCTGTGGTCTTGCAACGACACCTCAACATTTGCTGCTGTGCTAACCGGTGGGCTTACAGTGGGGGAAACAATGTAGCGTTGCTGACTACCTTCGTTGTGATCAGTTGCACATGTGGCACTTGAGGTTTGGTGTTGTGTCCACGCTTGCAAGTGCATGCTGGTTAAATGTCTAAGCATGCAACTGGTATTCAAATTTTTCAGATTTTTCCCTCGGCTAAAGGTCTTTGCGCACTTCTTACAGATAATCTTGGCCTGATCATGAGGATTTTGTTCAAAAAAGTGCCACACTGCACTCTTCCTACTTTGGCAGACATTTTGCGGCCTAGCACGCTGTGATCTTTTGACCCTCTGGACAAGCTGTCCAGAAACTCTTTTGATGTTTGGAACCTGTCTTTGGAGTGCTCCGGGCCTGCCAGATAACAGCTGTTGTGATGTCGATGTCTGCTGTGGATGCTCCTCATCTGAGCTATTGGAAGCAGCACCCTCTTCCCCCAATGGATGCCAATCTGGGTCAACAACTGGGTCATCCATCACCTCCTCTTCTATGTCATGTGCACCTTCCTCTGTGTCACCGTGTATGGTGGTATAGTGTGCGGGAAGGGGCACCTGAGTCTCATCAGGGTCAGAATCTGGCTCTGTACACTGCGAGGACAATGTAGTGCTCTGAGTGAATGTACCAGCAGAATCATCCATCAGCGGCTGTGCATCAGTGCACTCCATGTCAGATTCATCTTGGCCTGGGTAATTCACCATTTGACTTGATAATCCAGGCATGGTATGTGAAAACAGCTCCATGGAGTAATCAGTAGTATGGCCTGCGTCATCCTTCAATCTTGGTTGGGGTGAAGGACACAAGGAAAGGTGTGGTTCATGAACATGAGCCTCCAATGACGACTCAGTGCTTTTACTTTTTACAACTGAAGAAGAGGAGGCGATAGAGCTGGAGGCTGAGTCAGCAATGTAAGACAAAACTTTTTCCTGATGCTCTGGCTTTAAAAGCGGTTTGCCAACTCCTAGAAAACTAAGCGTTCGAGGCCTTATGTAACCAGACGATGACGCAGGGTCAGCGCCTCCTGTATTCGGTCCTATTTTGCTCTTGCCACTACCATCAGATCCACCACCAACACCATCATTACCAGCTGCCAACCCCCGCCCAATTCCACGGCCTCTTCCACCAGCCTTCCTCATTTTTGGTAGAAATGTAGACAAAATCCAACAAACTATATAGTAATGTAAAACAAGGTACAAGGTGTCTATAGGACAGGGGAGATTTTGAATATCTGCACACACTTTTGGACACTGGACACTTTTGGATTGTGTGAGGCCCACTGATATCTGAGCGCTATGTGACAGGCTCGATGGCACTGCTGTGACAAAAGTGACTAGAGGATAAGGGAGATTTTGAATATCTGCACACACTTTTGGACACTGGACACTTTTGGATTGTGTGAGGCCCACTGATATCTCAGCGCTATGTGACAGGCTCGATGGCACTGCTGTGACAAAAGTGACTAGAGGATAAGGGAGATTTTGAATATCTGCACACACTTTTGGACACTGGACACTTTTGGATTGTGTGAGGCCCACTGATATCTCAGCGCTATGTGACAGGCTCGATGGCACTGCTGTGACAAAAGTGACTAGAGGATAAGGGAGATTTTGAATATCTGCACACACTTTTGGACACTGGACACTTTTGGATTGTGTGAGGCCCACTGATATCTCAGCGCTATGTGACAGGCTCGATGGCACTGCTGTGACAAAAGTGACTAGAGGATAAGGGAGATTTTGAATATCTGCACACACTTTTGGACACTGGACACTTTTGGATTGTGTGAGGCCCACTGATATCTCAGCGGTATGTGACAGGCTCGATGGCACTGCTGTGACAAAAGTGACTAGAGGATAAGGGAGATTTTGAATATCTGCACACACTTTTGGACACTGGACACTTTTGGATTGTGTGAGGCCCACTGTTATCTCAGCGCTATGTGACAGGCTCGATGGCACTGCTGTGACCTAAGTGACTAGAGGATAAGGGAGATTTTGAATATCTGCACACACTTTTGGACACTGGACACTTTTGGATTGTGTGAGGCCCACTGATATCTCAGCGCTATGTGACAGGCTCGATGGCACAGCTGTGACCAAAGTGACTAGAGGATAAGGGAGATTGGATTGCTTTTAAAAAAGCAGTTTGCGGAGCAGTGGGTAAACAGCAATGCCAGCCTGTCAGGAAGCCTTAAAAGGCAGCCCAACAACCAACACCACTGATACACCACTATATAGCCTCCCCTTGCACTGCACACACAGTGACTGGTGTGTTGTGCAGGCCAAATTGCTATCAGCAGCAGAAGCAGTTTTTTTTTCTTCTCAGCAGGACAAAAAAAAAAAATTGGGATTGCTTAAGCAGTTTGAGGCCCAATGAATATCTGAGCGCTATGTGACAGGCTCGATGGCGCAGCTGTGACCAAAGTGACTAGAGGATAAGGGAGATTGGATTGCTTTTAAAAAAGCAGTTTGCGGAGCAGTGGGTAAACAGCAATGCCAGCCTGTCAGGAAGCCTTAGAAGGCAGCCCAACAACCAACACCACTGATACACCACTATATAGCCTCCCCTTGCACTGCACACACAGTGACTGGTGTGTTGTGCAGGCCAAATCGCTAGCAGCAGAAGCAGTTTTTTTGTCTTCTTCCCTGCCTAACGCTCTCCCTACAGAATCAGCAGCAACCTCACCCCATGCTAAGATCGGCAGAAGTAAGATGGCGGTCGGCGTGCACGCCCTTTTATACCCCCTGTGACGCCCACCAAAGCAAGCCAATCACTTGCATGCCCTTCTGAAAGATGGTGGTGACCCGTGCCTATGTCATCACGTTGCCCACATTGTCCGTGGATCCTGATTGGCTGAAAAAGAGCGCAAAACAAACTTTTGAAACGCGACTTTGGCGCGTAAGTCGCCGACCTCGTGGCCGACCTCATCCTAGGGTCGGGTTTCGTTTCATGAAACCCGACTTTGCCAAAAGTCGGCGACTTTTGAATTTTTTCGACCCGTTTCGCTCAACTCTATTAGTTAGCGTTCATTTAGTTGTGGAAAAATGGATTCCAGCTATTATCTGTGTATTAAAAAAAATAAATATATGCGAATGACATATGAACAAGCAGAGTGCTGTTTCGATGGACATATTATTGGAGTGGCCAAGCAAATACGTGTTTTCAAACATACAAATCTTGTACTATTTAAAGACTATTAGGAGACTTTGTAAATTAGGCACTCATCAAACCAAACCCCCGAGAACTCCCAGGGTTTTATATATGATGAACCTTGTGCATATTAAACGTCAGAGATGGATAAATCACTTTTTAAAGGCACTTTTCATTTAATGGTACTATTTTACCTAAATAATCCTCCAGGTATTACTTATGTAAGTTTTATACAGTGCATTAACTCTGCCATGTAGCAGTTTTATAATACTTTAATACAGTGATCAAATAATACTACAGTACACAGTGCTATATGGATACTTTCATAATACTCCCATGCAGTGGCAAATAATACTGCCACATAGTGCTCACATAACACTGCTATACAGTGCTTTCTGCCATATAGTCTTCATGTAATACAACCATACAGTGCTTTCAGAATACTTTTTTACAGTGGCTACAAAACTCTGACATATAGGGGGTGATTTTTTTAAGAATGGTGTTGTACACGCCAAGCTTAATGAACGGGCTTGTTGAAGTATGATGAGTCTAATTCATAAGACGTACACCACTTAATGGATAAATCGCATCACTTAACTGGCATACGCCTCCGCCAGAGATTGGAGGCGACTTCTGAAGTTAGTTACCGAGCAAAAGTGATGTCACTTTTCATGAATTTGTGGATAGCCACAACCTGTCCCACCCATGCTCTGACCATATTGGCATAGCTAGCCAAGAATGACATTAAAACGACAAAAGTTGCAATATTTTAGCTTGACTTTTAGTTACACAAAAATGTTGAGACTTTTTAAGGTGTTGTTCACCAGAAATCTGCCAAACAGATACTGCTATATACAGTTCTCCATAACATCTCTATGTAGTGCTTTTATAATACTTCTGTAAAGTGCTCAAATGAAGTTGCTATGTACAATACCAAATAACACGGCAAAATAGTGCTTTCTTAATACTACCATATAGTACCCAATTAATACTGCCATTTATAGTGCCTATATAAAACTGCCATAAAGTGTTTTTATAATACTATCATAAAGCTCCCATATAATACTAGAAAATAGTGCCACTCAATAGACACTGTAGAGTGCTTTACAGTATGCACACAATACCAGTATTCAAAGCCAACATAAAAGTCGCTTACAATAGATAATGTCTAAAGTGTCATACAGTGCCGATGTAACAGTGCCGTATAGATTCTACTTAAAGTATGGCAAACTGAATAATCTAATAATTTATGCTAAGCTCTTCTTCATCCCATCAAATATGAAAAAAATCTATGAACACAGACTAAATAGGGAGATGTGAACACTGACTAAATAGAGTTCAGAAAGTGGGGGTGTCAACATCTACTATATAATCATCTAATTTTGTCTGTCTGTCTCGCTGTTTGTCATGGAAATCCCGCGTCGCTGATTGGTCGCGCCCGGCCAGCCGCGACCAATCAGCGACAGGCGCAGTCCGGACACAAATTGGCGCGAAATTCGAACAACGCACGCCATCGCTACCGTCAGGAGACTTGCGGCACTAGCCGCTAATCTCCCAACGGTTGCCCAGGTCATCTCCTGCCGCATTATTCTTAAATCTTCATAAATAAACTACATACATATTTTAGAATACCCTATGCGCTAGAATGGGGCCACCATCTAGTAGTCTAAATAAAGGGGAATATGTGAACACAGCCTAAACAGAGCTTGACATGTAAACAAAGCCTAAGCAGAAGTGGCAGTGTTAACATAAGTAAACAGAGGAGGAGATGTGAACACAACCTAAAAAGAGACAGAGATATGAACTTAGCCTAAACAGAGGGGGACATGTGAACACAACTTAAACAGAGGAGATGTGAACACAGCCTAAACAGAGGGAGAGACATGAGAATGCATCCTAAACAGAGGAGATGTGAACACAGCCTAAAAAGAGACAGAGATGTGAACATAGCCTAAAGAGAGGGGGGCATGTGAACACAACCTAAACAGAGGAGATGTGAACACAGCCTAAAAAGAGACAGAGATATGAACATAGCCTAAACAGAGGGAGACATGAGAATGCATCCTAAACAGAGGAGATGTGAACACAGCCTAAACAGAGGAGATGTGAACACAGCCTAAACAAAGGAGATGTGAACACAGCCTAAACAGAGGAGATGTGAACACAACCTAAACAGAGGAGATGTGAACATAGCCTAAACAGAGGGAGACATGAGAATGCATCCTAAACAGAGGAGATGTGAACACAACCTAAACAGAGGAGATGCGAACACAACCTAAACAGAGGAGATGCGAACACAACCTAAACAGAGGAGATGCGAACACAACCTAAACAGAGGAGATGCGAACACAACCTAAACAGAGGAGATGCGAACACAACCTAAACAGAGGAGATGCGAACACAACCTAAACAGAGGAGATGCGAACACAGCGTAAACAGAGGAGATGCGAACACAGCGTAAACAGAGGAGATGCGAACACAGCCTAAACAGAGGAGATGCGAACACAGCCTAAACAGAGGAGATGCAAACACAGCCTAAACAGAGGAGATGTGAACACAGCCTAAACAGAGGAGATGTGAACACAACCTAAACAGAGGAGATGTGAACACAACATAAACAGAGGAGATGTGAACACAGCCTAAACACAGGAGATGTGAACACAGCCTAAACACAGGAGATGTGAACACAACCTAAACACAGGAGATGTGAACACAGCCTAAACACAGGAGATGTCAACACAGCCTAAACACAGGAGATGTGAACACAGCCTAAACAGAGGAGATGTGAACACAGCCTAAACAGAGGAGATGTGAACACAGCCTAAACAGAGGAGATGTGAACACAACCTAAACAGAGGAGATGTGAACACAACCTAAACAGAGGAGATGTGAACACAACCTAAACAGAGGAGATGTGAACACAGCCTCAACAGAGGAGATGTGAACACAACCTAAACAGAGGAGATGTGAACACAACATAAACAGAGGAGATGTGAACACAGCCTAAACACAGGAGATGTGAACACAACCTAAACACAGGAGATGTGAACACAACCTAAACACAGGAGATGTGAACACAACCTAAACAGAGGCGATATGAACACAGCCTAAACAGAGGAGATGTGAGCAGAATCTAAACAGAGGAGATATGAACACAGCCTAAAAAGAGACAGCGATATGAACATAGCCTAAACAGAGGGGGGCATGTGAACACAACCGAAACAGAGGAGATGTGAACACAGCCTAAACAGAGGAGATTGAACACAGCCTAAACAGACGAGATGTGAACACAACCTAAACACAACTTACCTATGAGTCCAAATAAAACAGTAGAAAATGTGAACACAGATTAAACAGAAGAGATGTGAATATAGGATAAACAGAAGAGGACATGTGAACACAGCCTAAATAGAGAGGGAAATGTGATCATTGACTAATCACAGTTTGCCTTAGCCATCCTCTCCATTATTTTGGACTCTACATAAAAAATGCTTTTTTAAATAAGATAAGCTGCAAAGGTTTTCAATACATTTACACTAGAAAATGTATTTTCATGGAGAATATATGTGACTCTTTCTGTACCTGAATTCCAATTGCCAAAATACAAGAAATGGGGAGGAGAATCTTCTGTGGAAGCAGAGGACTATTGTAAAGTGTGCGCTGAGTTCACCACGATCTAGACGTGATAGTAAGTGATGGCAGGTTCCGAGGTAACACATCTCCCCTATTCCAGCTGCTGCTAGGACATGGGCTTGGATTTGTTGTACAGCAGAGGAGTCTGGCAGGGGTTAAGCGTTGTGTAACGCTTCCCTGCCCTGTTTTAGCACAGGGTGGGTTAAGGCAGAAGGGTGGGAGAAGCTGTGAGCCCTCCTTCACCAGCTGATCTCAGACAGGGGGGGTGTGCCAGCCACCAGTGCCGGCATCTGTGTGCAGCCTTGCCGGGACAGTCACACATGCAGGAGCCCAGGGGGCCACAATGTGGCCCCTGTGCATGGAGTCATGGCACCCAGACTGAGCCCCCGCAATGCCCGCAGATATTTCTTCCTGTGCACCCTGTGCTTGTCCTGCACCCTGCTCTGCTACAACCTCGTCCTGCGGGGTGGGCACCCCAGCATGCACACCCGGGACTCTCAGCAGCACCCCAGCATGCACACCCGGGACTCTCAGCAGCACCTCAGCTGCCCCCCAGTGCTGGGGGGTAAGAAGCTGCTGCAGAAGGTGCTCCTGTGCCCGCACGCCGGAGCTGCACTCGCTTTCTCCAGCACGGACCTATCTTCTTACACCGACTGGAATGGCAAAAATCAGACTGAACCCCCCGAAATAATGGGGTTCCCAGAAAGACCTACTGAGCACCAGGGGCACCCCGCCGGGAATAGCACCGCTGCCTTCCGATATGGGCACAAGAGACTCCCCCAGGCGATCATTGTGGGGGTGAAGAAGGGGGGAACCAGAGCGGTCCTGGAATTTATTAGGGTGCACCCCGAAGTGAGAGCTATGGGCACTGAACCCCACTTCTTTGACAGGAACTATGAGAGGGGCTTGGACTGGTACAGGTGAGTGGAAATGGCATTGCTGGCATGATTCTTTAAAAGGCTGGAGGAGAAAGGTAACAATCGTCATCACCGATCGTCCTATCATATTGTTTACAATCAAAAGTTAAATATTTATCTTTTCCATTACAGTAAACATTGACATGTCAGGAGTCAACTGATTGCGTAGAACTGTGCGATGTCCTTAAACCGATTTTACTAATTTTATTGCAATTATTACCGTAATAACCCTAGTACAGAGGCTGAGTTATCACACTACGATCGGTGGGGGGAAAAAAGGAGGAAAAAAAAATCACATGTAACTCGAAATACATGGAAAAGTAGCCAGTAAAAGTAACCACTACCTGCCCTTACTTCTGCAATCCAATATCTGTAGGGTTAGCATTAGCATCCCATAACCACAATAATAAGGGGAAGTCAAAATTAATAAAAAAAATAATAAATAAAAATGCTGAGTAAAATATTAACCAGATTTCTCTATTCATTTTTTCACGTTTGTATGGAAAAATATGAGACCCCGATCAGTTTTATTAACTCTCTAAAAGGAGGGTAAAAATTTGAAAAAAAAAAACCTACACTTCCCCTTTAAATGGGTTTGTAATGGCACAGATAAAGTTTGCACTAGCTCCATGGTTTCTGCTGTCACATGGGGATAGAGATGCCATTTTCACCATTTATTAGGAGTCAAACCATTTCTAAATCTTGAAACTTTACATCTCAAGCTGGAGTCATGGAGAATGATTGAGCGCAGTTACCTAGAAGCAATGCAAGGACTGCACAAATGCTGCCAGCAAGGTGACCATGACAGATGGCTTCCAATAGTGTACAATGTTCACTGGAGAGCAGCATCCCTGCAGAGGCTTCATTCCTGCAGACTGGAGTATCCCAGCACCCTGTGTGGCCAAGGCGCTGGGATCACCTCAGGTCTTCCTCATGGACACATGGAGAACCAATCTCTTAGAGAATTAAATCCATGTAGAAGGAAAATCTAGAGACCCTCAATGTGATCCCAGGGGGGCGCAGATTTATTCCAACACTGGAGTGACCATACAGGCATTAATTGCCATGTCTCCCCTGCTCTACAGCAGCACATTAACCCTCTCCCTGCCCTGGATTTACCCAGCAGTAATTGCACACCGCTGTCATAAGCCCGCTTGTCAGTCATCTGTAGACCATTGACTTCATTTTTATGATATGCGTCAGTCAGATTATGGTGAGGGTTTATGGGTTTAGTTTCCTGACTCTAAACATAGTGCAGCTGGGGTATACTGCTGAGATGTCAGGAGAAGGGTGCAGAGGAGCCGGGCTAACACATTACATAGCTATAAGATGGCTAGATGAATGGATAGGATAGATAGATAGATAGATAGATAGATAGATAGATAGATAGATAGATAGATAGATAGATAGATAGATAGATAATAGACAGCTAGATAGATAGATAGATAATAGATAGATAGATAGATAATAGATAGATAGATGATAGATGATAATAGATAGATAGATAGATAGATAGATAGATAATAGATAGATTATAAATAGATAGATAGATAAATAGATAGTTAGCTAGATAGATAATAGATAGATGATAGATAGATAGATAGATAGATAGATAGATAGACAGATAGATAGATAGATAGATAGATAAATGATAGATAATAGATAGATAGATAGATGATAGATAATAGATAGATAGATGATGGATAGATAATAGACAGATAGATAATATATAGATAGATAAATAGATAGATAGATAGATAGATCATAGATAGATAGATGATAGATAATAGATAGATAGATAGATAATAGATAGATTATAGATAGATAGATAGATAAATAGATAGTTAGCTAGATAGATAATAGATAGATGATAGATAATAGATAGATAGATAGATAATAGATAGATTATAGATAGATAGATAGATAGATAGATAAATAGATAGTTAGCTAGATAGATAATAGATAGATGATAGATGATAGATAGATAGATAGATAGATAGATAAATGATAGATGATAGATAGATAATAGATAGATAGATGATAGATAATAGATAGATAGATGATGGATAGATAATAGACAGATAGATAATATATAGATAGATAAATAGATTGATAGATGATAGATAATAGATAGATAGATAGATAGATAGATGATAGATGATAGATAATAGATAGATAGATAGATAGATGATAGATAATAGATAGATGATAGATAATAGATAATTAGATGATGATAGATAATAGATAGATAGATAGATAGATAATATATAGATAGATCGATAATAGATAGATGATAGATAGATAACAGATAGATAGATAGATAGATAGATAGAAGATAGATAATAGATAGATAGATAGATAGATAGATAGATGATAGATAATAGATAGATAGATAGATAGATAATAGATAGATAGATAGATAGATAGATGATAGATAATAGATAGATAGATGATGGATAGATAATAGACAGATAGATATTATATAGATAGATAAATAGATAGATAGATGATAGATAGATGATAGATAATAGATAGATAGATAATAGATAGATTCTGGATAGATAGATATATAGATAGATAGATAGATAGATAGATAGATAGATAAATAGATAGATGATAGATAATAGATAGATAGATAGATAGATAGATAGATAGATAAATGATAGATGATAGATAATAGATAGATAGATGATAGATAATAGATAGATGATGGATAGATAATAGACAGATAGATAATATATAGATAGATAAATAGATAGATAGATGATAGATAATAGATAGATGATAGATAATAGATAGATGATAGATAATAGATAGATAGATAGATGATAGATAATAGATAGATGATAGATAATAGATAATTAGATGATGGATAGATAATAGATAGATAGATAATATATAGATAGATCGATAATAGATAGATGATAGATAGATAACAGATAGATAGATAGATAGATAGATATGAAATGGCTGAATTTAAATAGATCTACCCTGCAATACCATACACAACCTTTGAACATGTGTGGCACTAATTCTATTAGCAGCAATATATATTGGAACTCTCTTAAAATTCTTTTGGGTCAAAGTAGCACTTATGTGACTCAGATAAGAATGGGATTGCTTAGTTTGAAAAGCCATTTTCCAATATTCTGTTATGGAATGGTGAGTTAATAGAGCAGATCTTCATTTAAGGAAGACCTGTCATCAACAAGACAAAAGCTTCCCTTTTTTGCTCCAATTTTATTTCCGCTGCTCCCATGTATAATTATTTATTTGCTTTTTTTTCCTCTTTAAAAAATCCACCATCCGGCTCAAAGAGATATGGACCTTTTCAGTTAGTGCTAATTTGTATGGTCTTTTTTCCAAGTGGGCGTGGCTACCAGGATTCTCTGGGGGCGTGTCTATAGGCTGCTTTGCATTAACCTGTGAGCTGCTGCCTCTTGGTAAAAAATTATAAAATTATCGCTAAACAAAAAAGCCCATCGGTCTGGAAAAACTTGTATTAAAAAAATCTGAATACTCAAGGGAACAGCGGGAATAACATAAAAGTAAAACATGATGACTGGTCATCTTTAAGGCTCCTCATCAGCATGTCTATGCATTAAATCAAATGGTGTAATGCTTCCTTTGCCCTAAGGTGGCGCTGCAGGGAGATTAATCACACATTACCAGACTCCACTCTTCATCATCTTTGGGGGATTCTTCTGACAACAGGATCTGGCCAAAATGGACAACCTCTTACAATCCTTGTGTGGAGGTATCCTGAGATTCTCCATGATCTCTCATGAGTGGACAGTGATCACCTCCTCCTAATAATGGGTGATATCATGTAAAACAAGGATCCATTCTTCTGGAAAAACTTCCCTTCAGCGACAGCAAAAGAGAGACAGAGGTTAGAATGTACGAGAGGGACGCAGACACCGCCGGTGGCCATATTTATCATGTAGACGCAGATGCTGTAGAAGACAACTCAAGTGGAAAAGTGGAGTCATTTATATTCCGGCTACTATTCGTGATGGCACCAGGGGGAACTCGCCTACTTCTTAGAAAATCTCATATCTTTCATCAATTTTTGCTGATAACATGTTCGCAAGTGGACTGGGAACGACTTACAGTATTTCTATGAGTTGTCTTGAATTAGGCAAAAATGTTCTGCTTCATCTCGCAAACAGTGCCACTCCAGTCCATAGGTTATGTCTGGTATTACAATATTTAATTGAGGTTAAGCTGCAATACCATAGATAACCTAAGGGTGGCGATATTTAAAGGAAGAAGCAGGCTAGATTTTCCAATGGACAGCCGTTCTATGGCGGACATAACTCAATCAGAGCTAATAACACAAGCTAATAGCCCCATCAGAGTATAGATTTTTTTTTCATGGACCCTGTAATTTTTTTTGTTCGATCCACATTCAACATTCTCAATTAATTAAAGAGGTTTTCCAGAATTTATCAAAATTTGTCTATCAGCAGTAAATGGGTTAAAAAAAAGTGTTTTCATGTTTTACATTTCCTGCTGCTTCTCAAGATTCCTGCCTACTACTACCTGCAGCTATTACATGTCATAAATCATCACATGATCACTGCAGTCAATCACTGGCCTTAGTGGTCACATGATCACTGCAGCCAATCACTGGCCTTAGTGATCACATGATCACTGCAGCCAATCACTGGACTTAGTGATCACATGATCACTGCAGCCAATCACTGGACTTAGTGATCACATGATCACTGCAGCCAATCACTGGACTTAGTGATCACATGATCACTGCAGCCAATCACTGGACTTAGTGATCACATGATCACTGCAGCCAATCACTGGACTTAGTGATCACATGATCACTGCAGCCAATCACAGGACTTAGTGGTCACATGCTAGGATTAAAGTGGTAGGTATAGAGGGAAGGCGGGTTTAACCTATGCCCTGTTCTTGGATTAATTTTTTCATCTGGAAAATCCCCGTAACGGCAGACATTTGCCAGTGCACATATTTGTACAGGTCTGATACACTTTTTTTGCAGAAATGGAACCTACCTGTGATCTAATTCACTTAATGAGTCCCCATAAGCCTTTTTAGATGAGTTACAGTATATAGACAGTTGTCCTGATTTCATGACCATTGGGCCAATGTCCCCAGGTGAAGGAACTAGGGGGCCCGGTGCCCAACAGCCCTACTCCTTCCTGGCATTTCTTCCGGATTTTCTCCTCCATCGTCGTATGTCAAAGGTCTGTAGGATTTGTTTGGCTGAGCCATCCCTGGTGAGTGCTGGCTGTTTTACACAGCCCACACCCACCAGTTACAGGTGCAATAAAAAACAGCTCTGTTCATAGCAGTTTACCCCGTAGGTGCAGTGGAGAAACGACCATGGGCATCTAAGTGGTTAGAAAGACAGGTTCTCTCTCTCAGCCTTTGGGCCCGCTGAGACATCGCAGGAACCCGTTAGGTTGCTTATTGGCTGTGGAGAGTCAAATGGGGGTGCCCTTGGATTCCTATACAGTGGCACGTAAAAGTTTGGTCACCCCTTGTCAAAATAATAATAATAATAATAATAATAATAATAATAATAATAATAATAATAATAATTGTGGACATTTGGAGATGAAATGATCTCCAAAAGGCCAAAAGTTAGAGATGACACATTTCCTTTGTATTTTAGGCACAAGATATATATATATACAGTACAGACCAAAAGTTTGGACAGACCTTCTCATTCAAAGAGTTTTCTTTATTTTCATGACTATTAAAATTGTAGATTAACTCTGAAGGCATCAAAACTATGAATTTACACATGTGGAATTATGTAATTAACAAACAAGTGTGAAACAACTGAAGGTATGTCTTATATTCTAGGTTCTTCAAAGTAGCCACATTTTGCTTTGATTACTGCTTTGCACACTCTTGGCATTCTCTTGATGAGCTTCAAGAGGTAGTCACCGGAAATGGTCTTCCAACAGTCTTGAAGGAGTTCCCAGAGATGCTTAGCACTTGTTGCCCCTTTTGCCTTCACTCTGCGGTCCAGCTCTCCCCAAACCATCTCGATTGGGTTCAGGTCTGGTGACTGTGGAGGCCAGGTCATCTGGCGTAGCACACCATCACTCTTCTTCTTGGTCAAATAGCCCTTACACAGCCTGGAGGTGTGTTTGGGGTCATTGTCTGCAAGATGCTGTGGTAGCCATGCTGGTTCAGTATGCCTTCAATTTTCAATAAATCCCCAAGTGTCACCAGCAAAGCACCCCCACACCATCACACCTCCTCCTCCATGCTTAACGGTGGGAACCAGCCATGTAGAGTCCATCCGTTCACCTTTTCTGCGTCACATCAACACACGGTGGTTGGAACCAAAGATCTCAAATTTGGACTCATCAGACCAAAGCACAGATTTCCACTGGTCTAATGTCCATTCCTTGTGTTTTTTAGCCCAAACAAGTCTCTTCTGCTTGTTGCCTGTCCTTAGCAGTGGTTTTCTAGCAGCTATTTTACCATGAAGGCCTGCTGCACAAAGTCTCCTCTTAGCAGTTGTTGTAGAGATGTGTCTGCTGCTAGAACTCTGTATGGCATTGACCTGGTCTCTAATCTGAGCTGCTGTTAACCTGCGATTTCTGAGGCTGGTGACTCGGATGAACTTATCCTCCGCAGCAGAGGTGACTCTTGGTCTTCCTTTCCTGGTGCGGTCCTCATGTGAGCCAGTTTCTTTGTAGCGCTTGATGGTTTTTCCACTGCACTTGGGGACACTTTCAAAGTTTTCCCAATTTTTCGGACTGACTGACCTTCATTTCTGGCCACTCGTTTTTCTTTACTTAGCCTTAGCTGATTTTTTCTTGCCATAATACAAATTCTAACAGTCTATTCAGTAGGACTATCAGCTGTGTATCCAGCAGACTTCTGCACAACACAACTGATGGTCCCAACCTCATTTATAGGGCAAGAACGCCCACTTATGAAACCTGACAGGGCACACCTGTGAAGTGAAAACCATTTCCGGTGACTACCTCTTGAAGCTCATCAAGAGAATGCCAAGAGTGTGCAAAGCAGTAATCAAAGCAAAAGGTGGCTACTTTGAAGAACCTAGAATATAAGACATATTTTCAGCTGTTTCACTGAAAATTCCACACGTGTTAATTCATTGTCTTGATGCCTTCAGAGTGAGTCTACAATTTTCATAGTCATGAAAATAAAGAATACTCTTTGCATGAGAAGGTGTGTCCAAACCTTTGGTCTGTACTGTGTATATATATATATATATATATATATATATATATATAGTGCCTTTTTTCATTTAAAAGAAATTAAAAAAAGGAAAATGGGCAGATGCCAAAGATTGGGCACCTGTGGCCTTAATTAGCCTTTTAGGGTTATGGCTTGTTCACTATCTACGTTAGTGATGTAAATTTCCAAGCTTTATAAAAACCCAGCCTCCTCTAACCTTCTGCCAAAAAACAGGAGCCATATGTTCTTCTAACCAGCTGCTTAGGACTCTGAAAATGTAAATGGTAGAGGCCCACAAAGCAGGAGAAATCTATAAGAAGATAGAAAAGTGTTTTCATGTTGCCCTTTCCTCAGTTTGAAATGTAATTAAGAAATGGCAGTTAACCGGAACAGTGGAGGTCAAGATAAGGTGTGGAAGACCAAGCAAAACTTCAGTGAGAGCTGCTTGTAGGATTGCTAAAGAGGCAACTCAGCACCCCCTGCTTGACTGTAAAAGACCTTCAGAAACATTTAGCAGACTCTGAAGTTGTTCATTGTTTTACTGTTCAGAGACACCTGCACAAATATGGCCTTCATGGATGAGCCATCAGAAGAAAACCTCTCCTGCATCCTCACCTTAAAATGCAGCATCAGAAGTATGAAAAAGAACATCTAAACAAGCCTGATGTATTTTGGAAACAAGTCCTGTGGATTTCTTAAAGTAGAACTCTTTGGCCATAATGATCAAATGTATGTGTGGAGAAAAAAATGGTACAGAATTTCAGGAAAAGAACATCTCGCCAACCATTTATCAATCATGCTTTGGGGTTGTGTTACAGCCAATGGCACAGGGAACATTTCATGGGTAGAGGGAAGAATAGATTCAATGAAATTTCAACAAATTCTTGATGCAAACATAACACCATCTGTAAAAAAAAAAGCTGAAGGTGAAAAGAAGAAGAGGATGGCTTCTACAAATGGATAATGATCCTAAACACACATCAAAATCCACAGTAGATGACCTTAAAAGTCACAAGCTTGAAGGTTTTACAATGGCCCTCACGCTACCCTGAACTGAACATCATTTACAGTCTGTGGCTACTAGACCTCAAAATCACAGAGGATGCCAGACGACCCAGGAATCTCACAGAATGGGAAGAATTTTCCACGGAAGAATGGATGAAAATCCCTCAAACAAGAATTCAAAGACTCTTGTCATGTCTTGTAAAAACATTTACAAGCTGTCATACTTTCAAAAGGGGATGCTACTAGGTACTAACTGTGACGGCCGTCTGCGAATCTGGGCTGCAGTAGGAACAGCACCCCGAGTAACCCCGAGACCCTTAACCCCTATACAGGGATCTGGAATTGTAGCAAGGCCCAGGGGGTAGCTGTCTGGTGGAGTAGTGGTCCAGAGCAGGATTGCCGCCAAGGCGTTAAAACTAAAACCCATAATCGTGGTCAGGAGGCAGGAGTCGGAGGCCGGAGGGCAACAGAGGTGCAAAATCAGCATGCAGAAGAAGTGTCAAAAGTCCAGGCCAAGGTCAGTAAAACCAGAATGGCAGCAAAGGTACAGAATCAGCAGGCAGCAGAAGGGTCAGGAATCCAAGCGAAGGTCAGCGTCAAAAAATTGGAAGAGAGGCAGAGGTACAAAAATGGCAGGCAATAGAATGGTCAGAAATCCAGGCTGAGGGCAGCGTTAACTATAGCAATTCACACAGTAGCACGCAGGGGAACCAAGAATATATCCGGCGGTCTGCAAGACCAGTCCCAAGGTATTTGAGGGATCAGGTCATCCCTCACTGTTTCCCGGACTGATGATGCAATTAACACCACCCCCAGGACCAGGCCAGATGGTGATGCAGTAAGCCCTACATGACTGACAGAGGGGTGGAGCCTGCGCCCACCAGATGCCTGCACAGGAGCCTCTTCTCTGTCACCACCCTCACCCAGGGGTGAACCACGGCGCCTCCCAGTGGCCGAGGCAGGAACAGCCGTCCCCGAGTCTGACGGCGACGCGACGGTCTGGTGCCTCCTAGTGGCTGAGACTGGAACAGCAGGCCCCGAGTCTGGCGGCGATGTGTCAGTCCGGCGCCTCCTAGTGGCCGAAGCCGAACCAGCAGGCCCCGAGTCTGACAGCGACGTGACACTAACCATGCAGGGTGCCAAACTTTTGCAACGGCGTATTTTCCTTTTTGTTATTTTTAAAATGTAAAAGAAGAAAGAAAAAGAATACATATACCGTGTATACAGTATATATACAGTGTATATATATATATATAATGTCAGCTGTTGGATTCGGGAGCTCTCAAATGGCACAATGGACATCATCATACAAGTTTCATTGAAATGGTGCCCGAGAAGCAACACTTAGGTCGTGGTTTAACTTTATGAACGGCATTTAATCATAATTCTGCCCCGTCATTTAAAGAGTTTTCCCAGGAACAGAAGTTCATTTTAATCAATAGATCTTGGAATAATAATAATTTCCACAATTGGATATATTTAAATAAAACGTATCTGTGCTGAGATAATCTTATAAATGTTCCCCTGCTGTGTACTGTGTAATGGCTGTGTCTGTCCGTACAGGAGCATGGTCTGATCATACCACGTCTCCTGGGCAGGGGGGGAAGCAAAAGAGTATACAGATAAGATAGCACAAGATCGCAGTTGATTCTTTTTGAGAGATGAAACATTTCCCTGCCTGTTTTTAAACAATGCTTTACTTCAAAGAAAGAATCATTTGTGATCCTCTGCTGCAATGTCTGGATACTTTTTAGCTCCCTCCCCTGCCCAAGATTTTCTTAGCACAGGAACATTTTTACTGAACACATCCAAAAGTGGAAATTAATATTATTCCAAGATCTATTAATCAAAATTAACTCTTGTTTGTGGGAAAAACCCCTTTAAGTCACAAAACTAGCAGGAAGGAAGAAGGAGAGAGGTTATTCTCATCTTAATAGATGGATATTGTTGGAAAGAGCTTGTAAAACAAGCACACTTGCAATTTACTGCTTATTATAACTTGCAGCCGCTCGTGAGATGTTAACACTTTTCTCTACATCTTGTTGTCTAGGAGACCGACCACCTCTGCTATCTAGATTGTAAGCAGTGTGGTGAAGCTGGCCGAGGTAACAGCTCTGGTTTCAAAACAGTGCTTACAAGCTCAATAATAAAGATCTTGTAAGCACTGTGAATGTTCTTCTGTTTAGCAGAGGTGGTCTGTCTCCAAGGCAATAAGTTGTAAACTAAAGAAATGTGTTAATACCCAAAGAACATCTGAAAATGTAATAATCAATTGCAAAACTGAATGTATTCATAAGCACTATTATCCAACAATACCATTTTAGCTATCCTTTAGTAGCTCATTATGTATGTGTTCACTACTTTTCGGGAGTCCTAAAGTCTTTTAAGACATTTCAAATTTGCTGAGATTGCTTTTAAGAAAAATCAAGACAGTCCCAGAAAAATTGGAACTGGAGAACAAGAAAAAAAAAATCCATATAACATATGGTAAAATCAATGGTGCCATTCAAAAATACAACTCTTCCCCTCAAAAATCATGCAATTATATGGATATATTGACAAAAATCTAAAAAAGTTATGGCTCTTTGAAGAAGAGGAGGAAAAAAGGAAAAGGAAAAAAAAATGAAAATGGCGATGGTGTGAACGGATTAAAGAAGCCCTCTTCCCTTCAAAGTTTTATCCTCTTGATATATTGCAGTCATCATATTATACAGCACTGTGTACTTACAATTGCTCACTTTACCTTTCTACCCAGCTAATTCTTCTCTTTTCTCTGCTCTTTGTAGAAACAGGAAGTCTCTTCTCCCTGCATTTATTATTCTCCTTTTCATCTCATGACCCAGCTGCTCCACCCTCCCCCTACCGGGGACTTTTGCAGGGACTTATGACTCATGCAGGGAAAATAGTCTTCCTGTTTCTTCATAGAACATAGAAGGATTCGACTAGTATGTTTTCAATCATGTGATTTCAGTAGCAGAATAGGAAGTATTAGCTGAGTAGAAAGGCAAAATAAGCAATTGTAAGTACACAAGGCTGTATAATATGATGAGTGCAATATGTTCGAAGGATAAAAAGTTGGATGGGAGGAGGAGGAGTGCTTCTTTAAGAAAAGCTGTGGACTATAACCCAGTAGATTGGATCACGTCTCAGAGCTGACTTAAAATGCATGTCCTGTCACCTTCCAGGTCCCTTCACAACTTGAATCCACATTCTTATTCCTGTAGATTATAAACTCGTTTTTAGCAGGGCTCTTGTGCCCGTTGTATCTTGTTTGTTTAAATGATTTTATTAATGATGTAATTATAATAATTACCCCGCATAATCCTGACTCTGAACAGCACTGCGGGACACGTCACTAGATCAATTCAGTATGAGTGAGCCATCTACAATAATGTCCTTCAGAGGCGGCCGCTGTTTAAACAAGTATTTCAATAGTCATGAATATTTAATTATTTTTCCTTAAAGGGGTGTCCATTTTATAACCTCCTATAAGAAAAACAGGACTGTCATCTATTAGCTAGAACAGAGATCAGGGTCTCTTTCTCTGGTGGATCCACCATGTCCATGCGTCACACATGAAGCCCATAATGAGAACTATGTATCACTTCTCCAGTGGTGGCACGATGGGAAAACCGACCACTTGCTAACAGGTTATCCCATAGATTGTAACGGATCGCTGCAGGGTTAATCAGAAAAAAAAACAGCTCACCCTTAGAAAAAGAGGTCCAGCACTCTTCTGAAGACAAAAGATTTATGGCTTTATTGTCCACAAGTTATAATCCAGCTCAGACCATTAAGAGATTCACTGGCGCGTTTCGAGCAAGTAAATGTTCTCAATCAACATTTGTTTGTTCGAAACGCCTCAGCTGTATCTCTTGATGGTCTGAGCTGGATTATAACTTGTGGCCAATAAAGCCATAAATCTTTTGTCTTCAGAAGAGTGCTGGACCTCCATTTCTTGCGATCGTTGGAGGTCCCACAGAGGAAAACAAAAATATTAATAGAACAAAGATTCCAGAAAATGGACTATCCCTCAAACTTCTACAGGAGTGGGGATGTATCCTTAGAAAGGACTCCTTGCCAAGGCTACCAGGATTATTCCAGTGCTAGAGACCTGGGACATAATTCTGTAAGTAGTCCTCTTCACCCATGGAGCGTGTCAGTCACTATTTTCTGAACCTACTGGGCACTATTAATCATTTAATTTTTTTTTATTAAGTCACCACTCCAAAAGGGAACTGCGGTACACTTGCATAACAATGTTGCGAGTTTTTAAAAAGTCACAATTGATGAATTAGCCAAAAACATCTAGAGACCACATAGTTGGCCCACAATATCAAACATTAAAAAAGCACATGAAAAATAGACTTAGGTAAAAATGAATAGAAAAATAAGGTGCAAATGAGAAACAGGCAAAAAAAAAAATAAATAGACAAAAAGGCATAAATGCAGTTATGAGTTGTGATCATTGTGTTGAATCCCCAGGACTAGCGACTGAGCCTCAGATCTGAAATCGTTTTGCAAAAAAACTGTCCTGTCATGTCAAGGCCTTCTTGGACTATGGTAACCTTGTGATATTGGTTCAATCCAGCCTGGTAAGATGGGGGCCGTGCACCAGCCCAACAAATGAATATGATCACTTTCAACGACATGCCAAGGTTTATTCCATATGACTTGTGAAGCACATCCACCGTATAAGTACTGCTAAAGTTTGGTGCGTGTATGGTGCTGTTCCCAATACAAAAATATAGAAATTCAAACATTAATATTGGCATCCGCAAAACCCGATTTATCTTTATATACAGGCCCGTGCAAAATTTTCGCACATTGGTCGTCGGGGGCCACAAGCAATTTCAGAAAAAGCAAGCTGGTCAAATGTAAATGTACTTCATGAGCTGATGGACACAGACAGGTATTTATATATGTAGATTGGTAATACTATAAATTGTTTTGATAAGTAGAGGCCAAAAAATGTTTTCCAGTTGAGGTGCCACCTGCAGGTCATTGTGTCTTTCTGCAGGTTTATGAAAATGAATGTTTAAACTGTATTTAGTGATAAAATCATGAAGGTGTGGTTTGTTTGGCTATTTTCTTGCTGAAGGGAGCAAGTTTACCTATCAAATGGTGTATCATGTGTGTGTGTGGGGAGAAGTAATCAGCAAAAAAGCAGTGCGTGTTTACAAATGTGTTGGTAGTGTGCTTTGGGGTACTGTGGTGCCACCTGCAGGTCATTTTTCCTTACTGCAGGTTTATGAAAATTAATGTTTAAACTGTACTTTGTGATCAAATCGTGGATGTGTGGTTTGTTTGGCTATTTTCTTGCTGAAGGGGGCAAGTTTACCTTTCAAATGGTGTATCATTTGTGTGTGTGGGTGCAGTATGAACGGGGATAGAAAGGAATCACCGAAAAACACTGTTTAGAAATAATAGAATAGATTACTTAACCTAAGATTATAACATAAAACAAAAAAAATTACCAGATATAGAGAATCAATTTTTTTTAGGTGGCCGCACCTACCCCAAATAAAAAAAAAAGTAATAAAAATGCTGTATATATCCAAAACAATATCAATGAAAACAGTTGACAGTGCAAAAAATAAGCCCTTCTTTGGAAAAATAAAAAGCTAACATTCTCTGGAAATGGAAACAGAAAACTAAACTTTATTTTTGCAAAGTTATGATTTTCTTTCACCAAAAATGTAAAAAAAAAATGTAATAATATAAACATACAAATATATATATATATATATATATATATATACACACAAAAAAAAAAATATATATATATATACACTCACTGGCCACTTTATTAGGTACACCTGTCCAACTGTGTGTTAAGACTTAATTTCTAATCAGCCAATCACATGGCGGCAACTCAGTGCATTTAGGCATGTAGACATGGTCAAGACAATCTCCTGCAGTTCAAACCGAGCATCAGTATGGGGAAGAAAGGTGATTTGAGTGCCTTTGAACGTGGCATGATTGTTGGTGCCAGAAGGGCTGGTCTGAGTATTTCAGAAACTGCTGATCTACTGGGATTTTCACGCACAACCATCTCTAGGGTTTACAGAGAATGGTCCGAAAAAGAAAAAAAATCCAGTGAGCGGCAGTTCTGTGGCCGGAAATGCCATGTTGATGCCAGAGGTCAGAGGAGAATGGGCAGACTGGTTCGAGCTGATAGAAAGGCAACAGTGACTCAAATTGCCACCCGTTACAACCAAGGTAGGCAGAAGAGCATCTCTGAACGCACAGTGCGTCGAACTTTGAGGCAGATGGGCTACAGCAGCAGAAGACCACACTGGGTACCACTCCTCTCAGCTAAGAACAGGAAACTGAGGCTAAAATTTGCACAAGCTTATCGAAATTGGACAGTAGAAGATTGGAAAAACGTTGCCTGGTCTGATGAGTCTCGATTTCTGCTGCGACATTCGGATGGTAGGGTCAGAATTTGGCGTAAACAACATGAAAGCATGGATCCATCCTGCCTTGTATCAACGGTTCAGGCTGGTGGTGGTGGTGTCATGGTGTGGGGAATTTTTTCTGGGCACTCTTTGGGCCCCTTGGTACCAATTGAGCATCGTTGCAACGCCACAGCCTACCTGAGTATTGTTGCTGACCATGTCCATCCCTTTATGACCACAATGTACCCAACATCTGATGGCTACTTTCAGCAGGATAATGCGCCATGTCATAAAGCTCGAATCATCTCAGATTGGTTTCTTGAACATGACAATGAGTTTACTGTACTCAAATGGCCTCCTCAGTCACCAGATCTCAATCCAATAGAGCATCTTTGGGATGTGGTGGAACGGGAGATTCGCATCAGGGATGTGCAGCCGACAAATCTGCGCCAACTGTGTGATGCCATCATGTCAATATGGTCCAAAATCTCTGAGGAATGCTTCCAGCACCTTGTTGAATCTCTGCCACGAAGAATTGAGGCAGTTCTGAAGGCAAAAGGGGGTCCAACCCGTTACTAGCATGGTGTACCTAATAAAGTGGCCAGTGAGTGTATATTTATATATATATACACACACACACACGGTATACATATTTATATAAAGAAACAAGTTTGGTATCACCCTGACCTGGAGAATCACTACCACTCATCAAAGCTATAACAACAAATCCCCAAAGCAATGACAGAATTTAGGTTTTTTTTAACTGTCCTCCTTCACTGTGTATTCTGTATAGTTCACATATTCGCTCAGCTGCTTCACTGGAACTTAAAGGGAACCTGTGACTTGCCATAAATAAGTAATTTTTTTTTACCTGGTGTAAATGCCGCTATTCTTCTAACTCTGGCGTTGTTTTTCTTTTGTTTCTACGACTCTCCAATCCTAAGATGTAACCTTCTCTTTCGTGTGTATATAAATCTAGTCTTTGGGAGGGGAGTGGTCAATAACTCTTCTATGGGGGTTTCTTTATGATGGCCACGCCCAAATGACTAAATGACTAGATTTATAAATAGGGAAGAAGGGGCCATATCTCAGGAATGGAGAGGTGCAGAAATAAAAGGAAGGAAACATCAGATTCAGGAGAACGGCGGCATTTACAACAGTTAATAAAAGGACATATTTACGGCAAGTAACAGGTTCTCTTTAATAAGTGTTCAAAATCCATACTACAAGTAGAGGGAGTGCCAGGTCCCATTAGCCCCCTTCCTATCCAGGCCCCCCAAACTAGTTTTTGTATAGCGACACAGTTTTTCAGAATTCCTTTCCGGTGTAAGATATATCAAACTTTATATTAAGAAACTGCTGATAATGCAATTCCCTAGTATGAGATGTCACGTGTCTGTACACTGAAGCTTTTCCTTTACCTTTTTATTATGCAACCTCCTTTGAAGACTTGAATTAATTTTTTGACTTCTTTCAAGTTAAAAACAATATCTAAAAGTATAGATTTCTATGTAGAATCAGAAGCAGTTGTCTTGGCTGCCTCCCAAGTTCTGTTGTAAAGAACGGTGAAGTGAGGGCACATGAGGACTTGGGCTCCTATGAGTTCTAACAGCTAAACTCTCCGAATCACAGCAAAATGTTTTGCAATGCAGGTTGTCACTGTATACCACTAGGAACATCACTAAAGTCATGGGGCCCATAGCATACTCAGAATGGGCCCCTAACTGGCAGTCAATAAGCTAAATTATAGAAAGGCAAACTGCAGCAAATTTATAGCATGTTGGCTTAGAATACTAATTTTCAAATATCCTTAGTAGTATAAATATGAAAAAAAGAGGACATACATGGGCCCATGGTGGGAGTGAGTTAGGACCTAAACTAGTGACATCATCATAGTTGCTACCTGCAGTCACCAATAGGTGGAGCTCACTGAAGACAGGTGTGTATACAGCTCAAGTTGAGATCAATAATAATTTTATAAATCCATATAGAGTTATCTTTCCCTAGAGGTGACAGCATTTATCCAGAATTTTGGCAATTCAAAAAGGTTAAATATTCTAAAATAATTTTACGGTGTAAAATTGGAACTATAGGCAATAAAAAAAAGCATAGTACATTTGGTGGCAATAACAACAGGGCCAATTTGATGTTTTGCTATGAGATCGATTGATTTCTATATATATGCCCCAAAATAGTTCATTAGGGAATATTGAATTACTCTGAGTCCCCCATTTCTTATTCTGGAGTACATGACATGTCCATGCATAATAGAGATTGATTTCAATGCAATCTGTGTAATGCTTTATTTCTCCTGCGGAGGAGCTGTAAGGAAATCAAAGACTTACTACAAGATTTTCTTCCACACGTTAGCTGATCAATTTAGGTTTTGATAGAAAAATAATCGGCATAGTTTCAGGAGATCTATTTTTGAAATGGCATCGTAAAAAGTGAATAGTACTTCTAAAATTCCCCACCAATCAGGAGTCTGATTTAATTTTGTAATTTACGAATCCAACATTCTTACAATTCTTACCTATCGCAGTCATATCCATTCTTTCCTCTAATAGCCGAGATGTTTTCTACTCCTCAGATCTAACAAGTGCAATTTCTTCTTACTTGTTGAAGATATGAGTTGATCAGTGGCAAAATTAAGAGTATGGAAACGGATCCATCTGGCTGGTAATTAATAGACCGTCCTCCAAGCAGATCAATACTTCTGATCAGAGGTATAATGGGAAAATCTATGACTGGTCGTGATTAGATTCTGGCAGCAGCGAAGATTTCTTTGACTCCTAGGTTTGTTCGTTGATTTATATTTTCGATGTGGCAGTTAGGTGCTCCGCGGACCTAGGATACACGGAATGGGTCAGCTGGGTGCTGCATCAGCCAAGATGACGGTATTTGAAAGGTACTCTTAGCGTGGGAATACGCTGACTTAGGCCTCTGAAGAGCGGCATATTAGCATAGCTCGGGGAGAGTACACTGCCAGCACTGGATCTCATTTGTGCTGTCCTAAGGCTTCCTGACTAATGTGCCAGTGATTAATATCTGTGCAGCGTTCAGAATATTCCTGCCAAATTCTCCTTCCAGTAGTTTGGCCCTATCAATGGGAAAAACGTATTATTAGAGTGAAGTAAAACTTTGAAAATCTACTTTGACAGCAATTTGGTAAATCTAGGGGCACTTCCGTTTGTGTCAAAATATAACTTCTTAGAAAAAATGGGCTCAAACTGATGGACCCCTTGTGGACCTTAGTGATAGATGTGTGATTTTCCTTCAACTGTACACACCAAGTCTCCGGTGTGCAGGGAAATACAACACAGCCCCAATTACTTGTATAGGGCAAAGCAGATAGCTTGTGGTGCCCCTGTGTTTGGGAAATAGCAACGAGATCTTAGTTCCAAAGGTCAAGCCCCCACCAATTGTAATGTATGACACTTCCTTAGTAACAGTGCCGGCCCAAAGTTTACGTAGGGCGACAGAGTCCCAGTGGGTTCCTCTTTGCATCTGATCTTTACTCGTCGCCTTCCAAGAGCATTAACATTTTAATCTTTTTCTCCATAGTGTTGTATGATGATTAGATTTTTATAGTTCATGCTTTATTTTTTATCATTAGCCTTCTGGGGTCCATTTGACTTTCTGTTCTCTTTATATTCCATTTTTGGGAGGTGAAGTGACATAAAAATAGCCATTATGCCAATTAATATTTTTTTCTGATTCGCCTTTTAGCGTATGGTTTAAATGTTTTGCTGCTATTTTATTAGTTTGGTCAGTTATGCATGTGCCTATATGAATATCTAACTTTTTTTAGATCTTATTTATGTTTCGGGATAAAGATGAATGGCATGAACTAATTTTTTTATTTTTTTTGTGTTGAACCTGTGATCATCTGATCACTTGTACAATACACTACAATACCGTAATATTGCAGTGTATTGTAAAATTACCTATTCCTTAGGATGCCCCGCCTGTGGCTAGGCTGTACAAGTCTACAAACATGGCAAAGTCTATAGGTCCCACGACCATGCCATCAGCAGCAGCCTACAATCGTGTTGATGGGGGCAAAGGGAGTCAGTAGGCACACATCATTCCCATTTTTATCCACAATTGACATCTAAGGGTTAAACTTTTATGGTTGGAGCCAGTTCTGACCACAGCAATTTGTCTTGGGTGCTGCTTCTGAGCTTGCTTCATGCTTGTAGTGTATTGTAGATGTTATCAATGGAAATTGGGGCAAGGAGACCCCAGCACTGATAGGGACCCATTCAATAATGTCATTATGGGGCAGGAACACCCTTAAAGTAATTTTCTTGCCTTTGAACTCTTATATTAGTCATTAGGTGGACTCTATAGTAAAAAAAATGCCTGCCGACCGTGATATTTGGGACAGGGATATCCTTAAATATTGTCTATCCTCTACATAAATGCTTGTACCAGGATATGGAGTACAACTTTACGATCATTAATTTACAGTAGTTTACCCATGTGGAGAACCATGCTGCTATCCCTGTCTATGGTTTAGGTCCATCACAAGACAGAAGGAGTTGGGATAGGCTTGTGTGGTCCAGTGAAGGAGACACATTTGCCCACCTTCATCTACGTGCTATGCCTTGCGAGTTTATTAAGCCAATGTGTGGTGGCCCCATTGACAAGCTGTCAGTATGGGTTCAGAGACCACAACATGTAGAAGGAAGTGGACAAAATGCATGAAACGGCAGAATGGTATATAAAAGGTACCAACATCATGGGTGATCCTTGTATTTGGACCACTCATGTAATCAACCAGGGAGAAGTACCTTAGAATTAGATTGTTGTCTTGTAGGTTCTACACTTGGCAATGATCTCGGACCTAAAAGGTTTGCACGCTCTCCAACCATCTCACCTCACGATCAAGATTTCCTTTTCTAACAAAAGACAAGACTAAATTTAGTAGTATGTATTTTGGAGGCTATAAAAGGTATACTGAAGAAATTTGAGCCTCAGGTCTAATTACCGCATTTCCTTTCACAACTCTTAATGATGTAGGGTCTTCCACTCAGCCTTGATTCCGAACAGAAAAACTTTGCAAGTTCTTGTGAATTTCTACATCCTCTGCTGAGTATAAGATTATGACCAGCTCTAAGTATGCCATAAAAACAAGTGGCTTTAGCTATATATTGAAGCTATAGAATCTACAGAAGAATAAGCCTGAGGTCCATCTATTGTAGTTTCTTTGGGAAAGCTTAATGATCAGTCGAACACCTTATCTCACAAGCCGGCAGCATAACCTATGGTAGGTGTTCCTATTGTGCACATACATGTTATGTCTACAGGACATGTTGGCAATTCTCCACAATGATGGTGCCAGCCAAAGCTTTGTCTGGGAGGATGGTTGTAAGCCGTGCCAGATGAGCCTGATTCAGGATGTAATTTGCAAATTTCCCAAGTCTCTGGAGCACATTATGCACATTTACTAGTCAAGATGTACCTTTAAATAATTAAATAAAAGTCAACGTGGTCCACGGGAAACTTCACTTTCCTTTCAACATTATTCATTCCTTGGTATTTTCTTGTAGGTCTGTACATACCGGCAATGAATATAAAGGAAAGTGACTTCATTTCTTCGGCATACGGTTTCTTATATGGTTATGTAAAGGTTCTCTTCTGCTAAACATAAATTGTGCATCACCTGAATAGTAATATTCTCTGTGTACAGTCCATTTCCTGCTCATATCACATTGCATAGTTGTTGTAATAGCTCTCAAAGTCCCTGGTGCCATCACATTCTGTGTTCTTGAGGAGTCAGTACAAAATGATGAATGAATATTTTAAAAAACATTCTTATTAAACAAAAGAAATTTTTGTATCTTTAAAATTACATAGAAGACGCTTGAAGGGATTGTTTTTTCATGTTTTCATAGGGAACTTAAACATTTTAAGAGGAATTTTACAATTGACTGGTTAGATAACTAAACGACTTGGCCACCAGGGATAGGACTATGCCACGAGGTCATCACCGACAAGATAGATTCCTGCTTGGCCACCAGAGAGTTGGCTCCTGCCAATCAGATTGTGCTTCATGGGTGCCAACATTTCCCTGATGAATTAACGCCAAAAATATTGGTATACATTTAAAATCTCCTTACAGAAACCAAAGGAAAAGGAGAAATGCATTAATAAATGGATTAAAATCCTTTGGTTTTTGTAAGGACATTTTACATGTATACCAATATTTTCGGTGTTAATTGTATTTTGTTTTTAAAATTGGCTGACATCTGCGTGCGTTCATCCTTGTGACATATTTGAACACTGACATGCCATGTGCTCGGTTTGGCGTTTTTTTCAGCGGAAAATAGACAGCCCCACCATACAGTCTCACCAGGTCGTCCTGATGAAGAGGTCCTGCGTGACCTAGAAACACGTTGACTTTTAAACTTGTTAAATAAATATTTTTATTCTAAGAACTATTCCATCTCAGCAGCACATAAGTGATACCTCGTTCAGTTTCCTTTTATATCTTGGGTTGCTTTCTCGACCGGTATTTGTGCAGCAGCTGTTATATGCCGTTTATGGGTTGCCGTTAAGTAACTCAGCAACGTGAGTGTATCTCCCCTTTTGCCTGACACCCCATTGTCATTGGATAAGACCCTATTGCACTTTCTTTCTTCCCAGTTATTTTCCTATTTTAAATGCAGTCATACACATTGGACTTATATCTGCCATATCTGGTCATTTATCTAGGCTCATCAGCCATCTATTGGGCCTCTAAACTCTTCCTTGACAGTTGATTTTGCAGCAAAGGTCCTTTCTTTTTCATGGCGAGATAAGCCATATCTGATAGGGTCGGGAGAGATAGACGTCATACAGATGTCTCAAAACTAAATAAAAGCTCAATACCAATCAGCTGCTTCTAAGACTAGTAGGATACTGTCAAACATATGCACAAACAATTGTCTTCTATTCGCCTGTGAATCCGGCAAATTTTTCTTGCAGGCGGTGTTTTTCCTGAAGCGCCTTTTTTGTCATAATTGCTTCTGTTTATTATGGCGCCTTTCCTACCATTTTTTATTTTTTTAACTTGTATATATAAAATTGACAAAATAAATTGATGGGAGTTAATGCCCACTAACAAATACAAATATCCCACTCAGACCAAGTATATAGCAATTGTGAGAAATATGGGAAGACTTAACTTTTAATGATAAAAGGAAAAAATAAATAAAAATTCGACCTAAAAAGAGAGAGATCAGATTCAGCATTTAGGTATAGGTCACCTTTTTGTCAATCCCCTGGGTGAGAGTACTTGGGGTTCAAGTCGTATGCAGCTGTTATAGGGATCTATAGGGAAAGACTGCATCCCTATTCTCTCCTGGATAAATATCCCAGGTTGAAATACACCCCCACCTAAAATGAAGACCACAGAATGGGAGAGAACGTTCCACACTTTTTTTTAATCATTATGTGTCCTGAGTTATATCATGCACCGTGTACTGGTTTATGTCTATGAATATAACATGGTCTGATATATGTATCCTAATGTTTTCTGTCAGTCCTAGTTTAACCTGGACCTGCAGTATCAGTTGAATCTGGGACAGTGGTCAGGCCTGGTCACTTCTTTTAACTTCTTGTCTTCTGCGGAAATATACAAAAGTTCAAAAGACTAAACATAAGCTCAGCAAATCTTTTTTTACATTGCATTGCATGTGTTCTTTCTTTTTAACATTTATTGAGTGATTTTCCAGTTGGGTTATTCAGCAAATATGCCTGAAAAAAAACATTGTGTGTGTGCATATGACGCGCCTGCCAGGGCCGTGGGGTACCCAAAATCGGACCGGACAGTTCTATGGGGAGGTCACGGGGCTGTGATCTGTTTCCGTGGCCCTGGCCGTGTCATAAAATAGAGGATAGTTATGTGGTGTTTAATCGTGCCGCCACCCGTGGTGTTCGGCAATGGGTGGCCGACGCTGCGGTTTTTGTCCACTGGGGCTGTTGGTGATGCAGGAAAGATGGTTCAGCTCCCCACGGGTAGAGCGGGGCCCCAGGGCAAATAAATATGATTGTTCAGATGGTGGTGAACGTTGGGGTGCAGAGAATAAGTGAAGGACACAGAGAGATGCAGTTTTCTTTACCTTTTACTTGAAAGTAGATGCAATCTGGGGTATCAATTACAGGAGACGGATTGAGTCTGGCTTGCCTGGAGGCATTCATGGGATCCACCCTGCCAGGTGGGGTTGGGAACCTTCCTTCTGCGCTCTCCTTTTCAGGTCCCTGCTGCTTGTGGCTAAGCTGCGGCCCTCTCGGGCATGATTGTTTCTAACCTGTATGGCAGACAGCGTGAGCCTATATCATAGGTACTGTCCTTTTCACTGTCAGCCCTGGGCTCTTGGTCTGCTGCCATGCCTTCAGGTGTTCGGTGTGGCCATGGAAATGCAGTCCCCTGCCCTCCAGATTCAGCTGTCAGGGCGTACAGCACCCGCCCAGCTATATGCAATTTTAGGTCCCAAGAGCTCTTGTCTCTGCTCCTGTCCCTTCCCTCTCCACAGACCAACTGCCAACCCACCTCTCTCACTGTCCTGTCATGAGCTCCAGCTTGCTCCCGTTTCCATGACAACTCCCCTGTTTACTCTCTCAGCTGACTTCTTTCTGACTCACTAACCCCACCTGCTGGCCAGAATTTATAAGGAAGCTCCCCTTTTCAGCCTGGAGCAGGAATTGACATGTACACTGTGTTACCTGGCATGGGGACCCGCCTGCCTCCAGGCATGACATCACCCCTTAGAGGGAGGCAATGTCACCGTGGCAACCGGACTCTGGGGTGCCACACATACCCTCAAAGTCTATTAATGGTCCTCAATTATCAATGAATCTTAAAAATAAGACTTTCATTGTTGCCCACAGCAACCAATCAGAGCTATTTGTATTTTTAATATTAGAAATCATGTGATTCATAGATCGTGTGATTTCTATTTCGATTTCTATAAGTATCACATGATTTGTACTGTAAAAAACGCCACCAAGAAATGCAATACGCATTATCATATTAATTTAACAAAAACCGACATGTTTGAAACATCCACTCCCTATTAGGGAAAAGATGCCAAATTACAAATGGAAAACCGGACAACTCCCATACTGAATGATTCCTATAGATAAAAGTGGAGTATAACAAATCAAAATCATATATAAACAAAATATTAGTTTTATACCAGAGGAGGAATAAAACAATGGAGGCCAATGGTAAAAATGCCACATACTGCCTCGAAAAATACTTTAGATTAAGGAGGAAAAAGGTTAATATTTCTCTGCTGACCACAATCAAACACCTGGGAGAGGGACATTATATATATATATATATATATATATATATATATACACAGCATATATAAATCCAGGGGTTCCATAGCCAAGGGGTCCGAATTTGGGCTCTCCATGAACCCAGTTGCGATGAAACAACTCATCAGGTTCCCAGTATCACATCAGAAGGGCTTAATGGCGGTGGCAGAGGGTTCCGCCATTAACAACTTAAGCGCTATGGTTGCTGTTCGCCATGGCATATAAGACGTTAAAATGCAAAGCTCAGAGCTAGCCATACGTATGGTGGATATCGGGAGTGGTGGGCAGATGCCAGGCAGTGTGCGAAACAGATCAGCATCAGGCTACCTCCTTCTCATGGGCCCATCATCTGCCATCGTTGGAAATATTCCACTATCTGGAGTCAGATAAATATTTTTGGAAACAATATGACATGTTTGAATAGGGTTAATTTCAAACTGGGATGAGATAACCGGATGAATGCACTGGTATATTTCTGGCGTATATTGGCACAAGGGTGGGGATCTATAAGAGGATCTCCCTAGGGTCAGCCTCTTGTTGCCTCATTTACAGTAACAATGTGGTTTATACCATTATAAGATCCACCGCTCAAGCACATTCAGTCCCCAGGGCTTGTTCCATACAGTGCTATGCAGAAAGAAGTCAGAGACGGAAAATGCAGCTGGATATTGGAAATATATTCCATTGTTTCTACGTGTATTTATTTTATTAATACTATAGCCTTTTAAAGGGAATGTGTCATCAAAATATGACCTGTTGGTCAAATCAGGTTTTTAAGTTAAATGTATTTTTTCAAATAATTGATTTTTTTTCAGTTTTAGTTATAATTATCTATACCTAAAAAAAAAATAATCCAAAATCATGCGATTTTCTCACTGGCCTCTATATAAAGTAGATAGCACAGGATCCACCTTTCAAAACATGTGATATTACAGTTCACCTCCTCCTCCTGTTCAATGACCAATAACACCTCTATATACAGTAGATAACACACGATTCACCATTCACAATAGGTGATGTCACCGCTCACCCACTACTCCTCCTGTACAATAACTGATAACACATCTAAATACATTAGATAACACACAATCCACCATTCACAATAGGTGATGTCACAGCTCACCTCCTCCTCCTGTACAGTAACACTGTCACCTCTGCTGTCCTGCCCTTCCATCAATACTGCCTGTCAAGAGATGACTCAGTAATCACATGTATGTCTGTTGTGCTTACAGAAACTTGTACTCACTCTGCAGTGAGATCAGAGCAGCGTGTCATTACATCTCACACAGGAGTAGCCAAGAGCAAGAACGTTAAACCTTCGTAAGATGTAATGAAAGATCTCACTACTGAGTGAGTACAAGTTTCCTTGGGCACAGCAGACATAAGTGTAATTACTGACATCTTTATATTCTCAACTCTGGGCAGTCAGTGATGGGGGAGGGGTAGTTGAAAGTGCGATGATAGGAGAAAGGTGGATAGGAGGGTTTGCAATGCGACACAGCTAAATTCAGATGTGCTGACCCTCGCCTCACACTGACTGCAGTGACTGTGACGCTGAGTCACCACTCACGGACAAGCCATGAAATGAGATAGTCAAGGAATCTGAGATCAAAAACCAGGAGGCTACTTAAAAAAAAAAAGGAAGAGACAAAGGCGTAATCAGGTAATGATCTGAGGTCAGAATAGCAGGTCATTGCATAAGGGGTTAAACAGATGGATGGTCATAACGAGGTCCAAGGTCAGGCAATGAAAGATCAACACACAGAACACTAGGCACAGAGAGACTAACCACACAATAGCTGAATGTACGTCTGTCAGAGATCTGAGAGTAATAGCCCAGTTAAGTAGCCTGGCAATCACTTGGGACAATGAACACCTGAAGACAGCCAGCACCTCCCAGTCTCAGATTGGAGAGCAGAGTTGTCAAACAAAATACCGACAGCTCAGCATGCACCAGACTGGATGACTGTCAATCAAAGTACTGACAGCTTCATCAAACCTCATTACCAGACTGGATGGTTGAGTTGTCACTAACTGCATCCCTGACACACTGAGGGGTGGAATCATGACCTTATCTGAAAGGTGTCAGTCATCCGTCCTCTACTCCCTGCACTTTGTAATCATGTTGGAGGTTACACTACGATATCAGAGCTGTATGTAATATGTCTCACACACTGAGAAACCTGCTCTAAGCTATGGTGGGGTGTGGTCTTGTTCTGCTGTGTGTTTCTGTCTGTTTATGATTGGGCAACGTCATGCAGGGAGAAGTTCACACCCCCAGTAAAAGCTATTGTTATGATAGTGTAGCAACTCCCTCAGGAAAATAGATAACATACTGAAAACTACAACTGACCCTGCCAGTTCGTGTTCAGATTAGAGATCCTTTCCACACAGTCCCTATTGGTTCCTGCGTGCGCTGAGATAGCCCTAACCACAGAGTTGAAAATGGCAACTCAAACCTATGCTGCCTGTTAGACTGATGAGTGCTTCATGTTCTTCCTTCAGAACTGGGGTGCAGAGCTGATTGCAAATTACCTACAGAAGGGAAAGTGTGCTGAAATAGAAAGATCTCTGAGTGAGTAAAACAAACCACGATATACAAAATAAAGGATTAAGCATGTACTCTTATGGAATTCGCTGCCTACTTCCTAAAAAGAAACAGAGGATAGATGCAGAGTAAAAAAAACATGACTGATGTTAAACTAAAGCAGTATGGCTCGACATCCAAATGAGACTATCACCAGCAGGAAATACTAGCAGGGGGAAAGTATATAAAGCCGCACCCAAAAGATAATAGGACAGACAAATGAGTAAATTAAAACACCCATTAACCTGTTATCCTAAAAAGACTGAAGCAAGGATAACAGAAACTAAACACCCAGAGAAAAGGTGTATCTGATGTGGCTCAGCAGACAGAGAAACAAAGCACAGGCTCAAGGTTCGAAACCAGATGTATGACAGCTATCTGATAATACCCTTTAGCTGCCAGATACTTTGCTAATATCTCCACAATGAATAGATAAAATAATGTCTTAGGATGGAGTCACACACAACGAATAAAAAATCGGTCCCATTTTAACGGTCCGAAATCGCACAAAGGTATCTTAACCAGTGATCCGTTTTTGATGCGATTTTTGTTCATTGATGCGATTTTAATCGCATGTAAGGATCCGTTTGACATCCGTCTGGCGAGATTTTCTCGCAGGATAGCTAAATGGACATATAATGGAGCCCAATGACAGGTTTCCCCACACAAAGAATGAATAGATCTAGACATATTAAATACACACATATATATATATATATATATATATATATATATATTATACATGTCATAGAGGCACATTTATACATATATTTAGAATTCATACAGTTCATCATAGCAGAATAGCCGCAGAAACATTTGCCGGCTCTTGTATAATCATTCTCCTGCCCGACATGAAATGACACATGGTTTACATATAGTTAGACATAACAAAAAAAACATGAAATGAAATGGTTATCACTATTAATTAGATGAGGGTTTGTGGGTAAAATTTTGGCGTTGTAGGGGTTAATTTAAGGGGTTAATTCGCTGTATGAAATTACGGGGACTCCCTGCAGCCTCAATGATGTCAGCAGGACGTCAGCCACTATTACGTCGTGTTCAACATGAAATATTTGGTGAAAGACCCTTTTTAAATGTTTTTTCTCCAGGACAAAAATAAACAGTGCCATTTATGGGTGACTTATTTACATCATACTGCAGAGACAGAGTGATAGTGTCTGAACAATGTCCTGCTGGGAAATTTCGTGCCCTGGATTCATGTGGATGTGATATGTGACATCTGCCTAAACATTACACTGAACAAGATACCCCCGATTCATGACAGCAGGATTTCCTGCTAACAGTGCACTCTTTTAGCAGTGCACTCTTTTAGCGGGATAATGCTCTTGCCACACTGCAATTAAGGCCGAGGTCACACTTGCTAGAAACTCGCATGAGTCTCGCATCTCAATACCTGGCACTGCCACCAGCACTCGGGACCGGAGTGTGCGGCTGCATATATTTCTATGCAGCTGAATGCTCCGGTCCGAGTGCCGGCGGCAGTGCCGGGTATTGAGACGTGAGACTTGTGCGAGTTTCTTGCAAGTGTGACCGCGGCCTAATGCTCAGGAATGGTGTGAGGAACATGATAGAGTTCAAGATGATAACTTGTCTCCATTTTCCCAGATCTCAATCTTAATCGAACATTTATAGGATGTGCTGGAAAACCAAGTCTGATCAATGGAGTCTGCAACTCACAATTTCCATGCCTCAAAAAGTCATGGTTGTTTTGTTCTACACAATTTTAGGCAGGTTGTTTTAAAGGGAACGAGTCAGGTCAAGTAATACTCTTAACCTGCATATATAGGGTTAATATCAGGTTAATAATGTTAGGAATGTGCAGCACCCAGGAGAAGAAGAACTTTACAGATGTGCCCAAAGCAATTACAGTTACGCTGCTAACAGCACTTAGAGTGTTGACTATGAGCACGCCTCGGCGCTTTGACTGGCTTCCGGATCCACAATGCATCAGTGCAGAGCCGATTGTCAGTCAAACTGCTGGGGTTGCTTACATCCATTGGTCACAGTTAGAGTTGAGCGACTTTTGGTTTTTTAGGGTCGCGTTTCGTTTCGTGAAACCCGACTTTTCCAAAAGTCGGGTCGAGCAAGATCGTCCGATTATAGGGAAAATTCGGGGTCGTCCCGAAACACGAAACCCAATGTAAGTCAATGGGGAATAAAAGTCGGCAGTGAGAGGAGGACAGGAAACACACCTACAGTGCCCATTTGAATGCCAAAAGCATCAATTCTTCTTACTTAAGCTTGTCAACCTTAATTAACTTCATAATACAAGTTACGCACTGAAAAATGGGGGTTATTTGGCTAAAGTTGTGGGGGGGGGGGGAGGGCTGGCTGCAGGTTTTCATGTGCCCTGGGCGAAAGAGCGCCCCTTTAACACATACCACAACTCATCATGCTCCGATACGGCAGAGAAATAGCGGTATAGTACAATGAAAAATACCTCACTTTTTACATCTCATGATGAGGCCCATCTATTTCTCCATACAGAATCATTGGTCCCATATAATGTTTGAAACAGTATATGATGAGCTCCACATAATGCTACAGTATATGTTGGTCCCCATGGATGAAGCTCCACTGTCTTATGGGCCCAAATAATGCTCCAAACATAATGGGCCCCATTTCTAATGCTCTAGTGTATAATGGGCCCTGTAAATGCTGCTCCAGTGTCTGATGTCCACCTTTGGAATGTTCCAGTGTATGGTGGGCCCCATCTATCATTCTCCAGAGTATAGTGCTCCCCAAAAATTGCTGTCCCAACATTGAAAACAATCAAATAAGTCTCCTCGCTAGGGAATCCCTGTACTTGTCTGGACAGGTGCTGTAGCTTGCTTAACAGCTCGCCAGCCGTTCTCACGCCCAGTATGGATTGCACGTGATTGCACAAAGGTTAGAAAGGGTACCGTATCCCTGGATAACATGTATGGATAGCGTACACATTCAAAATATATGTCTCAGGAGGCAGGCTCAGACGGTGTTAGGCCCAGTATGGATTGCACGTGATTGCACAAAGGTTAGAAAGGGTACCGTATCCCCGGATAACATGTATGGATAGCGTACACATTCAAAATATATGTCTCAGGAGGCAGGCTCAGACGGTGTTAGGCCCAGTATGGATTGCACATGATTGCACAAAGGTTAGAAAGGGTACCGTATCCCCGGATAACATGTATGGATAGCGTACACATTCAAAATATATGTATCAGGAGGCAGGCTCAGACGGTGTTAGGCCCAGTATGGATTGCACGTGATTGCACAAAGGTTAGAAAGGGTACCGTATCCCCGGATAACATGTATGGATAGCGTACACATTCAAAATATATGTCTCAGGAGGCAGGCTCAGACGGTGTTAGGCCCAGTATGGATTGCACGTGATTGCACAAAGGTTAGAAAGGGTACCGTATCCCTGGATAACATGTATGGATAGTGTACACATTCAAAATATATGTCTCAGGAGGCAGGCTCAGACGGTGTCAGGCCCAGTATGGATTGCACGTGATTGCACAAAGGTTAGAAAGGGTACCGTATCCCTGGATAACATGTATGGATAGCGTACACATTCAAAATATATGTCTCAGGAGGCAGGCTCAGACGGTGTCAGGCCCAGTATGGATTGCACGTGATTGCACAAAGGTTAGAAAGGGTACCGTATCCCCGGATAACATGTATGGATAGCGTACACATTCAAAATATATGTCTCAGGAGGCAGGCTCAGACGGTGTCAGGCACAGTATGGATTGCACGTGATTGCACAAAGGTTAGAAAGGGTACCGTATCCCCGGATAACATGTATGGATAGCGTACACATTCAAAATATATGTCTCAGGAGGCAGGCTCAGACGGTGTTAGGCCCAGTATGGATTGCACGTGATTGCACAAAGGTTAGAAAGGGTACCGTATCCCCGGATAACATGTATGGATAGCGTACACATTCAAAATATATGTCTCAGGAGGCAGGCTCAGACGGTGTTAGGCCCAGTATGGATTGCACGTGATTGCACAAAGGTTAGAAAGGGTACCGTATCCCTGGATAACATGTATGGATAGCGTACACATTCAAAATATATGTCTCAGGAGGCAGGCTCAGACGGTGTCAGGCACAGTATGGATTGCACGTGATTGCACAAAGGTTAGAAAGGGTACCGTATCCCCGGATAACATGTATGGATAGCGTACACATTCAAAATATATGTCTCAGGAGGCAGGCTCAGACGGTGTCAGGCACAGTATGGATTTGACGGCCCAGATTACACAGCGGAGGAGCAGGGAGCGGTAAAGATTGCAAATGCTGGGGCCCTGCCCAAGCAAGGGGGGCCCACTCGTGGGCGTCGGTACTGGCACTGGGCCCCTCATAGTACAGCGGTGTGTCTGACGGCGGGTGTGCACCACCACCGTCAGAGACACTTGATTGCACTATGAGGGACCCTGTGCCAGTGCCCGCGCCCAAGAGTCGGCCTACCCACCTGTCCAGGGCAACGGCACTCGCACGGTGTCTTGCGGTAGGTGGTGACCCCGGCCATGGGGGGGGAGGCAGCACAGTTAGGGAGTTTTAGAAAGTGGCATATGTTGATGTTGGACATTCAGCTGATGCAAAAGGCGAAATAGGTGAAGTACCAGGAAGAGGTGGACCAAAGCAAGCCATTTTTCTGTCACCCTATGTGTCATCAGGTGAAGGTGGGACAAAATCCTTGGAAACCCATGCGTGGTTCATTTTAATGAAGGTTAGATCATCCACATTTTGGGTTGACAGACGGGTCCTTTTTTCTGTCAGGATTGATCCAGCTGCACTGAAGACTCTTTCCGATAGCACACTTGCAGCTGGGCAAGCGAGCTCCTGTAAGGCATATTGGGCCAATACAGGCCAGGTGTCCAGTTTAGCGGCCCAATAGTCAAAGGGGAATGACCTGTGTGGGAGAACATCGATATGGGAGGAAAAGTAGTTTGTAACCATAGTTGACAACTGCTGTCTCCTGTCACTTTCCATCGATGCAGTATTACCAGTTGTGTGAGCGGTATTTGAAAAATCAGTCCACAACATTGTCATGAAACCCCTGTCTCCAACGCCACTTCTGCTGTGTGCACCACGAACACCTCTGCCAAGCTGCCCCCGGCCCGTACGGCTCGTGTGAGAACCATCACCGCTGCTGTGTGCTGGGAATGCCTCAAGCAACCGATTTACCAGAGTTGCTTGTTTATTAGCCAATATTAGGTCAAGGTTCTCCTGTGGCATGATGTTTTGTAATTTGCCTTTATAGCGTGGTTCCAGGATGCTGGCCAACCAGTAGTCGTCATCGTTCATCATTTTGGCAATGCGGGGTCCCTTTTTAGGATCCGCAAGGCATAATCTGACATGTGGGCCAATGTTCCCGGTGTCAATGATGCACTGCGAGTGCTGGGTGGAGGAGCACTTTCTGGCAAATCCACATCCCTCCAGTCACGCACAAACCCTGTACCAGACCTTGCCACGCCAACATTTTCACTTGCCCCACGAGATGCATCCTCCTCCCCTAAGTAATCAACCCCATCATCCTCCTCCTCCTCTTTTTCCTCCACCTCGTCCAGGAGAGGTCCCTGAGCAGACAATGGCTGAATGTCATCAAGGATTCCCTCCTCCTCTTCCTCCTCATCAACATTGGCTGCAGACGCCTGCTCCTTAAGGTGCGTCAAAGTTTGCATGAGCAGACGCATAAGTGGGATGCTCATGCTTAGGATGGCGTCGTCTGCGCTTACCAGCCGTGTGCATTCCTCAAAACACTGAAGGACTTTACAAAGGTCTTTCAGCTTCGACCACTGCACGCCTGTCAACTCCATGTCTGCTCTCAAAGTGCCTGGCCGTGTATCCTCCCACAAATGCATTATGGCCTGCCTCTGCTCGCACAGCCGCTCCACCATGTGCAGGGTGGAGTTCCACCTTGTTGCAATGTCGATAATGAGGCGGTGGTTGGGAAGGTGGAGCAATCGCTGCAGCTTCTGCATACGAACGGAGTGTACAGGCGACCGGCGGATGTGCGCGCACAGTCTTCGCACCTTCTGGAGCAGGGCTGTTAACTCCGGATAATTTTTGAGGAAGCACTGCACCACCAGGTTCAAGGTGTGAGCCAAGCAAGGTATGTGGCTGAGTTTTGAAAGGGCTATGGCTGCCACAAAATTACGGCCGTTATCACTAACTACCTTGCCTGCCTCAAGATGTACACTGCCCAGCCATGACTCAGTTTGTCGCTTCAAGTACTCGGCCAGCACCTCGGCGGTGTGTCTGTCGCCCAAACACATCATCTGTAACACAGCCTGCTGACGCTTTCCACTAGCTGCTCGATAGGGGGACACATCGTGTGCAACAGTGGCAGCTGCAGATGGAGTGCTCGTACGACTGCGCTCTGTGGACGAGCTTTCGCTTCTGGAGGAGGAGGAGGAGGAGGAGGGTCGAACGCCTACAGCCAACTGTTTCCTATACCGTGGGCTAGGCAGCACTGTCCCACCACCGCTGTCCCCTGTGGACCCTGCATCCACCACATTAACCCAGTGCGCAGTGATGGACACGTAACGGCCCTGGCCATGCCGACTGGACCATGCATCAGTTGTGAGGTGCACCTTTCCGCTCACTGACTGCTTGAGTGCATGGACAATGCGGTCTTTCACATGATGGTGGAGGGCTGGGATGGCTTTGCGAGAGAAGAAGTGGCGACTGGGTAGGTCATAGCGTGGTACTGCATAGGATATGAGTTCGCGGAAAGCTGTGCTTTCCACCAACCGAAAGGGCATCATCTCAAACGAGATTAGTTTGGCAATGTGGGCGTTCAAACCCAGTGTACGCGGATGAGAGACTGAGTACTTTCTTGACCTACTCATAGTGTCTGGGAGGGTGAGCTGGACTTGAGAGCTGCATATGGTGGAAGTAGCGGTGGACAGGGCGGACTGAGAGAGGGTTGATGATGGTGATGGAGTTGGTGTTCTTTCTGATGGCCTAGAATCAGTCTTTCGTTGATATAACAGTGGGATTCCCTGACTGCTGTGGTCTTGCAACGACACCTAAACATTTGCTGCTGTGCTAACCGGTGGGCTTACAGTGGGGGAAACAATGTAGCGTTGCTGACTACCTTCGTTGTGATCAGTTGCACATGTGGCACTTGAGGTTTGGTGTTGTGTCCACGCTTGCAAGTGCATGCTGGTTAAATGTCTAAGCATGCAACTGGTATTCAAATTTTTCAGATTTTTCCCTCGGCTAAAGGTCTTTGCGCACTTCTTACAGATAACCTTGGCCTGATCATGAGGATTTTGTTCAAAAAAGTGCCACACTGCACTCTTCCTACTTTGGCAGACATTTTGCGGCCTAGCACGCTGTGATCTTTTGACCCTCTGGACAAGCTGTCCAGCAACTCTTTTGATGTTTGGAACCTGTCTTTGGAGTGCTCCGGGCCTGCCAGATAACAGCTGTTGCGATGTCGATGTCTGCTGTGGATGCTCCTCATCTGAGCTATTGGAAGCAGCACCCTCTTCCCCCAATGGATGCCAATCTGGGTCAACAACTGGGTCATCCATCACCTCCTCTTCTATGTCATGTGCACCTTTCTCTGTGTCACCGTGTATGGTGGTATAGTGTGCGGGAAGGGGCACCTGAGTCTCATCAGGGTCAGAATCTGGCTCTGTACACTGCGAGGACAATGTAGTGCTCTGAGTGAATGTACCAGCAGAATCATCCATCAGCGGCTGTGCATCAGTGCACTCCATGTCAGATTCATCTTGGCCTGGGTAATTCACCATTTCACTTGATAATCCAGGCATGGTATGTGAAAACAGCTCCATGGAGTAATCAGTAGTATGGCCTGCGTCATCCTTCAATCTTGGTTGGGGTGAAGGACACAAGGAAAGGTGTGGTTCATGAACATGAGCCTCCAATGACGACTCAGTGCTTTTACTTTTTACAACTGAAGAAGAGGAGGCGATAGAGCTGGAGGCTGAGTCAGCAATGTAAGACAAAACTTTTTCCTGATGCTCTGGCTTTAAAAGCGGTTTGCCAACTCCTAGAAAACTAAGCGTTCGAGGCCTTATGTAGCCAGACGATGACGCAGGGTCAGCACCTCCTGTATTCGGTCCTATTTTGCTCTTGCCACTACCATCAGATCCACCACCAACACCATCATTACCAGCTGCCAACCCCCGCCCAATTCCATGGCCTCTTCCACCAGCCTTCCTCATTTTTGGTAGAAATGTAGACAAAATCCAACAAACTATATAGTAATGTAAAACAAGGTACAAGGTGTCTATAGGACAGGGGAGATTTAGAATTTCTGCACACACTTGTGGACAGTGGACACTTTTGGATTGTGGGAGGCCCACTGATATCTGAGCGCTATGTGACAGGCTCGATGGCACAGCTGCCTGTGACCAAAGTGACGAGAGGATAATGGAGATTTTGAATCTCTGCGCACACTTTTGGACACTGGACACTTGTGGATTGTGTGAGGCCCACTGATATCTGAGCGCTATGTGACAGGCTCGATGGCACAGCTGCCTGTGACCAAAGTGACGAGAGGATAATGGAGATTTTGAATCTCTGCGCACACTTTTGGACACTGGACACTTGTGGATTGTGTGAGGCCCACTGATATCTGAGCGCTATGTGACACGCTCGATGGCACAGCTGCCTGTGACCAAAGTGACGAGAGGATAATGGAGATTTTGAATCTCTGCGCACACTTTTGGACACTGGACACTTGTGGATTGTGTGAGGCCCACTGATATCTGAGCGCTATGTGACACGCTCGATGGCACAGCTGCCTGTGACCAAAGTGACGAGAGGATAATGGAGATTTTGAATCTCTGCGCACACTTTTGGACACTGGACACTTGTGGATTGTGTGAGGCCCACTGATATCTGAGCGCTATGTGACACGCTCGATGGCGCAGCTGCCTGTGACCAAAGTGACGAGAGGATAATGGAGATTTTGAATCTCTGCGCACACTATTGGACACTGGACACTTGTGGATTGTGTGAGGCCCACTGATATCTGAGCGCCATGTGACAGGCTCGATGGCACAGCTGTGACAAAAGTGACTAGAGGATAAGGGAGATTGGATTGCTTTTAAAAAAGCAGTTTGCGGAGCAGTGGGTAAACAGCAATGCCAGCGTGTCAGGAAGCCTTAAAAGGCAGCCCAACAACCAACACCACTGATACACCACAATATAGCCTCCCCTTGCACTGCACACACAGTGACTTGTGTGTTGTGCAGGCCAAATCGCTAGCAGCAGAAGCAGTTTTTTTGTCTTCTTCCCTGCCTAACGCTCTCCCTACAGAATCAGCAGCAACCTCTCCCTATACTGAGATCGGCAGAAGTAAGATGGCGGTCGGCGTGCACGCCCTTTTATACCCCCTGTGACGCCCACCAAAGCAAGCCAATCACTTGCATGCCCTTCTGAAAGATGGCGGTGACCCGTGCCTAGGTCATCACGTTGCCCACAGTGTCCGTGGATCCTGATTGGCTGAAAAAGAGTGCAAAACAAACTTTTGAAACGTGACTTTGGCGCGTAAGTCGCCGACCTCGTGGCCGACCTCATCCTAGGGTCGGGTTTCGTTTCATGAAACCCGACTTTGCCAAAAGTCGGTGACTTTTGAATTTTTTCGACCCGTTTCGCTCAACTCTAGTTATGACCTATCATTGGTACATTGAATACTAAAACTGTATGCTGTAAGGTCCCTCTAGTGGCCGCGGTGGGCAGGCAGTCTCTGAATTCTATCATTTTACAATATGAAATGAAAGAAGAAAAAATATGCAGCACTCACCAATATAGCTGAAAAACTGTGCGTCTTTATTTCACATGAATTCCATCAACCTCCTTCCCCTAGCATTCCTCTAACGTCCTGCATGTCCACATATCTGTTGAAACATATACCGCAATACTTCAGATAAATAGCTCCGTCTGTTAATGTGGTGATTTGTGTGCCCTAGTTTGCCGTTCATCTGTTTGCTCTTTGCAGGTATCATTCTATCATTTTGCAGGAGTTTTCAGCAGATCACATTTATTAGGGAATCAATGAGCACAGAATTTATAATATATTTAGATTAAAAGAATGACATTTACTTTGAGACATCATTTAGATACTATATCCGAGTGAAGTGTCAGTTGATGAACTGCTGATGAGAACTGATGACCAGATGGTTTAGCTTGAAAACGTTATTTTAACAGGTTTATAAAGTCAACACGTTTCAAGGTCAATACCGGACCTCTTCATCAGGACAAAAACCTAGGGAGAGATACACACAGAAAGTGCTGCACAGCACACCATTTAAAGAGTATCTGTCGCCAGATCAAAAGCAGACAGTTTTTGTCCTTGTTTTTTTCCCACTGCTCCTCTGAATAGTCCACTTTTTTCTTTTAAAATCAGCCATACCGTTACAAAGATGTGGGCCTTTATATTTAATGCTAATTTTGATGGTATTTACAAAGGATTTATTGCTCATAGGGTAAAAATCAAGAGCAGAATAAAGACATGCCCCTGAGGATCCTGTTAGCCACGCCTCTTTGATAAAGACCTTAAAAAATTGCATTAAATAGAAAGGTCCATATCTCTGGAATAGTATGCTGAATTTCAATAAAACAAAATACAGAGTACTCAGGCGAAGATCGCGAATAGAATAAGGGCAAACGCTCAACATTTTTGACCTGACGACATGTCTTCTTTAAGAGCACCAGAGAGTTATCCCAATTTTTTTCTCTATTTTTCACAATTTTTTTTCTTTTTCTCTATTTTTTTTTTCTTTTGCTGACCGTTGACTTTGACTTGAGTTTTATTGCAGTGTGTTTAATATATTGTAGTGGGCCGGTAGACCTTGGGGAAGGAGAAAAGGGCTATCTGGCTCATTTAGTCCACCCCCTCATTGCTGAAGAAGAATCCCTGTTTATAGTGCCACTCAAGCAGAGAAAGCAAATATCGCCCTAACTGATGGCTTCACATGAGCGGCTGCAGTAATTTCCAGTCTGCTTCTTGCACAGTGCGAATGCGCAATACATGGATAAATCTTCATCCCGACAAGCTTTTGATTAGGAAATAATTGCAGCAGCTGTAGCTTATTATGAGGTTTTTTAATGAATGTAGCTTGCTTTATCTAGGTTGGAATTCCACCTCAGATTAATTACTTTGAGTCAAATTAACTGCACATAAATGCCTGTCTAAGTAAGGCAGAGACCAGGGTAGTAGATGGCAGCACACATGCATCTATAGTGGATACTCTGTTTTAATGATTTCTAGCTCTGTCGGGTGCAAAGAGGGCTTTATGTATTTAAATTCTGCTTCTCAGGTGGCAGACTGGCAGTGTGTTGATTAATTAGGACTAGCCCAAGTCATGGGAGCGAAGCAGCTGTCACTGCCGGAACGATAGCTTTGACAGTCCTGTGTTGCGTCTGAGTAGCGCACGGATCTGGACTTTGAAAATCTGAAAAATGTTTTCCTATCAACCTGTTAAGAACAATGCAACGTCCTACTTATATGTCGTGTGTGTCAGGGGTGGACTCGGACAGAAGAGGGCCCCTGTTTGTAAGCCCTTTACATTAATCATAACGCACAATCCACTTGCTTTGAAGGTGGACGTTGGTGCCCATAACTCTTAGGCACCCGTGTGGCTGCAGAGGTTACACCATTGATGACTGGTCATGTGGTTATAAAACCAACCGGTGACCAAGCTACTAGACCCGAATTGATGCTAAGGCCTGTTTCACACTTCAGTTTTCCTGTCAGTCCGAATCCGCCAAAATAGCGGAAAACGGATCCGCAGGCGGACTGACAGGAATGGGTGGCATCGGATGGGCGGATGTACGGATCCGCAGAAGTTGAAAATTTAAAGGAACCGCGCCTGTGAAAAAAAAAGTAAAAATACCGGTGATGTAGCGCTGTCCGGGAGCGGGCATGTTGACGTGGGAGCTGTCATCGGGATGACGTGGGCACGGTGGGATCAGTAGCGGTGATGTCGCGGGATCAGTAGGTGCGATGTCGTGGAGAAGCAGCATGATGTGCCGTAAAGGAGGGAGAGAGATCTCGCGGGAGCGGCGATGACGAGAGATCTCGCGGGAGCGGCGATGACGAGAGATCTCGCGGGAGCGGCGATGATGAGAGATCTCGTGGGAGCCGCGATGACGAGAGATCTCGCGGAAGCAGTAGCGGTGACGAGAGAGAGAGAGATTTTTTATCCAGCAGCCAGACAGAAATGCGGGTTAAATCAGTAAATAGCGGATCTGGACACCAAAAAAAGTTACATGTTGACGTGGGAGCTGTCATCGGGATGACGTGGGCACGGCGGGATCAGCAGCGGTGATGTCGCGGGATCAGTAGGTGCGATGTCGTGGAGAAGCAGCATGACGTGCCGTAAAGGAGGGAGAGAGATCTCGTGGGAGCGGCGATGACGAGAGATCTCGCGGGAGCAATAGCGGTGACGAGAGAGAGAGATTTTTTATCCAGCAGCCAGACAGAAATGCGGGTTAAATCAGTAAATAGCGGATCCGGACACCAAAAAAAGTTACATGCTCCGTCCGGCCCGCTGAGCGGACGCCAAAATCTTAGTAGATCCGTACAAAAGCGGATCGAACGGACGACCATCCGTCAAGATCCGCCGATGCAAGTCAAGAAAGCCAAGAAAAATGACGGATCCGGTTTTTTTTTTTCAAATCGGCGGATCTTGACTGATGGTCACAAATGGAAGTGTGAAACAGGCCTAACACTGTAAGGCCTGTTTCACACTTCCGTTTGTGACCATCAGTCAAGATCCGCCGATTTGAAAAAAAGCGGATCCGCCATTTTCCTTGGCGGATCCGTTTTTTTCCTCATAGACTTGCATTATCGGCGGATCTTGGCAGATGGTCGTCCGTTCGATCCGCTTTTGTACGGATCCGCTAAGATTTTGGCGTCTGCTCAGCGGCCGGACGGAGCATGTAACTTTTTTTGGTGTCCGGATCCGCTATTTACTGATTTAACCCGCATTTCTGTCTGGCTGCTGGATAAAAAATCTCTCTCTCTCGTCACCGCTATTGCTCCCGCGAGATCTCTCGTCATCGCCGCTCCCACGAGATCTCTCTCCCTCCTTTACGGCACGTCATGCTGCTTCTCCACGACATCGCACCTACTGATCCCGCGACATCACCGCTGCTGATCCCGCCGTGCCCACGTCATCCCGATGACAGCTCCCACGTCAACATGCCCGCTCCCGGACAGCGCTACATCACCGGCATTTTTACTTTTTTTTTTTCACAGGCGCGGTTCCTTTAAATTTTCAACTTCTGCAGATCCGTACATCCGCCCATCCGATGCCACCCGTTCCTGTCAGTCCGCCTGCGGATCCGTTTTCCGCTATTTTGGCGGATTCGGACTGACAGGAAAAAGTGTGAAACAGGCCTTAGGCTTTAAGCGCACATCACATCAATATTATTGCCTGGTTTTGTACTGAGCTTAGTAGGACTTCCTTCAAGGTGTCCCAATACACATAACCTTACACTTGATTTCATACAAGAATATTTTTGTTGGATTTTCTATGTATATATCTACATCAGATTCTACAGAGATATTTCTCTTTGCATGCACTTATTCTATTTTTCTAGACAGTTTCTCTATGGCAATTTTGCTCTATGTAGCAGTAGACTCTGGACTCTGTCGGGTACATGAACCTCTCAAAGCTCTACAGTCTTCTCAAAACTGAAAATAATATCCATAGGGACAGCACCTGATGGTCTACACACAGTGAAAAAATTGTTAAAGTGCTTTTCCCAACTGTGAAAATTGTTATCTTGCTGATCACTTGGGCTCTGACCATTGGGATCTCCATTGATTCCAAGAACGGGGTCCTGAATTGCCCATTAGTATAGAGCATGCATTGCCCCCACTCCAAATTATCTTTTTGATTGCTGGAGATATGCTGTTTTAGAGTCCTCACACTTGGATTAGCTCCCAGTTCTTGGGCTCTAGAAATATGCAAGTGTGGAAGAGTAATAACTTGCCCAGTTTGGAATAACCCTTTAAATTATCATAATTCATGGTATCTTTGTCAAGGTCATATTACTTTTCTAAGTGAAAAGGTGAAATAAAAGCAAAACAAAATACAAAGTCATTTTAGATGGAGATCTGGTGTCCTTCAGGACATTCAATCTCTAGGCTCATGCTAAGATAGAACACGGTCAGGGTGCTCTTTATCTGGTACTACTGTATTGGTAAAACATGAGAAAATTCCAATTAAATCAGCATTGGTATTTATTATGTAAGGTAGAGAGACAGAAGATTTCTCTACTTCAATATCTCTGGGTGATGAGACAAATGGAAACATAATTTGTATATCTAATTCTACATATTATTTTCAAATATTCAAGGGTTTTTCTAAAGAGGGCTTAAATTGTAAGAAACCATTCATAATTTTAATGTTTCAATTTTTCTTCTCCTTACATACAGGAATCTGATGCCCCGATCACTGGATCATCAGATTACAGTGGAGAAGACCCCAAGCTACTTTGTGACAAGGGAAGCCCCTCATCGGATTTCACACATGTCACCCAGAGTCAAACTGATTGTGGTAGTCCGTAATCCTGTCACTCGGGCAATCTCTGATTATACTCAGACTCTATCCAAGAAACCGGACATCCCCAGCTTCAGTGAGTTGGCTTTCCTTAATAGGACAAGTTGGGAAGTGGATACTTCTTGGAATGCCATTCGGATTGGACTCTATGCTTTACATCTGCAGCCCTGGCTTAATCATTTCCCAATATCCCAAATGCACTTTGTAAGTGGAGAACGACTGATCACAGATCCAGCCGGGGAGATGGCAAGAGTTCAGGACTTCCTTGGTCTCAAACGTCTGGTTTCAGAGAAACATTTCTACTTTAACAAGACTAAGGGTTTTCCATGTCTCAAAAAGCCTGGTGGTGGAGGAGCACCTCGTTGTTTGGGTAAATCTAAAGGTCGGGCTCATGTTCAGATCAACACTGAGGATATAGAACAGTTACGAGAATTCTATAGACCCCATAACATTAAGTTCTATGAAACTGTTGGGCAGGACTTTCACTGGGAGTAGGATATTATTCAAAAGCCATGGGACAAGGAAGAAAATTATTATAAAAAAGCACAGGGTAACGAGAAAAAGTTTTTTCCTGTGGACAAAAAAGACACCAAAAGATGTAGACATAAGTCTTACGAAAATATGAACGAAGTCAAAACAAGTCTAAAAAATCTAAAAATCTCAGCATTACTGAAATCTTAAACCTTCATGGATATAGTTGTCCCACATATCAAGGGGACTTGAAGCACGGTGCACTTTGCTCTTCCAATGAAAGTACCAGAGAACATGGTTCGTAGATGGAGCTCAAAAGCATCAGAACTAAAAGGTCCCAAGACACTAGACATGATAAACTATTCTTCTTTGTTGAGATCTGGTCTCTCTAGTGTCTTCTCCAAAAAGAAAGCTCTAACCTACTGAGAAAATCTCAGCAAAAAAGTTTTATGAAACAGATTGTAATAAAAAAATAAAGATATTATTTAAAGATTCAGCTCTAATAAAAATGAATGACCAAGATTTGGGCATCATTATAGAAAATTACTTTGAATTTTCTCTTTCTTTGGGTTAATATACGTTGAGAGAATGTTTTTTCTATAAAGCGAGGTGGAATTTAGGGCCAAAAACCTTGGTAAGAAAGCTCACAATACCACTGTCATGTTTTTCTTTACATTGCAAGATGGTCTCCTCCATTTCATGACCCTAAAAACAAGTTTCAGCAATCCCTTTGTAAAAAGACAATTCTCCAAACAGGTTTCTGGAAGGTCTCCCCTTTTCTGAGATCTTACAGCTTTATAATTTTCGTTCTCTGCATCTGAACAACTTAAGAAACTAATAATAGAAAGTATTTTTGTAACGGAGAAATGTTACAATTCTGTTTTTTTTTGTTAAATTTGCCATCAGCTTTACACACAGACATATCATTAAGAAGAAGGAACATGCTGTCCAAGCAAAATCATTCTAGCAATTGGTGGAGGTCCCCACATTATACTCATTGTTTAAAAAATATACTTAAAGAGAAGCTGTCACCTCGTTTTGCCCCGCTATAAGATGCGGCCACTGCCTTTTGGGGTTTATCTACAGCATTCTATAATGCTGTAGATAAGCCCCCGGTCCGACATGAAAAGAAAAACACGTTTCATAATAGGGGAGAGTAAAGTACTGCAGTGCGCAGGCGCTGGGCCTCTCTGTCTTTTCCTGGCACCTGCGCACGGCAATACTTTGCTCTGCCCTCAACAGGGCAGATCAGTACGCCTGCGCAGGAGCATGACACGAAGCAAGCAGGATGACGACATCGCATGCAGATGGGAGGCAACGGACCTGAACTTGCGAAACCTATTGGACTGGATCGGCCCCGGTGAGTTTAATAAAACTAGTTTTTCTTCTCTTTAGGGTCAGACCGGGGGCTTATCTACAGCATAAATAGAATGCTGTAGATAAGCCCCAAAAGGCAGTGGCCGCATTTTATAGTGGCAAAACGAGGTGACAGGTTCCTTTTAACCTTGTACTGTGTGTACAATTCAAAGTTACATTATAAAAAATTCTGATACCCTAAAATACCTGAAAACTTATGAGATATACCACCATTGATAACAGCTGTACCAAAAATTGGCCATAATCTAAGTATAGTTATCAACAAGTTCCATAAACAGTTTTTTCTTCAAACTCCACCATGATTAGTGCATGCATGCATTTTTTTTTACTTGGGAGTGGAGAATAAGCTTCTGGCAGCCACTTGTCTCCTACTAGAACAAAAACAAAATCAAAATTAGAGATGATCGGATATTTTGAAATTTCAATTTGACAGGTTTGACTCATTGTCCAAATGATTCATTTTGCCGAAAGTTCATAGAATCATAGAATGTTAGAGTTCAGAGGGACCTCAAGGGTCATCGTATCCCACCCCCTGCTCAATGCAGGATTCACTCAAACATCTCAAACAGATGTCAGTCCAGCCTTTGTTTGAAGTCTTCCATTGAAGAAGAACTCACCACCTCTCATGACAGCCTGTTCCACTCATTGATCACCTTCATTGTCAAAGCATTTTTCTACATTGCAAAACTTCCAATTGCTCTAAGAAGGCATGAGTAACACTATGAGGTCTCTTAGGAGATTATACAACCCCTTTCAAGTTTTTAACACAAACTCAGTCTCAGTAATGTCAAAGTGACCTCACTATATAAATGGATTGTAACCTGGTAGTAACCAACAGACAATTTAATAATCCAGCACACTGAAAGACTTTTCATGTTATTTTTTAAATTAAAAAGTATGCCTTTTAGTTATGCGTGGCCAGAGAAATCATTCTGTGCAGAACACTGGCTCAAACTGATAGTGTCACTGTCAGAGGTAACATTATCTTGCTGTGATATGTTTTTTGCATTACCTAGTCCATTGTAATTGCACATTTTATGCAACACTATAATTAACTTTTGACAATATTTTCAATCACAGTTATTCAACCCTTGCCAAAAAAAGATGTTATGTAGGTAGCTGCCCATATGGAAAACAACTATGACAGCAGACCTCTGTAGTAAGTAAGAGTCTCAAGTTAGACTTGTAAAAACAGCTGTTCAAAAACATCCACAGTTAAATGTCTACTTTTTTTATTTCTATTTAACAAAAGTCAACCCCATTCCCTAAAATAACTTGAATAGAAATGCTTGGTAGGTCCACATCTAAAAAGGCAGCACCTGCAACAGGTTGCTGTATTGATGAGACATGTGCAGTTGCAACATTTGACTAATAATATAAATGTGAGAAAAAAAATGTTTGCAGCATGCAGCTTTGTGGGGTAGATATGACAGTCATAGTTAAATATCTGGATCTGGGGCAATTTTTCTTTTAAAATTTATTTGTAAAACCAATTATTTCACTTTCACAAAAAGGAATGAACAAGAAATGTAAATACTCAGTGCAGGTTCTTGAGAAAAGCAAACACATAATCTCAGTCTGATACTGATGTCATTTTTTATGTTGTGTTGCCTTGTTGCTGCTTTTTAGTGCATTAAGAATCAAAGGAAAATGTGTAATTGTAACTTATATGCAGCAAGACAGATGCAGCTACATCATATCATTGATTGAGCACACTAAGTTTGGCACTGCTGTTGGCACCTCTCCTATATCTTTCATCCCCTTTAAATTGAATCTCTCTATTATTCATAGATTACTATACTTAGCTCATTTAGTGCTGCACTTATACAGCACATTACTATCTGGAATATTTGTCCAATGTTTTAGGGCTTTCTATTACTATCTCTTTTGCTGAGCTATAAGCTGTAATATCCTCTCACTATCCTAAATTACCCGAAAATGGCAGCTAGCTGCATTCCCTACCTTAACTTTTATAGAGGCTATGACAGTCCCAGGTGATTGGCTGCAATTTACCATGTGATGTGGTAGGTGCAAGGTATTATGAGGAAGCCCATATGAGGTCATGTGAGGCTCCTGTGACTAATGTAATCTTCTGCAAAGTGTAAAATTGAAGCAGACTTTTTAAAAAAATTTGCACAAATCAAATCTCAAATTGTTCGAATTCAACATGAATCGTGAATTTCATAAAACTTGACTTGTGTTCTGTTAACATTAAACTTATTCTCTGTTTATTTGTAGTCAAAATCCAACATGCCTGATCTATTCTTTCTCTTCTTCTACCATCTAAAGGGCAAAAATCAGCAGATTCGGTTATGTTTCACATTTGTGTATGTGATTATGTGACACACATTGCATATCCACAAAATATGCCATGAATGTCTGACAGATGTGTGTTCCATTTCTATATGGTCAACTGGGGCTTCCAAACCTATCGGTGAGCCACCTTACCAGGTGGGTTAGGGGACCCTTCACATTTCAAGGACCAGCATCTATCAGACTTTTATGGCATATGCTGTGGATGAGAATATTACTGTAATGGTAGCATTGGATGTTAAGAGCAGTTTTTAGAGTTTGAAAGTTACTTTTGGCCATGTTGAGCTGTAAATCCTATACTTAGAGAATATTTCACATAGCAGCACAGGGAAGTGTGGATCATTCTGTGTATCATAACTCATCCATGTAGTCAGCAAAGTATCCATCTCCAATATAGTGAAGGAGATAAACACCGACTTGGCTTTTTTTCTGCTTTCCCTAAAGGTTAATATCTCCCACAGTTCCCATGGTCTGAAGGATTAGCATTGTGATTATGGAGATAAGACTTTGCTTGAGGCTCCGTTCCAGATCATTTACAAAAACCCTTCCTGGTCTTCAAAACCTTCGCTCAGAAGAAATTAAACTTTGGAGTAAGGAGGCTTGTTTGTCAAGAGGCTTCGGCATATTACGAAACAACTAAATCCAATAAAACAAGTGTGTGATGTTCTGTAGATGTGCGGCATTTAATCTCTTCCTGCCTTGACATACCCAGAATGCTGCGCACCATTAAGACGCTGTACCAAGGGATCTTTCTGGTCAGCATTGATTCCACAAATTGTATACCGTCTGCCAGGTAGTAGACCGCACAATGGAGCATAAAAGGTTCAATGTTCTTCACACCTGGTTATTAGAGTAGGTCTACAACCCCCTCTTAAAACCACACAACGTGAAATAAATTGTTAACCATATGTTAGAACGTAATGAAATCCACAAATATCGTCCTCTTTACATCACAAGATCCAAATTATCTTAAAGTTGTCTGAATCTGCCTTTTGAAGGGGTCGTCTAGATTATAAAAGGCATTTTGAAAAACAATATTAGGCTTTCATGCCCATCAACCGTTTCATTGACTCTTGCTCTAGAGAACCCAGTAACTTCATGCAAAACAAAGACTGACCACTTATTTTTTATGTTGACAGTATAATACTTTATTTAACCTGTGGTGGCGCTGCAGGGGAATTTAACAATTTGTTATATGCTCGGTCAAAGATTACAGCTGAAATCGTAATGTGGGCTCCTCTCTAACAAAACCGGTTATCCAAAAAAAGGCCCTGTAAGCAGTTAAGTAGGAAGGTGGAGGGTGATGCAAGATGATGGAGATTCAAAATCCTTCCTCTCCTGCCTGAATGTAAATCAGACAGATCTCACAGAAGGGACAGAGGGAGAGGAGGTACAAAGAGGCTGCTCTCTAATCCTGAGATGTGCCTGGAAAAGTAAATAGGTGTAATGTAGAAGTCTATGTGTATAATGCGTGTGCATGTACAGTTGAAACCAGAAGTTTCCATACACTATATATAAAGACACATTTGCATGTTTTTCTCAATATCTGACATGAAATCGGAATAAACCTTTCCCGTTTTAGGTAAATTAGTATTACCCTAAATATTAATATCTGCCAAATGCCAGAATAACGAGGGAGAGAATGTTTTAAAGGTAATTTGTCACCTATTTTTTCGTATATAAGATGCGGCCACCGCCATCAGGGGTTTATCTACAGTGTTCTGTAATGCTGTAGATAAGACCCCGATGAAACCTGAAAGATAAGAAAAATGAGTTATATTATACTCACCGGGGGTCCGGTACGGGTTCGATGGGTGTCGCAGTCCGATCCGGCGCCTCCCATCTTCAAGCGATGACGTCCTCTTCTTTGCTTCCCGTCGTGGCTCCAGCGCAGGCGCACTGCTCTGCCCTGTTGAGGGCAGAGCAGCGTACTGCAGTGCGCAGGCGCAGGGAAAGGTCAGAGAGGTCCGGCGCCTGCGCACTGCAGTACGCTGATCTGCCCTCAACAGGGCAGAGTAAGTACGCCTGCGCAGGAGCCACGGCAAAAGTAAGGAGGAGGACATCATCGCTAGAAGATGGGAGACGCCGGACCGCGACACCCATCGGACCCGTACCGGATCCGGACCGCCCCTGGGCGGTTGTCTACATGATTAAGTGCATTGAATGTAATCTGATGTATACAGGTTGCACTACCCGCAATTTAAAGGCCAGAATTTCTGAACACATAACTGACATTGTTTCTCTTTCTAGTTCATATTGCGCCATTTCATTTGCATCCAGGCATTTTATTAATTGTCATCAAAGAAGTGCTGCTTCATTTAGGATTTCTGTAACAGAACGCATTGCACATCCATTGAGACGAGGAAACATCAAGGAACTTTCTAATGACCAAATAGGCATTTTGGATTTTTTATTTGGGAACATGCCATCCTGCGGGACTGAATAGTCGCAAGGAATTTGTGTTCCATTATTAATTCTTTTCTTTCTTTTTGTGTCTAAACATATGCAGCGCCCACTAGGGGATGACATGGCAGCGGTGACCCGGTCCGTGGCCCTGGGCGTGCAATGGAAATAAAGATGATTTGGGGGAATAAAGATGGGAATAATTTGTCACGCCACCTGTGGTGTTCAGCAATGATAATATGGCCAACACTGCACTTCAGATCCACTGGGGCAGTTGATAATGCAGCAGAGTTGGTACAGCTCTCCATGGGTAGAGCTAGGCCCCAGGGCAGGTATGGTGTAAAATTAAATGATGGTAGTGGTAGTGCAAAGCAGGTGATGCCGTAAATAAATCGGACACAGTGGAGTGCAGTCTTCACACTTTTACTCACAGTTCTTCCAGTTACAATCCCCAGCCGGGGTGTTGTGTCCTCCGGGTCGGTGGTCCAGCCAGCTCTAAGGTAATTCAGGGTGCACTGTACCAGAACCCCCTTCTGATGTTCCTTCCCTGGTCATCTCACTGCACTGCGCTGGCTCCCACCTCTCCTGCCCTGCGCCTCACACACAATGTCCCAAGCCAGCAGCCTCAGATCCTATAGGGCGACATACTGTAGGCACCCTTGATCCTATGCAGCTGCCTTTTGAGCGAATGTGTGTGGATGTGGCTGCAGCACATACAGATTGTTAGCGTGGGTGGTCTGGAGAAGGAACCTCCGGGAGTGGACCCTCTGGATCGTGGCACCGAGGGGCCCCGGGCGAGCTGCCAGATGGAACCGACCCCTATACAGGGACTGTTAGGAGCAGGCCCAGGGGTTCGAGTACCACGGTAGCCGGTACCGAGAGGGGTGGCTCAGGATTGACCGGTGTAAGACTGAGACTGGAGTAAAGAATAACAGAACAAGACTGGAACCATGAGGCTGGAATGAAGAGAGACAGAAGACAGGAACGAGGAGGAATGACAGGAGTAGGAACACTGGAGACTGGACTGGAGTAGGACGGAAAGGACACTGAAGGCAGGACTGGAGTAGGACAGCAGGAACACTGGAAGCTGGACTGGAGCAGGATGGCAGGAGCACTGGAGGCAGGACTGGAGTAGGACGGCAGGAACACTGGAGACAGGACTGGAGTAGGACGACAGGAGCACTGGAGACAGGACTGGAGTAGGACGGCAGGAACACTGGAGACAAGACTGGAGTAGGACGGCAGGAACACTGGAGGCAAGACTGGAGTAGGACGGCAGGAACACTGGAGGCTGGACTGCGGATGAGAACAAGGACCACAGGTAGCAGAACTGAGAGGCTGCTGCAGGGAGCAGCCGAGAACGGAACTGCAGGAGCAGAGAGCACACGATGAAGCGAGGCCAGAGTGCTAGGAAACACAACGATCAGGCGCCTCCCTCAGGGGGAAGCGGCTTGATATGGCCCCGTCTGGTCAGCCATTGGTCCAAAGGTGCTCCCGGGTCAGGGCACAGCCGGAGTATAAGAAGCAGGAAAGAGGCACAGCCGCGGCCTATGGCGCATGCGCATAGCATGCAGGGAAGGCATCGGTCGCGAGCCCGACTCAGGTGACCGCCTTGCCATCAGGTGCAGAGAGGCTGCGGTGTGGGAGCAGAGGCCGACTGCGGCGTGGGAGCAGAGGTCAGGTGAGTAAGGCGGAGCGGTGTAACACAGATGCTGCAGCCTCCAGTTTTCTAACCGAGTCCTCAGTTTCTCCACTAGTCTGGGGCCGGTCCCCTACTGCAACCTAGTCCCTCCACCCGACTACAGTTGGCGTGGATTCGGGCGCCACAGGTGGATTTCCGTGCCCCTAGGACCCCTTCTTTCTCTTCACACTCTCTGTCTAGTCTAGGGACGAGCTCCTCAATGTTCCAGTCCCCAGCACCAACTAACTTCTCCTTTCACTGTCACTCCCTTAAGCTCCTTGCCTTCTCCACTCTCTCCACCCACACCCTCTACCTAGTCCCTCCCTGGCCTGGAGAGGTCTAGTGTTGGATGCTAGTGTGTGGGTACTGGGTAGTGTCCCCTCCTTACCCGAGAGCGGAGTACCACACCTCAGGCTGAGGTGCAGTACCTCTGTGGCGACTGGACCCTCAGGGGTGCCACACATATGTATGTAATGACATGATTTTATGTATTTCACAGTTTTTCTCTTGTTTCCTTCTCTTTCTTTGCTTCCCTTTTATTCCACATGGAATTTTATGTGGCTAGCATGTTTGTCATGTGATTTGAAATAACTCTTTTATTGGTCACATTTTGTATAAAAGTTGTATAGGACCAGTTCATGTATAGTTTGATAAAGGATGCCTCGAGCGTTCTAAACATATAACTATATCTTGCCATGTGAACTTTGCCATTGCCATGTTTTTTTTTTTAAGAAGCAATATCTAATAAATATTTGGATTCAAAGAAGCTGGAACACATCTCCTTTTTCTCATCAGTACTACACACGTGACCACACAAGTTCCGTGCTTCAGCAAGCCGTATACCGCTGAGGGTGAGCTGGATCTTTCTTTTTTCTTTGTTATAATTTCAAGATGCCTGAAGGTACCTCGTTCATCTATACAAACAATTATATTCAAGCAAGATAGGAATGTCCAGCCATTATACCGCTCAGGAAGGAGACAGGTTCTGTGTCCCAGAGATGAACGTGCTTTGGTCCGACATGTTCATATCAACCCAAGGACAAAAGCAAAGGATCTTGTGAAGATGATGGTGGAAGCTGGTAAGATTGTGTAAATACCCAGAGTGAAACGAGTACTGTATCAACATGGGCTGAAAGGACACTCTGCTAGGAAGAAGCCATTACTCCAAACTAAACATAAAAAAGCCAGATTAAAGTTTGCAAATGCAGACAGGAGCAAACACCTTAATTTTTGGAGACATGTCCAGTGGTCTGATGAAACTAAAATTGAATGTTTGGGGCATAATGACCATCATTACATTTGGAGGAAAAAGGGAGAAGCTTGGAAGCCTAAGAACAGCATCCCAACTGTGACACACGGCAGGTGGCAGCTTCATGTTGTGGGGTTGTTTTGCGGCAAGAGGTACTAGGGCACTTCACAAAGTAGATGTCATCATGAGAAAAGAAGATTATGTGGCAATACTGAAGCAACATCTCAAGACATCAGCCAAATATTCAGAATTGAGAGTCCTCGGTGGTTGATACCTTTTAATGGCTAACTGAAAAGATGGTAACAAACTGCAAGCCTTTGAGACTACTCAGGTCTCTTCATCAGGCATCAGCAAGGAAGTTAAATCTTGGGTGGAAATGGATCTTCTAAGTGGACAATGACCCAAAGCACACTGCCAAAATGGTAACAAAGTGGCTTAAGGATAACAAAGTCAATGTTTTGGAGTGGGCATCACAAAACCCTGATCTCAGTTCCTATTGAAAATTTATGGGCAAAGCTGAAAAAGCTGGTGCGAGCAAGGTGACCTACAAACCTGGATTAGTTACACCAGTTTAGTCAGGAGTAATGGGCCCAAATTCCAACAAACTATTGTGAGAAGCTTGTGGAAGGAGATGCCAAACGTTTAACCCAAGTCATTCAGTTTAAGGGCACTGGTACCAAATACTAATGAAATTGGATGTAAACTTTTGACTTTGCAGTAAGTTCTAAAAATTCCTTAAAACATTCTCTCTCTCTGCAATGATGTGCCTGAAAAACTGAAGAAAGCGTGCGCATGCGCAAGGTTTGTAGAGTGCTGGCGATGACGCCTGGTTTTGCAAATCATGTTTTCACGCCCACAGGAGCGTGATAACATGTAAAAAGGGACGACTAGTCTGGGAAACTAACTCTCCATGAACTAGTCAAAAGAATAATTTGCAATAGAACAATGGAGCTTATAAATACTTTTTTTAACGTGTTTAGGTGACTAACAGGATAAAGGGCTGGTGAGGCAGAGAGGTTAGCAATAAATACAGAAATGCTGGTGGGTTGGAGGGCATGGAGGACCTGACAGGCTCCTTTTAAAGCGTTGCCTCAAAGCAGACAACCTTTTTAATACGAAAGGCGCCATTGATTTACTTCTCAACATGCCTGGCAAACAGTTATCTACTGTCTCTGCAGCAGCAAATGCAGGGAAAATGTAGTTGGTAAAATCAAATGGACTTTATTACTATCCTTCAATTTGCTGATATGACTGAGGTCTTATGGGATTGACCTGGTCTTGAAATGTATTAGATCCTATATTTTATGGTTAGTTTCTCCTTAAATAAGTTTGGAGCGAGATTATTTATTTGCGGCAAAAAAAGGAGTAATAAATGGATTTAATGTTTATCCCTGGCAAGAGACCAATACGACCATCATCCCCATGTCCTGTCGGCTCGTCGGCCGCAGATTATAATGTGATTGTTGTATTCTCTTCCGACACATGAACGTTTATTAATCATAGCTTCTTCTTGTTGATCTTAAGATCCGGCTCGGAAGAAGGTTGGCTCTATATTAGCCATTAACCGATTACAATATATATGTCTGGCATCTGCAGGGAGAGATACGGAGCGGAGTGACTTGTGCATTGTAAATAATAGTCTTCCCGGGATAATGAGTTCTGCCTGTGTTCCGGATAAAATCTGCGCACCCCTGAAATGCAATGCAGGTAGGCGTGAAATGACTTACTGTACGCGTCTTATGACTTCACTTATCATGAGATAAGTCAGAGAGGGGCTCGGAGCGGTCTCAGGCTGAATTTGGAGAATGCTCCTTTACTTTGGATAGTGGAACTTGCAAAATAACTCTGCTGCGTCGGCTATATTTAAGACAGAGCAATATCTCAGAGTACTGAGGGCCATGAATTCCCTTGTATTCAGCCTGTGGGATGTAACCTATATTGTGTTGTTAACAAAAACAGCGACAATGTTGCTGCAGTGTAGAAACCGCACTGCAAAAGTGATAATAAGGAACAATGTAGATAAAGCATACTAACCATAGGAATCCATGTTTTTCACATGTGCTTATATTCATATGTAAAAACCATAAGTTAAAAAGAAACTCCAGTCATCACATTATCAAATAGTTACCCCGGTAAGAAGTTCAATGTGAATAGAGGCTGGAAATTGTAAAATAAAATACAAAAAATGTATTGGTTAAGATTTCTTGTCCGAGGTGGTGATTGAGTTTTCTGTATTCATAACTAAAGGGAGTAAAATAGCCTGGGGTAGGGGCGGGCGTCCACTGTGGTAGCATTATACTGTGTGGTAACTCTGGAAACATCATAATATGATTGAAGAATGGTTTAAGCTGTGGGGGGGTCAATGTGGGGGTATTACACTGTGGGGGCAATATAATATGGGGTTGGAACGCTGGGCCTTCACACTGTGGGGGGGTCAATGTGGAGGCAATATAATATGGGGTCAATGTGGGGGTATTACACTGTGGGGGCAATATAATATGGGATTGGAACGCTGGGCTTTCATACTGTGGGGGGTCAATGTGGAGGCAATAAAATATGGGGTCAATGTGGGGGGTATTACACTGTGGGGGCAATATAATATGGGGTTGGAACGCTGGGCCTTCACACTGTGGGGGGGTCAATGTGGAGGCAATATAATATGGGGTCAATGTGGGGGTATTACACTGTGGGGGCAATATAATTTGGAGTTGGAATGCTGGGCCTTCATACTGTGGGGGGGTCAAAGTGGAGGCAATATAATATGGGGTTGAAACTATGGGGCCTTCATACTGTGGGGGGTCAATGTGTGGGTATTACACTGTGGATGCAATATAACATGGGGTTGGAACACTGGGCCTTCATACTGTGGGGGGTCAATGTGGAGGCAATATAATATGGGGTTGAAACTCTGGGGCCTTCATACTGTGGGGGGGGTCAATGTGAAGGCAATATGATATGGGGTCAATGTTGGGGTATTACACTGTGGGGGCAATATAATATGGGATTGGAATGCTGGGCCTTCATACTGTGGGGGGTCAATGTGGAGGGAATATAATATGGGGTTGAAACTCTGGGGCCTTCATGCTGTGGGGGGTCAATGTGGAGGCAATATAATATGGGTTCAATGTGGGGGGTATTACACTGAGGGGGCAATATAAAATGGGGTTGGCACGCTGGGCCTTCATACTGTGGGGGGTCAATGTGGAGGCAATATAATATGGGGTCAATGTGGGGGTATTACACTGTGGGGGCAATATAATATGGGGTTGGAGCGCTGGGCCTTCATACTGGGGGGGTCAATGTGGAGGCAATATAATATGGGGTTGAAACTCTGGGGCCTTCATACTGTGGGGGGGGTCAATGTGGAGGCAATATAATATGGGGTTGAAACTCTGGGGCCTTCATACTGTGGGGGGGGTCAATGTGGAGGCAATATGATATGGGGTCAATGTGGGGGTATTACACTGTGGGGGCAATATAATTTGGGGTTGGAGCGCTGGGCCTTCATACTGTGGGGGGGTCAATGTGGAGGCAATATGATATGGGGTCAATGTGTGGGTATTACACTGTGGGGGCAATATAATATGGGGTTGGAACGCTGGGCCTTCATACTGTGGGGGGGTCAATGTAGAGGCAATATAATATGGGGTTGAAACTCTGGGGCCTTCATACTGTGGGGGGGTCAATGTGGGGGTATTACACTGTGGATGCAATATAACATGGGGTTGGAACACTGGGCCTTCATACTGTGGGGGGTCAATGTGGAGGCAATATAATATGGGGTTGAAACTCTGGGGCCTTCATACTGTGGGGGGGTCAATGTGAAGGCAATATGATATGGGGTCAATGTTGGGGTATTACACTGTGGGGGCAATATAATATGGGATTGGAAGCTGGGCCTTCATACTGTGGGGGGTCAATGTGGAGGGAATATAATATGGGTTTGAAACTATGGGGCCTTTATGCTGTGGGGGGTCAATGTGGAGGCAATATAATATGGGTTCAATGTGGGGGGTATTACACTTAGGGGGCAATATAAAATGGGGTTGGCACGCTGGGCCTTTATACTGTGGGGGGTCAATGTGGAGGCAATATAATATGGGGTTGAAACTCTGGGGCCTTCATACTGTGGGGGGGGTCAATGTGGAGGCAATATGATATGGGGTCAATGTGGGGGTATTACACTGTGGGGGCAATATAATATGGGGTTGGAGCGCTGGGGCTTCATACTGTGGGGGGGTCAATGTGGAGGCAATATAATATGGGGTTGAAACTCTGGGGCCTTCATACTGTGGGGGGGTCAATGTGGAGGCAATATGATATGGGGTCAATGTGTGGGTATTACACTGTGGGGGCAATATAATATGGGGTTGGAACGCTGGGCCTTCATACTGTGGGGGGGTCAATGTAGAGGCAATATAATATGGGGTTGAAACTCTGGGGCCTTCATACTGTGGGGGGTCAATGTGGGGGTATTACACTGTGGCAGTGGCACTGTGGGGGCAATGTAATATGGGGTTGGAACTCTGGGGATATCATAATATGATTGGGGAATGGTCTAAGCACCAGGTTGCGGGGGTGGATATATGGGGGCAATATAATATGGGGCTAGATCTCTGGGGCCATCATATTGTGGTAGTGGCACTGTTGGGGCAATATAATATGGATTGGAAATCTTGGGACAGCTTAATGTGTGGGGTCACTATGGGGGCATTGCATTGTGGGCGATACTGTGGAATCATCACAATGTGTGATTGAGAGGTACTAAGGGGAACAGATTTTTTTTATAGGGCCCATGATTCTTATGTACAGCCCTGTCTTGTTCTCTTCAAGTGGCATTTGAAGATTTCATTTTTCTTACTCCCCTGTTGGCCACTAGACACATTAGAGGATGCAAACCACTGTCCCGGCTTCTCCTCAAATGCTAGAGAATAGAGATGAAACCTCTTTTCACATAGAGAGGATTTTCTGTAATGCTTTAGATCTGTGTTGAGCACTTTTCCTACCATTGACTATAAATATTACTAATACTTGTTCAGAATGAATTATTACAAGGTGATATCAGCGATGTTCACTGATCACATGTTATGGATAATTTTATTGTAGGAATTGTATCTATGAAATGATTATACTGTGGGACTCATAATCCTTATTGCATTCTGTTCCCTGGAGGATCTAGAGAAAAGCTTCACAATTTCTTGATATATTACGTTTGACCCACATTTTATTTCAGTCTCACAGTAGCATCGCAGTAGTATAATAATGTTGTTCCTTGTAGGTAACCATTCCCTAATGGGATTATATGATGATCTAGCATTGACATCAGAGATAAGCCTTGGAGGAAGGAGCGAGAGTTCCATGGGCCTCCTTAAAATTTGAAAGCCTCCCATTAAGGGATGTTCATTCATATCTGACTCCCATGCCACTTAGGAATTTAGTCTAGTAACAGCTTCATTTTTCTGGTATGTGCACACGTTGCGGATTCCGTTGCGGATTTTTCAGCGCAGATTCTGCAGAATCCGCAGGTAAAATGACCTGCGTTTTACCTGAGGATTCCCTGCGGGTTTTCTGCGGATTTCCCCTGCGTTTTTACACCTGCGGATTCCTATAATGGAATAGGTGTAAAAATACTGCGTAAAATAAACTGCTGCGTTTCTGCGCGGAATTTTCTGCAGAATGTGCACAGCGGTTTTTGTTTTCCATAGGTTTACATGGTACTGTACACCACATGAGATTCTGCTATGGATCCGCAGGGCCAAATCCACTGCGGATCTGAAGCCAAATCCGCAACGTGTGCACATACCCTTCAAGTCATTTGACAGCGGTCCAATTTGAAAGCTAAGCAATATTACTTTCTCCACCACCGACTAAACCCAGTTCTTCCTTTATCAGCATTTTCTAGACCCACCATGGACTATTTTGAAACTGCTTCCTATGTTGTGTTTTTTTTTCCATAAAACTGCCAGTTTTGGAATGCCACCCCGACCCTTTCAACCCCCTGGACATGTGTTTGGGAGTCTGATGATGTAGCATCCCAACACCAAGCATGGGAAACACTCTTAATATGCTTTTCAAGAGGCTTTTGTGGTGCCCAAGATACTTGAAGGCACCTCCCGGAGTCCAGGTGTTCTACCATTTTTCTTGGGAACCTCATGGACATCTTGGGAGAGTATGCCAATGAGGTGTGTCAATTTCAGTCACTGCATGCTTAGTTCTGGAATCTGCCTTTCAGGAAAACAAATGTTTTCTGATAGATGTTCATCAGTCCTAATGAACCGAGAAGAGTTGGCCATGCACGCATGGTGGTCTTTCTATTGAAGTCTAAGGAAGTTGCGGCTACCTTAATACAAATGGCAATGCTTGGACATCTCTCTTATACACAGGCTGCAAAAAAAGGTCAGATAGGGTCCAGGTCCAATAGTTTGTCTCACTTCACCTCCATCAATCTATTCCTCTATAAATGTGGACCAGAAGATGCCACCATAACGGCTCAAAAGGAGAAATATTAGAATCGCTATATAACTTAAAAGGAATCTGTCACCTCATTTTTGCGCTGTATGTAAATTAGTTGGGTCTGGACCGATGGGCGGTGTTTTTGCTCCTTCCCTCCACCCGTCCTTGGTCGCTGTATGCAATATTTCAGGCAATTTCCTTAATGCTCGTCCATATTTCGCGCATGCGCAGTATGCTTTGCCCAATTGCGGGCAAAGCCATAAAAAAGTAGTTTGCATGCACCGGAAGTACTATGTTCTGGAAATATTTCGCTGCCATTTCTGTGTTCCGGGACATAGTTTACCAGCGCATACTCACTAATGCTCTTCGGCTTTGCCCGCAGTTGGGCAAAGCATACTGCGCCCGCGCGAGTGGAGATTGCAATGCGCATGCGGACATATGGACGAGCACTATGGAAATTACCTGAAATATTGCATACAGCGGCCAAGGAAGGGTGGAGGGAAGGAGCAAAAACACCACCCATCGGACCGGACCCAACTAATTTATATACAGCGCGAAAATGAGATGACCGATTCCCTTTAACACACCAGTGATGATTGAAACATGAGATCCATCATGTATCGTCAATAAGTTTGTACCTAACCTAGATTTTGCATCTGTTTCTGGTAAGGATAGGCCATCAATGGAAAACCTCTTTAAAGATAATAATCACCTTTAAGAATATTTGTGTCTTCTTAACTGCAAGTATTTTGGGATAAAAATATTTTTTCGCAACTGAATTTCATTAAAACTTTTGCACTATTTGGTTTTGACAGACTCTTTATCTCTGCATCTGGCTGACTGCTGAATGAGTTAACAGAAAAATCATCAGTGAGCTCATTCTGATAGCAGAGTTTGTATGTCACGCAGTCACTGTCTTTGGTAAGGAAGGGGGTCCTCAAACTGTTCCTGGAACTGAGACCCGTACAATCCCTGTCCCAGGGGTACTCTTGAAGGTAGAGAGGCCCGAGTCTCCCACCTTACTATGCTCGTGTTAAACCCTGATCTGTTCCCTTCCCCAATCCATGAGGCCTGGGACAGAACTATAAGGTAAACAGGAAACAAAGACAAAACAGGGATAGGAGAAAGCAACAAACATATAAACACCAAAGGAAAAGCGGTATATAGGGAAGGATAGAAATGTACCTGCCAAATGGGAACAGGACATTGAGGAAAGCATACACACAAAAATAGTACGCAACAATCTCCTGTAGCAACAACGATCTCCTATTCAGCACAACGTCTCCAAGGAGCTAGGAAGCAAAGCTTTCACTGCCAAGACAGGGAAGGTCTGGCCAGGTTTTATAGATAGAGGTAATGGCCAGATCAGAAGAAGCTGAAAATGGAGCTGCACATTTCTGACCAGCATAGAAAGGGTTATTAACCTCTTCAGCACCAAATAAAATAAAATCCCATTAATATGGGACACAAACACACGGGTTAAATGGAAGATGTGCGATTCACAATACATAGTATTCTGTCCCCAGATCTTCCAGGAGGACGTGATCCGCTCGTGACATTGTATCTCTTTTGTGTGCCTTCTTCTGTACTCCTCTGTGCTGATTTTTGACCACACCAATCTTGAGCTGAACTTTGATGTGGTCAAAAATTAGCTAAAAGAAGCTAAAAATATATATACAAGAGCTGAAAACTCCTCATCAGAAATCACTGCCAAATTCCAATTTAACTCATTTTGCAACCTTTAGTGTGCAGAGAAACAATGAGCTTGTAAAAGCAAAATTGAAAAAAAAATAAAATCCAATAGCAAAAATAACTCTGAACCCAAAATACATGCAATTGTGTAACACACAACCCCCACCATGTGCCATTGGTCACTGTGTAAACAGCGTGTACATTTCTTCCTCTCAAACATTTGATATTTTGGGTGTAAAACGTAATTATATTCTCAGCTTTGATTTATGATCATATGATTAAAGTCTTAGTCCTGTCGCCTGCAGCCCGATGAGATTATGTTACTATGAATTTTCTCCTAGATTATATCTCTCACATCGTCTTTACCATTGACAGTTCCCTAAATATGATCCATATCTGGTGTTTACATCCAGCCTGGAATCTTTAGTTTCTCTTTGCATCCAGTCATCTTCATATGTCAAGATCAGAACATGAGAATGAGTTTAAAGGGAACGAAACACCAGAAAATGACTTACTGTTTTAAATTAAGTTTTTATGTGAAATCTCTTTTTTAAGTTTTGATATTTTTCTGTTTTGCATATCACATGAATAGAAAATGTTACGAACCTATCAATTTTCAAACTGGACACTAGGCATATTATTAGACTCCTACTTATTATTAGCAATAGACTGAATCAGACCCGATTTCTATATATAGGTGCAATATCTGCAGAAGCAGTCATAAGGGCAAAGGTCATTGTCAGGAAGGGAGAAGAAGTGAGCTGTGAAATCAATTATTGTGAATGGTGGGACCTGTGTTAAATACTGTATATAGAGGCATTATTGTACAAGAGGAGGAGGTGAGCTGTGATATCACCTATTGTGAATGGTGGATCTTATGTTATCTACTGTATATAGAGGTGTTATCAGGCATTGTACAGGAGGAAGAGGAGGTGAGCTGTGATATCACCTATTGTGAATGGTGGATCTTATGTTATCTACTGTAAAAAGAGGTGTTATCAGCCATTGTACAGGAGGAGGAGGTGAGCTGTGAAATCAACTATTGTGAATGGTGGATCCTACTGTATGTTATCTACTGTATATAGAGGTGTTATCAGTCATTGTACAGGAGGAGGTAAGCTGTGATATCACCTATTGTGAATGATGGATCCTGTGCTATCCACTGTATATAGAGGTGCTATCAGTCATTGTACAGGAGGAGGAGGTGAGCTGTGATATCACCTATTGTGAATGGTGGATCCTGTGCTATCCACTGGAAATAGAGGTGTTACCAGTCATTAAACAGGAGGAGGAGATGAGCTATGACATCTATTGTGAAAGGGTAGATCCTGTGTTATCTACTGCATCTTGTGGTGCTATCATCCATTTTACAGGAGGAGGATGAGGTGAGCCATGAAATCCTCTATTAAGAATAATGAGTCCCTTGAATTCCGTATGACCACTCGTTGGTTATGGTGAGTGCATTAGAGGTCGTACCGCTCTCCACTCTGGGGTCCCAAGAACTGAAAGACTTTTATGAAATTCATAAATCCTAATGCGGTATTAGGAGAGGGGTTATTCAGTGTGCTGTAACTGCTTTGATTGCTGAACTTGGAAGCCTCTCCTGATAGAACAGGGATGTTCTCCGTATCTGGAGCGCTTCATGTGTTCCTGCTTGCGATATTTGCCTTGATTTTGGCATTTTTCTAAGATATCTGCATTAGCCCCTAGCATTGTTGTACCTGCTTTTTCCATACACCTCTCTTCTGGTCTTTGAATCAAATGTTTTTCGCAACCTCTAAATGAGATTATTAAACATGGTCCCTAGGTCCCGAGCAAAATCAATTCTTATTGATCCACTTCCTGAGTTTCCAGATGCCTCTGAACAGCAGCTGAAAGAATCCTCAGAAACCGTCCTCACCAACCAATAAAAATATATCTGTATAAGAGAGAAGCCGGATACGTGCGTGATCCGCGGTCCACAGAGGAACGCTGCACTGCACTCTGCAACTCAGGAACATCTACAAAAGGGGCAAAACACTACCAAATGATTTTCAGTTTCTTCTATTACGTCTGGTACATGAGGTCAAAACCCAATCAGGGGATGTTCATGGAGTAGAATTGTCCAATTGCCGCAACTGTACCAAGACTTCAGTCCTGCCTGTGGATAAACCTCGTTGCAATGTCAGCATTTGGACAAAAAAAAGTTGCAAATGGCCTTGACATGGACGGATTTCACGATGGTTGTATTAGGGCTTGAGATTTTTTTTTCCCCCCATAAGGCTTCTTTTACACTTGCTGTTTTTTTTGCGGCCCGTTATTGCTGCCCGTTATTGCGGGCCGTATCGCCGCAATTTTCAAGGTCTGCCGCAATAACGGACCGCAAAAAACTTGCGGATCGCCGTTTTTCAGATTTCCAATACTATGGAAGTAGTATTGAAAAAAAAAAACGGCGTTCCGCAAAACCGGAAGTGACGGTGCACCGCAAAAACAAACTTGCGTTTGTTTTTGCGGCCCCATTGATTTTCAATGGGGGCCGTGTCCGTACGCCGTGAAAAAGATCGAGCAGGCTCGAACTCTTTTCACAGCCGCAAATACGGCAATACGACGCACCGTGGAATTTTTGCGGGCCGATTTTGCGGCCCCATAGAAATGTATTGGGGCCGCAAAAACGGCCAGCAAAAAGAAGCCTAAAGGAACAAAGTTGCAGCATGATCACGGTAATCCCATGATTTTGGCTTACAAATACTGATGTGAAATACTAACAAAATTACTGAACATGTGAACGTGCCCTTAGCATGAATTGGTGTGACATGTCTCTTACGTGCCAGTTCTTCCAAGACATCCAAGAGGCTCCAGGGAAAAATAGAAAATTTACCCGAATGAGTTGATAAATTGTTTGAGCAGGCCAGAAGCCTTCTGCAACCTCTCAGTAATAGGAGCCCTGTCTGAGGATTCCTCTGTGCTCAGACCCATATCCAAAGGAGGGAAATGGGTGTCTGGATGGAAGGAACGAAGTCTCTAAAATGGGGTGTGGTTGCACAAAAAAAAATTGGAGACTACCCCAAGGCCAATTCAAAAAGTCAGTAAGAATGATATATAATTTTTTAAGATTTTTTTTTAATATTTCTGAATACTAGTGTTTGAAATGCTTCTCCTTTGACCAGATTACAATCCGGATTATTTCGTAATCTGACTTTGTTAAAGGGGTTGTCTCAGTTTATCAAACAGGCAAAATTGAAAAATGCTCGTAAAAAATTAGCAACTTTAAAAATTACCTCGTATTAAAAATCCTTTCCGTTCTCAATAACTGAGGGATTTTTAATTTTATTCTTTACAGATTGTTGCCTAGGTTATCGGCCACCACTTAGGTGGCCAGTTACCTAGGTAAAGAGTGCACTTTTTTAAGCTCTTTCCTATACAGCTGCTCTCAAGCCGGCAGGGAAAGCTCTCCTGTACTCCGCTGATGTTACACAGGAGAAGCTGCCTCTGCTTGCAGCATCGGAAAGCGCACAGTTCAAACCATCGGCACCGACTGTGCCGCTGATCTGACCTGTCAGTCTTCAGGAGCACACTGCCCCCGGACAATCAGGAAGCCGGGAGGCAGAGGAGTAGTGCGCTACTGAAGCTAAGATAGTGGGAAAATCCCTTTAAGCCTCAATAAATTTGTTATAATGAAACTTTACTGTAAACAGACAGCAGAGGGCGCAAGTGTTGGGACAAAAAAAAGAGGGGTGTAATTATAGGGGTGCCAAGGTAAGCAGCCACCCGAGTGGCTGAAAGACGAAGGGCACATAGGAAGTTGCCCGGATTATAGATGGCACATGATAGGGTCCTTGTTTTTGCATTTGAGACTCAAGTTACACTTCCGAGACCAACATATTGCAAATGTTTGATTCTACGTTTCGTCTTCCATGGTGCACAAAAGCATACGGCGCGGCATGGCTGTAACCGGGGCACTGCTGTCATGATCCCATATCTATGATCTCTAAGTAGTTGATGCGTTCAGCGGGAGAGCGGTGGCAGGACTCCGGGGATCACAGCTAATAAATATTCCCCCGCTGCCATTTCATGACTTCCGGGAACGTTCCGGCAGTGAATACTATTGACAGCGATTCTCCGGGGGCTGACACTCATGTTGGTAGTACATGCTGCCTTGTCATCCTCCGCTATCTTGTGATTATATTAAAGTGATTAATAAAATTATCATCACTAATAGTCATGATCTGACAACAATTTACCTATCGTGTGGCGGTATACGCACATTGTATACTGTATACACTGCACACACAGGTAGAAGGGTTTTCTGCAAATGGAGAGTATCCAGGCAATATGGACACTTATCACACAAGTTATTAGGCCGGGTTATTCTAAGGCTATGTCCACATGGAGGAGAGTTTCAGGACCACTCTTGGGCTATGTGCACACAGAGTCTTGTTCATAAGTTTTAAAAATGCTAAAATAAAAGTGCAAAAGAATGGACATATTCATTACTAGGCAAATATGACTGTTCATATGTTCAGGCTATTAAGCTTCTTTCAAATGCTTCAAACGTTAAGGTGCTGATACTGTATATGAGGGGTGCTCTTGTGGCGGCACTGTATATGAGGGGTGCTCTTGTGGCCAGCACTGTATATAAGGGGGTTGTCACTGTCAAGGATCCATACAGCTGGTACTGTATATTAGGTCATCCTGCTATCATAGTGTATCTAGCACTCCAGTGAACGGTTCCTGTGACCGGCACTGTATATAAGGGGGCAACTGCTGTCACTAATCTCCCAAATCTGTTGCGGTATATGAGGAGGTTATCTTGCACTCACCGTAATGGGGTTAATGTATCTGGCACCTCTTACAAGTGGCGCTCCTACAGTCATTGTTATGGGTCTCCTGGAATTGGAAATGTACTATTACTGAGGGCCTCCTTCGACTGGCACTGAATTTGAGGTGATCTTGCTGTCATTTTTATTGATTGCACTGTATAAAGGGGGTTCTCTTGTTATTGGGCTTCTTTGACACTGTATATGAGGGGGGCTCATGTAGTCAGATATTGGGCTCCTTTGTCTGACACTGTATACAGTTGTGGCGAAAAGTATTGACACCCCTGCAATTCTGTCAGATAATATCCAATTTCTTCCTGAAAATTATTGCAAACACAAATTCTTTGGTATTATTATCTTCATTTAATTTGTCTTAAATGAAAAAACACAAAAAGAATTGTCCTAAAGCCAAATTGGATATAATTCCACACCAAACATAAAAAAGAGGGTGGACAAAAGTATTGGCACTGTTCGAAAAATCATGTGATGCTTCTCTAATTTGTGTAATTAACAGCACCTGTAACTTACCTGTGGCACCTAACAGGTGTTGGCAATAACTAAATCACACTTGCAGCCAGTTGACATGGATTAAAGTTGAGTCAACCTCTGTCCTGTGTCCTTGTGTGTACCACATTGAGCATGGAGAAAAGAAAGAAGACCAAAGAATTGTCTGAGGACTTGAGAAACCAAATTGTGAGGAAGCATGAGCAATCTCAAGGCTACAAGTCTATCTCCAAAGACCTGAATGTTCCTGTGTCTACCGTGCGCAGTGTCATCAAGAAGTTTAAAGCCCATGGCACTGTGGCTAACCTCCCTAGATGTGGACGGAAAAGAAAAATTGACAAGAGATTTCAACGCAAGATTGTGCGGATGTTGGATAAAGAACCTCGACTAACATCCAAACAAGTTCAAGCTGCCCTGCAGTCCGAGGGTGCAACAGTGTCAACCTGTACTATCCGTCGGCGTCTGAATGAAAAGGGACTGTATGGTAGGAGACCCAGGAAGACCCCACTTCTTACCCCGAGACATAAAAAAGCCAGGCTGGAGTTTGTCAAAACTTACCTGAAAAAGCCTAAAAAGTTTTGGAAGAATGTTCTCTGGTCAGATGAGACAAAAGTAGAGCTTTTTGGGCAAAGGCATTAACATAGAGTTTACAAAAGAAAAAAGAGGCATTCAAAGAAAAAAAACACGGTCCCTACAGTCAAACATGGTGGAGGTTCCCTGATGTTTTGGGGTTGCTTTGCTGCCTCTGGCACTGGACTGCTTGACCGTGTGCATGGCATTATGAAGTCTGAAGACTACCAACAAATTTTGCAGCATAATTTAGGGCCCAGTGTGAAAAAACTGGGTCTCCCTCAGAGGTCATGGGTCTTCCAGCAGGACAATGACCCAAAAAACACTTCAAAAAGCACTAGAAAATGGTTTGAGAGAAAGCACTGGAGACTTCTAAGGTGGCCAGCAATGAGTCCAGACCTGAATCCCATAGAACACCTGTGGAGAGATCTAAAAATGGCAGTTTGGAGAAGGCACCCTTCAAATATCAGGGACCTGGAGCAGTTTGCCAAAGAAGAATGGTTTAAAATTCCAGCAGAGCATTGTAAGAAACTCATTGATGGTTACCGGAAGCGGTTGGTCACAGTTATTTTGGCTAAAGGTTGTGCAACCAAGTATTAGGCTGAGGGTGCCAATACGTTTGTCTGGCCCATTTTTGGAGTTTTGTGTGAAATGATCAATGTTTTGCTTTTTGCTTCATTGTCTTTTGTGTTTTTTCATTTAAGACAAATTAAATGAAGATAATAATACCAAAGAATTTGTGATTGCAATCATATTATCTGACAAAATTGCAGGGGTGTCAATACTTTTGGCCACAACTGTACGAGGGGGGCTCATGTAGTCAGATATTGGGCTCCTTTGTCTGACACTGTATATAAGGGGTCTCATGTAATCAGATATTGGGCTCCTTTGTCTGACACTGTATATAAGGGGGGGCAGGTGTAGTCAGATATTGGGCTCATTTGTCTTACACTGTATATAAGGGGTCTCATGTAGTCAGATATTGGGCTCCTTTGCCTGGCACTGTATATGAGGGGGCTCATGTAGTCAGATATTGGGCTCCTTCGTCTGACACTATATAAGGGGGGCTCGTGTAATCAGATATTGGGCTCCTTTGTCTGACACTGTATATGAGGGGAGCTCGTGTAATCAGATATTGGGCTCCTTTGTCTGATACTGTATATGAGGGGTCTCATGTAGTCAGATATTGGGCTCCTTTGTCTGACACTGTATATGAGGGGGGCTCATGTAGTCAGATATTGGGCTGCTTTGTCTGACACTGTATATAAGGGGGACTCATGTAGTCAGATATTGGGCTCCTTTGACATTGTATGTAAGGGGTGGCTCATGTAGTCAGATATTGGGCTCCTTTGTGTGACACTGTACAGTCATATGTTAAAGTTTGGGCACCCCTATTAATGATAACCTTTTTTATTTATAACAATTTTGGTTTTTGCAACAGCTATATCAGTTTCATATATCTAATAACTGATGGACTCAGTTATATTTCTGGATTCAAATGAGGTTTATTGTACTAACAGAAAATGTGCAATCTGCATTTAAACAAAATTTGACCGATGCAAAAGTATGGGCACCTCAACATAAAAGTGACATTAATATTTCGTAGATCCTCCTTTTACAAAAATAACAGCCTCTAGTCACTTCCTGTAGCTATTAATGAGTTCCTGGATCCTGGATGAAGGTATTTGTGACCATTCCTGTTTACAAAACAATTCCAGTTCAGTTAAGTTTGATGGTCCCCGAGCATGGACAGCCCGCTTCAAATCATCCCACAGATGTTCAATGATATTCAGGTCTGGGGACTGGGATGGCCATTCCAGAACATTGTAATTGTTCCTCTGCATGAGTGCCTGAGTAGATTTGGAGCGGTGTTTTGGATCATTGTCTTGCTGAAATATCCATCCCCTGCGTAACTTCAACGTCGTCACTGATTCTTGCACATAATTGTCAAGAATCTGCTGATACTGAGTTGAATCCATGCGACCCTCAATGTTAACAAGATTCCCGGTGCCGGCATTGGCCACACAGCCCCAAAGCATGATGGAACCTCCACCAAATTTTACTGTAGGTAGCAAGTGTTTTTCTTGGCATGCTGTGTTTTTAGGCTCCATGCATAACGCCTTTTTGTATGACCAAACAACTCAATCTTTGTTTCATCAGTCCACAGGACCTTCTTCCAAAATGTAACTGGCTTGTCCAAATGTGCTTTTGCATACCTCAGGCGACTCTGTTTGTGGCGTGCTTGCAGAAACGGCTTCTTTCGCATCACTCTCCCATACAGCTTCTCCTTGTGCAAAGTGCGCTGTATTGTTGACCGATGCACAGTGACACCATCTGCAGCAAGATGATGCTGCAGGTCTTTGGAGGTGGTCTGTGGATTGTCCTTGACTGTTCTCGCCATTCTTCTTCTCTGCCTTTCTGATATTTTTCTTGGCCTGCCACTTCTGGGCTTAACAAGAACTGTACCTGTGTTCCTCCATTTCCTTACTATGTTCCTCACAGTGGAAACTGACAGGTTAAATCTCTGAGACAACTTTTTGTATCCTTCCCCTGAAAAGCTATGTTGAATAATCTTTGTTTTCAGATCATTTGAGAGTTGTTTTGAGGAGCCCATGATGCCACTCTTCATAGGAGAATCAAATAGGAGAACTACTTGCAAGTGGCCACCTTAAATACCTTATCTCATGATTTGATACACCTGGCTATGAAGTTCAAAGCTCAATGAGGTTACAAAACCAATTTAGTGCTTCAGGAAGTCAGTAAAAAGTAGTTAGGAGTGTTCAAATCAAGAAAATGATAAGGGTGCCCATACTTTTGCACCGGTCAAATTTTGTTTAAATGCAGATTGCACATTTTCTGTTAGTACAATAAACCTCATTTGAATCCAGAAATATAACGGAGTCCATCAGTTATTAGATATATGAAACTGAAATAGCTGTTGCAAAAAGAAAAATTGTTATAAATAAAAAAGGTTAACATTAATAGGGGTGCCCAAACTTTAACATATGGCTGTATATGAAGAGGGCTCATGTAGTCAGATATTGGGCTCCTTTGTGTGACACTGTATATGATGGTCTCATGAAGTCAGATATTGGGCTCTTGTCTGACACTGTACATAAAGGGGGCTCATGTAGTCAGATATTGGGCTTCTTTTTCTGACACTGTATATAAGGGGGGGCTCATGTAGTCAGATATTGGGCTTCTTTTTCTGACAATGTATATAAGGGGGGCTCATGTTGTCAGATATTGGGCTCCTTTGACACTGTAAATAAAGGGGGCTCATGTAGTCAGATATTGGGCTTCTTTTTCTGACAATGTATATAAGGGGGGCTCATGTTGTCAGATATTGGGCTCCTTTGACACTGTAAATAAAGGGGGCTCATGTAGTCAGATATTGGGCTCCTTTGTCTGACACTGTATATAAAGGGGTCTCATGTAGTAAGATATTGGGCTCCTTTGTCTGACACTGTATATAAGGGGTCTCATGTAGTCAGATATTGGGCTCCTTTGTCTGACACTGTATATGAGGGGGGCTCAAGTAGTCAGATATTGGGCTCCTTTGTCTGACACTATTTAAGGGGGGGCTCATGTAGTCAGATATTGGGCTCCTTTGACAATGTATATAAGGGGGGCTCATGTAGTAAGATATTGGGCTCTTTTGTCTGACACTGTATATGACGGGTCTCTTTTAGTCAGATATTGGGCTCCTTTGTCTGACACTGTATATGATGGGTCTCTTGTAGTCAGATATTGGGCTCCTTTGTCTGACACTGTATATAAGGGGTCTCATGTAGTAAGATATTGGGCTCCTTTCTCTGACACTGTATATAAGGGGTGCTCATGTAGTCAGATATTGGGCTCCTTTGTCTGACACTGTATATAAGGGGTCTCTTGTAGTCAGATATTGGGCTCCTTTGTCTGACACTGTATATAAGGGGTCTCATGTAGTAAGATATTGGGCTCCTTTGTCTGACACTGTATATACGGGGGCTCATGTAGTCAGATATTGGGCTCCTTTGTATGACACTGTATATAAGGGGGGCTTATGTAGTCAGATATTGGGCTCCTTTGTGTGACACTGTATATAAGGGGGGCTTATGTAGTCAGATATTGGGCTCCTTTGACACTGTATATAAGGGGTCTCATGTAGTAAGATATTGGGCTCCTTTGTCTGACACTGTATATGAGGGGGGATCATGTAGTCAGATATTGGGCTCCTTTGTCTGACACTATATAAGGGGGCTCATGTAGTCAGATATTGGGCTCCTTTGTCTGACACTATTTGAGGGGTCTCAAGTAGTCAGATATTGGGCTCCTTGTCTGACACTGTATATGAGGGGGCTCATGTAATCAGATATTGGGCACCTTTGTCTGACACTGTATATGAGGGGTTGCATGTAGTCAGCTATGGGGCTTCTTTGTCTGACACTGTATATGAGGGGTCTCATGTAGTCAGCTATTGGGCTCCTTTGACACTGTATATGACGGGTCTCATGTAGTCAGATATTGGGCTCCTTTGTCTGACACTGTAGATAAGGGGGGCTCATGTAGTCAGATATTGGGCTCCTTTGTCTGACACTGTATATAAAGGGGCTCATGCAGTCAGATATTGGGCTTCTTTGTCTGACACTGTATGTAAGGGGGCTCATGTAATCAGATATTGGGCTCCTTTGTCTGACACTGTATATAAGGGGGGCTCATGTAGTCAGATATTGGGCTCCTTTGTCTGACACTGTATTTAAGGGGGGCTCATGTAGTCCGATATTGGGCTCCTTTGACACTGTATATAAGGGGTCTCATGTAGTCAGATATCGGGCTCCTTTGTCAGACACTGTATATGAGGGGGGATCATGTAGTCAGATATTGGGCTCCTTTGTGTGACACTGTATATAAGGGGGCTTATGTAGTCAGATATTGGGCACCTTTGTCTGACACTGTATGAGGGAGCTCATGTAGTCAGATATTGGGCTCCTTTGTCTGACTATGTATATAAGGGGGGCTCGTGTAATCAGATATTGGGCTCTTGTCTGACACTGTATATAAGGGGGCTCATGTAGTCAGATATTGGGCTCCTTTGTCTGACACTGTATACAAGGGGGGCTTATGTAGTTGAGATATTGGACTCGTTTGTCTGACACTGTATATGAGGGGGGCTCATGTAGTCAGATATTGGGATCCTTTGTCTGACACTGTATATAGGGAGGGCTTGTGTAATCAGATATTGGGCTCCTTTGTCTGACACTGTATATGAGGGGTCTCATGTAGTCAGATATTGGGCTCCTTTGTCTGACACTGTATATGAGGGGGACTCATGTAGTCAGATATTGGGCTCCTTTGTCCGATACTGTATATGAAGGTTGCACTAATTGTCACTGTTATGGGCTTGTAGGGAAGCCGCTGTATATGAGGTGCTCTTGGTCTTTCAGTTATGGGATTCCCATGTCTGGCACTGTATATAAATGGGCTGTTGCTGTCACTGTCATGGTGTTCTTAATTTGATACGGTACATGCAGACCAGAGGAAGAGTCCTGAGGAGATCATTTGCATATTCTCAGTGCCTTCTGGGATAAGTGAAGAGTCTCTGTGAACTCAACGATCACTGGATTTTGTCCGTTGCAGCTGAAAAGAGGAAATCGGTAAAGTGTGCCTATCCGCACCCGAATTTTGGCTCTTTTTTCATTGCTTTGAAATCTCTATAACTATAACACTATGGAAGAGGCCAGGAGCCATTTGGTGAGCTGCATTTCTTGCTACATGTTCACAGACTTACCAGTAGAAAAGCCAAACTTCAGGTGCCACAAATGCAAGCTTGTGTCCCTGTTGGAGGAAAAGTTGCAAAATCTCAGAGAGGTCAGCTACGTTGAAGATCATTAAGGAAGGTGAAGAGTTCTTAGAGCAGAATTATCTCTTCATGTTACAGAAAGAGAAGAAATTCGAAGGGCACCTGAAGAAACAGAGGAATGGAGACATGTGACCCAGAGAAGCAGGAGGATCAGGAGGCAGTCAGCACCAATACTGCTCAGGAACCAGTACCAGGCTGTCACGCAGGAAAATGATGAAGAAATACATCAGGATCAAACTTTGCCCACAAACAGCAACCTTGTACGCCTTCAGAGTCCTCCTGGATGGAGAAAGAAAAATGTGGGGAAGAAGAAACGGAGAGTGGTGGTCATGGGGGATTCCCTGTTGAGAGGAACAGAGGCCGCTATCTGCAGACCGGATATAACTTCAAGAGAAATGTGCTGTCTTCCAGGTGCAAAAATTAAAGATGTGTCTGACAGGATATCAGGACTCTTCAGACCTACAGATGACTACCCATTCCTGCTACTACATGTGGGGACAAATGACACAGCAAGAAACGACCAGGAAACCATCTGCAGAGACTTTGAAAACTTAGGCAAGAAAGTGAAAGAACTGGGAGCGCAGGTGGTCTTCTCTTCCATCCTCCCAGTGGATGGCCATGGAACAAGGAGGTGGAATAAGATTCTGCAGGTGAACAACTGGCTACGTCGATGGTGCCATCAGCAACGATTTGGATTTCTGGATCACGGAGTGAATTACCTATACGATGGACTACTTGCTAGAGATGGGGTTCACCTTACGAAGACTGGAAAGCATGTATTTGGAAGTCGCCTTGCTACACTTGTAAGGAGAGCTTTAAACTAGAACAACATGGGAAGGGAAGCAAAAGACCAGAAAAAGCCATACACCTGACAAATGCTATTGAGAACTTTGCTATTAGAAGTGGAAGGGAAGAACAAAGACGAAAGAATCTAAATAATAAAAATATTGGAGAAAGAGAAACCAATCACAAACTAAAGTGTTTCTATACTAATGCACAAAGCATGGGCAACAAACAAGGAGAACTGGAACTACTAACGCAGGAAATGAAATATGACGTCATTGGAATCACTGAAACTTGGTGGGACAATACACATGATTGGAATACAAGACTAGAAGGATACAACTTATTTGCAAGAAACAGACTTGATAAACGAGGAGGAGGTGTCGCATTGTATGTTAGAATTGCGTATATCTGCACAGAGATCCAAGCTTCAGAGACTGGGAGATCTGTGGAAACTGTTTGGGTAAGAATACAAGGACAGAACAATGGAAAGGACACCATTGTAGGCATTTACTACAGGCCGCCTGTGCAAGCTGAAGATATGGATGAACTCTTTATGCATCAAATGGCCAAGTTCTCCAAAAAATATGACATAGTTGTCATGGGAGATTTCAACTATCCAGACATTTGTTGGGAATCTCTCTCAGGCAAAACTAACAGGTCAAGGAAATTCTTATCCTCTCTTGCTGACAACTTTATCTTCCAAAAGGTAGGGAAGAAAACAAGGGAATTTTGCTGTGTTCCGGGGCTTAGTTAACCGGCGCATGCGCAGTCTGGCTTTTCGGCTTTGCCCGCAGTTGGGCAAAGCATACTGTGCATGTGCTAGCTATGAATGCTTAGCGCACGCGCAAAAAATGGCGTACACCTACTCCAATTCAGCAATAACCTGCGGACGGCGGGCAAGGATGGGGAGGCGGCACACATCGGGAACACCGCACATCGGACCGGACCGACCTCGTTTTCATCGCTCGCCAAAGGGTAGGTGACAGATTCCCTTAATAGACAAAAATGTCCAGGAAGGATGGGAAATCTTGAAAAATGAAATTCTCAAAGCACAGTTGTTAACAATTCCGAAAAGAGGAAAGAATAGGAAGCATTTAAAGAAACCAGGATGGATGAACACAGAACTTAAGCACATGCTAAAAAGGAAGAAAGAAATGTTTATAAAATGGAAAGGAGGAGGAATATCTAAAGAAGAATATAATGCTGTCTGCAGGACCTGCAGTGCACAAATCAGATTATCTAAAGCTGACAATGAATTGAGGCTTGCAAGAGACGTCAAAAGCAATAAAGGATTTTGGGGATATGTCAAAAGTAAAAGAAAAGGGAAAGATGCTATAGGATTTTTACAGGATGAAAATGATGAAATGGTAAGCCAGGATGTTGAGAAGGCAGAACTTTTAAATTCCTATTTTGCATCTCTTTTCTCTCAGAAAGGAAATGTAGATCAACTGTTCTTCGCTGTCCTATTAAGGGAATAGAATCCAGGATATTTATAAACAGAAAGATAGTGAGGAAACACTTAGCTAACCTAAATGAATTCAAGTCTCCAGGTCCAGATGAATTACACCCCAGAGTACTGAAGGAGATAGCAGAAGAAATTTTTGAACCCCTCTCCATAATCTTTGAAAATTCTTGGGGAACAGGAGAAGTCCCAGAAGACTGGAGAAGAGCAAATATTGTTCCTATCTTCAAAAAGGGGAAGAAGGTGGACCTAGGCAATTATAGGCCCGTGAGTCTGACTTCTATACCAGGAAAGATCTTTGAACAAATTATTAAACAACATGTATGTCAGTACCTGGATAAGAATGAAGTGATTAAACAGAGTCAGCATGGGTTTGTAACTAATAAGTCATGTCAGACTAACTTAATTTCCTTCTACAATGGAATCACTGATTGGGTGGATCAGGGAAATGCTGTAGATATAGTATATCTTGACTTCAGCAAAGCATTTGACAAAGTATCTCACACAATCCTTATTGAAAAAATGACTAGGTATGGAATGGACAAGGCAACTGCTAGGTGGATTCATAACTGACTTAGTGATCGGACCCAAAGAGTGGTCGTAAATGGCTGCACATCCAGTTGGAAGAATGTCTCAAGTGGGGTACCACAGGGCTCTGTCCTGGGCCCTGTATTGTTCAACATCTTTATTAACGATTTAGATGAAGGAATTGAGAGTAAACTGATTAAATTTGCTGATGACACAAAGCTAGGAGGGATAGCTAATACTAGAGAAGAGAGTATTCAAAAAGATATAAATAAACTGTAGAAGTGGGCAGCAACTAACAGAATGGTTTTTAGCAGGGAAAAATGCAAAGTACTACATCTGGGCAATAAAAATGAAAAAAGCATATACAGAATGGGAGGAATAGGGCTAAGCAACAGCACATGTGAAAAAGACTTGGGTATACTAATAGATCACAGACTGAATATGAGTCAATAGTGTGATGCAGCAGGAACAAAGGCAAATGCAATTCTAGGATGTATTAACAGAAGCATACAGTCTAGATCATGTGAAGTCATTATTGCCCTCTACTCCTCTTTGGTGAGACCTCATTTGGAATACTGTGTCCAGTTTTGGGCACCACATTTTAAAAAATACATCAACAAACTGGAGCAAGTTCAGAAAAGAGCGACCAGAATGGTGACCGGTCTGAAAACCCTGTCTTATGAGGAAAGGTTGCATGATTTGGGAATGTTTAGCTTGCAAAAGAGAAGACTGAGAGGAGACTTAATAGCAGTCTACAAATATCTCAAGGGCTGTTAGCTGTCTACAAATATCTCAAGGGCTGTCACATTGTAGAATGATCATCTTTATTCTCATTTGCACAAGGAAAGACTAGAAGCAATGGGATGAAACTGAATGGGAGGACACACAGATTAGATATTAGAAAAATCTTTTTAACAGTTAGAGTGATCAATGAGTGGAACAGGCTGCCACGAGAAGTGGTGAGTTCTCCTTCACTAGAAGTCTTCAAACAGAGGCTGGACAGACATCTGTCTGGGATGATTTTGCGAATCCTGCTTTGAGCAGGGGGTTGGACCAGATGGCCCAGGAGGTCCCTTCCAACTCTACGATTCTATGATTCTGATTCTATGACATTATCCTGCTGTCACCACAATGGGGCTGTTGTGTCTGTGTAGCTCTGTATATGAGGTTCTCTTGCTGTCATTGTTATGGGGCTCCTGTGATTGACGAGACATAAGGGATGTTGCTGCAGTCAATAATACTTTCCGTCTGGCACTGTATATAGTGCCCTTGCTGCCACTTTTCTAGGCTTATGCATGGCACTGTATAAAGGGGTTTCTCTTGTGGATCATTGGGCTTCTTTGCTGACACTGTATATGAGGGGTGCTCCTGTAGTCACTGCTATGAAGCTTCTGCCTGGCACTGTATATAAGGGCTGTTCTTACTTTCACTGTTTTGGTTTCCTGTTGCCCCCCCAGTGACCTGCATGTATTTTTCCTCCTATGGCTAGACGATAAATGTAGACTGTGGGAACCCCTTTATATACACAAGTATACAGCATAAGCAAGCGCCATTCTAGGATATATACGGCATTGCATCTTATCACTATTTACTTTTGTCGAGAAGGAATCATCAAATACAAAAGAGGGGTCACCTAAAGGAATAAATGCAGCAGGAGGGGAATGTTTTATCTAGATTACTGCAAAGAGGTTTTGCAAATAAAGTCTATTATCCATTATGAGACCATCGTTTGCTTCCTCCATCAGCACAGTTTCCATTTTTACCTTTTTGACCCTTTCATCTAAAGTTCAGGCCTCCCTTTGCCGTTTTATTAAGACACATTCACATTTATGCATTGCACGTAGTCGGACGATTAACAGAGGACTGACTTCGCCCCCTCCCCAGGCCGGGCAGGCTTAAACATTGTGTGAACCTGTTCTTCGTAGACGGCAGCTACAGTCCGAGTGGATGATCCATTCCTTCCAGTTAACTGGCGTGAGTCCTCTCTATCAGCACTACATTAAAGGCGGTTTGCCACAAAGCATTATTACCAGCCGTGTGAGCTCGGGTATTGCCTGAGTGCGGAGCGGTTCCAGCTTTGTCACAAGTAATTCATGCTTGCAGTTGTTAATCAGATTGGTGTTCATGGGACAGTAATTCCTTTCTCAGGAGATTATCCGTCTGATCGGCTGCAGCTTGCAGGGGGGGGGGGGTGAGGCTCAGAGCGACTAAGAGCTGTTTTCTAATTTCTTCTAACGTGTTGTGTTTACAGGGATGAGGATGCTCAAGAAGACAAGACGGACCCCGCAAAATCCTCCCTTTCCAGCCTATTCCCCAAAGGACGAAGGAGCTGCTAATATGTTTGGCGGCTGGAATAAAGCGAACGAGCTTACAAAGAGCATTAGGGAGAGTGACATTTGCTTAACCATCATTTATCACAGGGAAATACAGTTTATTGTCTTTTCCCTTTCGGAACGTCGTTCTCAGTGGTATCTTTACTGCGTACAATGTGCAGTTCAGTAACCAAAAAAAAGGGCTTATTGTTTGGGTATATAAGTTAGTGCCGCTGAAATTCTGGAGTAAATATTTACAAATATTGCCTTGTGACGTTCCTCTGTGATTCCTCCTGGAAAGGTGTAAGGAAAAGAAAGGGAAACTTATCTATTCCGCTCTCTCTGCACCAAAGACTTTTTTGTTATGGAAACCGCTGACAAAACCGCTCGGAAAACGAGTCTGGGCGCGGAGAGAAGCCGATTGGTGGCTTCCTCCCCTCCCAGTTCCGCTTGATTGACAGGTCAACCTCTAAGCAAAGAGGAAAAGCTTTGTTATGCAGAAGCCGGCGGGAAAAAGCTGCACATTGATCTCTTCATCCCATATCAGGGCTTTTCTTTTATAAGGAGGAAGTATTTTTTTTTATTTTTTATGCAGCTCATAAGGGTTGTCTTAATTTGACAAGTTATCACCTCTCTAGAAAATAAGTAACATGATGACTGAAGGGGGATACCGAATACTGGGACCCTCACCAATCCTAAAAACAGAGCTCTGAAGTTCAAAGTGAGAATTCCAATCTCCACTCCAAGGGTTAATTCCAGCGTTCCTTCTCATGAGACTCCAAAGCGGGTAGCATCCCTTTAAAAACTGAGTATTAACATTCCCCTTGTCAAAGGTGTGCGACGTGCGTACTTGTCCCCACCGTCATTGCGGATTAAATATTTATGCAGGGAAACAGTACGTCCTGCACAGGAGTCCACAAGTGTGGTGGGGGCTCAGGAGGTGAGCTTGCTCCTCACACGGTATATGCAGACGATATTGCCCAGCCTTCATCTGTCTCTAACTACAGCAGTATGAGGTAGGCCGTTAAACTTTTACAGGACGCTGTCATATAAATCACATCATTGACAGTGTGCATGCACCGCCTCCCGTTCCAACACCCACAACACAATCGTGGGGCACCGATAGATTACCATGGTAGTCCGGTAGTGGACATTCACTTTAAGCCAGACTATTCATATTGCTTAATAAAACAATAGCAGTAGTTAGGGTCATGGAACAGTCTATTTTACTTATATTAATGTAAATGTGTTCTTTTATATAAAACCTGTAGAAAAGCATCTTGCTGCCTTCGTCCCCCCACAAGGTAAACCTGCCTTTGGTGCACTTAACCATCTAATACGTGCCAGGACTATATTGAATCTCATACTATGTTGCTTGACGTCTACTCTTTTTGAGTGAATCTTCGTTATCAGCATTTTGCCAGGACTGTAGGAGCTGGAACTGCCATTTCCAGCCTTACCAAGTTCTGTTATTCCCATGTCCAATGGCTTGCTTTCACTTAACTAAAAGCTCACCTTTCTGTAATGGCTGCAGGCTCTTTGATAGAAAGGAGAGCTGGAGGAGAGTCAAAGACACCCCTCACTTCCGATGGAGAAAAAGATCCTCCCTACTTTCTGTAGAGAAACTAAGACCCACCCCCCACTTCCTGTGGAGAAACAAAGACCCTTCCACAGAAAATCAAAGACCCACCCCACTTCCTGTGGAGAAACAAAGACCCTCCCACTTCCTGTGGAAAATCAAAGACCCTTCCCACTTTCTGTGGAGAAACAAAGATCCTCTACTTCCTGTGGAGAACCAAAAACCCTTCCCACAGAGTCAAAGACTCGCCTTACTTTCTGTGGAGAAACAAAGGTCCTCCAAACTTCCTGTGGAGAAAAAGACCCCCCCACTTCCTGTGGAAAATCAGACCCTTCCCACTTCCTGTGGAAAATCATAGACCCTTCCCGTGGAAAATCATAGACACTTCCTGTGGAGAAACAAAGATCCAACAGAACTTCCTGTAGAGATAAAGACCCGCCCCACACTTCCAATAATCAGTCTCTGTGTCTGTGCTGTTAGAGATTGATTAGACCTCACAACAGGCAGCGGACAGCAATTTACACATAGGTTACTCCCAGTGCCCTTGACTTTTGGAGAGATTTTTTTTTATGGATGAGAATCATTTCTAAACTATGTGATTTACAGATTGTCCATTAATCAATTTATCTATAAAATGGGATCAAGTTGCCTGAAAGTCCAGGGACCAATCCGTGAAATTCTCAATCAAATAAAATTTGAAAACAGAAATTTCCTGAATGAACTAACCTTGATTGTGTTCACATATTAGTATGCAATCCCACAACCAGTCAGTGATGGGAAATTACCCAAGAATTTTGAGTGCTCAGAATATTGTGCGCATTACTGACAAAACTCAAAGCTCTAATCTCGACTTTCCTTCATTATGAAACTTCATTTAAATCCATCAGTTAATGCGCTTGAGAAGAAAAAAAAAAAAAAAAAAAGTACAGCAGCGGGGCGTAATATTGCTTATCTTTAACCATACAAACTCGAAAGAAAAAGCCTGTGTTTGATTCGTCTCTTGAGCATTATATTAGGTTAGAAGCAGCACAAAAGGGGAGAGGAAAAAGGCGCACTGCAGTCTATCATATTTCTGGAATTAGTGTGATAAAAGCTTTCAAAAATAATTTTAGGTTATAAAGCACATTCTAAAAATGGAACCTGCGGTGTCAGATCGAGGACCTTAATGAAAATCAAATAAACTCCATGAAGCAAGGCAACTTCTTAAAGGTACGGAAATTAACACGAGATGTAACAGCGTGGCCACGCCACGAGACGCTCGGTGTAATTATTTCTACAATCTAGAATATTGAACAAGAAGTAATTTCACCAGAAGATCCAAGATACACTAATAAGTACCAGCTACAATGTAGAATGGTTTCCCACTGAATGGTCCCCATTTGTGCCCTTTATGTACCCATAGGCTCAAAATTTATGAAGAAGATTTGCTAATTTTTCAGTACGGAGATTGACCAATGGTGACTTCCATATCAGAAACATATCAATATTTGCTGTGAATATCCTTCAATTTCTTGAATAAGGTCTTTCCTCTACTTTGGATAAAATGCTAGTCCTTGCCCTAATCACCTCCCGCCTAGACTACTGTAACATTTTGCGCTATGATTTCCCATCCAACAGTCTTGTCCGCTCCACCCTCAACTCTGCTGCCCTGATAATCCACCTGTCACTACGTTACTACTATTCTCTCGCACACATTATCTCCAGTCCCTTTTTTTATGCTACTTGCACAAGCATTTCAAGATTTATTCGGTGTACCACACATATTCTGGAATTCACCACCCCAATCAGTTATTCTCCATGTAATTGCGGCAGGATCCACAGGCAAGATTTACATCTTGTGTAAATGTACGCTGAGCGCTGTTTCATGCATATCTTACAGTCGGTACATTCTTGTCTTCTGCACCCAACGAGCTCCAATGATGCCAACTCATGTAACCCAGCCCAGGTGGCAGGACACTGCCTGAGTATTCAGGCATTTGTCGCTCCTTGTTACTTTGTTCCACTACAGGTTGGCTGTTCCAGCTCCATGCTACATACTAATATAGTGGCTCTTGGCAATATAGCTCAGCTGTCATATACCCTCTACAGACTGGGATTAAGGGCCCGATTCATTATTGTAGTTGCACCTTTTTAGTGTTTTTTTATTTGTACCTTATTTTTCATTTAACTTGCGCCTTTTTTAAAGACTATTTTATATAGGTTCGCCTGATTATTTTATTTAATTTGCCATTGTGAAGAGTTTGGGATTTTTAAGTGTTTTGGGACAAATTCATCAATTTTGACTTTTTAAAATGTAGGGTTTTTTTTCCTAAATGAATGTACTCCAGTCGCATTCATGGAGTGAGTTTATGTATGTCTGAAAATTTTGCACAAATTTAGTGATGTTTTAGAAGAACATGCTTTTTGTGTTAAAAAGTCACAAAACGCGTGAAAGAACAAAAAATAAAAAAGCATGAACCAAATGTGCCATTCTGAAGAATTTGGTGCAAAAAAACAAATAAAAAAATAGGGATTTTTGTGTACTCACCATAAAATCCTTTTCTCCTAGCCAATCATTGGGGGACAGAGACCGTGGGTGTTATGCTGCTGCCACTAGGAGGACACTAAGCAAACCAGAAAAAAAAAAGTTAGCTCCTCCCCTGCAGTATACACCCTCTCGCTGGCTGGGATTTCTCCAGTTCGGCGAAAAAAGCAGTAGGAGCATAAGTCAAAAATAACCATAACTAAGTCAAAGCCTAAGAATGCTACAGTGAGCCAATAGGCTAAATAGGGTGGGTGCTGTGTCCCCCAATGATTGGCTTGGAGGAAAGGATTTTACGCTGAGTACACAAAAATCCCTATTTCTCCTACACCTCATTGGGGGACACAGAGACCGTGGGACGTCCTAAAGCAGTCCCTGGGTGAGGAGCATACATCTGCTAATACCCCATGTACCACTGAGGTACTGCCGATTGCCGGCTGCGTCTGCCGAGAGCTGCATCCGCAGAGGCCTGAGAATGAATTAGGCAATGTTTGTAAAGGTATGCAGGCTGGACCAAGTCGCAGCCTTGTGGACAGGCCTGAGAATGAATTTGGTAATGTTTTGTAAAAAGTATGCAGACTGGACCAAGTCGCAGCCTTGCAGACCTGTTCTGTCGAGGCCTGGTGCCGAATGGCCGAAGAGGCGCCCACTGACCGGATAGAGTGCGCCTTAATCCCCGCTGGGACAGGCGCGTTCCTGACACAGAAGGATTCATGAATCACCAAGCGAATCCACTTGGCTAGCATGCTTTTGACGCAGCTAGACCCTTCCTATGCCCCTCTGAAAGCATGAACAGGGCATCTGACTTATGGAAGGAAGCTGTCCGCGAGATATACAGTCTCAGCGCCCTAACCACATCCAGGGTGTGGAGGACCTTCTGAATGCGATGGACTGGCACTGGACAAAAAGTAAGGCAAAACAAAATTCTCGTCGAGATGGAAAGAGGAGACGACCTTGGACAGGAAGGACGGCGACGTCCTGAGAACTACCTTTTCCTGATGAAAATTCAGGAATGGAGAAGGGCAGGACAGGGCTGCCAATTTCGAAACTCGTCTGATTGACGTAATTGCCACTAGAAAACCACTTTCCAAGAGAGGATGACAGTGACACGACCTGCAGCGGTTCGAAAGGAGCCTCCTGTAAGGCCCCAAGAACCAGGTTAAGGTCCCATGATCCCAATGGCCTTCTATAAGGAGGCGCCACCTGGGAAACTCCTAGAATGAACATCTTGACCTGAAGTCTGGTGGCAATTATGCGTTGGAAAAGTACTGACAAGGTCGAAATTTGGCCCTTGAGCGAGCTAAGTGCGAGGCTTGATTTTAATACAGATTGAAGGAAATACAATATGGCCGGAATGAAAAAACACCAGAGGCGATCGACCATGATCCTTGCACCGCGAAAAAGTTTTGCCAGGTGCGGTGATAGACGTGCATGGACACAGGCTTGCTAGCACTAATCATGGCGGAAATCACGTCGTGAGAGAACTGAGCCTGTGGTAAAAACCAGGATTCAACGGCCACGCCGTCAAAGACAGGACCCCGGAGGTCTGGTGGAAACTCGGACCCGGCGAAAGGAGATCCATGCGATCTGGAAGTCTCCAGGAGACGTCAGCGACCAGTTGTATTGGTTCTGCATACCATGCTCAGCGCGGCCAATCTGGCGCGACTAGGATCACTGGTACTCCTCTCCACTCTGATCTTCTTGATGACCCTCGGAAGCAAGGAAAGAGGGGGAAGATTACGGGAACCGGAACCATGGCAGAACTAAGGCGTCCACTCCGATGGCGCACGGATCGTGCGCTCGGGCAATGAACCGAGGAACCTTGTTGTTTAGTCTTGAGGCCATGAGATCCACGTCCGGAGTTCCCCAACAAAGACAAATCTGCTGAAAGACTTCCGGATGAAGAGGCCATTCACCCGAGGCGATGCCTTGGCGACTGAGAAAATCTGCCGTCCAATTTTCTACTCGGCCCAATGGAGGATGTGACTCACTTCGTGCATGGCCATCCTGCTACGGAAACCTCCCTGGTGGTTTATATACGCTACAGCCGTGGCGTTGTTGGATTGGATCCTGATGGGGTGATCTGCGAGGAAATGGTGGAAACTCCGTAGAGCTAATTTGATCGCTCGTATTTCCAAAATGTTGATGGGAAACGTGACTTTCGGGTCGACCAGCGACCGTTGTGCCATGTGGTGACAAAAGACTGCACCCCACTCGAGAAGATTTGCGTCGGTGGTTACTACCAACCATTTTACTGGGAGAAAAGACTTCTCTTGATTCAGGGAGAACCTCAGTGTCCACCACATGAGGGCTTGCCTGACCCGCAGGGAGAAGGATCCGACGATCTAGGGAGAACGGGTTCTTGTTCCAAGCTAACAGCAACGCATGTTGTAAGGAACGGAGGTGGAACTGTGCAAATAGAACTGCTTCCATAGCGGCCACCATCTTTCCGAGAACTCCCATTCTGAAAAGAGAGAGAAACCGGTGGTTAAAGAGTCCGCGCTGCCTGTAGTAAGGCTTGGGGCCTGTCCGGAGGGAGAATTACCAACGCGCAGGAAGCGTCCAAGATCATTCCCAAGAAGGACATCTGCTGAGCCGGTTTTGGGAAAGACATTTCCGAAATTTATGTTCCAGCTCATGCGAGAAAGTGTATTACTGTTATATCCACGGATTTCTCGCAGGCTGGAAGGGACGGGCCCTTGATGAGCAGGTCGTCCAGATACGGTAACACCGCCACTCCCCGCGAGTAGAGAATGGCCATGACAGCCGCCATGACCTTAGTAAAAACCCTGGGGGCGCTGGTGAGTCCGACGGGCAAGACAACAAACTGGAAGTGTTGCTCGTGAATTGCAAAAACGGTGGGGTCTGAAACCAGACATAAGTGCCTCCTACAGACACTAAGCAAAGAACTGGAGAAATCCCAGCCAGCGAGAGGGTGTATACTGCAGCGGCGGAGCTAACTTTTCTTTTCTGGTTTACTTAGTGTCCTCCTAGTGGCAGCAGCATAACACCCACGGTCTCTGTGTCCCCCAATGAGGCGAAGGAGAAAATAAAATATCACTTAAAAAACCCACAGATGATGAATTGGGCCGTTAATTCTATTCTGGGGTTCTGCATTAGGAAAAGGAGCGATTACTGATAAAAAATATTGAGATTAATCAGCATGAGATTGACATATTTTAGGTGACATTCTTTCAACTGTTTCACTATAATTTTGCAGAAACAGATGTCAATTTTAATATTTTTCTATCTTAAAAAATGTCATTTTTTGTAAGTTGCAATCAATACGGCGCTCTACACCATGAAATAAAAGGAAAGAAAATAAACACCAATGTGAACACCAGCTGCACACCGTACAACAGTGTGACTCATTAGCGCCCTCTAGAGGGAAACTGAAGCAGCGTGCAGAGCTTGAAATGAAGACAACTCTGGAGTCCGGGTTACTTTTGTCCATTTTAATTACCGCATTATAATATTCTCAACTACAGGTTATCAAACGTGTCTCCCACAAAGAAGCATTCTTGAACGTAAAAAATATAAATTCTGCATATTAAAAGTGCATACACCTGGCATAATAAAACATAAAAATAAATAAAAAGGCATTGTTACACCGTCATGCACTAGGCCCGACATTATTAGAACCAGTGTTCCCAAAGAGCAGAGTAGGAGAGGTATGGGAAGGCGAGCAATATGTGTCCATCAATCACCCTCTCCCAAACTGGCAGGTAGCAATTTTTTTTTTATAATATTTACAACCCAAAAACAAAACAAACATAAAAAAAAAAATTATAATATACTGCATCAATGAGAAGGCAAATTGGTAATGACACCGTGAAAAAAAGAAAATATAGGAACGAAGCCAGTCACAGCCATATAAGAAATCCAGTGCCACCAGAAGGGTCGTAGATACAAGCTGTCCTTGAAAGAAGGTGGAAAGGCAGAGAAAAGTCCAAGAAACCCATAATTGCTCTGAACAGGAGGTATAAGAACTCGCATCCCTCTGAGACGTGTAGTCGTCACCATGGACTACAAGCACCATAGAAGGGGCTATTATGTAGTGTGTCGTAAAGGTTGCAACCTCCATTTTGCCACATTTTCAGATGAAGGAAACCTTTGAGTAGCCTTATGCTCATCATCACTGCCATGAGCACGACAGTCTTTCATGGTGGAGAACTAGACCAAAAGGTCGCCCTCTGTAGCCGCCATGAGACCAGACTGTGGATGGCCAGCACAATGCTGTCATTGCCCTCAAAGTGGTCAGTGACATGCCCGAGCTTGAAAAGGAAGACTAAAAGGAGGCGGCAAACCATTTCACTCATTGGAAGGGAACGTTAATACGTTTAAGCAACAAAAAAAAAAACACATGATATAAATGTATTTTAATAGTTGGCAGCCAGATAACAGGGGAATAAAGATGACGCTATAGACTGCACGACTTCACTTTCATTACATACTCATTATTCTGCATAAGTTGTTTTTTTTTCTCGTTTGCACATAACAGCGCCACTCTGGTCCAACAGTGGTGTCTGGTATTGCAGCTCGGCTCCATTTCAGAGAACAAGGACTGAGCTGGAACGCCGCACACAGCTTTGTGGGCAGGAGTGGCACAAAAATAGCAACGGTAGATATATGCAGCCCAGGTCAAACGCTCGTTCTTCATGTATTACTGGCATGCAAAGCGAAAAACAAAAATATGGGCTAGGCGAGATTTGGTAAACAAAAACGTCCTGTGCACAGCTCACTACACAGGAATACATTAGATGGTCAGTCAGCCCCCTCCAAAAACCCATCTTCTAAGGTGTATGGCCAGTGTAAGTGGTAAGGATGCCACTGCCAATGGGTGTAACAGCCGCTCATTAGAAATATGCAATTTAAGTTGGGCTGTCCTGGTGAGGCGGCGTTCAGTCCGATGCTCTGTGGCAGCTGGTGCTCACGTAAGCGTTCAGTATCCTCGGTCCCAGGCCCGGCGGCGCCTGCCATGATGGCGATACCCACACCATACTTTCGTGTGAGGTCTAGCAGCGAGGCCTTATGCAACATCATTGCATTTCAGGGAGAGTTGAAAATCAATTCGCAGAACCCGGTAGTAATCTGTGGCCCTTAGACAGGAGTCCTGTGAGCCACCTTTTACTAGATGGCATCCTCGGCTTCTCTTTTGGTTAGCGGATCTGGCGTAATGTCATCACTGCGGAGCGCTGACCGGCTAATCAAAAGAAGAGCCATGGATGCCAGGAAGCCTTTGTCAGGACTCCCGATTAATGGACACGAATTATAGATGAGGCCGGTGGACAGGGGTCTGCAAATTAATTTGCACAAACTCTAATCTAAGGGACTAATAAGCACAAGAAGCATCCATGATGCCAGGTGCAGAAATGAGATCCAGGCTGCCATGGAAGCCTGGACAAAGTTGGGTCAGGACAGTGCAAATCAAATTGTTCATCTCTACCTCTTCTTTGAACATCAAATGTCCAGAAAAACTTAGTATTCTGGGCCTTTAAAAACATAAAAAGGGTCTAAAAGATAAATCTATAAAATGCACGTCACCAAATAATTTGCAAGCAGCATTCCCATCTTTGTTACAAGGTCAACATGCTCTAAAAGTATACAAAACCATAAAAAACAAACATTTATAAAAGGTTTTAGACCTAAAGTCAATGTCCATTCTTCAGTACCATCATGCTCAGAGCACCAAATCCCATGCATAGGCATAAGAGGGGTAGATAAAAGTCTTTAGCCATTTTTATGGCATAGAAAAGTCAAAAAGTATGGTGTATACCATATATGTGAACCTTTGAGGAAAAAAAATAAGACCTTAGGCCTTTAAAAAAAAAAAAAAGTTGCAATCATGTAATTCCCCTCCTCTTGAGGTAAATAGTGAAATTCTGGCTGCCCGCATCTACCACTAGAGGGGGCTCACTGCATGTTGTTTTTTATGGGGCTCAATGTTAACAATATGCAGTAAGCTCATAAGCTCCCTCTAGTGGTGGCTACTGGTAGCTACAATTATTTTTCTTCTGCAGGGAATTTGGAGAAAAAAAAAAAAATAAAAAGGTGAAGATTCACTTTAAATGGATCATTAAAATAAGGGGACAATTGTCAGATAATCATCCACTGAAGTGGGTGGTATAAAACAGCTGGACAATAAAATGACCCACGGATACAATAACCGCTATAACCTAAACAGTAGAGAGAATTTCACACACTGCTTCTCATCCCAAGTTTCTGCCGCCAGTTATTAGATCGATAAGGTCTTGGAAAAAGCGACCTTGTACAGCTGGCACGACACATTGACTTTGAAAGCCCGGGGCAGAGCAATGATCGCAAGCCAGAAAAAAATAAAGTCCGACATCACGCTGCCAAAAGCCAAAGGACGATGAAAAGGAGACCGCGCGATGCAAAGGAGGCTGCGTAACATCTAGAGGAGCCTATTAAAATGTGAAATTCGCTTTAGCCTTTCGGGTCCGGTCTATAGTGTGGCGGATTTTAGGATTTTTTTTCCTCTTCCCAGATTTGCATAAGTATTTGCATTTGCTGCTCCGGCCTTACAAGCGGGCGCTAATGCATGCGCTGAAGAAACTGTGAGAGAATGGAAAAGGGTGACAGATAGTGAGAGAGGCCATAAAGTTTCCAGAAACAGTCTTTCATTAAAATTGCTAGTTTTCTTAGCATCTTAATGTCCCTGCTTGCTTTCAGTGAATTAAAGATTTTTAGTTAACATACTGCCACCTGGAGGCTGCCACTAAGAATACATCTTACAAAAAAAGGGGAATCCTCCACACCAGACTACACATGGGCAGCCAATACCAAGCTGTTCAGTTAGTGTAAAAGCAGGGAGGGTGCTGGGCCCCACAATGAAGGTTGCAAGAAAGATTTTACGGAGAGTACCGGATATCTTCATTGCTTTGTTGGGGGACACAAGAAGTATGGGATGTCTTAAAGCAGTCCCTGGGGTGGGAAAACTAATGCAATTACTGCAAAAATTAAACAAAGAACGTACCCAAGGTTAAGACAGGTCTGGAACTCAGACACGTCCGCCTCCGAATGACACGACGCTAAACTGCAAAACTGGGTGTCAGCTGCCCCGGATACAGTTCTGCCTCCGAATGACAGTAAGCTAAACTGCATAACTGGGTGTCAGCTGCCCCGGATACAGTTCTGCCTCCGAATGACAGTAAGCTAAACTGCATAACTGGGTGTCAACTGCCCCGGATACAGTTCTGCCTCCAAATGACACGACGCTAAACTGCATAACTGGGTGTCAGCTGCCCCGGATACAGTTCTGCCTCCAAATGACACGATGCTAAACTGCATAACTGGGTGTCAGCTGCCCCCAGATACAGTTCCGCCTCCGAATGACACGATGCTAAACTGCAAAACTGGGTGTCAGCTGCCCCGGATACAGTTCTGCCTCTAAATGACACGACGCTAAACTGCAAAACTGGGTGTCAGCTGCCCCGGATACAGTTCTGCCTCCAAATGACACGACGCTAAACTGCATAACTGGGTGTCAGCTGCCCCGGATACAGTTTCGCCTCCGAATGACACGACGCTAAACTGCATAACTGGGTGTCAGCTGCCCCGGATACAGTTCTGCCTCCAAATGACACGACGCTAAACTGCATAACTGGGTGTCAGCTGCCCCGGATACAGTTCTGCCTCCAAATGACACGACGCTAAACTGCAAAACTGGGTGTCAGCTGCCCCGGATACAGTTCTGCCTCCAAATGACACGACGCTAAACTGAATAACTGGGTGTCAGCTGCCCCGGATACAGTTCTGCCTCCGAATGACACGACGCTAAACTGCATAACTGGGTGTCAGCTGTCCCGGATACAGTTCTGCCTCCAAATGACACGATGCTAAACTGCAAAACTGGGTGTCAGCTGCCCCGGATACAGTTCTGCCTCCAAATGACACGACGCTAAACTGCATAACTGGGTGTCAGCTGCCCCGGATACAGTTCCGCCTCCGAATGACACGACGCTAAACTGCATAACTGGGTGTCAGATGCCCCGGATACAGTTCTGCCTCCAAATGACACGACGCTAAACTGCATAACTGGGTGTCAGCTGCCCCGGATACAGTTCCGCCTCCGAATGACACGACGCTAAACTGCAAAACTGGGTGTCAGCTGCCCCGGATACAGTTCTGCCTCCAAATGACACGACGCTAAACTGCATAACTGGGTGTCAGCTGCCCCGGATACAGTTCTGCCTCCGAATGACAGTAAGCTAAACTGCATAAGTGGGTGTCAGCTGCCCCGGATACAGTTCTGCCTCCGAATGACACTAAGCTAAACTGCATAACTGGGTGTCAGCTGCCCCAGATACAGTTCTGCCTCCGAATGACACTAAGCTAAACTGCATAACTGGGTGTCAGCTGCCCCGGATACAGTTCTGCCTCCAAATGACACGATGCTAAACTGCATAACTGGGTGTCAGCTGCCCCGGATACAGTTCTGCCTCCGAATGACACTAAGCTAAACTGCATAACTGGGTGTCAGCTGCCCCGGCTACAGTTCTGCCTCCGAATGACAGTAAGCTAAACTGCATAACTGGGTGTCAGCTGCCCCGGATACAGTTCTGCCTCCAAATGACACGATGCTAAACTGCATAACTGGGTGTCAGCTGCCCCGGATACAGTTCTGCCTCCGAATGACACTAAGCTAAACTGCATAACTGGGTGTCAGCTGCCCCAGATACAGTTCTGCCTCCGAATGACACTAAGCTAAACTGCATAACTGGGTGTCAGCTGCCCCGGATACAGTTCTGCCTCCAAATGACACGATGCTAAACTGCATAACTGGGTGTCAGCTGCCCCGGATACAGTTCTGCCTCCGAATGACACTAAGCTAAACTGCATAACTGGGTGTCAGCTGCCCCGGCTACAGTTCTGCCTCCGAATGACAGTAAGCTAAACTGCATAACTGGGTGTCAGCTGCCCCGGATACAGTTCTGCCTCCAAATGACACGATGCTAAACTGCATAACTGGGTGTCAGCTGCCCCGGATACAGTTCTGCCTCCGAATGACACTAAGCTAAACTGCATAACTGGGTGTCAGCTGCCCCGGATACAGTTCTGCCTCCGAATGACACGATGCTAAACTGCATAACTGGGTGTCAGCTGCCCCGGATACAGTTCTGCCTCCGAATGACACTAAGCTAAATCTAAACTTCTCCGCAGTGGGAAAAAAATGAATACCAGAAAGCCAAATTAAGGAGGAGGTATACCGAGCGGTGCTCAGACATTTCCCCCATGCCACAGAACAAGAAATTACCGCATGATAGTAATTGAGCAGCTTATAGAATTCAAGAGCCCAGCAACCCTTCGTCCTGAATGATGGGCCAACTGTGCCAAAGCAAGGAGTCAGGCGTTACTAATCAGTCGGAGTGATTGGAGGGAATTTTCCGGTGTGTTTTACACTGCTTATGTCATGGAAATATAGCAAATTGTAACGCACGCCATATTTGCACTATAATTTGCTACTTTTTTTGGCACTTATGAAAACTGGTAGTAAAAAGTGGGTCTGGATGTGACCATAGATATATCAGAAGCCCAAAAATGGTACAAAAAAATTGTGCAAATTGTTGCCTGCTGATAGAAAGAGTAAATTTCACTCTCAGTCTTTAAAGACAAGCCCAATTGAAAAGCGGCGTGCACTTCTTAATAAACGAGGCCCATTTTACTCCAATGCAAATCGACTTAAGCACAGACAGAGTTTTGGAGCAGAAACTTCAAGTCTTTGAGATATGGAAAGTTTCTGCACTCATCAAAAACACCCTCCATGTGTCCAGACCGGCATAAAAAACGACAACCTTAGGAGAATGGCTGCAGTAACGTAACTGTACACAAAAACAAAACAAAAACAAAACAACAACCAGTGATGCCAAGTGATAAAACGTAAAAGCTACCACTCTGCGGCCATAACGACCCCCCGAGAAGAGATGATGGGACACTTACGGAGAGGTGAGAGCACCGAGTAAATTGCCACTATTTGTTTGCATAGGTTACATGTGCGTGCACATTCAAACACTGCCATGCAAAAAAAAAAAAAGTGCCTGAGCAAAAAGGGACAGAAGATTAAAGGAGAGGTCTGGCTGTGTGTCCAGTAAGGTGCCAGCCTGTGTTATAAAACCGAGCAAAACAAAGAGAACACAAGTAATATTACACTAATTTTTTTTTCGCCTGAGCAGCAATGAAAAAAATACAACAAATCAATAAAAAACAAACATCAGACTATTCACTTTTGTGTCCACCAGGAGTTTTTAGTGTTCTGCTATATCGTACTCGGCACGTTCGTCACTAAATTAATGGAGGGGGAGCACCATGTGATTGGCAAATCAGAAATGGCAGATATGGTGATCTGCGCTAAAAAGCCAACCTTTTAGGAATGTCAGTTGCTGTACACGAAATGTATCATAAAGTCTTCCTCTTTGACGAATGATCGTGGAATATCCAATACTGCTACAAAGGCTGCCCTGGGATATCACAATTCCTTCCTGAGGTCAAACATGTGGTTACAAAAAAAAAAAAGGATGTTGCAAGAGAAAAAGAAATATGATATCAACGCGTCGTTAATAGGTTACGATAAGCCCCCACACAATAAGAAATAAAACTGTATGCCATACATTACCGCAGGCCCAAAGCGTATTTTGCAGAGAGAGCACCTGCCATCAGTCTTGCAGGGCGGCATTTATTAAAGCAGCATAAGAGCTCGTTAATATCAGGTGTATATGGAGCGGGAATTGGCAGTGAGGATTTACAGTCCGACCACCCCCCCTGTGCTTACCGACGCTTTATATTAAGTAGCTTTATACACTGCAATGGTACTGCATAGGCTGGAGGCATAATGACATCTTGAGGGGGCGCAAAGCAGTACGTTATCATACAGGGGGCAAAAACCACCGCTACAACAGGAAAAAGTTAATACCCGGGAGGTCTAACAGCTGACCGCGCATTGGTTAGTTTACATAATGAACCTCTATATGTAAAAGTACCACCACTAATATGATATTAAGAGCGGGATATGACAAGTTAACATGGTGGCAGATTACTAATATGCAGGTGATATAATGGGATAATGGAGAAGAGCCTGATGGAGAGAAAGTGCTCTGCTGACTTCCAGAAAGGGTAAGCAGTGCGGAACTTCAAGGAAAGATGGAAAGGAAAGTTTCCTTCCTAGCCCAAGAAGTCGCCCAACCTTCGTCCTACTCCTCTCTGTGCTAAGAGTCACAGCCGGGCTTTGGTAAGGAAGATGAGAGACATAAAGAGCAGCATTCTGTTGGCAGAAGAGAAATCAAAATGTTTCCTCCTCTTCCCTTGAGGATTAGGACAAGCGGGCAATGTTCAGCAGGACTGATGAAGTACTACAGTTCAGCTGCTGGTAAGGGGCATGGCTCACTCCAGCAGGATCGACAAAAGTCAACTTCCATGCGCAAGCGATGCCGGGAGAATACAAGGACAAGATTCTTATCCCATAATAGATTAAAAAGAAAAAGTGCATACATTCCTACACAACAGCATAGGCAGGGACAGCGTCTCCTGCAGGTATCTGCAGTCAGGACTTGTGCGGCCGCCCCTGCACCCTGGGTCACTGGGCTTTAGGCAATGGCTTTGTTGAAGAAGGGAGTTTTTTAAGGTACTTATCAGAAGTCTTTTTCCCAGCAGGCGATGACTGGGTTTGTCTTTCATCAGGGGAAGACTTGACTTTGCTTTGAGGTAAGGCAGAATGCTTTTTTGGACTTGGGGTGACCTCAGCAGTTGGTGACATGGGCGCCGTTTCCAGTTTCTCCTGACCTACACTCTTGGTTCCTGACGTTTTTTTTGATAAAAGGCTCGTCTTCCCTAAGTCTGCTGATCGCCTGTTCTCCTTCTGCCTTAGAGCAGACTTAAAGAAGCTCAGTCCCTTTTCCTCTGACTTGCTGTCCCGCTTGAGACTAGACCGTGCTGCGGTCTGAGGTGTGCGGAGGCTAGCCATGGAGGAACTTCGTACAGTCCGACTATCTGCTGGAGTATCGTCGCTCTTGGGATTTGCAACACGGGTAGTGTTGCTGGGTTTGGTAATGGAGGCTTTGTCTGAGCCCAGGCTTACTTTAGACGCCTCTCTGCTGAGAGTCTTTTCAGGTGCTCTATGCTTACTGGAGGAGCTGGAAATAGAAGAGGTTCTAGAAGAAGGAGCAGGTTTTTTTGGTGCTGGAGAAGAAGCATTTACATGTGCAGAAGTTGAGGATTTTGGTCTCGGCTGAGACACAGGGGTGGAGGTTTCCTGTGGTTTCCCGACGTCTTTCTTCTGCTGTGTAGATGAACGACGTGTAGGAGCTTTGACCTCACTCCTCTTGGTTTTGGAGACTGGTTTCCCACTGCTGCTAGGTGTGGAGGATGTGCTCTTATTACTCTCTTTTTCTGGGGTCCGTGTTGTCTTCTCCTGCCCTATTGACACTTTACTGGTCACAGGTTTCTTCATCTGCCCTTCCTCACTCTGTGGTGACTCGCGGACAGGGGATGAACTCACAGAATCACTCTGATCAACAAAGGCGATGTGGTTATTGTTATCTATAGGATCCAGCGGGTTACTGCTAACCAGCTCTGCTGCAGTCTTTACTGGGGGCTCTGCAGGCACAGTTTTCTTAACCACTGGATCTTTCTGAGCACCACATTCAGCTACTGCCAATGGTGCCCTGCATGATGCACGATGCTCACGCCGAACCCCTTCAAGGTGATCATGGAGGCTGCCGGACAGATTGCGAAGGCTTCCGAAACAGGATGTTGACACGTGGTCATCGGCCTCACCGATCTTGCCGAGGGAAGACCCGTGTATGGGCGAATCTGAAGGGTGACGACAAGAAGTGGCTGCCCGCAGATGGAGTTTTGCAGCTAGTGACCAAGATGGCCTAAAACCATTTTCATTGGAGACCAGAGGACTGGTGACAGAAGCTCGGCCAGAGCTTTGACGCTGGACACTGCGGACAAACGGCCGGGAAGAGAAGCCACCTAAGGAAGGAGGAATACATTACATTACAAGTCCATGCATGCAAAATACTAAATCAGCAAATAAATACTTTCATTATACAAACACCAATGAAAACTAAGCTACTAAGCTCACACACAGGGGCGGTCACCGTATCTCCAGTCTTCTGAATGAAAAACTGACCTGTCTGTCATCACAAAATGTAGTAGATAAGGAACAAAAAAACACCTAAAACTATCAACTCTCAGAGCTTTAAATCGCAACTGGATATTGGCTTCAATACTTGGATCTTCTCATGGTTTCACTAGGTCAGGCTTAAACCATAATAAACTTATATCGCCATAGAATCTCAAGTAAAGTGGTTTTCTGATCTTCTTTTAAAGGGGTTGTTTCAAAAACAAGCCACTTAGCAATTTGTGATGAAAAATCCTATCGGTTCTCAAGAAAGAAAGGTTTTTTGATTCCAAAGTTTATTGCTCATTGCCTTGGATACTGGTCACCAATGCAGTCTTTCAGAGGTGGCCGGTTGCCTAGGCAGGAAACACAGTGGTTGCAGGCTCTTTGCTATAGAACTTGCAAGTGCTTATTTTAAGATCACTGGATCCGCTCTGTGATTTTCTGATGGTGCAAAGCTGCGTCTGCTAGCAGTGTCAGAAAGAGAACAGTTTAGAGCATCCATGTCACTACTCTGGACAGGCCTCCATACACATTTGAGGAAAGTTGACGTTGATTTCGGCAGGACAGGGACGATCATCTGATCTGCATGTGGGCCTCCCGAGAAGCATCAGGCAGTTGGAATTTCAGTGCACAATGTTTGTTTTTAGGGGAAGCAATCAGTCGCCAGCAGCTTTCTCCTCCACACAAACACTTGGTCGCATTGTGTGACCATGTGTAAGGGGAAGTCAAGAGAGATCGCTGATCGCCATCTCATTTGTAGGAGCAGCTTCACAAACATCTGATAGCCGCCATCACAAATTCTCAGATGAGAGCGACATATTTTAATTCTCACCATCGTCCTCACTCCTCTCTCCCGTCAGTTCCACAGACTCCGCTAGTGATGCCAAAGATGTTCGCCTGGAAGAGGCTGCAGATGCAATACTGGGTTGTCGGCTGCCGGGTAGTCTTGAGATCCAGTGATCACATAAGGAGGAGCTTGTAGATCCTGCGTAGCACAAGAATGCAGATTATCAAGCACTAGCCAGAAAACACACTGTCCGGCATATAACTTTTACTTTACTGCCTGACAGAACAGAAACACTGTACACACAGCGGTAACAGAACTAGTGATGAGCGAACGTGCTGGGATAAGGCTTTATGCAAGCATGCTCGGGTGCTAACCGAGTGCCTTCAGCGTGCTCGAAAAATACGTTTGAGTTCGTGCGGTTGCATGTCTCGTGGTTGTTCGACAGCAGCAACACATGCAGGGATTGTCTAACACACAGGAAATCCATGCATGTGCTGTAGCTGTCACACAGCTGTGGGGCATGCAACCGCAGGGACTCAAACATTTTTCGAGCACGCCAAAGGCACTCGGTTAGCACCCGAGCATGCTTGCTCATCACTAAACAGAACGTACCTGCCACAGAACTGTTTGCAGACCAGGAGGGCACAGCCGCTCTGCGCTGGTAGAAGAGGATGTAGGCCGTTGGTTTACACACTTCATCCTCTGCGAGGGCCTGCACGTCGTTGTCGTCGAAGCAGTACCACAAACCATCCACAGAGTTCTTACAGTAGGCTGAGACAGAAACACAGTGGTTACACCAAGAGTCGGCATCCGTGACAGTTCTCACGCTGGGGAACATGGGGGGAGGGGGTTGTCATATATTCTCAGACTTTTCTATGCACTTGGTGGCAATATATAACCATCTACACTTAACTAAGTAAGTGACAGCACATCAAGGATATGCCACCAAGAAGGGGGGTATTCTAACTCTAATCACAAGCACATTGGAGCTAAAGCTGGGTAGACAACATCACATCTACTGATATGTAGCAATGTACCTTTTTAATGATCCCCCACAAATCCTGGGAATTCACAGGGGCATTGCCAGTCACACACTGCAGCAAATCTCCATTCAAGTGGATGGGGCTGGCATCAGTTCCCTGCATGGCTCAGTGGCCAAGAGCACCACTGTGCAGGGAAAAAACATGAAGTTGGTAGCACCAAAGCAGTGCTGCACCCACTTAATTCTCTTGATCTGTGGGTATCCCAAAGACCCTTAAAAGGTTAATCCAATTTTCACAAATGGGTACTGTCGGATAGTGCTTTCAAATACAAGCACATTTGCAATTTACTGCTTATTAAAGTTTTCAGCCGTTCTTCAGATAACAACACTTTTGTTTACAGTTTTTTCCTTGGAAACCGACCATCGCTACCAGACAACAGTGCTTACAAGATCTTATCTACTGAGCTTCCGAGAAGTATTTCGTAGCTGGCTGGGATCTCTGGAGCGTGCCATTACCTTCAAATCCCAGCAAGCTTCAGTGCAGTGCTTACAAGCTAGACAGCGGCGGTGGTCGGTCTCCTAGGCAAAGAGCTGTAAACAAAAGAAGTGTTTGTATCTCTAGAACGGCTGCAAATTTAAATAAGCACAACATTACAAAAGTGCTTGTTCTTACAAAAACTATCTGACAATATTCATCTATGAATAAGGAAATAACCCTTTAAATGATGACATATCGTAGCAATAGGCCATTACTTACTATTCCTATTTCCTTCCTATTGGGTTTCCATTACCTACTGGTGGCTACAGCAGTGCAGGATGCTGAGGTTATGACATGGTACAACTTGACTCCTGTGAGCCCCAAAGCATCTGCTGCATCATTGCTTCCATACTACGTACCCGTATAGTGCCCCCCCTGCATGGTCCCATGGTGGTTGCACACTGCATAAAGGTCATATATGAAGTCTTCGGGGTCACGACCCAAGCCATAGGGTCGTCTCCATGGTGACCAATGTGAAGGGAGGCTCCAGGAACTTTGACTGCGCTTGACCACATGGGGCGTCATATCCAACCCTACTAATGGGAAGCGGACCATGTTCTGCAACTTCAGCCTCCGATCTCCATCCTATGCAGAGACAAGATGGTTACAAACACCAGCGACCACATCCCTCCATGTAACTGACACATTCATGGGGGTATCCTTCCGCCAAGAGCACAGAAACTAGTTGTAGTCTGTAGATTAACCTGCAAAAACGTCATCAATTTTCCAACAGCACCACCATAGGGAAAAAAGCAGTATTACATGGGGACCACCGAAGTCAAACGCTGTCCATGTAACGTGTAGATCCTTCAATGCAGATAACTGATGGAGGTCCCAAATCTGGACCTGTTACCCCAATCAAATCAGAAAAAAAAATGAATTTTCTGAACAAGATGAGCCCTTTAAGTGAACAGGAGCTAGCGGTTAGTACATGCACATCGGATCTACAGTCAGTAGTTGCACCAGCGGAGGATCGGGAGATTAGTAAAGCTTTTTGAGTCTTCTCCAGAGGAACCACAAAGGAAGCAAATGGTTCTACGGTGATCATTAGTTCTGCGGAGTGGACGCCATCTTACCTGCCGGAATCGTTTCAGATGAAGTATAAGCACATCGGGCAGGGTCCACAGGCTGAGTTTAATGCTGCCCTGTTGAAGCTGTTTACAGTGAGGACAGCGCCAGGCATTGCCGGGAGCCAGCTGCAAATAGGCGGCACAAGCGGGTCAGGCAGATGCATAAAATACACAGCACAGGCAACAAAAACTGTACAAATGCAATGCGATTTTACAAATTCCACCCAAAAAACACAAACTTATAACAATCTGGCGCTAAAATGACCACTAACCTGCTCCTCTTTGGTATACAGCTGAAAACACTGGGACAGGCTGCAGCACTGCGGCTGATGATGGAGCTCCCGCTGCAGACGAACGCTCTCCGAATCGGGGACGTATTCTTCTTCTGTGTTGCCAAAGAGGCTGCAAGATTAAGCAGAGAGCGGCGACTGAGACCATCGTGTCGTCCCAAAAAACGAATCTCCAAAGAATCATTAAACAGGAGAACAGAACCGGAGTCTACGGCTCACACCCTTCATATGATCAGACCAAAGCTGATCAGGTCCTGAACCAATTTTAGAACTCATTTTTGGGGTTTTGTTTTTACAGCGTTTACGGTGGTATAAATGAACTGGTAATATTCAGCACGTTTATGGTGATATCAAATTTAAATAGTGTTGCTTTTTCTTTTTAAACTTAAAAATCCTTTAAAAAAAATTGTTTCTTACTGACCAGTTACAATACGGCGCTTCATGATTATTACACACACAGGCGGTTTTCTTTTTAAGGTTTATGAATATGAGCGGATGCAAAACTGTCCACAAACCCGACAGCGGTTGGTTAAATTACATGCAAGCAGTGCTTATGTGTGCAACCCTACAGGATATTCATCTAGGAGGCATAGCATGCTACATGGGGAGAAATACAGAGTGGAAAGAAATGGCTGCGATAGAAGCTTTCCTGCCACAGTCACACGCAACGTCTTAAAAAGCAAATGCCTGAAGATTGTCATTGCCGTGCTTGTGAACATCAAAACTGGTTCTTAGGGAAGGGGGATTAGAGCGGCTGATGAGATGCGATTTCCCGTAAGCATGTCATTACTCCGGGTAATGCTGTAAATGAGGAGGGAGAGGTAGGAAGTCGTAGGCTGATTCTTGCTGCGAGCTGTCAATCCGCACTCGCGTGGAGTCTAAATGTTTTCTCCTGACGTCTCCTCGTGTGCCGCCAAATCATTGTGCCGCTCGCCGCGACATGTGACTGGAACGTGACACATCGTTCATGAGAATACTCAGCACTCGCGGGAGTGAGGGGTGCGTCCATTTAAAAAGAGGTGACAAATATATTGACAAACGAGCAGTTTAATAATAAATCAGTATATATGGTGGCGACTCAGAGTTTACATCCAGATTCACAAATATCACAGTAAAGAAAGCTTCCAGATGGAAAACTAAAGAACCCGAGCGCCCGTACGAGGATGTAAACTTTCCTTAAACAGTAGCTGTGCTTGCTGGATACTTCCACCTCTCAGTGATTGCTGTCACTGACTGTGCGTGAAAAGCTATGTAACTCTGTAATATTGCTTTTCTTATACTCAGGAGCTGAATTCACAATTCTTCAAGCTTCAGAGCTCATCTCCACCATCATTCTCATTCCTTGTTTGACCACGTAAAAGGGGTTGTCCCGCACAGCTCACTAACAAAAAGTTAAGACCTGACGACACTATTCTCCAAGTTGGTACGACTACAGCGATACAAGACTTGTATATATTATTTTTTATTCAGTACTTTGTAAAATAAAATTGGTCTGCGGCATCATTTTCTGAGATACGGAACTACCGTATTTTTTTTTCACTCGTGTCCTTGGAGCTTTGCTTTTTCGCGTGGCGAGCTATCAATTTCTTTGATACCATTTTAGGGTACAGTCGACAGATTGATCACTTTTCACTGCATTTTTGGAAAAGGTACGGCAACAGAAAAATCACAGTTCTTGGTTTTCAACTTTTTTCATGGCGGATTACCGTAATTAATTTTATATGTGCAGAGATCACATTTTTAGGGACGCTGCAATATTGAATCGCAGGTTCAAATTCTTTTAAAAAATGATTATTTTTTAATCACAAAAATTTAAGTTAAAAGGATGTAAAATATAAGTTGAAAAAGTTAAAAAAATTTTTAATATAACAAAATATTTATATTTTACGTCTTTATTTTTTAAAAGATGTAAAATAAGTAAAAAATATAAATACTTTGTTTTTCTATAAAAAAATGTTTAATTTTCCAACTTATATTTTACGTCTATTTTTAACTTAAATTTGTCATTTAAAAAAAAAAAAAAAATTTTAAGGGATTTTTTTTCTATAATAAACAGAATATAGAAGAATTGAACCACCTCTTTTAAAACCCAACCTGCGATTGCTCCACTTAAATGCCGTTGTCAGAGATTGACTGTGGCAATTAAGTGGTTAATCAGAAATGATTGGGAAGCTACAATAACACAGCTGTCACCTGAACCTGCTCCATACACTGGCAGAGCCTATGCTGGAAAGGGGTTAATTGGGCACAGCCTTATTTGCGGATGATGGAGCACCTTGGTTTTGATGCTCAGAGCGGCGCGGAGAGCTGTGCACACTCAAAACATGTCTGTCTAATTCCAAACAGCAGCAGAAGAGAGCCTCGTGGTGCCTCACAAGGAAGAGCGGAAAGTCGATCTTGCCTCGACAGTGTAAACACAAGCTTGTCACGGAGGCAATTACAGAGCGGTGCTGATCATCACAGGACGGTAGACATCCTTCAGGCGCAGCGTGATAAAAACAGACAAGTGTAACCAGCAAAAGCTGAGCTATCAAACGCGACAAGGCGGCGCAAGGATCCTGGGTGCAAACGGTTAATCACAATTCTGCTCAATTCTCCTCTGTTCCATTACTGCCCATTAGGTTTTGAGCTTTGGGAAGTTACAGCCGTGCAACAAAAAAAGAAGTGAGCTCTCCTGCTTTCTGTTATCAGTCATTGACATAGATCGAATGATGCGTTTTACAATGTGATGGAGATCATAGATCATTCTTTTTCTCCTTTCATCAAGCATGCTGGGAGTTGGAGTCCAGCAACCGCTGGATAGTCACGGATCTGCACCACCGTTCTTTACAGGGAAAAAACTGGACTATTTGGCTTTACAGAAAGGAAAGGAAAGGTGACACTATTATGGTGGAAGTGATTACTGATATCCTGTCCAATAGCCATGAAAAAGGTGTATTCATGGTCATAAAGAATGGAGTAAAATGGATGGGAGGAAGAGGAGAGCGCCATACCGCAGCTGAGAAAAGGAAGCCATGTATACATTTAGGCCCCGATTCATCAAGATGAGTGAGTGGGGTGCGGGGCGAGGCGCCTGGTTCTTTAAGAAGCTCTTAGGTGAGGTGCAAAGCGGCGTGCTCCTTGCCACACTAAGGGTATGTGCACATGCTGCGGATTTGCAGGTAATCCGCAGGTAAAATGACTTTCCTTTTACCTGCGGCTTTGCCTGCGTTTTCCACCTGCGTGTTGACACCTGTACAATGGAGGTATCAAAACGCAGTGGAATCCGAAGAAAGAATTGACATGCTGCGGATCTGAACCCGCAGCAAATACGTGCGGAAAAAAACGCAGCATGTGCACTGCGTTTTTGAAAATAGATAGACTTGAATGGAAATGCAGCAGAATCTGCTGCGGATTTGCAGGGTCAGATCCGCTGCGGATCCGCAGCGTGTGCACACACCCTTAGAGTGTGTACACGTTGCGGATTCTGCTACCGGAATTTTCCGCGCGGATTTGTCTAAATCCGCAGGTCAAAAGACCTGTGGTTTATCTGCGGATTTATTGCGGATTTGCCTGCGGTTTTCCCCTGTGGTTTGACACCTGTCATGGAGCAGGTGCCAAACCGCTGCGGAATCCGCACAAAGAATTGACATGCTGCGGATTTAAATTCGCAGCAAATCCTTACGGAAAATTCTGCACCGTGGGCACTGCGTTTTTCTATTTACATAGACTAAAAGGGTACTGTACAACGCAGCAGAAACTGCTGCGGATGCACAGCAGAATCCGCAACGTGTGCACACACCCTTAACTCCAGTCAAGGACTGGAGTAGAACATGTGGCATAAGGAACATTGCTGTTCCTCATGAATTTGACTAGTGGGGGGTCTCACTCCTGCTCCGTCCACTGAAAATGACTAAAGTCACAACATTATTACTCTGCCTAGAGATGCATAACAATTTTATTTCTATAGCGCCGGCATATTCCGCAGCACTTTACATTTCAGAGGGGACTTGTATAGATGATAGACATTACAGCATAACAATAATCACATAGATAATAACAGATACCAAGAGGAATGAGTGCCCTGCTCGCAAGCTTACAGTCTATGAGGAAAGAAGTAGACACGAAAGGTGGGTGGTAACAGTTGCCCTGATTGTATGGACCAGCCATAATGTTAAGTGTGTAACAGTACAGACACAGAGGGCTAATGGATGCATAAAGCATGTGGGAACATAATGCAGGGAACATGGTTATGGTAAAACTTTTGGCTGTGCCACACAGGGATAGATTAGGTTAATGTGTTGAGGCGGTAGGCCAGTCTGAATAAATGCGTTTTCAGGGCACGCTTAAAATTGTTGGGATTGGGGACTAATCGTATTGACCTGGGAAGTGCATTCCAAAGAATTGGCGCAGCACATGTAAAGTCTTGGAGACGGGAGTGGGAGGTTCTGATTATTGAGGATGTTAACCTCAGGTCATCAGCAGAATGGAGGGTGTGGGTAGGGTGGTATACTGAAACAAGGGAGATGTAGGGTGGTGCTGAGCCATGGAGGGCTTTGTGGGTGAGGGTAATAAGTTTATACTGAATTCTGGAGTGGATGGGTAGCCAGTGTAATGACTGGCACAAGGTAGAGGCATCGGTGTAACGATTGGCGAGGAATATGATCCTGGCAGCAGCATTCAAGACAGATTGGAGGGGGGAGAGTTTGGTAAGAGGGAGACCGATTAGAAGAGAGTTACAATAGTCGAGACGAGAATGAATAAGAGAAACAGTAAGCGTTTTTGCGGAGTCAAAAGTAAGAAAAGGTTGAATTCTAGAAATGTTTCTGAGGTGCAGATAACAAGAGCGAGCCAGTGATCGGATGTGGGGGACAAAGGAAAGCTCAGAGTCAAGTATGACCCCAAGACAGCGGGCATGTTGCTGGGGAGTAATAGTGGAACCACACACGGAAATGGCAGTGTCGGGTATAGGTACATTAGTAGCGGGAGGAAACAAGTTCAGTCTTTGACAGGTTCAGTTTCAGATATAGTGAGGACATGATGTTAGACACAGTGTTTAGACAATCGCCGGTGTTTTCTAGAAAGGCTGGCGTGAGGTCAGGAGAAGAAGCGTATAATTGGGTGTCAGCAGCATAGAGATGGTACTGGAAACCAAATCTACTGATTGTTTGACCAATAAGGTCAAAGAGAAGAGGAGAGGGACTAGAACCGATCCTTGAGGAACCCCAACAGTAAGGGGAAGATGAGAGGAGGAGGAGCCAGCAAAAGATACAGTAAAGGAGCGGTCAGAGAGATAGGAGGAGAACCAGGAGAGAACGGTGTCCTTGAGGCCAATGGAATGGAGCATAGTGAGGAGGAGCTGATGATCCACAGTGTCGAATGCTGCAGAGAGATCCAAGAGAATTAGCATGGAGTAGTGACTATTAGATTTAGCTGTTAGTAGATCATTAGAGACTTTAGTGAGGGCAGTTTCAGTAGAGTGCAAAGAGCGGAAACCGGATTGGAAAGGGTCGAGAAGAGAGTTATCAGAGAGAGCGGATCAGACGGGAGTGGACCAGGCGTTCCAGGAGTTTAGAGATGAAGGGAAGATTAGAGACAGGTCTATAGTTAGTGGCACAGTTTTGGTCGAGGGATGGTTTTTAAGTAGTGGATGTATGATGGCATGCTTAAATGAGGGAAAAATACCAGAAGAGAGAGAGAGGTTAAATATTTTTGTCAGGTGAGGGGTGACAGCAGGGGAAAGGGACTGGAGTAGATGTGACAGAATTGGTTCACTGGTGCAAGTGGTCGGGTGAGAAGATGCAAGGAGCCTGCTTACTTCTTCTGTGACTGGCTCAAAATCAGAAAGTGAGTTAGATGCAGTGGGGGAGGGAGGACAGTGCATGGTATGAGGGGATTGGGAGATAATTTCCTGTCAGATCTGGTCAATTTTTTCTTTGAAGTAATTGGCCAGATCGTCAGCTCGGAGCTCCGAGGTTGGGGCCTGTACTCTTGGATTGAGTAGAGAATGAAAAGTGTCAGAGAGACGTTTCGGGTTATTGGACAGTGAGGTGATGAGGGTGTTGAAATAGGTTTGTTTGGAGAGGTGAAGGGCAGTGTTGTATGTTTTAAGCATAAACTTAAAATGGATGAAATCTTCCTGTAGATTGGATTTTCTCCACAGACGTTCGGCGCACCTGGAGCATCGCTGCAGGAAACGTGTTTGCACCGTGTGCCAGGGTTGTCGCCGTCTGTGTCGTGTTGATCTATGTATAGGTGAAATTTTATCCAGGGCACTTTGAAGTGTTTCATTGTAATGCTTCAGTGCAGAATCAGGACATGAGAGGGAGGAGATAGGGGCCAATGAAGACTGCAAGTTCTTCATAAGTTTCTGGGTGTTAATGACCTGTATGTTTCTACAAGTCTGGACAGTGGGGGTGACCTGAGCAGCCCGGCAGTTCTTGATAGAGAATGAAAGAAGGTTGCGGTCAGAGAGCGGGAGAGGGGAGTTTGCAAAATCATCCACTGCACAAAGCCGAGAGAAGACCAAGTCGAGGGAATTTATCAGGGCTGTGGAGTCGGTAAGCCACAGTTGCGACTCCGACTCCTGGATTTTATCAGGCTCCGACTCCTTCATAAATGGCCAATTCATAACAACAAATTTACGATTGTAAAATATTAAACATCGTGCTTATTCAGTTTCTCACCATCATATAAGTAATCAGACCACTGAGAGCAAAAACTACATTTATTAGAATACAATTGGAATATAGCAAATAACTTTTATAAACTTTTATAAACTGTAAGTAAATATGCAATAAACACTTTTATGCAGTTAATAAGAAGAAATCTATAAATTTGTCCTCAGAAAAAGTATTGCCTCTGTCAGATCCTCCTTCACGGATGCCCTCAAATCTGATCTAATTATTTTGAGAGCAGAGAACAACCTCTCTACACTAACTTGTGTTGGTGGCAAAGCAGTAACCACTCTGGCAACATCTCTGACAATGTCAGGATACAGAGGAATCGCTTGTTGCACTGTTATTTTTGATGACGGTCAAATTTCTCAATTTCTTTTAGTGCACATGAAAAATTCTGCTGAAATGTACTGGCTGTGTTCCTTGATGGGGATGACTCTTCTTCTATGCGGGAACGCTTTGCACGGTCCTTGTGATCCAATTATTTTTCGAAATTAAATTCTTCATCAGTTGATGATGAGGGTGAAGATGTGGCAGGACGACCAAATTCTTCTTGTTCCTCCTGACTGTTCTGCAACCCTTTCATCCTTACTGCTATTTCAAACAGAGCTTCTTTTCCTTTACTTAGCTGTTGATCATCTAGAAGAATCTGATGCATTGGGTCTACATTAACAGCTGCCAAAAGAATGTTATTTTGTAATAGTAGCTCCTCTCTCCGTTTCATTGATGTAGCAATGCCACTTGCAATTAACCCTCCTCTTTGGGACAGGCGAAACATCAGGTTCTTCCACTCCTTTAAGAAAATACCTGGAGTTAAGTCCTCTGCTTGTAATTTTTTAGTCACTGTAAATGGGTGCTCTAGCAATTTTTCCAGCTCAGTCACCTGATTCCACTGACTTTCATTTAGCGTCAGTTGAGGGTTAGCCATGTCTACAAGAAAGGTTTTCAGTTCAACCAAGCGCTGAATCATTAAGTACTGCCCCATCGTGTGGCTTGATCAATAATTGCCCCTTTTCCAGCACGTCTCTTCAAAATTGAGTCAACTTTAGGGGTTCTGGCAACAGTAGACAATTTTCTCACCTTGCCAATCAGTACAGCAGCATGTCCTTCTTGCAGACTGTCTCTTATAGCCAGCTGTAGCGTATGCACAACACAGCGCATGTGATGAATGAAAGAACATATTGACACAGTTTCAACAAGATCATCTAAACTATCATGTTGCTGTTCATCTGAAGCAACTTCAGTTTGCTCCTCAGTTACAATACTGTGTTCCTCTATTTCAAACATTTCTGTGTCTGTGGACCCAGAATGTTCTTCTAGCTGCTGGTCACCATCATTACTCTCATTCATTAGCTTAATAGTACTTATCATATTTGAAGCATTGTCAGTTACGACAGAAAGAACTTGCTCTTTAAGTTCATAGTCTTGCAGAACCTTTTCCACCAAGACCTGGAGAAACTCACTGGTGTGATGAGCTTTGGTGTCTTTTACTGCCAATGTCTTGGTAACTATTTCATTTTTGTCACAAACAAATCGGACATTGATGGCAAAATAGTTCACTCTGTGACGTGTGCAGGCATCCATTTTAAGAAACAGAAAGCGTCCCTTGAGAGTTTTTTTAAGTTCTTCCTTTTGTTTAAAAGCTTCTTCGATTACTAATTTTCTAATACTCTCTCTCTCCAGAGAAACACCAAGCTTGCGGGCCATTTCCCCATTCAGACACACAAAAGCTGGTCGTGAAAATAATGAAATAGGCACACTATCCTTTACAACAAGCTCTATGATCTGTTTTTTAAATGTATCTACTGTCATTGTCACAGTAACTTTGTCACTGACAAAATATCTTGCAACTGATGGCTGCAAAGTTCTCTGCTCCTTTGCTTGGCTGGAAGAGCTAGGCACTGGTTCATTGGTTTGGATGCAGTCTTTCTCATCCACTGCTTTCAGTACTTCTGGATGAAAGCGCTGTAAATGTCTCTTTAGATTAGAAGCTCTGGTAGGAGCATTTTTATCTTTGCCTGAATATGCACTCATCTTGGCTTCACAGCATTTGTTTTCATCTGGATCATTTGTCATACACTGACAGACATAATGTTTTCTATCTTGAGTGATGGTGAAATGTTCAAATACAGCTGATTTAATGTGATGCTTCTTTGACATTCTCAGGTTTTTAATTCTGCATTCACAATCCAAATGACAATTGTTTTTCCTAAAAACAATTGTACAAAATTATTGCCAGGTCGTACAACTGATATAGTGGTCAGTAATACTGTTATTATTCCTCATGTACTCACAGTTAACTGATGCAAAGTTTGTTGAAAGGATAATACTTCTTACAGTCTTCCTCTTCTTAGTAGCAGGCAGCTGTGAGATGCTTGGAAGACGCACACCTAGTATGATCTAGTCTAGAGGAGGAGCTTTACTACTAAGAATTTGCAACACATTTTCACTTTCAGTTTCATACATTGTAAGTAGGGGGGTTGGGGCAGCATGAGGTTAACCAAGTATAAGATTAGATAAGGGCAGTGGAGAACAGTGACACACAAGAAGTAAGAAATGTCTCTATCTCCAGCAGAACTGCTTATCACTGTTGTTCATAGTTTGATAGAACATATATATTTGAGTAACATTTATAAAATTCATATGAAAGTTCAATTATGAAATATTAATACATTGTTTTTAAAGCTGGAGTCGGAGTCGGTACATTTCTACCGACTCCGACTCCAACCAAAACGAACTCCGACTCCACAGCCCTGGAATTTATATACAATATTTTGTGATTTCAAATTTTTTTACGCCGACATTTTTTCATAAACGCTTTGGTGAAACCAAAATTTATTATATCTTCTAATATTCATACGGTCATAATCCTGCGATATCAACAAGCTAAAATACTTAATTACACCCCCCTCAGCAGGATTGTGCACAGTAACCTACAGACAGTGTCAGATCGGCGCCGTTATACTGAATAAAATGATACCTGGTGATGAAATCTGTCTTGTGGATGTTGTTTAATCTTTTTTTTTCAGTTTTGAGTTAATGATATATATGCTCGTGCTCCCCAGCAGCCTGTGGGGGGCTTCCTGTGGCGTGCCGATTAGGTATTCGTATGTACGGTTTCTGACAGGTCACTGACCTGCCCCCTAGTTTACATACTGATTATATGTTTGGGGAAAAAAATTCACATTCAGCCGGCAGTGCAGCATGATCACATCTATAATAGTCACTTAATTATTTTATTTTGTGATATACATTTACTCCGGAGAGAAAAAGAAAAAAAACATCTCTCTCAAAATGGCGCCATTTTCCTAGGGGAAAAAAATTGTCTCCACCAAGATGGCGCCAGCAGCTCCTGCGCAGTAGTATATATCAGATCTCCGATGGATGCTACAGAGAAGGCGCGGCTGGCACCATTTTGAGAAAAAAAATTTTCTGAAGAAATGTATATCACTAAATAAAATAATTAAATAGATATTCTAGATACAATCATGTTACAGTACCGGCGCCTGCCGCAGGTGATTTTTTTTTTTCAATATACAAAATATTCGTTATGCAAACTAGGGTAAAGGTCAGAGAGGGATCAGTACCTGTCAGAAGCCATACTGATGAGTAGCTAATCAGAGCACCACATGAAGACCCCCTACAGGCTACCCCGAAGCAGGAGCATATCAGATTACACAACAACCACAAGACGGATTTCATCACCAGGTATCGTTGTAATCAGTATAACAGCACCGACCTGACAACTGTCTGTAGGTTACTGTGCACAATCCTGCTGACAGGTTCCCTTTAAAAATAAATAAATAAATAATCATTATCAGTGGCATGTGTCACAAGTGTGATCAGTGGTGAGAGTTTGACTGGACCAGGAGGCATGAGACACCTTGTCCTGTAGTGATAATCTCCTGCTGATCAATGGTTGCATGGAAACAACAGCACACAGCCCAGTAAGTGACACATCGCTGCAATCAGTGTGTCTGCAACTACATTGTGCTGCTCTCAGATTACATAAACATTTATCATCTGTTATCTGTTGACAGATTCCCTTTAATGCCTATTATTTGGATATGAGAAAACATTACCTGTTGGGAATAACCCTTTAATTCAAGTAAAAAAAAAAAATCAAAGTGAATTTATCAACTCACTATTCTTTAGTTTCTCGGTCCCATTCCACGACCAGCTTTACATGAGCTGCCCCACCAATGCCACACGATTTGAGAGCCCTAAAAAATAAATAATAATGACATTGCATATAGAAACACAGAACGTTTTCCTAGATAAGAATGTGGGAGAAAGGTGGGAGCTCTCCACTTACTGAATATGTTTTGGAGCAGATACATTATTTAGAGTTTTTTGTTTGTTTTTTCCCAGTTTTTGTTTTCTATCTGGTTTTAGTCGTTGAATATTTTGTGCCAAATTTAGAAAAAAAAAAATAAAGAAATTTACATTTTTAGTGGAAAAAAAATATTGTTGTTAAAAATGACAAGAAATTTAGCTCTAAAAGTTCAGAAGTGATAAGATAACTTTGGGGTGGGGGACGCTAGAGTACAATTGATGAATCAACTGGAAACCCCAAATTCCCCCACAACAAGGACAAACATACAACCAGTCAGTGAGAAGGTCATTATGGATCTAATCAAAACGGGAAAATTTTCTTTTTTGTGCTTTATTTTCTCCTTTTTAGTCCGAGAGCAATCACATATCTGTGTGAGCGAGTCTTTTAGACACTCGCCCCCATGCATTCCAGGCTGCAATAAAGCACCATGCTCCTCTGCATTTTAGTGGGGGGAAATAGGGTCAAGATTTACCTTTCTACTGTGGGGTGGCACAGAGGTTTTTCTTCCTGAGGTAAGAGGTAAGTTATTCCGACAGCCGTAACCACCCGCAGACTGAATGGACACACCTAGCATTCAAAGCAGACATAAAGCATCAGCGAGGCGTGAACGCCGGGATAACAAGACAATCAGACATTTCATAGGACACTACGTATATATAACTGCACCCCTCATAAAGGCCCGTAATGTAGTGTGGTGCGTCTCCCTACACGGAAGGCTCCAAAAAGTAACTTATGGGAACCCAAAACCATTGTCAGTAATGAGAGGCCACTACCTGCTACACTGAGATGGGTGCTACCTGACTAGCCCATAACATGCTGCACAAGGAACACATCGCATTTCCAAAATTAGAAATAAAAACGTCTCAACCTAACATCCCTAGAGGGGGTTAGGGAGGGCGCTTCACCGCCTTCAGGAGGAATTCTTCCTCACCTCAGCCTCAACCCAAAAGGCCCAGGGCCTGGGGAAGGAGGGGGGTTCTCGACCTCGAACCATGCACCCGAAGGGCTGGGGAGGGAGCGACATGGGGAAGAGCCATCTCTACCTCAACCGGGTACCGATAAAAAGAGGACATTTCTTCATTTGTGTCAAGAAGAATCTTCTTAGGTGTGCCTCCTTGCGACACTAAGCAAAAACTGGGGTAAGGCGGATGCCGCCCAGGGGTGTATACAGTGGAGGAGGAGCCAGAGCCAAATCTTTTTTAGATTAAGCATAGTGTCGCCTCCTAGTAAACAGAAAGCATAACACCACAAGGTCCTGTGTCCCCCAATGAGGCGACAGAGTAAAAAATAAATAAAAAACTGCTCCTCTCCTGTCCACAGGCCGCGTCCGGTACTGTAACTCAGACATTTCAATAAATAGGTCTCATCTGGAGTATGGCAGATAGACTTGACTCGATCCCTGGGGCAAAAATACACCCTATTTTTTTTTTTTTTTAATAATCTACCCCCTTTTATAAATGCAATGCTCACCTGAACACAGACTGAGGGCCGCAAGGAATACTGCATTTTCTCCAATATCTCCTTTTGCAGGATGTCCCACGTGATGTTTCTCTCTAACTGTAGAACAAATGGCTGGCCGAACCTACAGGGATGAAAGAATAAATAGTAAGAACGTCTGTCCTACAGGAGTTGTAATAGGTCCGGCATGCCCCCCGGCGTGCTTACCTCTTGCCATGCTGCCCGCTGTAGGACCTGTTACACACCAGGATTACAATGCGATCTCCTATTCCGAACCTGTTCATAGAAAGTCGCGCGGAGCTAGAAGAGTAGTGGGACGGCCGATGCTGATCAATCCCATTCCTTATATAATTCTGGTTATTGTTCACACAGACTCCTGTAATAAGAGGAAAAACGTCTGAAAAGCTGCTCTCAGACATTGAAAGCTTGCCAGAATGATTTTTTGTTTTTCTAAATGCCTCAAGTCACCACTAGAGGGAGCTCATGAGCTTAATGTATACTGTTACCCACTAAGCACAATAATAACAAATGTATACAGAAAGCTCCCTCTAGTGGTGGCTGCAAGTACCGGAATGTTGTCATCTCGCAATATACATGCAGCTGATTTTGGAGTTCTGTATGACAAAGATCCAAATAATATTAAAATAGATTACCCAAACAAGCAATTTTTCATTTTTTTGAACTTCTGTTTTCACCTCCCATATTCAAAGAGCCATAACATTATTCCACTAATGATACATTTGATTATTCTATTATTAATTTGGAAAAGGGCAATTCAAAATTTTATGTATATTTTTCCTTATTTTTATTATTATTTTTTTAAGTTCCCTTAGCAACTGTCTTTTGGATTTATTTTAACACCACCAATTGTGCAAGGAAAATGGCCAGACAAAAATGATTCTCCAGGTCAATATAATTATTGTGACACCCAAGACATTTATTATTTTTTTGTACTATTTTAGCAGCTTACAATTGTTTGCTTGTTTCGCCATTTTTCTGAGAGTCATAACTTTTTTTTATTTTTTTTACCAATGGAGCTGTGTGAGAGTCTTGTATTTTTTCTTTGGGGTGAGCTGATGTTTTTATGGGGTAGATACAATGTTTTTATCGTCTCATATTTGTATTTTTTTTTTTTTTTTTTTTTTACTTGTGGCAGCAACAGAAAAAAAGATGGATTTTTGGTTCTTACCGTAAAATCTCTTTCTTGGAGCCTTCATTGGGGGACACAGAATACCATGGGTGTATGCTGCTGCTGCTAGGAGGCTGACACTATGCAAAACAAGAAAATTAGCTCCTCCCCGGCAGTATACACCCACCGACAGGCACCAAGCACCTCAGTTGGTGAAAAAAGCAGTAGGAGAAGCAACGAGAAAAACTCGAACCATATGTACCAACCCAACAAGGGACTCTAAGACCCAACACGGTACAACGTAAACAGGGAGGGTGCTGTGTCCCCCAATGAAGGCTCCAAGAAAGAGATTTTACGGTAAGAACCAAAAATCCATCTTTCTTTATCGCCTTATTGGGGGACACAGAATACCATGGGACGTCCCAAAGCAGTCCCAAGGGTGGGAACAGCAAAAAGGATCGAAAGTAACCGAAAGGCTCAGGTCGGCCGGTGAGCCACCGCCGCCTGCAGAACCTTCCTACCAACCACAGCATCAGACGAAGCCTGGGTATGAACCCTGTAGAACCTCGTGAAGGTGTGCAAAAGATGACCAGGTTGCAGCCTTGCAAATTTGCATGGCCGAGGCCTGGTGACGAGCAGCCCACGAAGCCGCCACAGCCCGGGTGGAATGAGCTCTAACTCCCGGAGGGGGCCGCTTATCCTGAAGACGATACGCTTCCAGAATGGTAGAACGAATCCAGTGAGCGATCGTGGATTTGGAAGCCGGAAGGCCCTTCTGGCGACCTTCCGAGATGATCAGCAAGGAATCGGACAGACGAAAGGAAGAGGTCCTGGCAGGATAGACACGCAGGGCTCTAACTACGTCCAGTTTGTGGAGAGACTTCTCAAGAGGATGAGATGGGGCCGGACAAAAAGAAGGGAGGACGATATCCTCATTGATATGGAAAGCGGAAACCACCTTTGGAAGAAAAGAAGGAAAGGGCCTGAGGACGGCTTTGTCCTGATGGAGAATGAGGTAAGGGTAACGACATGACAAGGCCGCCAATTCAGAAACTCTTCTGATGGATGAAATGGCGATCAAAGAGGTGACCTTCCAAGAGAGAAGGAACAAAGGAATGTCCTGGAGAGGCTCGAACGGCGCCTTCTGGAGCGCGCTAAGGACGAGGTTGAGATCCCACGGGTCTATTGGCGAATGATGAGGAGGAGCCACGTGGGAAACCCCTTGTAGAAAGGTTTTGACCTGTGGTAGAGAAGCTAGCTCTCTTTGGAAGAGGATAGAGAGAGCGGAAACCTGGCCCTTGAGCGTACTGAGGGACAGACCCGCGTCTAACCCAGACTGAAGAAACCCCAGGATAGACGGGATAGAGAAAGACATTGGGAAGACTCTTATCGCACCAACGGAAAAAAGCCTTCCAGTACCTATAGTAAATGCGGGAAGAGGCTGGTTTCCTGGCTCTGATCATAGTTTGAATAACCTGACTGGACAGACCTGATTCCTTCAGAATTGCGGTCGCAACGGCCATGCCGTCAAACTCAGAGACTGAGAATTCTCGTGGTAAAGGGGGCCTTGCGAGAGAAGGTCTGGACGGTCCGGAAGCCTCCAGGGAACGTCCGCGAGCATGTTGACCAGTTCCGCGTACCAATGCCGTCTTGGCCAATCTGGAACGACTAGAATCACTGGTACGCCTTACGATTTTATCTTTTTGACCACCCGAGGGATCAATGCCAGAGGCGGGAACAGATACGGAAGATGAAACTGGGACCAAGGAGTCACCAGTGCGTCGCACGCGACGGCTAGAGGGTCCCTGGACCTGGCTACGAACTCCGGCACCTTGTGGTTCATCCGAGATGCCATGAGATCGACATCCGGGGTGCCCCAACGGTCGCATATCTGAGAGAAAACCGCGGGGTGCAGGGACCATTCGCCGGACGCTAGGCCCTGGCGACTTAGAAAAACGGCTGCCCAATTTTCCACCCCTGGAAAATGGACGGCGGAGATTGTCGGAACGTAACGTTCTGCCCAGCGTAATATCTTGGCCACTTCTGACATTACTTGTTTGCTGCGCGTGCCCCCCTGATGGTTTATGTACGCCATGGCCGTGGCGTTGTCCGACTGAATACGGACCGGCTTGCCGGAGAGGAGGGGCTGCCAATGAAGAAGGGCCAGGAAAATTGCCCTGATCTCCAAAAGATTGATTGGGAGGAGAGACTCCTGTGGCTTCCAGCGGCCTTGGGCCGCTTTCTGATGGAACACGGCTCCCCATCCTAGAAGGCTCGCATCGGTGGTGATGACTTGCCACTGAGGCGGAAGGAAGGACCTCCCTTGGAGAACTGACGCTGGCCGTAGCCACCAAGTGAGAGACTGCCTCACTCTGAGAGGAAGCCGAATAGGACGGTCCAAGGACATCGTGGTCTTGTCCCAGGCTGAAAGCAGAGACAGCTGGTGGGGGCGAAGATGAAACTGCGCAAAGGGCACTGCTTCCATGGAGGCCACCATCTTCCCCAGGACCTTTATGCAGAACCGAATGGGAATGGGAGCAGGCCTCTTGAGAGTTCTGATGCCCTTGGACAGAGTTGTAAATTTTTCCTTTGGAAGAAAAACACGGGCTAGCTCCGTGTCGAATTCCATACCCAGAAAGGTCAGACGCTGGGTGGGGATCAGAATGGACTTCTCCTTGTTGACCAGCCAACCTAGGCGGCTGAGAGTGTCTAGGGTTATCTGAAGGCTCCGGAGACAGTCCTGGCGAGACGAACCCTTGATCAAAAGATAGTCCAGATAAGGGATGATGAGGATCCCTCTGGAGCGAAGGATGGCCATGACGGTCGCCATCACCTTCGTGAAAACCCGGGGCGCTGAAGCCAGGTCGAAAGGAAGAGCTGTGAACTGAAAGTGGTCTCCCTGAAACGCAAATCGAAGATACTTCTGATGTTGCACACAAATTGGAATGTGCAGATAGGCATCCCGAATGTCCACCGAGCAGAGAAATTCCCCGGGCTCCATGGAAGCAATCACCGACCGAAGAGACTCCATCCTGAAATGAAGAATCTTCACGTGGCGATTGAGCAATTTGAGGTCCAGAATAGGACGAAGAGAGAGGTCTTTCTTCGGGACTACAAAGAGATTGGAGTAGAACCCAGAAAACCGTTCGTCTGAGGGAACGGGAACAATGACTCCGGCGGAAAGAAGGGAGGAAATGGCCTGCAGAAAACCCGGAATCTGGGCCCGCTGTCGCGGAGGCCCGAGACCGGAAAAAACCGTCTGTTCGGGAGTGAAGCAAATTCGATTTTGTATCCGGATGCGACGAGTTCTCAGACCCAAGCGTCGTCGACAACGGACAGCCAAGCATCCGCGAAAAAGGAAAGTCTGCCTCCCACCCTGGAAGAAATTCCAGGTGGGGGTGACCAGTCACTTAGACGAAAATCTGCCGGAATTGGCTCCTGCAGATCTGGAATATTGTCCTCTAGATCACCAGCGAGGAGTGGGTTTGTAGGAAGGTTTCCTCTGATCCCGCTCCCTGGTGGCAAGCGGCCGATCCTGTTGAGTGGCTCTCTCCGTGGCAGAGAAGGGACGAAAGGGCCTGAATGGTCGAAACCCCCTTCTGTGGAAAGGACGTTTTGTCGAGACTGGGGAAGCGAAGTACTTCTACCTCCAGTGGCATCGGAAATTATCTGATCCAGCTTGGCCCGAAAGAGCCAAGAACCATGGAAGGGCAGACTGGTGAGCGACTTTTTAGAAGTGGTATGCGCATTCCAAGACTTTCACCAAAGACCTCGGCGTACAGCCACTATATTGCTGTTAGCCCTTGCTACGCCACCGGCCAAAAGGTATTTACCCGCATGCTTAATTTGGTCTGCCAGAACTTCCAAATCGTCCTGAGGGGCAGCCGACAATGCCCCTGCGAAGAATTTCTGCCCAAGTTGAAATGACATTTGCCACCCAGGCAGAAGCAAAAAAAAAAAAAAAAAAATAATAGGGCAGAAAGAGGCGCTAGATGCTTCAAAGAGGATAGACGAGGAACTGGTGGGCCCACTTCGGGAGCTTTCGTCCATTTTGTAAGAAGGTCCGCATCGAATGGATACAGGACGTCTAAGTACCTGCAGCCTGAGAAGTGTTTCTCAGGGGGCTCCCAGTGTTTGGATAAAATGGTCTCGAATTCCTTGTGATTAGGAAAGTTTCGGGAGGAAGGTTTTGCTCGTTTAAAGGGGACGGCGCCGTCCTGAAGAGGAGCTTTATCTTCCTTTATTTCGAGCGATTTGAAAATGGCCGATAAGAGACTATCGACCATGTTCTGAGACTTAAACATGTTATCTGCGTCTGAGTCAGATCCCGTCGTTTTCTGACGAGGGATACGAGAAAAGCAGCCTGGGTAGAGCGGACGGACCTTGCGAGCTGGAAGACGAGCTAGAAATAACGCGCTTCCTAGCAATCCTATCCGGCCTGTCCCTGTGGAGGTCGCGGTCAGGTGCAGACGACTCACCGTGAGAGGCGGTCGGAGCACAGGTGGCTGCATAAGACGTTCCAAGACCTGGACCAGGGACTGAGAGACATTGCAGCAGCCCACTCTGGAGGAGGAGGGGTGCGCTCATCCCGGGACTCGGGGTGCTCCGGTGGGGCAGACATCACGGAAGGACTGCCGGACGGGCAGAAGAGAGACAACTGCCCTGACGCCCGCTTCTCTTTGCAGTGCGCGCAGGCGAAGTGGATAGCGATGGATCTAGGGTAAGGAGCCCCTGCAGAGTAGGACATATGCAAGGACTGCAGAATTACTGCAGCCAGTATCTGAATAGGGAGTACTGCCGCGGGGGCTGAAATTAGGGGTTCAGAAAAAAATAAGAGCCTACCGTCGCAAGCACCGTTATCTGATGTGGAGCAGAACAGCAGAAGAGTCCCCCAAGCTGAGATCCCTGGCATGTGTCACACGAGGAATCAGGGAGGTGCAGGACCTTAGAGATGGGCGGTGCTGGGCGGCAGCGCTGCGCGAGTGGCTGAGACCTGGGGGGGGGGGGGGGTGGGGGGTCATAAGGAGACAGAACGCAGTCCCGTGACTGACTGAGGAATGGCGCCAACAAAGCGCGCGTTCTGCAGCGGGCACGCACCGGAGCAGACCGAAAGTGAAAGTAAAAAATCAGCGCCGCGCCGTTTTCTGCCCCCGCAGCCCTGATCCTGGCGCGATGAGCCCGTGACGCCACGGTAGATGAGGGAGGTAAGGGAGAGAGGCCCCGCTGCTTCAGGGAAGGGTACCCGGCGTGAGAGCTGGGAGGCGCGCGGCTGCAGAGAGGCGCGCGGCTGCATAGAATGTGCGGGAAATTCAAAGCAGACTCTGCTACCAGACTGTATGGTAGCGCTTACCTGACGTCCACATGCCTGAAGAGGATGACCACAGGGGCCCGCGATGAGTGGGTGCCGCTGGGAATGAATGTCCTCTGCCCCGCACTCTATCTGGATAGTGCAGAAGACGGCGCCAAACCCTTCTGCCTGCAAGGGATAGTCACCGCCGGTGACCGCCGTCTTCCTCTCAGCCCTTTCCCGGGAGAGGGGTGAGGAGGGGAATTGGCTAGGACCCGCCACCTGAAGCCAGCCCGTAGCACCCGAGGGTGATAGGGAAAGGGTCCTGCCTGCGGTCCTGAGAGTTGCGATGTGGGTAACACCACATTGCTCGCTCAGCCGCATGATATGGGAAAGCAGGGTGAACATTTACCCCCTGTTTCCCGGTGTAGAATCTGGAAAATAAATGGGAAAAGATTAATACACACACACAAAACCTAAAAGAAAATGGTTAGATGCGGATCTGGGGAGATCCCGGTCCGCCTCCTACAGACACTAAGCACAAACTGAGGTGCTTGGTGCCTGTCGGTGGGTGTATACTGCCGGGGAGGAGCTAATTTTCTTGTTTTGCATAGTGTCAGCCTCCTAGCAGCAGCAGCATACACCCATGGTATTCTGTGTCCCCCAATAAGGCGATAAAGAAATATCAATTGTGGTGTTTAGAATTTTTTTTATTTTATTGTATTATATTTATCATTTTATTTTTTTGCTGATGGATTTAATTTTACAGTTTGATAAATCAGTGATGCCAAATACAATATGCATATATTTTTCACATCTATTTATTTCAACTAAGTAAAAGGGGAGTGAATCTAATTTATGCTATCAAAATGCATATTATATCCGTAATAAGATCCGTAAAAAAAAACGGGTGGGACGGACGACGGTCAGTCAAGATCCGCCAATAATGTAAGTCTATGGGGGGAAAAACAGATCCGCCCCTTTTTTGGTGGATCCATTTTTTTTTTAAAAATTGGCGGATTTTGACTGACGGCAAAAAACGGAAGTGTGAAAGAGGCCTAATCAGTACTCGGACACGTCCGCTCTTCGCCAGTCCTTACATTGGCTGCCCATTCATTATAGGATCCAATTCAAAGTACTTGTTCTCACCCACAAAGCTCTCCACAATGCAGCACCCCCCCACATCTCCTCCCTCATTTCTGTCTATCGGCCTAACCGACCGCTGCGCTCTGCACTAATCCGCACCTCCTACTCCCGACTCCAAGACTTCTCCCGCGCTGCGCCAATCCTCTGGAATGCTCTACCCCAAGAAATTAGGACTATCCACAATTTGCATAGTTTTAGGCGCTCCCTCAAAACGCATCTGTTCAGAGCGGCCTATCACGTTCACTAATCAAAGTCATTTTATGTGTAAGTGTGCATGTGTAGCCCATTCACTATCTCCATCCATCCTTCACTCCCTCAAGATGGCTGGACCATCATTGACAACTGTACTTTGTATCTCCCCCACCTCATTGTAGATTGTAAGCTCTCACGAGCAGGGGCGGCTTATTTCGTCTTATTTTGTTTAATTATTGTATTGTTAACGTTGTTACTTAAGACCTGTGTTTTGAAACTGTTAAACTGTAAAGCGCTGAGGAATATGTTGGCGCTATATAAAGATTATTATTATTATTACAGTAAAAATCATGTTCTCGGACAGCTTATGGCTGGACCCCACAGGAGAATTAGCAGGCTGTCATGACTCTGGAGGGGCCCATGAAGCCTGAATGAACACCTAGACCATATGGAGGTTGTCAGCTGCATTTAAGATGTTAACACTGGCGAACGGTGATAGAGCTGATCGCTGCTGTTAAAGGCAAATACCAGCTATCCAATATAACTGGCATCTGGCCTGTGTCGATTCATATATCACAGAGAGATAGGGCAGTGTTCACAAACTGCATGTTTTTGCCACAGCTGTCCTATATTATGAGAAAAAAATTGCATTTGCTGTAATTTCTTTTCAAAAAATGCTGCAAATCTGCATCTTTTTTTCTGCCAATTTTTAAAGACACTGCGTCTGTCGAAGACACCATATTTTTTGGATTTTAAGACGCACCCCCAACTTTGGGAAAAATAGGATTATTGCTTACCGAGGGTGGTGGCTACAGTGAAGCGGGGTCCCAGGGTCGCTGCTAGAGGAGGCAGGAGTGGGGTGATGCTGCAGGCTGCAAGGCTGGGATGAGGGGGTGATGCGATGTGCGGCGAGTCGCTGTGGGAGTCTGGTGCTGTTGCGGTGCCCGGTGCTGCGGGTGGGCTCTGCCGACATTTTGTGAAAGGCCAGAGCCCCCCCCCCCCCCCCCCCGCAGTTCCATGGTTTCCTGTGTGGTGGACACCAGGAAAATGGCCGCCGGCGGCGCATGCGGATGGAGATCTTGGCACCAAGATCTCGGGAGATGAGATTCCAGCGCTGAAATCACCTGCAGTAGCACCGCCGGACACGCCCGGAGCGCCAGACACCCCCGTAGCACCACTGGGCATCCGCAGCACCTCCGGAACCCCTTCATTCCAGCCTACGGCCTGCAGCAACGGTACCGGTAAGGTATATACGCATTTTAAGATGCACCCCCATTTTCCCCCCCAAATTTGATGGGAAAAAAGTGCGTCTTATAATCCAAAAAATACGGTATATGTTGGAGGATTTCCAAACATGTCACAGTGATGGATGCAAGTGTATAAGAGTGGCATACGTCTCACACACACACCCTATGTAAAATATACATAACACTCTGCTCTAATTTTTTTTTCCTTTCTTTCTACATGTCTCTGTAAGGAAAGTGCAATCTTTTGCAGAGACCAGAGGGAAAATCTGTTGGCATCCACCATGTGAACAGAGGCCTGTAGATACATTTGATGTATTGATGCAGGCGCTTTCTATACATGAGTGACCAAAGGATGCTGCAAAATGCAGTGTGAATTCAGCCTAAATAAGCAAAGAAATAAACCCAGTGCAAATATCTAAACCCAGAACAGAGCAGCGATGATTAACAGTGCTGTGGTGCAAAAGCTTTAGGCAGCTGTAGAAATATTGCTGTAAAATAAGAATCCTTTGAAAAATAGAAATAATTGTTTTTTTGTAGCAACTGACAAGATGCAAAGTGATTGAACATAAGAGAAATCTAAAACTCAACAATATTTGGTGATCGCTAGCGATGAGCAAGTATACTTGTTACTCGAAATTTCCGAGCATGCTCGGGTGGTCTCCGAGTATTTTGGGCATTCTTGGAGATCAAGCTTGTGTAGCCATAGCTGAATGATATGTGGCTGCTAGACACACTGAATAGCATTTGGGGATTGCATGTTTGTTAGGAATTCCACACATGGATTCAGGTTGTCTAGCAGCCTTAAATCATGCGGGTGCGGCTACACAAACTCAAGTCTCTGAGCAAGCCTAAAATACTCGGAGAACACCCGAGCATGCTTGGAAATCTCGAGTAACGAACATACTCGCTCATCACTAGTGATCACCCTGTGTCTTCAAAACAGCAAGTTCTTCCTTATACACTTCTCACTTTCACAGGTTTTGAGGGATCTCTGCAGGAAAGTTGTTACAACATCTTGGAGAACTGACCCCAGATCTTCTGTGTATGAGGCCTCTAATACTACACAGATTGGATGATGTTGCGATCAGGGCTCTGGGGGGTGACATGATCTGCAAGAGCATCACCAAAACTACCCCTTTTGCCTCCCTGAAAATGTGCGGTAAAGCCGGGTGCACGGTCCCCAGATTCATCTGCGCACTGTGCATGTACAAGGAGGGAGCAACTATGCAGGACTTAGCTAGCCGCAAGTTTACCAAAGTCCGGCGTCACCGCTGCATCCCTGCAAGAAGTGCAGATCAAACGAGCGTGAGAACATGCAGTTTACTTTGCATGGTCAGTGAGGCAGAGTTTTGCAAAGTCAGCGACGATGGCAAATCATGTTTTTCACACCCACAGGGGTTGAGATGAGGGTGGGGATAACATGATTAGTGGGAAGATTAGGCCAGGGAAAGCAACAGCCCCTCGACTAGTCGCCAACTAATTACCATATTATGACTGAAGTTATAAAACTGACTATATGGAGATTCAGAAATCTGTAAATCAAAAAAAGGAGATTGTTAGGACGTATATAAAGGTATCAATTAATAATAGTGACTTTTTCAGGGGCCTGGTGAAGTCGACATTGGCTGTGTGTTTGGGGTCGTTGTCCTGCTGCAGAATACATTTGGAGCCAATAAGATGCCTCCTTGAAGGTGTTACATGATGGATAAGGATCTGCCTGTATTTCTCAGCACTGAGGACAACATTAATCCTGACCAAACCCACAAATCCATTTGCTGAAATGAAGTCCCAAGCTTGCAGGACCCTTTCACGTGCTTCACTTTCCCTGCAGACACTCATTATAGCCCTTCGGTGGCCAAACTGCCTTCAATTACAGCAACATTTTTCACATTTGGTCTCATCAGTCCAATGCACCTGCTACAATTTTTCAGCATCGGTTCCTGCATCTTCATGCATTACTGAGTCGCTTGCTCTTGTTTTCATGTCAAAAGTATATCTTTTGACTGCAATTCTTCTATGAAGACCACTTCTGGCCTGAGTTCTCCGAACAGTAGATGGGTGTAGCTGGGCCCCCACTGGTTCCTCCAGTTCTGAGCTGATGGCACTGCTGGACATCTTCCGATTTGAAAGACAGTTAAACATGACATGTCTCATCTGCTGCTTTAAGCTTCCCTGACCAACCACGGTGTCTGTGGTCTTCATCGCTGCCCATTTCTTGGTGCTTGTTCAAAAGACTCTGAACAGCACATCTGGAATCCTCAGTGTGCTGTGAAATCTTTGCCTGGGAGTGACTTGGCTGATGCAGTATAACTACCTTGTGTCTTGATGTTGTGCTCTGTCTTGTCATAGAGTATTGACATGTCTTCCACAACCTCACCTTTGCAGCAGAGTACGGCTATTCCTCACCTAGTTTTAAGCCTCTTACACAGCTCTTTCAGTTACTGTGTTTCAATGTGCATATGAAAATAATGATCATTACCACCTATTTGATAGAATTGGTTACTCATACACCTGATTATAATCCTACAAAATCCCTGACTTTGTGCACACGTGCCTAGAAGAACTGATGAAGCTTTGAAGTTAGCACCCAAAATAATTTTGATTTAGATTTATCTACTCTTTTGTCCATTAACTTTGCATTTTGTTAATAAATAAAAATAAACTATCAATCACTACTATTTTTGAAAGCATTCTTACTTTGAAGCAATTTTCCTTGCCAAAGTCATTTGTGCAGCACTGTGGGTTGTCCTGCCAAAGTCTCCAGAACAGTTACCTCTCTGCCCTATGATTCCATCAGAGGTGAAGATCTCTGGGGTCTCGAATGCAAATATACAGTCGCTCTCCTGGATAGTATCCAAATCATCAGTGTCGGAGAAAGAGCGATGGAAACCATCAAAATACATTTCAGTTATTACTATCTGGAATAAGAAAAAAGAGAGGAGAAACAAATGGATACAGGTAACACATAGTAGAGACATAGTGCAGTCATTACTGCAGCACATCACACACAAGAACATATAATCATTTGTAAGTTTTTAGCTTTTAAGGTTCTGACATTTGTTTTTGTGCACTCGTTACTTCCTCCAAGAGCCATAACCTATGAGGATTTGGGGGGGCAGAATTGTAGTTTTGAGATGACACCATTGATTTTACCATCTGAAAAACCGTGAGAGAGAAAGTTTGAAATGAAAAAAAACAACAAAAAAAACAAATCAGAATAAAAATTTGTTTGGCGTGACAAGGTGCGTATTTTTTTTTTTTTTTTTTTAGCCGATACAGATTTGTGATACTTTTTTTATGCAGCAATTGGATTCAGGGATTAAGATCTAACTTTTATTTCACAAAATATAAAATGCTATAAAGTGCAAGGTGCTCAAAACAGATAACGGACAAAAGATAAGCTGGTGTAATAAAATCATTGTTCGCGCAATCTTGACCGTATTGTCTGTCTTATCATACACTCTTATGACAGACACTGTATTCTAATATTATCCTGTGTAGCGTTACTGCCTTTCAAGTCTTGGGTCCAAATGGACATACAATTTCAAAGGGAAAATGGTACCCTAATACAGACTATTGCAGAATGCCCACCAGGCCTTTAGTCAGTGATACAATACGTAGCAGAATCTATTATACCAAGATGCCCAATATCCAATGCTATAATTCACAATATCAGGATCAATCTATCTTATGGTATTTTATTCCAAGCATACTGATGGGTCTACCCAACACCTCATTTGGCATAGCCCTTGCTTATATTCGGTACACTGACGAAAATAGGATTTTTTTGTGTACTCACCGTAAAATCCTTTTCTCCGAGCCAATCATTGGGGGACACAGAGACAGTGGGTGTTATACTGCTGGCCACTAGGAGGACACTAAGTAAACCAGAAAAAAAGTTAGCGCCTCCCCTGCAGTATACACCCTCTAGCTGGCTGAGATTTCTCCAGTTCGGTGAAAAAAGCAATAGGAGCATAAACAGTCAATAATAACCATAACTAAGTCAAAGCCTAAGAATGCTACAGTGAGCCAATAGGCTAAATAGGGTGGGTGTTGTGTCCCCCAATGATTGGCTCGGAGGAAAGGATTTTACGGTGAGTTCACAAAAATCTCTATTTCTCCTACGCCTCAATGGGGGACACAATAGGCTAAATAGGGTGGGTGTTGTGTCCCCCAATGATTGGCTCGGAGGAAAGGATTTTACGGTGAGTATACAAAAATCCCTATTTCTCCTACACCTCAATGGGGGACACAGAGACAGTGGGACGTCCTAAAGCAGTCCCTGGGTGGGGAGCATACATCTGCTAATACCCAATGTACCACTGAGTCAACAGTGAGGTACTGCCGATTGCAGGCTGCATCCGCAGAGGCCTGAGAATTAATTAGGCAATGTTTGTAAAGGTATGCAGGCTGGATCAAGTCGCAGCCTTGCAGACAGGCCTGAGAATGAAATTGGTAATATTTTGTAAAAAGTATGCAGACTGGACCAAGTCGCAGCCTTGCAGACCTGTTCTGTCGAGGCCTGGTGCCGAATGGCCGGAGAGGCGCCCACTTGACCAGGTAGAGTGCACCTTAATCCCCAGAGGGACAGGCGCGTTCCTGATACAGTAGGACTACTGAATCGCCAGGGGAATCCACCTGGCTAGCGTTGCTTTGACACAGCTAGACCCTTCCTATGCTGCTCTGGAAGCATGAACAGGGCATCTGACTTGTGGAAGAGAGCCGTCCGTGAGATGTACCGTCTCAGCGCCCTAACCACATCCAGGGTGTGGCGGGCCTTCTCAATGCGATGGACTTGCACTGGACAAAAGGAAAGGCAAAACAATTTCCTCGTTGAGATGATAGAGGAGACGACCTTGGGCAGGAAGGACGGGGACGTCCTGAGAACTACCTTTTCCTGATGAAAAATTCAGGAACGGAGAACGGCAGGACAGAGCTGCCAATTCCAAAACTCATCTGATTGACGTAATTGCCACTAGAAAGACCACCTTCCAAGAGAGGACGGACAGTGACACGTCCTGCGGCGGTTCGAAAGGATCCTCCTGTAAGGCCCCGAGAACCAGGTTAAGGTCCCATGATTCCAATGGCCTTCTATAAGGAGGCGCCACATGGGAAACGTCTCTGAATGAACGTCTTGACCTGAAGTTTGGTGGCAATTTTGCGTCTGAAAAGCACTGACAAGGCCGAAATTTGGCCCTTGAGCGAGCTAAGCGCGAGGCCTGATTTTAAACAAGATTGAAGGAATTCCAATATGCCCAGAATGGAAAAACACCAGAAGTGATCGACCATGATCTTTGCACCACGAAAAGAAGGTTTTCCAGGTGCGGTGATAGATGCACATGGACACAGGCTTCCTAGCACTAATCATGGTGGAAATCACGTCGTGAGAGAACCCAGCCTGTGCTAAAATCCAGGATTCAACGGCCACGCCGTCAAAGACAGGGTCCCGGAGTTCTGGTGGCAAATCGAGCACTGCAAGTGTAGATCCATGCAATCTGGAAGTCGCCAAGGGGACGTCGGCAACTAGTTGTATTAGTTCTGCATACCATGCTCGGCGCGGCCAATCTGGCGCAACAAGGATCACTGGTACTCCCTCCGCTCTGATCTTCTTGATGATCCTCGGAAGCAAGGGAAGGGGAGGGAAGATGTACGGGAGCTAGAACCAGTGCCATGGCAGAACTAGGGCGTCCGCTCAGATGGCGCATGGATCACGCGATCGGGCAATGAACCGAGGAACCTTGTTGTTTAGGCTTGAGGCCATGAGATCCACATCCGGAGTCCCCCAACGATGACAAATCTGTTGAAAGACTTCCAGATGAAGAGACCACTTCCCCGAGGTAATGCCTTGGCGACGGAGAAAATCTGCTGCCCAATTTTCTACGCTCGGCCCAATGGAAGATGTGACTCGCTTCGTGCACGGCCATCCTGCTCCGGGTACCTCCCTGGCGGTTGATATACGCTACAGCCGTGGCGTTCTTGGATTGGATCCTGATGTGACCTGCGAGGAGACGGTGGAAACTCCGTAGAGCTAATCTGATCACTTGCATCTCCAAAATGTTGATGGGGAGACTGACTCTCGGGTTGACCAATGACCCTGTGGCGACGAAAGACCGCTCCTCTTACTACCAACTATCTTACTGGGAGAAAAGACCTCCCTTGATTCAGGGAGGACCTCAGTGTCCACCACCTGAGGGAGTGCCTGACCTGCAGAGACAGAGGGATCCAACGGTCCAAGGAGAACGGGTTCTTGCCCTAAGCTAACAGCAACGCGTGTTGTATGGGACAGACGTAGAACTGTGCAAATGGAACTGCTTCCATCGCTGACACCAACTTTCCTAGAACTATCATGCCGAAACGAATGGAGTGAGAAAACAGTCGTGCTGCCTGTTGTAAGGCTTGGGTCTCTCCTGGAGGGAGAATGACCAACCCGCGGGAAGTGTCCAAGATCATCCCTAAAAGGGAAATCTGCTGAGCCGGTTTTGGGAAAGACTTTTCAAAGTTTATCTTCCACCCCAGGCGAGAAAGTGTATTTACTGTTATGCATGGATTCCTCGCAGGCTGGAAGGGACGGACCCTTGATGAGCAGGTCTTCCGGATACGGTAACACCACCACTCCCCGAGAGTGGAGAATGGCCATGACAGCCGCCATGACCTTGGTAAAGACCCTGGGAGGCGGTGGCGAGTCCGAAGGGCAAGGCAACAAACTGGAAGTGTTCCTTGTGAATTGCAAAACGCAGGAACTGCTGGTGGGACGGGCAGATCGGAATGTGAAGGTAAGCGTCCTTGATGTCGATGGATGCTAGGAACTCTCCTTTTTCCATGGAAGCGACAACTGATCGGAGAGATTCCATTCGGAATCACCGTACCCTGACAAACTGATTTAACAGTTTGAGATCCAGAATGGGTCACATCGTCCCGTCCTTTTCTTTTTTTTTTGGAAATACAAAATGGTTTGAATATAATCCTCTGAACCTTTCGTGATGAGGGACCGGAATGATGACTCCAACCCTTAGCAGAGACTGAACAGCCCGAAGGAAGGCTCTTGTCTTTTTATTGGGGGGAGAGGAAAGGAAAAACCGAGTTGGACGGGGAGAAGAAAATTCTCTCTTGTATCCGGAGGACACCAGCTCCCTGACCCACTTGTCATCATTGGGTAGATCTATGAGATTTGGCTCCCCTAGATCCAGAAGCCCTAGGCCTGGGTTTCCAAGAGCGGATAGGTCTGTATGAGACCTGGGAGCCTCTGTCTCTGTGCGGGGACCGACCTGATCCGGAAGAGAAGGTAGATGAGGACCAACCGGAATTGTTGTGAGAAGATCGAAAACTCGTCGGCTGTTGGTTGCGAAACGGCCGATCAGCCCCTATTGTTGAGGACGGAATTTACTTTTTCCCCCGGTAGTATCGGAAATGAGTTGGTCCAGTTTCTCTCCAAAACAATGACCCGTTTGAAAGGGGAGAGAAGACAACGATCTTGGCATCCGCCCGCCAGCCGCAAAGCCATAGGGCTTTTCTAATGGAGATCACATTAGCGGCAGTTTGAGCTGCGCAATTGGCGGCATCAAAAGAAGCGTCTACTACAAAGTCAATTGCGTGAATTATCTGCCTGGTGACAGTGGTTGCCTCCGGAAGATGATTGGTGCCTTGGAAGGAAGTAATCAAGACTTCTGCTCAAGCGGCCATTGCCTTAGTGACCCAAATTGCCGCGAAAGATGGAAAAAAACGCTGCTCCTGAAGCTTCAAAAACTGAACGGGCAAGGTAGTCAATTTGACAGTCGGAGGGGTTTCTGACTGGGGTTCCCTCAGAAACAGGAGTGTTTTAGAAGCAAGACACGATACAGGAGGGTCCACCAGAGGGGACTGTAACCAATCGTACAATAGGTCTGGATGAAAAGGGTATTTAGCCTGAGTAGACTTTTGCCCTGTGAACCGCTCATGTGGCCGATCCCTATGTTACTGGACGGCTGGTAAATAACGTGCGCACACGCTAGGTTTTCTTAAATGATCTAGGGTGTGCTGGATGGGAATATTTTCCTCATCCAACCTCAGAATCCTGTTGACTGATTCTATAAGAGAATCAAGCGACTCTTGATCATTTGGGGGATTCTGAGGGGCTGACGTGTCAGATTCGAATTCAGAGCCGTGCTCGCTGTGAACCTCAGGAGAGGGCGAGCGAGACACAGGAGTCGCCGATGCTGAGGCGCTGACCGTCCCTTGGACGAGTATGGCCCCTGCTGGGGGCCTGGGTCAGACTCCACCGATCATGAAAGGGACGCAGCCTACTCAGGGTTACTAAACGCAGGAGGCCCGTCAGCAGCGGCGGCGAGGGACATTGGAGCGCAGGTCAGGGTGCAGTCCGGGTAGCAGTCCGTGCATAACAGATTAGTCTGTGCACTGGGTAAGGCATACTTGCAAGTGGTACAAACGGTAAAAAACTCAGTGCTTTTTAACAACCCGTTTAGCCTCCTTAGATTGAGGCATAGCGCTCCTGAAAGGGTTAACGGTAGTCTGTCTGCAGCTGCAGGGAATGTGCCGTGAAGGGGTTAAGCTTTAATCTGAGGGCAGATGCAGCTTACCCGGTCCTGTGCTGGGTCCCCCCGGGAGGAAAAAACGGTGGCCTTGTGGTGTCACCCGGTATCCGGCTGTCCAGAGCAGGCATAGCGCTCATGAAAGGGTTAACGGCAGCTGAAGACATGGCCCCCGAGAATAGAATTGCGCATCTCGTAAGTAATGAGAGGCGCCAAGAGGAAGGGACAACGACGTTAGCGCGGGCGGCGCTAATTAAATTGCGGCGCTAATCAAATTGCGGCCTAGTAGGCCGGAAAAGCCGGGGACTAAATTTTTGGCCTACCCGCGGTAGGCGTCGGGGGCGACGCTAGTGGGCGGCGCCATTCAAATTGAGGCCTAGCAGGCCAGAAAAGCCGGGGACTAAATTTTTGGCCTGCCTGAGCGCCGAGAGCAGGGGTGGGGGAGGTGCAACGACGCTTCTCCCGGGGGGCAGGACCCGACCCCATACCTCCACTCCTGTGCTCAGGCAGGTCGTCGCTGTCAGGGGTCTTCTTGTCTCATCCTCCGGGCGACGTAGCAGAGCTGGAAGAATCATAGAATCATAGAATCGTAGAGTTGGAAGGGACCTCCTGGGCCATCTGGTCCAACCCCCTGCTCAAAGCAGGATTCGCTAAATCATCCCAGTTAGATGTCTGTCCAGCCTCTGTTTGAAGACTTCCATTGAAGGAGAACTCACCACTTCTCGTGGCAGCCTGTTCCACTCATTGATCACTCTAACTGTCAAAAAGTTTTTTCTAATATCTAATCTGTGTCTCCTCCCATTCAGCTTCATCCCATTGCTTCTAGTCTTTCCTTGTGCAAATGAGAATAAAGTTGATCCTTCTACAATGTGACAGCCCTTTAGATATTTGTAGACAGCTATGAAGTCTCCTCTCAGTCTTCTCTTTTGCAAACTAAACATTCCCAAATCCTGCAACCTTTCCTCATAAGACAGGGTTTGCAGACCGGTCACCATTCTGGTCGCTCTTTTCTGAACTTGCTCCAGTTTGTTGATGTCTTTTTTAAAATGTGGTGCCCAAAATTGGACACAATATTCCAGATGAGGTCTGACCAAAGAGGAGTAGAGGGAAATAATGACTTCACGTGATCTAGACTGTATGCTTCTGTTAATACATCCTAGAATTGCATTTGCCTTTTTTGCTGCTGCATCACACTGTTGACTCATATTCAGTCTGTGATCTATTAGTATACCCAAGTCTTTTTCACATGTGCTGTCACTTAGCCCTATTCCTCCCATTCTATATATGCTTTTTTCATTTTTATTGCCCAGATGTAGTACTTTGCATTTCTCCCTGTTAAAAACCATTCTGTTAGTTGCTGCCCACTTCTCCAGTTTATTTAAATCTTTATGAATCCTCTCTCTCTCTTCTCTAGTATTAGCTATCCCTCCTAGCTTTGTGTCATCAGCAAATTTAATCAGTTTACCCTCAATTCCTTCATCTAAATCTAAAGAGGTCTTAAAAGGTTATGCTCAATCGATTCACCCTGTGGTAGGGGGATGGAGAGCACTGGGGCTGATTCAGGGCATCCGAAAAAGCGCTGCTCAAGTCCTTCTCCATGCACTCCTGTGCTACGTCCTGTTGCGCTTGCCCTCGTATCCGTGGAGTACCGACCATAAGGGAACCATCGTCAGAGGAATCAGCCCCAATCGTCGCAGGAAAGTGTACGGGGAGGTATACTCCAAGTGCTTGCCTGTTGTTGGTTGGTTCGGGGGAGAGCGGGCCGTAGAAAGGAACCGTCGCCCCTTCACTCCGTTAATTAAAAATTTACAGAAAATTCAAAACTAAATAAAAACGGTGGGGTCTGAAACCAGACCCAAGTGCCTCCTACAGACACTAAGCAAAGAACTAGAGAAATCCCAGCCAGCGAGAGGGTGTATACTGCAGGGGAGGAGCTTACTTTTTTTCTGGTTTACTTAGTGTCCTCCTAGTGGCAGCAGCATAACACCCACGGTCTCTGTGTCCCCCAATGAGGCGTAGATGAAATTAGTACATTTATACCACAGACCAGCTTTACCCTAATTGGATCTCAGTTATATATTTACTGCAGGTTCCTAGGGAATTAATAAATGCACAAATATTCATAAATGTCACAGTAATTAATTAGTGTCACAATAGAAACAATGGATTAGCATATAACCCCATTATAGCAAAGAATACCTCGTTTTCTTCTTATTAGAGGTTATTATCATGACACGAAGACTTCATGGCATATATATATATATATAAAAGGAACGGTTTCACCAATTTGTGGGATTTGGATCAGGTATGCTTCCATTCCCATTGAATGGTGAATATGATACCCCTTCTCCCGACGCGTTTCGCTTTGCTCATCATGGGAGTCAGTTGGGGCCAAAATAGCCATGAATTTCGGGTGGCCGTTTCATGTCAAAGCTGCCATCATGTGTCACATTGGTGAGACCGTTCCTTTTATATATATGCCATGAAGTCTTTGTGTCATGATAACCTCTAATAAGAAGAAAACGAGGTATTCTTTGCTATAATGGGGTTATATGCTAATCCATTGCTTCTATTGTGACACTAATGAATTACTGTGACATTTATGAATATTTGTGCATTAATTCCCTAGGAACCTTCAGTAAATGTATAACTGAGGTCCAATTAGGGTAAAGCTGGTCTGTGGTATAAATGTACTAATTTTTGTCAGTGCTCCGAAAATAAGCAAGGGCTATGCCAAATGAGATGTTGGATAGACCCATCAGTAGGCTTGAATAAAATACTATAAGATAGATTGATCCTGATATTGTGAATTATAGCACTGGATATTGGGCATCTTGGTATAATAGATTCTGCTACATATTGTATCACTGACTAAAGGCCTGGTCGGCATTCTGCAATAGTCTGTATTAGGGTACCATTTGCCCTTTGAAATTTTATGTCCATTTGGACCCAAGACTTGAAAGGCAGTAATGCTACACAGAATAATATTAGAATACAGTGTCTGTCATAAGCGTGTATGATAAAACAGACATTACGGTCAAGACTGAGCGAACCGATGATTTTATTACACCAGCTTATCTTTTTGTCCATTATCTGTTTTGAGCACCTTGGACTTTATTATATAGGATTTTATATTTTGTGAAATAAAAGTTAGATCTTAATCCCTTAATCCGATTGCTGCAATTTAACAAGGAGTGGATTTACCTGTGCTATCTATATACTTTTTTTTTTTACTTAATTTTTGGAGGCAATGTGGAGAAGTAAAAACAGCAGTGTTGGCATTTTATTCATTTTTTTTAGATTTTGACAGATGGGACTTATTCATAGGTTATAGTACCAAATACCAAAGTACCAAAACACACTCCCCCCTCCAATTTGGAAGGAAAATGGAGGTGCGTCTTATAATCAAAATGTAGTTTACTGGGTGGAAGCCCGGTGGTGGTGGAGTGGGGTCACAGGAGGCAGGGTCTTTGCTGCAGGAAGCCAGCGGCGAGCAGGAGTGGGGCGTTGCTGCGGACCCCATTCTGGGAGGAGGGAATGTCCCAGCAGTGTGAGGCTGCAGGCCCTGGGCTTCAAGAAAATGTTTGAGACAGGGGCGCAAGTCCACTGACTTGCCGGTGGCGAATGCGCAGAGTGAGATGTTGGCTCAATGACGAGCAGAGATCTCGATCTGCACATGTGCCACCTCGGGTTGCAATTTTACTAAAGCCCAGAGCCGGGAAATCAATAGACTCCACTCCTACCTCACACACGGCCAGCAACCTCACACCACCAGGACACTCCTTCCTCGTAGCCCGGGTCCACAGCATCGCCCCACTCCTGTCGACGACGGCTTCTTGCAGCAGCGAACCTGCTTCCTGTGACACCGCTCCACTAGCTCCCCGGTAAGTTACCGGAAATTGGGACTATAAAACTGACCACCATATCTTTTTCTTTTCCTAATACACCCCCAAAATTGGGAGTGTGTCTTACAGTGTGCAAAAATACATTTTTGAGCTTGATCCAAACACCCGCTCCCTGCAAATAATGTACATGGTCACTGATCAAAGGGGTATTGTACTAGTATAGGGGTAGTGTATTGACATGTAAAAGAAGGGGACCTAAAATAAGACGTAGTAGTATGTCATGTGTCAGGAAAGGGTCGGTCATGCCATAGCCAATTTACCTGATCTGTTGGAATCTTTGTCTCTATTGATATGGCTTCCCGTAAACGCACCACATTTCCGGACAAGGGAACGGCGACACCGATGCGCATGCAGTGCGAGCACTTCCCCTGATAAACCACAGTCACGTAGAGAGGCCTATGAATGAGCAGAAATAAAGGAGAAGGGAAAAGTCAAATTTTAATACATTTGGAAAACAGATTACTAACAGAATGGCATCACTCATTTGTATACTTTTGCAGGAGGAATAACAGAGGAACAGGACAATGCAAAGAAAAGGTGCAAGAATTTACTAAAACGGAGAATCTGTACATTCACTTAGTTTGATCACGTTCAATACTGGGGAGAGGATAATTGGCTGAACCACAAGAGCACAGTCTGCAAAAGAATGAGGGAAAAAAAAGTGCTGCTGAATATATCAGATCATATATCAGTGCCTAATGTAGGGCAGCCTGCCTTATGGTGCCAACATCAGGCACCGAATCCTGTGCAGAGCTCTATAATAAAGACATGTGGAAGCGGCACAGAGAGGGGAGCACAGGCACTACACCCATACCAGATGAAACAGCTGCAGAAGCCGGAAGAATAGATGTAATCTGCTTAAATATCAGATCAGAGATGTATCAGAAAATACAATGTCTCAGCCTCATTCATTAGGTTAATACCTGAATTACAGACGTCTTTAACGCTGATCTAATCTTTGAAACTGAGCTCCAAAATAGCGAGTGATTCCGGGAATTATTCCAGAACAGATCCAACAAGAACCCCAGAGGAATTTACACTTGTATGCACTTTCCCACAATATCGCAGGGTGATGCATATATGGGGTTTTATGAAAGTAGTTACATGTCTACCATTAGTTAAAAAGAACTCGCCAGGTCTCCCTGAGCCTCCAAAACCACAACTATAGCCGTCTTTCTGCATTCTAGTGAAGTCCTTTGTACCCTGGCCAACCTCTAATATGTATGTCAAAACTATTTCAACCTTGCCAATCACCAAGGACCAGTCTGACTTCACTAGCTGCAATGGATGCCCTGCACAGGTGTGACCTCCATCCCGCTGTCAAAGTCATTCCGTGTGGGGCTATAAATAGGGGAGCTGAGAGGAGTGATATACTGCAGGATGGGGCTGTATATAGAGGGGATGAGAGGAGTGATATACTGCAGGATGGGGCTGTATATAGAGGGGATGAGAGGAGTGATATACTGCAAGATGGGGCTGTATATAGAGGGGATTGAAAGGAATGATAAATTACAGGATGGGGGCTGTATTTAGAGGAGCTGAGAGGAGTGAAATACTGCATGTATATAGCGGGGTTGAGAGTAGTCATAAAAAGCAGAATGAGGCTGTATATAGAAGGACTGAAATAAATGATACATTGCAAGATGGAGCTGAACAGTGATATACTGTAGGATGGGTCTGAATATAATGGCGATGAAAGGCTATACTGCAAGATGGAGCTGTATAAAGAGGGGATAAGAGCGGCTGAGAGGAGTTGTGCTGTGTTTGTTGACTGCAGCTGAGAGGCGGGTGATGTGAAGCTGCAAATGCCGCATTAGGCAGAGGATTATTTCCCATCATATCCTTCAACATGGCAGCATTTGCAGTTTGACAAAACTGATCTGTCAGCAGCAGGCAGCAAACACAGCTCTGCACTGCCTAGCAATTAGATGCGCCAGGGCAGAGCAATGCGCCAGCGCCGCGACGGCCAGGAATGAAGAGGACGTCATCGCTGCAAGATGGGTGGCGCCGGACCGGACCGTGACTCCCTCTGGACCCGAACCGAACCCGGGTACGCCCCTGGGTGAGTATAATCTAATTCATTGTTCTTCTCTTTCAGGTAACATCGGTGGCTTATCCACAGCATTACAGAATGCTGTAGATAAGCCCCTGATGCCTGTGGTCGCAGCTGATAGGCAAAAAAATTGATGACAGATTCCCTTTAACACAAAATGACGCTGGTCAGATTTCAAAAATTTGGCCTGGTCACTAAGGGGTTAATGCAATGTCGCAGCCAAAAAAAAAAAAAAAAAAAAAAATTAATTCTGGCGTTTTGACTTTTTTTCTCGCTACGCCGTTTAGTGATCAGCTTAATCCTTTTTTTTTTTTTAATCGATCAGGCGATTCTGTACATGGCGACACCAAACACGTGTATGTTTGATTTTTTTATTGCTTTATTTTGAATGGGGCGAAAGGGGGGGTGATTTGAAATATTATATATTTTTTTTTTTTTTTTTTTTTAAGCTTTTGGCATGCTTCAATAGTCTCCATGGGAGACTAGAAGCTGCCATAATCTGATCAGCTCTGCTACATAGAGGCGATGATCAGATCGCCTCTATGTAGAATACCCCAATTGCTATGAGGGAGGCACTTATAGCAATCCATCACTGACAACCATAGAGGTCTCCAGGAGACCTCTGATTGTCATGCCAACCTATCGGTGACCCGCGATGACGTGAAGGGGGTCACCGATGGGCCGATTTCGGGCACGATTGCAGGAAAAGCGCATGTTAAATGCCGCTGTCAGAGTTTGACAGCGGCATTTAACAGGGTAACAGGCACGGGTGGATCGCGATTCCACCCGTGGCCGTGGCTGTTCTGGGCACATGTCAGCTGTTCAAAACAGATGACATGTGCCAGGAAAGATGTGGTCGAAGCCCACATCAAAGCGGAGTCAGACATCGGCGTAAATTTACAAACCGATGTCGGAAAAGGGTTAAAGTGAGTTAGGATGGTGATTTTGGAGGACCTGACATGTTCTCCTTAAAACTGCAGAGAGGCAAACAAGAAGCCGATATACAGTGCATATGTCCACTTGGTGTCCTCCATGTGCCAAACTATTGTGCGTGTTGGTGGATGACACCACTGAAAGCAATACCTCTGTAATAGAACATTTAGAATATGATATGATGAAGACACAAAGTGGTGCATTATGGATCCCTACGGCACATCCTACAGATATATATCCCGGCAATATACAATAACCACATTACAGATCCCAGATGTCAAGGAGGGCAAATGGTGATCAGTGCTGCACCTAGTGATGTAATGCCAGCACCCGGTCACAAATTATATGCTTATTCTTACCGTGTATGAGGCAAGGGGATGGGTAGAGAGATGCAGAGGAAAGGGTCAAAAGTGTTACTCTGTTTCTGACAATGTGGGCACGTCAAGGACGACCTACAAGGAAAGAGTTAACAGTGAAAGCAATAGACGATGCATTAAAGGCGGAGATACGAGTATAACGTATTGCACACATAGAGGTTATAACATATAGGTTATCGAGAAAAAGGGAGGAAACAGGAGAGACTCCGCGCTGTACAATACCTATACTGTGCCTGGAAGAGCTCCTGCACAAAGGTCCCGCTGGTTGGAAAAGGTGGCCCCTCTCCGGTCAGATCTTCTTCCAGTGGTGGCTGCAAAATTAAAAGTATTTAATTCAGATGCTCCACTGTGTAAAGCTGCGATGAATGCAGGCAAAGGCTCATATAATCCATATGGACATGCGGCCCATCAAGTCAATGAATGATCCAGTTAGTTGCTTGGGGAAGTCCTTGCAGTAAAACCTGTAATGCAACTTTAATCAAACCCTGTGCAGCTAAAATTGCAGAGAGGCAGACCCTTGCCAGCAAAAAGAGCTACTTTAATCATTCTAGTCGGGCGTCATCTCAAGCTCTAAAAAGGTACAATCCCATGCACACACCATAGCCATGAGTACAGAGACTATATGGCCTTTATTTTCTCTGCAGCAGAACCGTTAACCCCTTCCTAACATTGAAGTACTGGCGCTTCCTATGTAGGGTGCATGGATGCGACATATGTACGTACAGGTGATGGGCCATTACATATCTCCTGTGGTTCTAGACCCTCAAAGCTGATGATTTTCTATTTCCATATCTCGTAGCAGAGATATTGGTGACGGTCACATACGCCCTGCAGATATAATTATTACATACAGCACATTTGTTAAAGTTGGCAGTAATTACACACCCGGGGCTTGTGCTTGACGAGGATATTCAGGTCTTCATGCACCCTATCCAGAAGCCACAGCAGAAACTCCTGGGCATCGTGCTGGGAGGTGCCTCGATACTGTAGGGCATTCCTGGATACCACCGTCTGAGGGCAAAGAAAAAAAAGGAAATGGTCAATGAATGAAGCATAGGAGGTTGTAGTTATATAAAGGGAAGGGTTAGAACTGCAAAAATAAGTCTGCAGGTAAACAGAGGGATAGACACACGAGTGCAATAAAGTGAACAAGAAATGAAGAGTGCACAAAATTTTGTTTAACCCATTTTGCTAAACTGGAGATCTACAGTCTGTCTATCTGGTGCAAAGATAAAGGCAAAAGAACGAAAGAGAGAGGGCGGGCGCCAACGCCAGAAAGGGCGAGAGGGCGGGCGCCAACGCCAGAAAGGGCGAGAGGGCGGGCGCCAACGCCAGAAAGGGCGGGCGCCAACGCCAGAAAGGGCGGGCGCCAACGCCAGAAAGGGCGGGCGCCAACGCCAGAAAGAGCGGGCGCCAACGCCAGAAAGAGCGGGCGCCAACGCCAGAAAGAGCGAGAGGGCGGGCGCCAACGCCAGAAAGAGCGAGAGGGCGGGCGCCAACGCCAGAAAGAGCGAGAGGGCGGGCGACAGCCAGAAAGAGCGAGAGGGCGGGCGACAGCCAGAAAGAGCGAGAGGGCGAGCGACAGCCAGAAAGAGCGAGAGCGCAAGCGCCAGCCAGAAAGAGCGAGAGCGCAAGCGCCAGCCAGAAAGAGCGAGAGGGCGCAAGCGCCAGCCAGGAAGAGCGAGAGGGCGCGCGCCAGCCAGAAAGAGCGAGAGGGCGCAACAGCACGCAAGCAAATAAAGGCGCATGCAAGCAAGAAAGAGCGTGTGAGACAGCTAGCAAGAAAAAGTGAAAAAGCAAGAGAGCAACAAACAAGGTGGTCTGCCAGGTATTGGAGATCCATGCTTTATTTTAAAGGTAACTGTAGCGAGAAAGCATCTTTTGGTATACATTAATATTCTGGGCACTCTGCTTTTAAGCTTCTTTCCTATTTAACACCAGTCTAACAGCGCACCTCGGTCTGATGAGGAGAACACTTTACACTTGATGACTGTGGAGACTGAAGGCTTCGCCCCTGACGATTAGGGCACACAAAGCCCAGCCTGGCACACAAGCAAAGTAGCAAAACCACATTAAATAAACATAAATAAATGACAAACATACAAAGTGCCGGCATCACTCTCCAAGAGTTTTGAAATGGGAATGATTAGCTGGAGATAGAAGTATAGAGGACCCAGGAGAATCTTAAATGAGTCTTATCACCGTTTCCATGACAGCGAAGCTCTGCCTGGCAGTGTTCACACTGGCATCAGAAAGGAAGGGCCCTTCTGAGACGGTAATTGTGGGTTGTCAGTGTGGTGTCCGACAGCCATGTCCTTTGCAGCCAAATGCTTTTAAGTGCAAACATCCCACGGCCTGTTCTGCCGGCGGCACTTAACGGCTGAATTGCTACGCGATCACAGATTCCCGCATCAAGGGCAATCTCCGTGGTCAAGTTTTACATATCCTTTTGCAGATAAAACACCCAGTGATTACTGGTATAACGACTGAGAGGCGGCATTATCTGGCAGAACAAAAAAGCGCACTTCTTGTAACTACAAAGTCTAAGATCCTGTTGAGCGCGCACCACCGTACACATTACAGAAGGGACATACACAAGACCAAAGGCAGCCGCTCAGCCCATAGCACACTTACTGTTTAGGGCTTTAATAATAATTTTATTTCTATAGCGCCAACATATTTTGCAGCACTTTACATTTCCATAAATGTAAATACATTTCCATAAGCAAATATTTGAAGAAATCAATAAAAATATCTCCGCTGCCTGAGCCATCACAACTGACGAAATCTATGGAAACTTCTCCATCCCTCTGACACCTATTTGGGGAACTATTGACATTAAATACGGAATTCAACTGGACAGGACCTTGGGCAGGACAGAGCATGAAAGTATAGACTTGTCTGTGAGCTGCTCTCAGCCAGTCAGCATTAGCGACAACACTCCCAAAGATGCTGATTGGCTAAGAATATGTAAGCGGCATCTCTCTCCTTACCCAGCTCCTTCCAACCCACAAGTTCTTTTCAGCTGGATGCAGGCGCAGTACACAATTATGCTTTAACTCCTTCTAATCTAAGGCTTTTTAAAGTAGTTTTACAAAAGTATTTTTTGGGTTATCTAGGAAATGTCACTTCTGCGTCAGGAAGCGAAATGCTCTAGTGACTTTGCTTCGAAGGCCTTAACGTCTATAAGGTATCAACAGGTCTATGTGACCGGCAGGATAACCCCTTCAAAAAATTAAACAAGCTGCAGAAAAAAAGGGCTGTAAAATAAAAATAAAACATGGCCTGAAAATCCCCCTGCAGCTCCAGAACCGATCCAATACAGCGAGGAGCTCCACATGTCCTGCAAGGGACAACCAAGGGCAGCGATCGACTGCAGCAGCCACGAAAAAAAGCTGTTTAACGACCTCTACATAGATGATTGTCACTGCTTTATGTGCAAAGATCTCCATGCTAGGGTGTGTTCAAACGTTGAGCATTTGCAATGGATGCGTCTGTACTAATAATGCACAACTTGGCAGAAATTACAGCAGATTGCAACACACGCTTTGTTTTCCTTTAAAAAGATGTACAGTACAGAGCAATAGTTTGGACACACCTTCTCAAAGAGTTTTCTTTATTTTCATGACTATGAAAATTGTAGATTCACTCTGAAGGCATCAAAACAATGAATTACCACATGTGGAATTATGAAATTAACAAAAAAGTGTGAAACAACTGAAAATATGTCTTATATTCTAGGTTCTTCAAAGTAGCCACCTTTTGCTTTGATTTCTGCTTTGCACACTTTGCATTCTCTTGATGAGCTTCAAGAGGTAGTCACCGGAAATGGTTTTCACTTCACAGGTGTGCCCTGTCAGGTTTCATAAGTGGGATTTCTTGCCTTATAAATGGGGTTGGGACCATCAGTTGTGTTGTGCAGAAGTCTGGTGGATACACAGCTGATAGTCCTACTGAATAGACTGTTAGATTTTGTATTATGGCAAGAAAAAAATCAGCTATGTAAAGAAAAAAAGAGTGGCCAGAAATGAAGGTCAGTCAGTCCGAAAAATTGGGAAAACTTTGAAAGTGTCCCCAAGTACAGTGGCAAAAACCATCAAGCTCTACAAAGAAACTGGCTCACATGAGGACCGCCCCAGGAAAGGAAGACCAAGAGTCACCTCTGCTGCGGAGGATAAGTTCATCCGAGTCACCAGCCTCAGAAATCGCAGGTTAACAGCAGCTCAGATTAGCGACCAGGTCAATGCCACACAGAGTTCTAGCAGCAGACACATCTCTACAACAACTGTTAAGAGGAGACTTTGTGCAGCAGGCCTTCATGGTAAAATAGCTGCTAGGAAACTACTGCTAAGGACAGGCAACAAGCAGAAGAGACTTGTTTGGGCTAAACAACACAAGGAATGGACATTAGACCAGTGGAAATCTGTGCTTTGGTCTGATGAGTCCAAATTTGAGATCTTTGGTTCCAACCACCGTGTGTTGATGTGACGCAGAAAAAGTGAACGGATGGACTCTACATGGCTGGTTCCCACCGTTAAGCATGGAGGAGGAGGTGTGATGGTGTGGGGGTGCTTTGCTGGTGACACTGTTGGGGATTTATTCAAAATTGAAGGCATACTGAACCAGCATGTGCTACCACAGCATCTTGCAGCGGCATGCTATTCCATCCGGTTTGTGTTTAGTTGGACCATCGTTTATTTTTCAACAGGACAATGACCCCCAAACACCTCCAGGCTGTGTAAGGGCTATTTGACCAAGAAGGAGAGTGATGGGGTGCTACGCCAGATGACCTGGCCTCCACAGTCACCAGACCTAAACCCAATCGAGATGGTTTGGGGGGAGCTGGACCGCAGAGTGAAGGCAAAAGGGCCAACAAGTGCTAAGCATCTATGGGAACTCCTTCAATACTGTTGGAAGACATTTCCAGTGACTACCTCTTGAAGGTCATCAAGAGAATGCCAAGAGTGTGCAAAGCAGTAATCAAAGCAAAAGGTGGCTACTTTGAAGAACCTAGAATATAAGACATATTTTCAGTTGTTTCACATTTTGTTGTTAATGATATAATTCCACATGTGGTAATTCATTGTCTTGATGCCTTCAGAGTGAATCAACAATTTTCAAAGTCATGAAAATAAAGAAAACTCTTTGAATGAGAAGGTGTGTCCAAACTTTTGGTCTGTACTGTATATGCCATTCAAGTTGTAAGAAGCGGTGGTGGGTGCAGGCGGGAGGGATCACGATCCTGTAGACATCGCTGCTTGCTCCTGCAGGACATAAGGGAAGCCGATATTTCTCCTCGGAGGTCACGGCTTTAATTAAAGCAATCAGAGGTGATCACCGGACAATCTGTTTCTGAACAACGTGTCGAAATGTAATCAGGTAAAGTCAAGAGCCCGACCTCTACCGTAGAAATATTCTCAAGATGTCGAGGGATGTCATAAATGGCTACGTCACAAGGGTGCAGATGAGGGGCAAAGACAAAGGGGTCTAATCCCACAGATATGGTAATAGTACTGTGGTAGAGAAAATAGGAAAGAGCATCTCTAGGCCCCTCCTGACATCGCCATTTTAATAAATAGCTGTGGAAATAATTTTGGAGCATCTTTAGTTATAAATCTACTGTGCGATGTAGAGTGCATGTAAAAGTTTTTGCACCCCTGGTCAAAGTTAGTTAATGTGAATAATTAAGCAATTTGAAGATGAAATGATTTCTAAAAGGCCTAAAGTTAAGACACATTTCATTTGTATTTTAGAAAAAAAACATTGTAATTTTAAAAATTACAAAAAAGTAAAGCAGGCCGATGCAAAAGTTTGGGCACCCTTGGGATGTGTGCTCAGATAAGGTTTGAAACCTTGGTCAAAGTTAATTAGGTTAGGTCTATGACTTGTTCACCATCCTTGTCAGGAAAGGTCAGGTGATGCGCATTTCCCAGGTTTACAAAAACCCAGCCTCCTCTGAAATTGTGCCAAAAAACAGAATCCATGGGTTCATCTAAGCAGCTGCATAGCACTCTGAAAATGAAAACGGTGGAGCCCTACTAAGCAGGCGGCTATAGGATAGCAAAGTGTTTTCAAATTGCCCTGTATATAAGAAATAAACGTTAACAGGAAAAGTGGAGGTCAAGATAATATTAGGAAGACCAAGCAAAATTTCAGTGAGCTGCTTGTGGTATTGCTAGCCAGGTATTCCTCTGGTACATAAAAGAATGGATATCCTTTGTTGAATCACACAGCCCAGCTAATTAAAGGGAATCTGTCAGAAGTTTTTTTGTTATGTAATGTGAAGACAGCGTGCTGTAGGGGTTTAAAACAGGTTTTAGGAATGCCTCTCTTATCAAGCTCTGTGCTGTTGTTTACTTGCAATGATTGTTTTAGCACCAGGAGCTTATCATTGCTGGACTAGTGCCTGGTAGTCCAACTCCACCCCCTCCTGTAATAAGCTCTCCTCACTTTCTCCCTGCACAGTCATCACTAGGAACCATGTGTGCATAGCGATGACTTTGCCGGAAAAAAGTGGGGATAGCACCTTATCGGCACGCACAACGGAGGTCACAGTGACTCGCCTGTGCAGAAGATAGATCCCTGAGTGCAGTGCCCACAGAAAGAAGGATGAGGTACATATTTCTGAGGGAGTGCGGGATTCCGGGGATACAATTGACGAACATGGCTCGGTGGTAAGTATTACAATGAAAACAGAAAGCAGTGATTTGTTCCAGGCACCGCATGCCCCAGAGCAAAGACAGAATATTACTTTTCCCTACAACAAGACTGTTAATATGAGGCATGCAGGTAGGACTAGTGTAACATTCCTATTACCCGTATGCCCATATTAATAGGTCATATACATCCTGGGGTGTATAATAGGTACATACGTCCCGGGGTGTGACAGGTTCCCTTTAACGGCAACCGGATCCATAATGATGTACCCATTAAACAAATACCTGCAACTTATGATTATTTTTATTTGGAATCTACTGCATTATTCTGTCTTTTTTATGGTATAGTATGCTGGGCAGACACAATAAAAGGACTCTCTTTTAGCCCCCATCTAACAAAAGTCCCCTATGGAAATGTTAAGCGCACACATAAGGAGCTTCACTGGCGTATGTGCCAAATGCAAGCCACGCTCATGGCACATTTTGCAGAGAAAGACTCCTGAAATACACTCTGAACGTGTCCAATTCTGACACATACTAGAAATGGCCTTTTGCCTTCTCTCACCAGTACATGTCATTATTCTAGATAAACCAGTGAAGAATAGGGTGGTACACTACTTTACATCTTCCTGCAGTTAAACACTAATATCATGGGCTTCCCAACAGCCTTTTTATGTTACCATTAAAAGGATGTGACATAAGAAAACAAGAAAAAAGCTCATGCCCATAATCAAGGCGCACCTCTATTATATAAAAAATAATGACACTTTATTGAACAGCAATTTGTGCATACAGCAAAAACACACAGTGTTAAAAACATTTAAAATACATAGAGGACCTATAACAAATCATGCCTTACCATAAAGGCCATGACTGCCCACACCTAATAATCTCCCAAAAGCAAGCCACCATGGGTGGTAAGGCACAGAAAACTATATGAATGTTTTACAATAATAAACTATTTATTGGTAACCATAGAAAACCCTTATAGCTAATATACTGTATCCATACCAGTAACAATTACTTTTGGGAGATTATTAGGTGTGGGCAATCATGGCCTTTACAGTAAGGCATGATTTGTTATAGGTCCTCTATGCATTTTAAATGTTTTTAACACTGTGTGTTTTTGCTGTTTGCACAAATTGCTGTTCAATAAAGTGTCATTATTTTTTATATAATAGAGGTGCTCCTTGATTATGGGCATGAGCTTTTTTCCTGTTTTCTTATGTCATGTCTTTTGCAGGCCCTTAGTGAGCCCTTTCGTCTTGAAATGTATTAGTGGTGCCCTCCATTCTTTCTATATTTATCCATTAAAGGGATGTGATTCTAGGCCGGGGGTGCCGGATGTCTGACAGTGGCTAAAAAGCATATGTCATATAGGTAACTTAATCTGATGGGACGAGCAAGCAGAACCGGATTCTGGCAGACACACAACTATATTTTTAGGTGTATCGTGTGGATGATAATACAAATGTCTACTGCCACACCCGGCACCGCAGTACCTTGTATTCAACCCTCAACCAGGGGATTATTAATGGGGTCTGTACCGATGAGATGACAGCACAACGATGCAAAGAAATTGGACAGGTGCTGAGCAAACAATAGAATCACTGCGGGGAAAGTCTGACAAACCAGTAACAAGATCTCACCCGGCAGCTGACACGTCACAATCATTACTTCATCATCTACTATGACTTTCCAGGAATGGACTAAATGCATAACAACAAGGTTCCCCCTTGTAATAACTCACTGGAGTAGTAGTCTCCAACCTGTGCTCTCCAGCTGTCACTACACTACAACCCCCAGGATCCTCGTAGCATCCTGTGGATTTCTGTAAAATTGGTTTAATAAGGAATAGATCCTCTTCAAACCAACAAAGCAGCTCTGACCCACCGAGGCCCGGACTCCACAAGACCCGGGAAGGAGTCCTGTGCTATCTGCCATCAGGACATTAGCAGCAGATCGTATAAGTTTACAAGTTGCAGGATTTGAGATGTGGGATTTTTTTTTTTTTTGTACGAGATCCCACTTTCATATTCCTGAAGAATTTATGCAGTGTGAAAGGGTCAATAATCGGCTAAAAAAGCCGCTGCCATTAGCCTACATGAAGGGATGTGCTGGGTCTATACCATGATTAGGCAGGTGGTACTGGTCACATCTACATGAACACCTGGACACTGCACCGTCACACAGCCGCCACTGGCTTGTCTTCTTCCCATAGAGCATACTGATGCTGTGTATTTCTCTGGAAAGTGATGAACATGAGATGAGTCAAGGCCACATTTTACATTGCTTCATTATATAATTCTGATGCTCACGTGCCCATTGTATGCATCTCCAATGGGCGACATGGTAGGGAGTTTAGATTGTATTGATAAAATCTCTAAAGCTCTCTGGAATATGTTGGCGCTATATAAAGCATAATAAAAATGGAAGCTACGACCCAGTAATCACAATTCGGTCCCTGTCAAAGTTACTCACTTGCTGATTAATATACCTCCACCTTTTTACATGTGCAATTTCCACTACAAAATCATTAATCACCCGTCAGCGGTTGTAATGTTATAGCAGATCAACGTTTGTTAAATCCATGCTGCAGGGAAATAGTGACGGGCAACAATTGCAGGAGCATTTTCCTTACAAAAAAGAAAGTGACAATCAGGGCCATCCTATAACCGCACCTGTAGAGTCTGGATGGACACTGCACTCCTCAGCTGATACAATGCACAAAACCACCATCTATCTATGAATATGTATGCGATCTGTACCAGGCGGCCACATTCCTCCTGCCTCACAGATTATCCAGCGGCCTCCATTACGAGAACGTCTCAGTACTAAATAATCACATGCTGGGTTACACCCAGTATACAAGTAGCCCGAGGTGACAGTCAGCAAGCTGGAGCAGGAGTCTTGTTGGCTCCCAGACTCACTACACTGTACTAGTATGGTTTATGCAGGAAGCGGCAGCAGGCAGGGCACAGGTTTCGCTCCTTCCTCCGCACAGAGCACATTCCTCATTAATTCACAGCAGTCGACATCAGATCAGGACAAATCCCCAGAACGTCACCATGAGCGGGATGGGCACAGCACAGTGCCAGCCATATACAGGGGATGAGACGCACGCATTTTGGGAGTAGTGTTAGTGGATACTGAATCTGCAGGATTCTCTGAGATTGCTTTATTACCCGAAAGAATATGGCCCTAACTGAAAAACAAACTAAGGGGGCAACGGTACCCAGCACAGCAATCTCTAAGTGCTGCAATGCCTAGTAGTAATAAATAATTACCATATCTTTATTTTTATATAGCGCTAACATATTCCGCAGCGCTTTACAGTATGCACACATCATCATCACTGTCCCCAATGGCGCTCACAATCTAAATTCCCTATCAGTATGTCTTTGGAGTGTGGGAGGAAACTGGAGAACCCGAAGGAAACCCACACAACCATGGGGAGAACATACAAACTCCTTGCAGATGTTGTCTTTGGTGGGATTTGAAGCCAGGACCCCAGCGTTGCAAGGCTGCAGTGTTAACCACTGAGCCACCGTGCTGCCCCTACTGAAGCACAGGGGGAGCCGCACATGCAAGGCTACGAGGTACTGCACTGAACAGCACCTTGTGCCACTCAGTGCAGTACCTGTTAGCCTTGCATGTGCGGCTCTCGCCCTGAAGATTCCACCAAACTGACATTTTTCTTATAAATTTACTTCCAAAATATGCTTTTTAGGACATAAGCATACAAGTGGCACGGCTGTCAAAAAGTAAAAATAAGTGAACATATACACAGCAGCAACGTCAACACAACTTGTGCATGTGTTCAGTCTTTTCAAGCCGCCCGAAGAATGAAGGTTACTTCTCTGAACCACTGTGTTTTCTGAACCCTTAGGCTGTGTGACCACGTAAGTGGGTTTTTTTCGTGTTTTTACCGGCAAAAACGCTTAAAAGAAGCATCCCATTCATTTTAATGCATTCTGCACTTTTTGTGCATATTGATGTGATTTTTTTCCCGCGAAAAAAAACGCATGGCGGTAAAAAACGCAGCATGCTCTTTAATTTTGCGGAAAAGTCCGCGTTTTTAGCTATTTTCTATGAGTCTGGGGACGCGCAGAAAAAACGCGTGGAAAAAAAAAAGCGCATTTTCTGGGAAGGAGTCTGGTTTTCATGCAGAAATTTTCTGCATACGTGGGCTCATAGCCTAATAAGAATCAACCAAAGACAGCAGTGTATGGTGAAGACTGTTGAGTAGTATGTTCACTTTTAGTGTCCCTTGATCAGGGAGAACACGTGTGCACGTATCCTAAGGAACACCCGGCTTTCTGCCCTGCTGCAGCAACACAGATCAGACACACCACAGCTACGGGTTTTGACTGCCATTTCTGCTCTTCCACTCCCTACTCTCAGCGTCAGACTATACTCACAGAGCATTCAAAAAGGATGAGTTTTTCAAGCAAAAACTACTTAATGAAATTCATACTTTGAGACGTTTTTGGAGGAGATTTTTGTTTTCTTTTCTGCAGCCTTTGGACAGTGCCTAGTTTGGAGTGAATGCTGTCAGGATCTGCTTCAAACAAATGATGTTGTTTATTTATTTTCAGAAAAAAAACACTAGAAAAAAAAAAAAATCACAGAAGAACTGCAAAGTGGATTTCTGAAGGAAATTAATAGGAAAAGTTTTCCAATCCATTTTGGAAATTAATTTGAAAAGGATTTTGGAGCAGATCCACTCCAAAACCAATCCTAAAAAAAACTCTTGAGTGCACATAGCCTCAGAGATACCAGAGGGGAGCAGGAGAGGGTGTACAGCCATGGCCAAAAGTTTTGAGAATGACACAAATATTATATTTTCACATGATCTGCTGGCCTCTGGTTTTTATGTGTGTTTGTCAGATGTTTTTATCACATACAGAAATATAATTGCAATCATATTATGAGTAACAAAAGGTTATATTGACAGTTAGAATGAGTTAATGCAGCAAGTCAATATTTGCAGTGTTGACCCTTCTTCTTCAGGACCTCAGCAATTCTCCCTGGCATGCTCTCAATCAACTTCTGGATCAAATCCTGACTGATAGCAGTCCATTCTTGCAAAATCAATGCTTTTATTTTGTCTGAATTTGAAGGTTTTTGTTTGTCCACCCGTCTCTTGATGATTGACCACAAGTTCTCAATGGGATTAATATCTGGGGAGTTTCCAGGCCATGGTCCCAAAATCTCTATGTTTTGTTCCCTGAGCCATTTAGTTATCACCTTTGCTTTATGGCAAGGTGCTCCATCATGATGAAAAAGGCATTGTTGATCGCCAAACTGCTCTTGGACGGCTGGGAGAAGTTGCTCTTGGAGGACATTCTGGTACCATTCTTTATTCATGGCTGTGTTTTTAGGCAAGACTGAGAGAGAGCCCATTCCCTTGGCTGAGAAGCAACCCCACACATGAATGGTTTCAGGATGCTTGACAGTTGGCATGAGACAAGACTGGTGGTAGCGCTCACCTGGTCTTCTCCGAATAAGCCGTTTTCCAGATGTCCCAAACAATCAAAAAGGGGATTCATCAGAGAAAATGACTTTACCACAAGTCCTCAGCAGTCCACTCCCTGTACCTCTTGCAGAATATCAGTCTGTCCATGATGTTTTTTCTGGAGAGAAGTGGCTTCTTTGCTGCCCTCCTTGAGACCAGGCCTTGCTCCAAGAGTCTCCGCCTCACAGTGCGTACAGATGCACTCACACCTGCCTGCTGCCATTCCTGAGCAAGCTCTGCACTGCTGGTAGCCCGATCCCGCAGCTGAAACACTTTTAAGAGATGGTCCTGGCGCTTGCTGGTCTTTCTTGGGCGCCCTGGAGCCTTTTTGGCAACAAGGGAACCTCTCTCCTTGAAGTTCTTGATGATGCGATAGATTGTTGACTGTGGTGCAATCTTTCTAGCTGCGATACTCTTCCGTGTTAGGCCATTTTTGTGCAGTGCAATGATGACTGCACGTGTTTCTTTAGAGATAACCATGGTTAACAGAAGAGAAACAATGATGCCAAGCACCAGCCTCCTTTTAAAGTGTCCAGTGGTGTCATTCTTACTTAATCATGACAGATTGATCTCCAGCCCTGTCCTCATCAACACCCACACCTGTGTTAATGGAGCAATCACTGAAACGATGTTAGCTGGTCCTTTTAAGGCAGGGCTGCAACGATGTTGAAATGTGTTTTGGGGGATAAAGTTAATTTTCTAGGCAAATATTGACTTTGCAAGTAATTGCTGTTAAGCTGATCACTCTTAATAACATTCTGGAGTATATGCAAATTGCCATTAGAAAAAATGAAGCAGTAGACTTTGTAAAAATTAATATTTGTGTCATTCTCTAAACTTTTGGCCATGACTGTATATGGCACATCGGAGAGTGGGAGAACCATTCAAGTGTTCAGAGAAGGCTGAAGATAGTAACCCTGTGTGATCCATCCTTCCTATCAGTGAGGAGAAAGAGGGGAGAACGTCTGAAGACTTCAGGGTGGAGGAACCACACACCCCTCACCACCACTGTGTCAGTACAAGGGAGAGGAGATCTCTCAATGGCTATAGAGCTGGGGGGAAATCAGTGCAGACATGAAGCTGTGCTGACAGATGAGAGCGAGCGAAGGCAACAGCATCCAGGACACACATACCTCATATCCAGCATGTATTACTGAAATGGAGCAAGTTACAATCTGCATATCAGGAAGGGCTGAAAACGAATGAAGTTATTGAGATTGCAGACAGATGTAAAAGAAACTACTTACATTATCTAAACATAATTTCTCCCATTTATAAGGCATCGATAGCCTGTACCAGGCTGAAGTAATAAAGGCCATTACCGCTTCAAAGAAAGAACATATCGCTAGAAATAGAATGTGTCATCAATTTAAACCTGAAATTGTAGCGGCTGTCTCGCTCATTCAGCGCATTACCTTCTTCACTGTTTTCTACTGCCCTGACCACCCCGAGTGCACGCACAGACGGGGAGGCCGCAGTACTAAAGCATCGCTACGTTATAGACCTCAGATCCCACTGATACAGTGATGGGACTTCCAAGCTATTATTCCATTACTTCAGGAGACGGGAATACCCTTTTAAAATTTGAGTCTCCAAGAAGTCCAACTCTTGGATATTCCTTACACCAGAGAGAAATAATCCCCAGTAGTCAGGTACCAAAATACGTCCACTGATGCTATGTGCTGTAATGGGGCTTAGACAGATGTCGGGGAGAACCCAGTGATATTTGAAAACATCCCCAAAACCATAGAAAAAAAATGGATTCACTCCTGGTATTATAATGCTGATATCTACTGGTGATCGGGGGCTTTATAAATAAGTGTCTCTCCAGGCTGAACTCGTTGATAACAGAAAGCAACAGATTTGATTTAACAGGATAACTACACATGACACAGTAGATTCAGAGCACCAGATCACCCCATAATCCATGTGACACCTCCAAGGAATCAGAAGTCCAAGCACAGATTGAGAGAGATGGGAGATGCTGGGAATTGTAGTACCATGGGGGTTGGGTAATAGGATTCATGGTTCTTCTAAGGAAGGAGGACAATAAGACTACAGCAACGTAGGTTGGTGATGTTGAGACTTGTAGTGACACAGGTCAGTGATGTTGGGGCTTATAGTGATGATGTTGGGGTTTGTAGCGATCATGTTGTGGCTTGCAGTGATGCAGGACAGTGATGTGATGCTGGGGCTCGCAGTGACAGGTCGGTGATGTTGGAGCTTGCAGTGACATTGGTTGGTGATGATGGGGCTTGTAGTGATGATAATGGGGCTTGCAGTGACGGGTCGGTGATATTGTTGGGGCTTGCAGTGACAGGTCGGTGATGTTGGGGCTGTAGTGATGCTGGAGCTTGCAGTAACAGGTCGGTGATAATGGGATTTGCAGTGATGATGTTGGGGCTTGCAATGACAGGTTGGTGATGTTGGGGCTTGCAGTGACATTAGTCGGTGATGTTGGACTTGTAGGGATGATGTTGGAGACTGCAGTGACAGGTCGGTCATGTTGGGGACTGCATTGATGGGATGTTGGGGCTTGCAGTGACATTGGTCAGTGACGTTGGGGCTTGCAGTGACAGATTGGAGATGTTGTGGCTTGCAGTGACATTGGTCGGTGACGTTGGGGCTTGCAGAGACATTGGTCCGTGACGTTGGGGCTTGCAGAGACATTGGTCCGTGACGTTGGGGCTTGCAGAGACATTGGTCCGTGACGTTGGGGCTTGCAGAGACATTGGTCCGTGACGTTGGGGCTTGCAGAGACATTGGTCCGTGACGTTGGGGCTTGCAGAGACATTGGTCCGTGACGTTGGGGCTTGCAGAGACATTGGTCCGTGACGTTGGGGCTTGCAGAGACATTGGTCCGTGACGTTGGGGCTTGCAGAGACATTGGTCCGTGACGTTGGGGCTTGCAGAGACATTGGTCCGTGACGTTGGGGCTTGCAGAGACATTGGTCCGTGACGTTGGGGCTTGCAGAGACATTGGTCCGTGACGTTGGGGCTTGCAGAGACATTGGTCCGTGACGTTGGGGCTTGCAGAGACATTGGTCCGTGACGTTGGGGCTTGCAGAGACATTGGTCCGTGACGTTGGGGCTTGCAGAGACATTGGTCCGTGACGTTGGGGCTTGCAGAGACATTGGTCCGTGACGTTGGGGCTTGCAGAGACATTGGTCCGTGACGTTGGGGCTTGCAGAGACATTGGTCCGTGACGTTGGGGCTTGCAGAGACATTGGTCCGTGACGTTGGGGCTTGCAGAGACATTGGTCCGTGACGTTGGGGCTTGCAGAGACATTGGTCCGTGACGTTGGGGCTTGCAGAGACATTGGTCCGTGACGTTGGGGCTTGCAGAGACATTGGTCCGTGACGTTGGGGCTTGCAGAGACATTGGTCCGTGACGTTGGGGCTTGCAGAGACATTGGTCCGTGACGTTGGGGCTTGCAGAGACATTGGTCCGTGACGTTGGGGCTTGCAGAGACATTGGTCCGTGACGTTGGGGCTTGCAGAGACATTGGTCCGTGACGTTGGGGCTTGCAGAGACATTGGTCCGTGACGTTGGGGCTTGCAGAGACATTGGTCCGTGACGTTGGGGCTTGCAGAGACATTGGTCCGTGACGTTGGGGCTTGCAGAGACATTGGTCCGTGACGTTGGGGCTTGCAGAGACATTGGTCCGTGACGTTGGGGCTTGCAGAGACATTGGTCCGTGACGTTGGGGCTTGCAGAGACATTGGTCCGTGACGTTGGGGCTTGCAGAGACATTGGTCCGTGACGTTGGGGCTTGCAGAGACATTGGTCCGTGACGTTGGGGCTTGCAGAGACATTGGTCCGTGACGTTGGGGCTTGCAGAGACATTGGTCCGTGACGTTGGGGCTTGCAGAGACATTGGTCCGTGACGTTGGGGCTTGCAGAGACATTGGTCCGTGACGTTGGGGCTTGCAGAGACATTGGTCCGTGACGTTGGGGCTTGCAGAGACATTGGTCCGTGACGTTGGGGCTTGCAGAGACATTGGTCCGTGACGTTGGGGCTTGCAGAGACATTGGTCCGTGACGTTGGGGCTTGCAGAGACATTGGTCCGTGACGTTGGGGCTTGCAGAGACATTGGTCCGTGACGTTGGGGCTTGCAGAGACATTGGTCCGTGACGTTGGGGCTTGCAGAGACATTGGTCCGTGACGTTGGGGCTTGCAGAGACATTGGTCCGTGACGTTGGGGCTTGCAGAGACATTGGTCCGTGACGTTGGGGCTTGCAGAGACATTGGTCCGTGACGTTGGGGCTTGCAGAGACATTGGTCCGTGACGTTGGGGCTTGCAGAGACATTGGTCCGTGACGTTGGGGCTTGCAGAGACATTGGTCCGTGACGTTGGGGCTTGCAGAGACATTGGTCCGTGACGTTGGGGCTTGCAGAGACATTGGTCCGTGACGTTGGGGCTTGCAGTGACATTGGTCCGTGACGTTGGGGCTTGCAGTGACATTGGTCCGTGACGTTGGGGCTTGCAGTGACATTGGTCCGTGACGTTGGGGCTTGCAGTGACATTGGTCCGTGACGTTGGGGCTTGCAGTGACATTGGTCCGTGACGTTGGGGCTTGCAGTGACATTGGTCCGTGACGTTGGGGCTTGCAGTGACATTGGTCCGTGACGTTGGGGCTTGCAGTGACATTGGTCCGTGACGTTGGGGCTTGCAGTGACATTGGTCCGTGACGTTGGGGCTTGCAGTGACATTGGTCCGTGACGTTGGGGCTTGCAGTGACATTGGTCCGTGACGTTGGGGCTTGCAGTGACATTGGTCCGTGACGTTGGGGCTTGCAGTGACATTGGTCCGTGACGTTGGGGCTTGCAGTGACATTGGTCCGTGACGTTGGGGCTTGAATTGACATTGGTTGGTGATGTTGGGGCTTGCAGTGACATTGGTCAGTGACTGCAGTGATGAGATGTTGGGGCTTGCTGTGACATTGGTCGGTGACTGCAGCGATGGGATGTTGGGGCTTGCAGTGACATTGGTCGGAGACGTTGGGGCTTGCAGTGATGGGATGGGGCTTGAAGTGACAGGTTAGTGATGTTGGGGCTTGCGGTGACATTGGTCGGTGACTGCAGTGATGGGATGTTGAGGCTTGCAGTGACATTGGTCGGAGACATTGGGGCTTGCAGTGACATTGGTCGGTGACGTTGGGGCTTGCAGTGACATTGGTCGGTGACGTTGGGGCTTGCAGTGACATTGGTCGGTGACGTTGGGGCTTGCAGTGACATTGGTCGGTGATGTTGGGGCTTGCAGTGACATTGGTCGGAGACGTTGGGGCTTGCAGTGATGGGATGGGGCTTGAAGTGACAGGTTAGTGATGTTGGGGCTTGCGGTGACATTGGTCGGTGACTGCAGTGATGGGATGTTGAGGCTTATAGTGACATTGGTCGGAGACATTGGGGCTTGCAGTGACATTGGTCGGTGACGTTGGGGCTTGCAGTGACATTGGTCGGAGACATTGGGGCTTGCAGTGACATTGGTCGGTGATGTTGGGGCTTGCAGTGACATTGGTAGGAGACGTTGGGACTTGCAGTGATGGGATGGGGCTTGCAGTGACAGTTTGGTGATGTTGGGGCTTGCAGTGACATTGGTTGGTGATGTTGGGGATTGCAGCGACATTGGTCGGTGACTGCAGTGATGGGATGTTGAGGCTTGCAGTGACAGGTTGGTGATGTTGGGGCTTGCAGTGATGGGATGGGGCTTGCAGTGACACTGGTCGGGGATGTTGGGGCTTGCAGTGACACTGGTCGGGGATGTTGGGGCTTACAGCGACATTGGTCGGTGACTGCAGTGATGGGATGTTGAGGCTTGCAGTGACACTGGTCGGGGATGTTGGGGCTTGCAGTGATGGGATGGGGCTTGCAGTGACACTGGTCGGGGATGTTGGGGCTTGCAGTGACACTGGTCGGGGATGTTGGGGCTTGCAGTGACACTGGTCGGGGATGTTGGGGCTTGCAGTGACACTGGTCGGGGATGTTGGGGCTTGCAGTAGCAGGGGCGATCTCGCTGGGAGCAGTAGTCCCCACAGTGCCTGCAGCCCCTCTCACCTTGAACTCCCGGCTGTGCTGCGGGGTGTACTCCATGGTCCACAGGGACCGCAGCAGTTTGGCCAGCTGCTCGGTCACCTCCCCGCGGTCCGGGGTCCCCGGGCTGGGCAGGGGGCTCCCCGAGGCCTCGCTCTCCTTGTACTGCTCCAGCCCCAGGAACTCGGCGAACAGGTCGGTGTTGCTCAGGCACTGCAGCACGGCGTTCATGAAGCAGGTGTTCCCGTGGTTCTTGAGGCCGGACAGGCCGGGCAGGCGGCTGGGGCAGGGGAGCGGCGGCGGCGGTGGCAGCAGGTGCGGGGACTCCGGGGCCTGCGGCTGGGGGCGGGCGGGGGAGCCGCTCTTGTCCCGGGCGGCGGTGGTGGTGACGGCAGTAGCGGCGGCATCCTCCTGCTCATTACTGAGGTGGGACAAGGCGCTGAGCGTCCGCAGGAAGCGGCTCACTAACCCGCCGCGCCGCCAGAACAGCTTCTTCCCCAAGGAGACCTTCTTCTCCTTCCCGCCACCGGCCGCCGCCGGGGCAGCACCCGCCACCTGCGACATGAGCGCATTCCCCTCCGGGCCCCGGGGCTGCCAGTCACAGGGAGGTGCAGCGCTCACTTCCGGTCGGGGGGCACCCTGCTAAACTGTCCCCCCAGAGCGTGGACGGGACCAGATCTCAGACGCTCCTGGAACGGCTGATGACGTGAGTGTCACGTGGGCACAGAGCGGTCACATGACCCGCGTGTTTTCTTCCTCCTCAGTGGAGCGCATGGAGCTGTGCGGTCGGCGCCTCCGTGCCTGGCTGCAGGCGGTCGGCGCCTCCGTGCCTGGCTGCAGGCGGTCGGCGCCTCCGTGCCTGGCTGCAGGCGGTCGGTGCATGGACTGTGGGCCTTTCTTGCTTTTCTTCTAGACTTATTTTCTGTGCATTTGTATCAGGACTTAGTTTTTGAGCCACGAGCTGAAGTTTACGGTTAGCACTGTGGGATCCCCAGGACTTTCTGAGCCTTTTCATCCAATTTGTTTTTTACTAAAATCAAAAGTGACCAAAAAAACAGCAATTTTTTTCTCCTAATAAGAATCCGATAAAAATGATTTTTTTTTATTAGTTTGACCTAAGAATTACCTGGCATATATGGTGTTTGTCATATTCCGCCAAGTCCAGAAGCAACAACGGGTGAGCCGACGAATGAGGAAAAAGGGCTTTATTGACCACGCGTTTTGGGTTCTTCCTAAGGCTACTTTCACACATCCGTTTTTGCTCTTCCAGCGGCGTGCGGCGAAAAGCCGGAGTGCCGGAAGCGGCCCATAACGGATGCATCGGAGAGAGATGTGTCTGAAGTTCCGGCGCTCTGTTATGGGCATGATGAGTCGCACTGAGGATGAAACGAAGTCGCGCAGTGCTGAACGGGGTAAGGAGAGAGAGAGATCCGGGCATGCGCAGAGGGAAAATGCCGGAAAGCGCAAAAGCCTGATCCGGCGGCCGGAAGTCCTCATTCGCTTTCATTGTGACACCGTGCCGGGAGCGCCACATCCACGCTTCTCCGACTTTTTACACCGGACACAAAAACGTTACAGCTTTCGTTCTGTCCGGCCGCCGGGCACCATGTTTTCGTCGGATCCGGCAAAAAACAGAACAAACGCTGGCACATGCGGCGCGATCCGGCGCATGTTATGATCTATGAGAAAAAACCGCATCCGGCGGTAAAAAAAAAACGGATCCGTTTTAACACACACATGCCGGATCTCGCCTGACGGCGAAAACCAGATGTGTGAAAGAGGCCTAAGAGGCGCCGTCACCTAACATGGTGAGCAGGAACGACGATCCTCGGCTATCCCCCCGCAATCAGCGGGCAGCCTGGATAACCGGATGGAGCATTAGTGATCAGCAGTAACAAAACCGGGGAGAAACATGCAGATAATATAATTCTAGAAAATAATCAATTTAATGCCAGAACCTAAACTCTTATCTGATATATTCCCGATCCTTCCACAGCTCCATTATACAGCGGCTTTTCAACCTGGAAGGAGAGGGATGAGCGAGCTCAGGCCCAGCACAGTTTGGGTAAACGTTTATTTTTTTACGGACCACTCAATGGATCCTGGTGGTCTTCTCTTGTCTGATAACATTGGAACAAATACCAGTAACAGTCGCAAGAAACTAATTTATTAACCATGAATCCTATTGGATGATTAAACTTTGTGCGCTCTGACCCCTGAAGGGTTAAATGAAACCATTGAGAATGCTTATTAAATTGCTTTTCTGATACAATTTCCTAAAAATATAAGTAATATTATATTGATACTTTTTCTATATGTTTATCACATATGTTTAAGTTGCAAAAAAGTTTTCCTAGTTCGGATTACTTAGGTCGCATTCACACAGTGAGTACTTATAAGCCAAAACCAGGAGCAGGTGATAAATACAGGAGTGGTGACGCGTTTCTATTATATTTTTCCTCTGGATGTTCCACTAATGATTTTGACTTGCAAATACTGATGTAAAATACTGACCGTGTGAACGTGGCCTAATGCTCCATCCAGTTATCCATGTCAGCTAATTGTTGGTGGACATCCGATCATTATGTTATTCCTGTTCACCATATATGATCGTGCGTCTCCCTATTAGAACAACTCTGAAATGCGTTGTCACCATAGACTCCTTTTTTCCTCATTCATCTGGTTACATGTTTCTTCTGGCCTTGGTGGCAGCTGGAAAACACCACATATCGCAGATCTCTCTTCTACCTGTTCGCTATGTAATGCAACTGCGCTTTTTTTTTTTTTTTGTACCTGACAAAATAGAACAACTCTGAAACGCGTCGTCAATAAAGACCTCTTTTTCTGGTCACGTTGTTTCTTCTGAACTTGGCAGTGCCCCTAAAAAACACCATTTCTTCCATCTTCTCTTCTATCAAGGCTCGTGCCTTACCTGGTCAGGTTTCCGCAGGTGGAGCCGCGGCCACGATCACACCAGTTTTCAAGCCTTATGCAGGGTTTTACTTGCCTTTGCACCAGGGCTGTGGAGTCGGTAAGCCAAACCTGCGACTCGACTCCTCAATTTCCCTTACCACGACTCGGACTCCCACACATATTGCTTATATTTAAGTGAAAAATTTATTGTAGTACAATGTGAACCTCAGACATTTAATCATTTTTATGATCCAATAATCAAGATATTTAGATAGAACAGAATATATATTGGTGTACTACCCGGTTTTCATTCTTTTTGGTACAGATACGATATGGATAGACAGATATGGATAAATGGATAGATAGAGCAGATTTCTAATCTGCTTTTGCTATTGAAAACATCTATGAGCTCAAAAACCTTTCAGGTGATGCAGTTTTTTAAAAAGATGATCAGCTTTTGCAGCTGAAAAACGTATCCTCAAAAAACACAGGAAAAACGCTGTGTGTGAATGTAGCCTTAGATCAGGAATATAACAGCCATTTATAGGACATTTCATAACTTTCCCAAACTCCTATGAAAAAATATTCAGCACATCCTGCATTGAATTACTGTACCCAATTTATTATATATTTTAGGAGTCGGAGTCGGTCCATTTTATACCGACTCCGACTCCACCAAAATGAGCACCGACTCCGACTCCACAGCCCTGCTTTGCACAACCTTACAGGTGAGTAAGCTCAGTCGTATCCCACCGATTCCACACGTGGGGCGCCCCTGATTCTTTTTTTTTCTTTTTATTTATCATAGAATCGTAGAGTTGGAAGGGACCTCCTGGGCCATCTGGTCCAACCCCCTGCTCAAAGCAGGATTCGCTAAATCATACCAGTCAGATATCTGTCCAGCCTCTGTTTGAAGACTTCCATTGAAGAAGAACTCACCACTTCTCGTGGCAGCCTGTTCCACTCATTGATCACTCTAACTGTCAAAAAGTTTTTTCTAATATCTAATCTGTGTCTCCTCCCATTCAGTTTCACCCCATTGCTTCTAGTCTTTCCTTGTGCAAATGAGAATAAAGTTGATCCTTCTACAATGTGACAGCCCTTTAGATATTTGTAGACAGCTATTAAGTCTCCTCTCAGTCTTCTCTTTTGCAAACTAAACATTCCCAAATCCTGCAACCTTTCCTCATAAGACAGGGTTTGCAGACCGGTCACCATTCTGGTCGCTCTTTTCTGAACTTGCTCCAGTTTGTTGATGTCTTTTTTAAAATGTGGTGCCCAAAACTGGACACAATATTCCAGATGAGGTCTGACCAAAGAGGAGTAGAGGGAAATAATGACTTCACGTGATCTAGACTGTATGCTTCTGTTAATACATCCTAGAATTGCATTTGCCTTTTTTGCTGCTGCATCACACTGTTGACTCATATTCAGTCTGTGATCTATTAGTATACCCAAGTCTTTTTCACATGTGCTGTCACTTAGCCCTATTCCTCCCATTCTATATATGCTTTTTTCATTTTTATTGCCCAGATGTAGTACTTTGCATTTCTCCCTGTTAAAAACCATTCTGTTAGTTGGACAGTCCTTCATGCGTCCATACCTGTTTTTTGGGGGTTTTTTTTCCTCAGAATTTAACAACATTCCTGTCAAAGGGGAAACTATAGTAACTTTTATGTTTTTGTCAGTTTTTTACATTTTTATAGGTCTTAGGTAGAGTTGAACCTGTGATTGCTTGTATAATATACTGCAGTTATGTAATATTGCAGATCTCCTAGGTGTACAAACACAGCAGACAGGTAGCCTTCAGTAGATCATTGGTTGTCATGACATCATCATTGGCATCCTGTTTTCATCCTCTGAAATGCACCTTTCTACCTGTCCTTCATGTGTAGTGCGGGGTCTGTCTCTCTCTACCTGTCCTCCGTGTGTAGTGCAGGGTCTGTCACCCTCTACCTGTCCTCCGTGTGTAGTGCGGGGTCTGTCTCTCTCTACCTATCCTCCATGTGTAGTGCGGGGTCTGTCTCTCTACCTGTCCTCCATGTGTAGTGTGTGGTCTGTCACTCTCTACCTGTCCTCCGTGTGTAGTGCGGGGTCTGTCTCTCTCTACCTGTCCTCCATGTGTAGTGCGGGGTCTGTCTCTTTACCTGTCCTCCGTGTGTAGTGCGGGGTCTGTCACTCTCTACCTGTCCTCCGTGTGTAGTGTGGGGTCTGTCAATCTCTACCTGTCCTGTTATGGATGAGTCACCGAAGGAGGAAAAAACAAAAATAATAGCTAAGTCCAGAAAACCAGAGAAGTTGGAAGCTATCGGATTGCAGACCCCTGAACCTAACCACAACAACTAGCAGTAGCCGTGGGGGGTTCCTACGGTGCCCTAGACCCCTCGATCACAGCCGGAGAACTAAATTAGCCTAAAGACAAAAAAGGGGAAATCTAAACTGCCCCAGAGCAGACCCCAAAGCAATAGGCAGCCCCCAACATATAATGACTGTGAAGCAAGATGAAAAAACACTAACACAGATAGAAAGATAGGTTGAGCAAATGATGGGGCCCAAGCTAACTAAATAGGACAGGATAGAAAAGCTACTGTCTGCAATCCGCAAAAACCCTATCCAAAAATGAACCAACAGACTGATAGGAAAAACAGGCCCTGAAGTCGCTAGGCTTCAAAAAGACTATATCAGCACTCAGGTATATTCTGAAGACAGAGCCAGAGATCAACAGATCAGAGACAAAAATGGAATTCAGCTCACCCCCGGCCGGGGATGTCTGAACTCCAAAAAAAAAGGCAAACAAAACCAGAACTAAAGAGTACAAAAGGCAGAGCAAAACTTAGCTTTGAGAAGCAGAAATCAGACTGGTCTCCAAGAATCCAGCAGGAAAATCACCGGCAAGGCAGCAGGGCGTCGGCTGCCTTATATCCAGTCATCAGTTCCTGTGACCCAGTCATCATCTACCTGCTCAGCTGTTTGGTAATCAGCCTCACTACCTTCCTTCGCCAGAAGAGGGAGTTCATCAGACCTCACTGGTGAAGGGAAAAATGAACTCACAACACTGTCCTCCGTGTGTAGTGCGGGGTCTGTCACTCTCTACCTGTCCTCCGTGTGTTGTGTGGGGTCTGTCGCTCTCTACCTCTCCTCCGTGTGTTGTGCGGAGTCTGTCGCTCTCTACCTGTCCTCCGTGTGTATTGCGGGGTCTGTCGCTCTCTACCTGTCCTCCGTGTGTTGTGTGGGGTATGTCGCTCTCTACCCGTCCTCCGTGTGTAGTGCGGGGTCTGTCGCTCTCTACCTGTCCTCCGTGTGTAGTGCGGGGTCTGTCGCTCTCTACCTGTCCTCCGTGTGTAGTGCGGGGTCTGTCACTCTCTACCTGTCCTCCGTGTGTATTGCGGGGTCTGTCGCTCTCTACCTGTCCTCTGTGTGTAGTTCTGTCACTCTCTACCTGTCCTCCGTGTGTAGTGCGGGGTCTGTCGCTCTCTACCTGTCCTCCGTGTGTTGTATGGGGTCTGTCGCTCTCTACCTGTCCTCCGTGTGTAGTGCGGGGTCTGTCACTCTACCTGTCCTCCGTGTGTTGTGTGAGGTCTGTCGCTCTCTACCTGTCCTCCGTGTGTAGTGCGGGTTCTGTCGCTCTCTACCTGTCCTCCGTGTGTAGTGCGGGGTCTGTCGCTCTCTACCTGTCCTCCGTGTGTAGTGCGGGGTCTGTCGCTCTCTACCTGTCCTCCGTGTGTAGTGCGGGGTCTGTCACTCTCTACCTGTCCTCCGTGTGTAGTGCGAGGTCTGTCGCTCTCTACCTGTCCTCCGTGTGTAGTTCTGTCACTCTACCTGTCCTCCGTGTGTAGTGCGGGGTCTGTCGCTCTCTACCTGTCCTCCGTGTGTTGTATGGGGTCTGTCGCTCTCTACCTGTCCTCCGTGTGTAGTGCCGGGTCTGTCGCTCTCTACCTGTTTTCCGTGTGTTGTGTGAGGTCTGTCGCTCTCTACCTGTTCTCCGTGTGTAGTGCGGGGTCTGTCGCTCTCTACCTGTCCTCCGTGTGTAGTGCGGGGTCTGTCGCTCTCTACCTGTCCTCCGTGTGTAGTGCGGGGTCTGTCGCTGTCTACCTGTCCTCCGCGTGTAGTGCGGGGTCTGTCACTCTCTACCTGTCCTCCGTGTGTAGTGCGGGGTCTGTCGCTCTCTACCTGTCCTCCGTGTGTAGTTCTGTCACTCTCTACCTGTCCTCCGTGTGTAGTGCGGGGTCTGTCGCTCTCTACCTGTCCTCCGTGTGTTGTATGGGGTCTGTCGCTCTCTACCTGTCCGTGTGTAGTGCGGGGTCTGTCGCTCTCTACCTGTTCTCCGTGTGTAGTGTGGGGTCTGTCGCTCTCTACCTGTCCTCCGTGTGTAGTGCGGGGTCTGTCGCTCTCTACCTGTCCTCCGTGTGTAGTGCGGGGTCTGTCACTCTCTACCTGTCCTCCGTGTGTAGTGCGGGGTCTGTCGCTGTCTACCTGTCCTCCGTGTGTAGTGTGGGGTCTGTCGCTCTCTACCCGTCCTCCATGTGTAGTGCGGGGTCTGTCGCTCTCTACCTGTCCTCCGTGTGTAGTGTGGGGTCTGTCGCTCTCTACCTGTCCTCCGTGTGTAGTGCGGGGTCTGTCGCTCTCTACCTGTCCTCCGTGTGTAGTGTGGGGTCTGTCGCTCTCTACCTGTCCTCCGTGTGTAGTGTGGGGTCTGTCGCTCTCTACCCGTCCTCCATGTGTAGTGCGGGGTCTGTCGCTCTCTACCTGTCCTCCGTGTGTAGTGCGGGAAGAGTAACATATTTTGGTAATGCCATGTGCATATTTGTGTGAATTTAAAAAAATATATATATAAAAATATTTATCAGATAAGGTGAACGTTGAGAAAGAGAAAAAACATCAATATGGTGGAATATTGCTGTATTTATTGTCATGTCATACAATAAAAAAAGTGTATTTTTTAAGCAGTAAAATAATAACAAAAAACAGATATGTTTGATATCAGAATAGTCTCATGGCACAAAAAGTTACCAGACCGATTTTACTGCAATGTGAAGATTGCAAAAATCACCCTAATAAAATAATAGCAGAATTGCTGTTTTTTTGCTTTTCAATGCACCTGGATTTTCTTTTTCACCTTTTTTAGTAGATTATATGGTTAAATGAATGTTGCTCATTAAAAAACACAATTTGTTAAGTCAAAAAATAAACCCCATACAGTTGAGTCTATGGTGGAAAAAAAAGTTATTGTATATAAGAAAAGAAGGAAAAATTAATGGGAAAAAAATAAAATGGATGTGGCTCCAGAGTGATAATTGAGAATAAAATGCACATATAATCCCTTGAAAAAAGAAATATATATATAATTTTGTTAATGATGATAATGATTCTACTTTTTAACTTTTTGTAATTGTGGATTATCCAGGACGGCCAGAGCTGATGGGGGCCCCCAAATCGGGGAGACCTTGGAGCAGTTGCTGTATATTATAGTGCCATTGATAGCAAGTAGATGCGTCAGTCCTTGTTCTGAGTGATTAAACCAATTCCTATTTGTTGAAGCTGTCGGCTCTTATCTCTGAGTGTCCTTAGTTTTGTAATAAAGCAGATTTTTCACCACTAAAAGAAGAAAAATGTCAATTCCATAGTTCAGCCACTAGGAGGCGCTGCAGGGCAGACTTCAGCTCAGCTCTTTTGTGATGTGGGAGATCCTGTACTGAGGGATACAAGAGGCAGGCAGTGATCCCAGAGATGGAGTCAGCAGGTAGGCTGTACTAGTACCTGGAGCTGCCGAGGAAGAAGCCAGTGATGCACAGCCTGCACATGGAAAATACCCAACACTGCAGGAATATTCCAGGCAGCAACGTCCTCCCTGTGCAACTCCACATCACCAGTGCCTTCCACTAATACCGAGACCCCCGGACTATACAGGTGAGATACAGATCATGTATATACTATATACCACTAATACCGAGACCCCCGGACTATACAGGTGAGATACAGATCATGTATATACTATATACCACTAATACCGAGACCCCCGGACTATACAGGTGAGATACAGATCATGTATACACTATATACCACTAATACCGAGACCCCGGATTATACAGATCATGTATACACTATATACCACTAATACTGAGACCCCGGATTATACAGATCATGTATATACTATATACCACTAATACCGAGACCCCGGATTATACAGATCATGTATATACTATATACCACTAATACCGAGACCCCGGATTATACAGATCATGTATACACTATATACCACTAATACTGAGACCCCGGATTATACAGATCATGTATATACTATATACCACTAATACCGAGACCCCGGATTATACAGATCATGTATATACTATATACCACTAATACCGAGACCCCGGATTATACAGATCATGTATATACTATATACCACTAATACCGAGACCCCGGATTATACAGATCATGTATATACTATATACCACTAATACCGAGACCCCGGATTATACAGATCATGTATATACTATATACCACTAATACCGAGACCCCGGATTATACAGATCATGTATATACTATATACCACTAATACCGAGACCCCGGATTATACAGATCATGTATATACTATATACCACTAATACCGAGACCCCGGATTATACAGATCATGTATATACTATATACCACTAATACCGAGACCCCGGATTATACAGATCATGTATACACTATATACCACTAATACCGAGACCCCGGATTATACAGATCATGTATATACTATATACCACTAATACCGAGACCCCGGATTATACAGATCATGTATACACTATATACCACTAATACCGAGACCCTGGACTATATAGATCATGTATATACTATATACCACTAATACCGAGACCCCGGATTATACAGATCATGTATATACTATATACCACTAATACTGAGACCCCGGATTATACAGATCATGTATATACTATATACCACTAATACCGAGACCCTGGACTATATAGATCATGTATATACTATATACCACTAATACCGAGACCCCGGATTATACAGATCATGTATATACTATATACCACTAATACCGATACCCCGGATTATACAGATCATGTATATACTATATACCACTAATACCGAGACCCTGGACTATATAGATCATGTATATACTATATACCACTAATACCGAGACCCCGGATTATACAGATCATGTATATACTATATACCACTAATACCGAGACCCCAGATTATACAGATCATGTATACACTATATACCACTAATACCGAGACCCCGGATTATACAGATCATGTATATACTATATACCACTAATACCGAGACCCCGGATTATACAGATCATGTATATACTATATACCACTAATACTGAGACCCCGGATTATACAGATCATGTATACACTATATACCACTAATACCGAGACCCCGGATTATACAGATCATGTATATACTATATACCACTAATACCGAGACCCCGGATTATACAGATCATGTATATACTATATACCACTGATACCGAGACCCCGGATTATACAGATCATGTATATACTATATACCACTAATACTGAGACCCCGGATTCTAAAGATCATATATATACTATATACCACTAATACTGAGACCCCGGATTATACAGATCATGTATATACTATATACCATTAATACTGAGACCCCGGATTATACAGATCATGTATATACTATATACCACTAATACTGAGACCCTGGACTATATAGATCATGTATATACTATATACCATTAATACTGAGACCCCGGATTATACAGATCATGTATATACTATATACCACTAATACTGAGACCCTGGACTATATAGATCATGTATATACTATATACCATTAATACTGAGACCCCGGATTATACAGATCATGTATATACTATATACCACTAATACTGAGACCCTGGACTATATAGATCATGTATATACTATATACCACTAATACCGAGACCCCGGATTATACAGATCATGTATATACTATATACCACTAATACCGAGACCTCGGATTATACAGATCATGTATATACTATATACCACTAATACCGAGACCCCGGATTATACAGATCATGTATATACTATATACCACTAATACCGAGACCCCGGATTATACAGATCATGTATATACTATATACCACTAATACCGAGACCCCGGATTATACAGATCATGTATATACTATATACCACTAATACCGAGACCCCGGATTATACAGATCATGTATATACTATATACCACTAATACTGAGACCCCAGATTATACAGATCATATATATACTATATACCACTAATACCGAGACCCCGGATTATACAGATCATATATATACTATATACCACTAATACCGAGACCCCGGATTATACAGATCATGTATACACTATATACCACTAATACCGAGACCCCGGATTATACAGATCATGTATATACTATATACCACTGATACTGAGACCCCGGATTATACAGATCATGTATATACTATATACCACTAATACCGAGACCCCGGATTATACAGATCATGTATATACTATATACCACTAATATCGAGACCCCGGATTATACAGATCATGTATACACTATATACCACTAATACCGAGACCCCGGATTATACAGATCATGTATATACTATATACCACTAATACCGAGACCCCGGATTATACAGATCATGTATATACTATATACCACTAATATCGAGACCCCGGATTATACAGATCATGTATACACTATATACCACTAATACCGAGACCCCGGATTATACAGATCATGTATACACTCTGGCTACAGTAGGGTATGAAGCAGCACTAGTGCAATATGGTAAAGTCCAATTCAGCAGATATGTTGCCGGCCACCTCCCCACAACCAAGGAAATGAGGCAGCACTGCAAAATAATATAAAAATCTGTAGGGTTATTCACTTTGCCCAATAATCTTTTAGTCCCCGACAGTGGAAAGGTCCTAGTGCCAAGAGCTCAAACAATACTTTTTATTTTTTTTGCACATAGTTTTTGGATTGTAGCTTCATATCCTGATTTCTATCTGTTATCTATCCTGTAATATCTGTTGATCTATCTGGCCTGTGTACTGACCAGTTCATGTGTGCCCATCAACCAAGGCAAGGGACACCTCTCTGTCAGCTTGCCATGGTTGATGGGCACAAATGAATTGGCCAATTTATGCTCTAAGAACCTTTGCTTTTTTTCTAAGTACATCTTGCTGAGGGACAATGCGGTTGGAAGTTATTTCCATGGACACTGTATCTCTTGGCATTCACAGAGTTCTGTGCTTTATTATACATATTTTGCAGTCACTACAGCTTACGCTTATTCACACTTGGGAGGTGCTGGTCAGGTTTTTTTGTATATTCTGTATACTGAATCCTTTGGTGATATATTGTATATACTTGTTTCCTTGGATAGATTCCTGTGGTCAGTGATGGAGGTCCCTTTACAAGAACTGTATCTGGGCCCCCTCTCACAGTTCCCCATAAAGCCTGCATTATTTCCCTCTAACAATCCCCCAGTTATTGTGATCTATTAAGTTTATCTTATGTGTATTCTAAGGAACCTGCCTTTAGGATCACAGCGGCCCCCTAACCTCTCAGACCCCTGAGCAGCGGCACCAGTGGCTGTGGTGGGACATGGACCATGGCTGTGATCCCGTTCACCAGCCTCATGATTGCACATGTGCTGCACACGCTCGGCCTGTAATGATTTACTCCAGGAGAATAGTGAGGACATCACAGGTCCTCCCTAATGTTCCCTCCTGCCGCATCTCATCACCGCCCTGGAATCCGGAGCCTCATGGATATGAATAGCTCAGGTGACTTTATGGAGTTCACATCTGTAGAACTCCCATCGGCCAGACTGGCTCTACCTGTCAGGGGATCTAGTCTTTTCTGCTTCAGACCAGACCGGACCAGGTGTATAGACAAGAACATTCAGTTCAGAGCTGCAGGATCTTTATGAGAGCAGAGGGTGAGATAGAGATCCTGCTCACAGTCAGCATCCAGATCCCTCCAGGTGAGGACTGTCTATCGGCTTGGTGGCCTCAACATATTCCCTTCCTCCGTACCCTAATATTGAAGGTCTAAGGGGCGCTACATGATAGCATATTACAGAATAGTTGATTTATCACATTTTCTGTAGATTTATTCTTTATGTATCGTATGCACTTATTTAGCTTACCTTTTTATTTTGAAAATTTGCATGTGCAGGATGAGGTTTAGGAGGCTGAGATATGCGCTGCTGTTCGGCAAGGCTTCCACATTGGTGGCCACTTCTGCTTCATGGTCAGCAAAATCGATTTTCAATTTATTCTCTAGTTTCACTTATCAATGCCGAGATCTCCATTGCGAGGACTGCCATACAGCTCCACAAACCTCAGGACCCTTGTCTAGGGATATTGGGGGTTTCTGCTGCAAGTTGCTTTATTAAGTGGCACAAGGCATTAATGTGCAACTAGTTTTCTGACAGATGGAAGAATGAATGAATGGATAGATAAAATATATAGATATAAGATAGATAATAGATACATTGAGGGATAGGTAGATAGATATATCGATAAATAATAGATAATAGCTAGAAGGATCGATAGATAGTAGATGATAGATAGTAGATAATAGCAGGACTTCAATCCTAAACCAGGCATAGTCCGGAGCTCCTGACTTCTAGGACTGAGCCTCGTGCTTTAATCAGAATGGATTGATTGATTTTCTGATCTAATTAGATAGAATTGTACATTTTTCACCTTTTTATTGGGAATCCGTACAAACCTGTGCCCAATACTAGGTTGTTCTACCAATTTATTGGACTATTTTCTCGCACTTTACATCATATTATCCAGCATATCCTTCCGTAATCCACCTTGTGGAACGTTCCTCGGACACATGGAACCATCTCATATCAGATCTGGTTACAATTAGATGGTTGTTTGTATCGATCAAGAATATAGGACAATAATGTTCTATGTGAAAAGTCCTAATCGCTGGAATTATGTAATGATTCATCCTGTTGTTTCCTGCAGTCCTACGTAAGATAACGCCCCACTATTATGTATTGACCCACTGGCAAATTTTGCTCTGCTTCATCAGTCATCGATGCTGCCAGACTCGATGATTTAAAGGGATCTATGTGTGTCTAAGCGGCTAACGATCTGCCAGGTCGCCTATATTAGGAGCCCTGCCTGCCGAGAAGGGTTCTCTCGGTACGGCACTGCACTGCATTGAAGTATCTTGTATCTTGCATGTTCCAGATTCATCATGTCTAACGGTCCTAAGAAGAAACTTACCCAGAAGCTGAAGAAGACCCTACCGGTGACGGGTCCCCAAGCTCCAACTCTGTATGAGTTGATGCAATGGTACTGCCTGACCACGAACACTCACGGCTGCCGGAGGATAGTGGTGTCCAAGGGTCGTCTACGGAGATGGATCTGGATTGTCTTTACCTTGATAGCGGTGGCTCTGATTTTTTGGCAGTGCTCCTTATTGCTTATGTCCTATTACACCGTGAGTGTGTCCATCACTGCGAACTTCCAGAAATTGACATTTCCAGCCATCACCATCTGCAACATGAACCCCTACAAGTAAGAAAATTGGGGTCATCTTCATTGTAGGGGTGGGTAGGTTTTAAGGAGTAACTAAACATTTCTTTTTTTATCATTTAATAATCTTCCAGGCTTTGTAAAGTAATGAATATTTGTAATATACATCGTCACCTTATTATTCTTTCTTCTATCCCAACACTATGTTGATTCATTGCTCAGTTCATGGTCCTTTAGAAGCTTCTTTTAACTGTCCACTATATTCCATTCATCAGAGTAAAGGCATGACTCTTTCATCTGTCTGCTCCTAACCAAACTACTAAGAGGCAAATTCCTATACGCAAACTGTTTGGCTATAGTGTATAGATCTTTGATGAGCAGCAGTTGAAAGCAGCTTCTAAAGGAGAAAAGGACACAAAACAAGGCAATACAATGTTACAAAAATGTATAACTTTGCAATGTTTTTAGAATAATTACATAAAAAAATAGTTTCTACTAGTAGTAATAAGCTTGAGAATTTAGTGGTGACTATCGTTGACCTAGTAGCCCAATTAGTGGCATACATAGGAGTCAGGACCCCATGCAAAAAAGCCTTCAGGGTTTGTTGTAAAAGTCTGCGCTTCCTCTTTACAAGGGACCAATGACCACTACATGGTTTGCTTCTATGATAAGTGGACCCTTTGTTGCGCCCTTACACTAGTCCCGGAAGCTAAGCTATGAGGAGATGTTTGATGGAGCCCTCACAGTGTAAAGCTGATTTGGCTGTCACTCTGCCTAAGACATAAAAATGGCATTTTCCAGAGAATAAAGTCTTTAGTTACGAACAGACTTCTTTGAAAACCTTTAAGGGGTCCACTGTTTATCCTTCTTATCTGTTATCCAGAGCCGAGAGTGACTACAAGAGACATTTCTCACTCTAGAGGACATGGTGTGTCAGTGTATTACACTAATAATCCATAGATTCTAAGTAGAAATTTGTAGTACTGTCTTCCACCTGTGGGGGCGCTGCAGTAGAGGATAACACTTGCTAATAGTTTCTTTAGCTGTTTACAGTTACTCACTGGTGGGGTCTCCGCAGTAGGACACCTCGTGATTAGCTTCTTTTCAGGCAATTTTTCTAAAAAGAAGGAAACATCCAATTTAGGCTAGTTTCACATTAGCGTTTTTTTGCGCAGCGCATCGTGCGCATAAAAAACGCAAAGAAAAACGCAAAAGAAACGCGCGTTTTTTTACGTCATGCGCACGCTGATGCGTCAAAAAAACGCAGCGTTGCTTGCGTTTTACATGCGTTTTTGCATGCGTTTGCGTTTTTTTATGTACATGCGTTTTTAGGTGTGACATTTTTTCCATTGTCTAGAGAACATTCTAGACTTGTTTCACTCAAAAACGCATGCGCAAAAAAACGCAACCTGCCGCAAGACCATGCGCACGCATGCGCGTTCCCATAGACTTCAATGTGTTGTTTTTGCGCATTCCGTGCGCAAGCGTGCACATGCGTTTTTTTGCCGAGACAGGGCGCACCAAAAAATGCAACATGTTGCGTCTGGCGCGCCTGGCGCAAAAGACAAAAAAACGCATGCGCGCGAAAACGCAAGTGTGCGCAAGACCATGCGCACGTCATGTTAAACATAGGTGCGCAGTGCGCATGCGCACGGGTGCGCACGATGCGCTACGCACAAAAGCGCAAATGTGAAACCAGCCTTAGACAACCCCTTTAAATTACTACTTTTGGCTTAAGAAACAATATATATACAAGTGCTATCTTATTTATTGTATTGTACATAATTGTTATATGCATAGTTATAGCAAGCAGTCATTTTATGCTGAATGTGTAGTTTTATATGTAGGGCGGTGTGAGCTGTCACCCAGGATAATACACTATTTATCCAGTACGGGGATTCGGGATTTTTCAGATCATCTGGAACATAAATTCCCAATCATTCATTCTGTATTCTCTGTACTGCCGAGCTTACAATAGTGACAGGAACAGAAGGAGACAATTTCGGCTGATTCAGGTCACAAGGATGTGAGTTTGGACAGGATCCCAGACTCCAGCAGAGTCCTGCGTGTCAGCGCCTCGCGGCTGCGTGGGGTTAACAGAAGTTCTTATAGGGTTATTTTTTTTATGTCCCTATAACAGTCCCTGTAAAAGTAAGCAACTTTACAATTTACTTATTAATATAAATCCTCATTGTCCTCAAGAACAGAAGGATTTGTGACTCTATAGTTTACTTCTGATTGCCACTGCTGCAGTGTATCAGAGGTGGCCGGTCTCCTAAGCAAAGAACAAACTTGTAAGCACTGCTTCGAAGCTGCCTGGTTTGCTGCATCCGGATAGCTTTAAACCCCCTGTACTCCCACATTACCCATCATCAGTGCAAGCATGCCAAGCTGCCAATTATCATGCAAGCATGCCAAGCTGTCAATCATCATGCAAGCATGTCAAGCTGTCAATCATCACGCAAGCATGCCAAGCTGTCAATCATCACGCAAGCATGCCAAGCTGTCAATCATCATGCAAGCATGCCAAGCTGTCAATCATCATGCAAGATAACCAAGCTATCAATCATCATGCAAGATAACCAAGCTATCAATCATCATGCAAGCATGCCAAGCTGTCAATCATCATGCAAGCATGCCAAGCTGTCAATCATCATGCAAGATAACCAAGCTGTCAATCATCATGCAAGCATGCCAAGCTGTCAATCATCATGCAAGATAACCAAGCTGTCAATCATCATGCAAGCATGCCAAGTTGTCAATCATCATGCAAAATAACCAAGTTGTCAATCATCATGCAAGCATGCCAAGCTGTCAATCATCATGCAAGCATGCCAAGCTGTCAATCACCATGTAAGCATGCCAACCTGTCAATCATCATGCAAGCATGCCAAGCTGTCAGACATCATGCAGGCATGCCAAGCTGTCCATCATCAGATTGATCTTAAGAAACCCCTTTAGGATTTATGCACATGTTTAGTATTTGCAGCATATTTATTGCTTCAAAAGTCAGAATGTTGGCAGGAAAGACGCTTCTTTTTCTAACATTTTCTTGCATTTTTTGCATGCAGTTTTAATGAGTTTTTAATTACGTTTTTTCCCCATTCATTTGAATGGGTGAAAAATGCAACAAAAATGCTGAAAAAAATTGACATACTGCAGATCTGAAAAAAAATGCTAAAGATTGAATTTCCTTGGAAATTTGAATCAGCGTGTGCATTGGGATGTCAGGCATTTCATTCACTTTTCTGGGGACTATAAAACTTGGAAAAATCTTGGCAAAAATGCAATGTTTTAATAAGCACTTGCTGTCATGTTTTTGCTCCCCTTTTCTTACGGAGCCCTTGTAGAAAGCCCAGTTTGGCCATATAACATTACTACATTTGGAGGGTGAACTTGTCCTGATCATTTTATCCTTAGTACTAAGTAGCCACAGGATTAGGAGAACCTCGCCACTAAGCACGGCCATCTATAGATCTAGAACTATGGTGGGTGCAAAGGTTGCACTCGTTCTCGGAACATAGGGACTAGGGTGATCCTAAAGGTCTCCTTGACCTATATGGGAAGAAACCATGATAATTGGTGGATTTTTTAGTAGATTTTTGCATTGGTGGCTTCACGTTACCCCAACGTCTAGCATCCGTTCCTTTTTTTTCCTTCCTTTTGCTCGAAGGATCAGAACCTGACTCTACCGGTCCCGGCCTCCGGAGTGAACTTCATGTATGTGAAATATATGTTTATACTTTCCACACAATGTAGCACATTCTTCCCCCGAACACTTAAGAAATACAAGTGAGCAGGTTATGGTATGCTACGTAAACATGTGCAAATAGAAGGCCAGCATTCGTAGCCAGAGGACAAGCAATCAGCCATGTCTACACCCTGGATGACAACCTGGTGCGAAACCAGAGTAATGGGGAGATACAAATTGGGAGTCACCTTTAAGAGGTGCAATTTAGGCCTTTGGGCACTGCTAGATATATTTTGACCCCATCAGATATCATACTGAACCCTAGCGATAGTCACATCCAAGATCCCTTAGACTAGTATTTTTTTCTGAGCTCTCTATTTTTCTTGCAACTGAATAAAAAAAACACTAAAGGAGTTATCTCAAATTCTTAAATGGTTAAAATTACAAACTTTATATTAAAAAAAATTGCAATTTTAACTCTTATTAAATATTGTCTCTGCTCTCAAAATCAAAAAGACTTTTAAGTCTATAGTTTACTTCTTGTTGCCTAGATTACCGGCCACCGCTGAAGTTTGAGTGTCAGGTTACCTAGGTAAGGAGTGCTGCAAGCGGAGCTCTGAAGCCACACCAATCGGACTTACAGTGCAGCCATGCCGCTGGTCTAAACTGACAGTCTTCAGGAGCGCACCGCCACCACCCAGGATGTTGGGAGGAAGAGGAGCGGTGCACTCCTATAGAACGATCATGAGCACACTCCTTTAATCATCAGGACTAAAAAATGGTACTACTCGTGGTAAAATCATTTAATTTGACATGTCAACAGCACAGTGAGAGGAGGCGAGAGGGCATGGTCACTCTCAATATGAGAAAGCGGTAAAGAAATGTTTAGTGACTCTGTGACAGTAAAATTAGTCCTTGAAGCGCTAATAATGGCTGAGAGGAAGTAGAAAGCTACTTTCTGTTTCAGGAAAAGAAGGCAGGAGGAGTCAAGGGGGTTTACAAGGCTGCAGACAGTGACTACCTTCTTGACTGGTCTCATTTTTTGCTTCTGATGCGCTTGGAAGATTCTTATAGTATAAATATAAATGTAGAGGAAATAAAAAGGAAAAAATAATCTTCTGCTTTAAATAAATAATAGTTATATTTTGCAGCGGAGTATAATTGTTCGCTTGTGAAAGCGATGAATCATCACCACATTGTGATCTCACATGGTATCTAGACACGTTTACTGATCACACTTCTCCAGAAGCAGCTTCAGTAATTACAGAGACAACACACACGTGGTTAGTGTGTGCCCGGAAACTGGAATTAGCAGCATAGTAATTGAAAGTGGCTAAAATGTCAATGTGAACAAGGTCGTGAATACTATGGAGATAAACAATATGACTCCCATCAACTTCAGGGAAGCGTATCAAGCAGCAGAATAGTGAGTGCAGCTCTGGGGTATAATACAAGATGTAACTCAGGATCAGTAATGTAATGTATGTACACAGTGACTGCACCAGCAGAATAGTGAGTGCAGCTCTGGGGTATAATACAGGATGTAACTCAGGATCAGTACAGGATCAGTAATGTAATGTATGTACATAGTGACTGCACCAGCAGAATAGTGAGTGCAGCTCTGGAGTATAATACAGGATGTAACTCAGGATCAGTACAGGATCAGTAATGTAACGTATGTACACAGTGACTGCACCAGCAGAATGGTGAGTGCAGCTCTGGGGTATAATACAGGATGTAACTCAGGATCAGTAATGTAATGTATGTACACAGTGACTGCACCAGCAGAATAGTGAGTGCAGCTCTGGGGTATAATACAGGATGTAACTCAGGATCAGTACAGGATCAGTAATGTAACGTATGTACACAGTGACTGCACCAGCAGAATGGTGAGTGCAGCTCTGGGGTATAATACAGGATGTAACTCAGGATCAGTAATGTAATGTATGTACACAGTGACTGCACCAGCAGAATAGTGAGTGCAGCTCTGGGGTATATTACAGGATGTAACTCAGGATCAGTAATGTAATGTATGTACACAGTGACTGCACCAGCAGAATAGTGAGTGCAGCTCTGGGGTATAATACAGGATGTAACTCAGGATCAGTACAGGATCAGTAATGTAACGTATGTACACAGTGACTGCACCAGCAGAATGGTGAGTGCAGCTCTGGGGTATAATACAGGATGTAACTCAGGATCAGTAATGTAATGTATGTACACAGTGACTGCACCAGCAGAATAGTGAGTGCAGCTCTGGGGTATAATACAGGATGTAACTCAGGATCAGTAATGTAATGTATGTACACAGTGACTGCACCAGCAGAATAGTGAGTGCAGCTCTGGGGTATAATACAGGATGTAACTCAGGATCAGTACAGGATCAGTAATGTAACATATGTACACAGTGACTGCACCAGCAGAATGGTGAGTGCAGCTCTGGGGTATAATACAGGATGTAACTCAGGATCAGTAATGTAATGTATGTACACAGTGACTGCACCAGCAGAATAGTGAGTGCAGCTCTGGGGTATATTACAGGATGTAACTCAGGATCAGTAATGTAATGTATGTACACAGTGACTGCACCAGCAGAATAGTGAGTGCAGCTCTGGGGTATAATACAGGATGTAACTCAGGATCAGTACAGGATCAGTAATGTAACGTATGTACACAGTGACTGCACCAGCAGAATGGTGAGTGCAGCTCTGGGGTATAATACAGGATGTAACTCAGGATCAGTAATGTAACATATGTACACAGTGACTGCACCAGCAGAATAGTGAGTGCAGCTCTGGGGTATAATACAAGATGTAACTCAGGATAAGTACAGGATCAGTAATGTAACATATGTACACAGTGACTGCACCAGCAGAATGGTGAGTGCAGCTCTGGGGTATAATACAGGATGTAACTCCGGATCAGTACAGGATCAGTAATGTAATGTATGTACACAGTGACTGCACCAGCAGAATAGTGAGCGCAGCTCTGGGGTATAATACAGGATGTATCTCAGGATCAGTAATGTAATGTATGTACACAGTGACTGCACCAGCAGACTAGTGAGTGCAGCTCTGGGGTATAATACAGGATGTAACTCAGGATCAGTACAGGATCAGTAATGTAATGTATGTACACAGTGACTGCACCAGCAGAATAGTGAGTGCAGCTCTGGAGTATAATACAGGATGTAACTCAGGATCAGTAATGTAATGTCTGTACACAGTAACTGCACCAGCAGAATAGCGAGTGCAGCTCTGGAGTATAATACAGGATGTAACTCAGGATCAGTAATGTAATGTCTGTACACAGTAACTGCACCAGCAGAATAGTGAGTGCAGCTCTGGAGTATAATACAGGATGTAACTCAGGATCAGTAATGTAATGTCTGTACACAGTGACTGCACCAGCAGAATAGTGAGTGCAGCTCTGGAGTATAATACAGGATGTAACTCAGGATCAGTAATTTAATGTATGTACAAAGTGACTGCACCAGCAGAATAGTGAGTGCAGCTCTGGAGTATAATACAGGATGTAACTCAGGATCAGTAATGTGTGTACACAGCGGCTGCATCGGCAGAATAGTGAGTGCAGCTCTGGGGTATAATACAGGATGTAACTCAGGATCAGTAATGTAATGTATGTACACAGTGACTGCACCAGCAGAATAGTGAGTGCAGCCCTGGGGTATAATACAGGATGTAACTCAGGATCAGTAATGTAATGTATGTACACAGTGACTGCACCAGCAGAATAGTGAGTGCAGCCCTGGGGTATAATACAGGATGTAACTCAGGATCAGTAATGTAATGTATGTACACAGTGACTGCACCAGCAGAATAGTGAGTGCAGCTCTGGAGTATAATACAGGATGTAACTTAGGATCAATAATGTAATGTGTGTACACAGCGGCTGCATCGGCAGAATAGTGAGTGCAGCTGTGGAGTAAATTTAATATCATTATATGAATTATAGAGGTGGATATAATCTTTAAAAGTTGGGATGTCCAAGGATGCTATGGACCTTTGAGTATGAGCACATTTAGTTTCATACTTTTCACCCCTGATCTGTTATGGCTTTGTTTCTTTCTTGCTACTCTCTACATCCCAGCTATAACATGAGCGCACATACTGGACATTACATAACTGCTGGTGGCTGTATGTTTTGCTCCCAGCCCAGCGCACATAAGAGTTTGCAGTTTATCATCTGTTGTTGCCGTCTGTTCCTTGCAGATATGATAGAAACACATCAGATTATTGTACCTGCTGTATGTAATCCGCAGTTACAGAGGATAAGAAGTAATGCATTGTTCCTGTTTCTATGGCCTCAGGCTATTGTATAACATAATACAATGGAACGACTTCTTCTGTCCTTTAACCTAGGATTGGTTTTACCCAATGATTATATGAAGTTAGAGACATAAATCCTCTGCAGCGTTTTTTATTTTTTTTAATTTTAATCTTAAGCGGAATCTTTAAGGGGATCTCTGGGAAATCACCTGCTCTTGGCCTGATGATTGACATTAATGGTGTAGCATCATACTAATAATAATAATTGTATTTCTATAGCGCCAACATATTCCACAGCACTGTACATTATAGAGGGGACTTCTACTGAAAATAGACATGACAGCATAACAATAATCACATAGATCAAAACAGATACCAAGAGGAATGAGGGCCCTGCTCGCAAGCTTACAATCTATGAGGAAATAGGGGAGACACGAAAGGTGGATGGTAACAATTGCTTTCATTGTTCTGACCAGCAATAATTTAATAAATTGGGTATTCAAGTAATGCTGCATGAACCGGTTATCACACAGAGGGCTATTAAATGCATAAAGCGTGTGAGAACATGATACGAGGAACCTGGTTATGGTAAAAATTTTGAATGGGCAACACAGGGATAGTTAGATTATTGTGTTGAGGCGGTAGGCCAGTCTGAAGAAATGAGTTTTTAGGCCACGCTTAAAACTGTGGGTAATGGGGGATTAATCGAATTAACCTGGGTAGTGCATACCAAAAATATGGCGCAGCACGTGAGAAGTCTTGGAGACTGGAGTGGGAGGTTCTGATTATTGAGAACGTTAACCTCAGGTCACAGTGCATGAAATCTAGAGCTTGCAAAGTAGAGATGAAAAACGGCACTTCTGCAAACTGTGGTCCATAGCGTAGGGAAAGTAAATCAATCTCGGTCTCTGTATATGCTGGTTCTGAAGACCTGGAAGTGATCATGAGTCTGTATAACACAGTTCAGGTCACCGTCAGTCAGCCTAACAGGTGATGGTATGTCGTGTGCGGGTCAATATATGCTACGTTCACCACTGGCCTGTTAAGTGATTCAAGCAACAACATCCCCAGGTAGCGCAAAATCCAGTGCTTGCTTGACAGACCTGAAACTGGTGCATGCGCAGAGTGTCCAGCAATCAAAAATCATCTGCAGATGCACTGGTTCCAGAAGTTAACTTAGGATCAGCAAATACGTGCCAACACATTTTGCATACGTTAGTTTTCAGCAGATGTGACAAACAGAAGGATGTATCGAAGGACATATCATGTCTGGGTCAATTAGTGCCAAGTCCGCCATTAGGCTGTAATTTGACATGAATGGTGCAACAGCATCATCCACGGGCTACATCAAATCTAGCACTTACGCGGGCGAGTTGAAACTGGTGCACGCGCAATGTGTTTACCGAGAAATCAATTCTGCGCATGCGCCACTCCCGATAAGTTCAGGATTAGGACATGTGTACTAACACTTTGTCTAGATGATGGCTTTCAGCACTTCGTCAATCAACAAACCAGAAAAGGACATATTTTGTCTAGGTCAATTAACGCCAAGTCCACCACTGGCCTGTGGATTGACATGAATGGGGCAGACAGTGTAATCTACGGTCTACACTAAATCAAGGACTTGCATTTGAGAGCTGAAAACCTGCAAATGTGTTTGCAGATAAAACAGTTTTTGGTCTGCACATGTGCCAATGCCAGTAAGTTCAGGATTGGGACATGCTCACTAGTACTTTGTCTAGATGATAGTTTTCAGCTCCTTGTCAAGCAGCAGACCAAAGAAGGACATGTCATGTCCAAGTCAAGTCCGCCACTGGCCTGTTTGATGTGAATGTTGTAATCCATGGGCTGCACCAAATCACGCCCCGGCACATGCGTTTGCAGAGAAATCAATTCTTGGTCTGCGCATGCACCATTCCTGATGGGTTCTTGATTAGGACATGCCTACCAACACTGCCTAGATGATGTTTTTCAGCTCTCTGTCATTTATTGGACAATTAATGGTATACATGTAGATTAATAAGGACACTTAGATGATCTAGACACTTTCGCATTCATTTCTTGATGGCTTCGGGCTGTTTTTTTTTTTTTGGAAGGTATCAGCTAATGGATATACCTTACACAACAGTAGATTTAAGAAACTTACGGTTGTCAGGTCGTGCTCGGAATTGTAGTTTCACAACATCTGGAGAACAACTTTATTATTATTATTATTATTATTATTATTATTATTATTATTATTTATTGTTATAGCGCCATTTATTCCATGGCGCTTTACATGTGAGGAGGGGTATACATAAAAACAAGTACAATAATCTTAAACAATACAAGTCATAACTGGTACAGGAGGAGAGAGGACCCTGCCCGCGAGGGCTCACAATCTTCAAGGGATGGGTGATAATACAGTAGGCGAGGGTAGAGCTGGTCGTGCAGCGGTTTGGTCGATCGGTGGTTACTGCAGGTTATAGGCTTGTCGGAAGAGGTGGGTCTTCAGGCTCTTTTTGAAGGTTTCGATGGTAGGTGAGAGTCTGATATGTTGTGGTAGAGAGTTCCAGAGTAGGGGTGATGCGTGAGAGAAATCTTGTATGCGATTGTGGGAAGAGGAGATAAGAGGGGAGTAAAGAAGGAGATCTTGTGAGGATCGGAGGCTGCGTGCAGGAAAGTACCGGGAGACGAGGTCACAGATGTATGGAGGAGACAGGTTGTGGATTGCTTTGTATGTCATGGTTAGGGTTTTGTAATGGAGTCTCTGGGCAATTGGGAGCCAGTGAAGGGATTGACAGAGGGGAGAAGCTGGGGAATAGCGGGGGGACAGGTGGATTAGTCGGGCAGCAGAGTTTAGAATAGATTGGAGGGGTGCGAGAGTGTTTGAGGGGAGGCCACAGAGCATGAGGTTGCAGTAGTCAAGGCGAGAGATGGTGAGGGCATGGACTAGGGTTTTTGCAGATTCTTGGGTGAGGAATGAACGGATGCGTGAAATATTTTTGAGTTGAACCCTATTTTTGAGTTGAACCCTAACTTTGCCGAAGACTGATTGCACTAGACTTGAATGCAATATTTGTCTTATTTTGCAGGTATAGTACGATCAAACATTATGTGGCCGGTTTGGAAGCGGACACCATCAAAGCGCTCAAGGACATCTATGGATATTCAGAACCTACAAGTCGCCGGCGTAGAGCTGTAGAAGCCCCACAAGAAGTCCCTGAAGTGGAGAATGGTTATCTCAAAAAGATTCAGTTGTTTGAAGTGAAAAGTGTAAATGGCAATGAGATCGAAGCCGAGGAGATTCCAACACGGAAAAGGAGCAGAATGGCCGCAAGAATGGTGGAAAGGAACACGGACACTGCTACTGATAACATTGTGGGCTACAAGTTGGTGAGTAACATAGACCCTTTCAACTTCTTTGTAGTATATGCACACAGGGTTTTTCGAGAAGTTTTTGGACTAGAAACTGAAGTTTGTGTTTAGAGAAGGATCTGGAGAATTTCCTCTAGTTTCTTCTCCTAAAAAAATGGAGTGGGCACATACCCTCACGCTATTTAAGGCCAATTTCAAACATGAAATTTGTGGCCTGAAGATGACTCATATATGTCTACGAGGCTGCTGAGTTTGGTTGCAGTGACCCATAGCCAGTCCGCACTCCGACCATAAATGACATATGAGTGACACCGGCCTAAGGATATGTGCACATTGAGCTTTTTGAGTGTCTTTTGGAGCAAATTCCTTTCCTTTATTGTCATCAAAAACTCTTCCATTTCATTTCTAGCCATTTTACTGTCCATATGAGGAGGTTTTTTAAAAAAAAAAAAATTTGTTACTGTTTTTGGAGTGGAAACTCTCCAAATCTCAAAACTTCTCAAAAATGTTGAGCTTCTGATCTGAAAATTGAGTAAAAAGACTTCGAGCGCACATAGCCTTTGGAAACTCTTCAATAAAATAAAACCTCCTCCACCCCCTCTGAATAAGGAGTGTTTCCTAAAGTAGTTTGCCATGAAAAATTCATTGTTTTTGAACCTCTCAAAAAAAAAAAAAACTCCACACGTTCACAGTCTTTGAAGTCTTTTTACCAAGACATTTGACTAACGGGCCAAATGTATGGCTGAATCATGGACTATAGTATGGCACCCATAGAATACTATGAGCTCATATAATACATAAACCTTATGTGTAAAGTCACAGACGCTTTGAGGAATTCTGATAGAAATGCCTTTAGGGACCTGGTCTGCCATATGGACCTATATGGCCAGTGCATTAATGGGATACTTTGGAACTTTAATTTATTATTGATATTTAGTTATCTTTGTATTAGAAATGAGGGGATCAGGCAACAGATACCTTCACTGATCAGCTAATTAAAGGATCTCTGCATCTTTGTCATTGCTTACCTGTATTTGTTTTTCCAATAAATTTTATTAACATTTATAATAATGGGGAAAGGGTAGGGGGAAAGGGAAATAATGCATTGTCATGCAATCAATCCATAAAATACATAGAGGAGATAGATATTTGTCAGATCAAAAACATAGTCAAAATATTTTACACAAATATAAACTAGAAGTAAAAAAACAATACCCTTATGGAAATAGTTCTATCCAACAGTTCCATTTACAAGCAAATTTGTTAAAGCAGTTATTCGAAATAGCAATTTTATTTTCATAAGATTTATGTAAAGAAGTTTTATTAATTAAATCTTGTAATGAAGGAATATTAGGGGACTTCCAAAAAAAAGCAATATTATTTTTGGTAACTAAAAAAAAGTGAAGAATAAGTTGTCTTAAGGATGGATTGAACTGATCAATGCCCATAGAGAGGCCAACTGAGGGGTTAAAATAAAATCATTAATATTTAAAATTTGACCAACCAAGGACTCAACCTCTATCCTTAATGGTCTAATCTTTGGACATGACCAGTATATGTGAAATAGAGAACCAATCTGTCCACATTCTCTCCAACAATTTGGGGAGTTGTCTGAGTTGATCTTGGCTAATCTAGAGGGAGTATAGTACCATCGTGATAATAGTTTATAAAGTGACTCTTGGAGAGTCATTGACATAGTGGAAGAGTACGTTGGTCTAATCGCCTTTTCCCAATCATCTATCTGTACTGAAAGGTGCAGGTCCTCTTCCCATTTAATCATGTAAGGTGATTTACAAAAAGTTTGATCCAAGTTAAACCATTTATAAGGGTATTGAGTGCTCCAAAAAATATTATGACCTAAATTTTTTAACATAAGGACAGAAGGTTCAGAGAGATATGGTTTGGTCTGCAGAAAAAGCTCCATTTGGTTCTTCAAGATTAAGAATTGTAAAAAGGCAGAAGAGGGAATCCCAAATGTGGCCTTGATTTGTGTAAATGGGTAGAAAAATTTACCATCGTAAATGTCTTGAATTTTGGTAACACCACAAGTAGCCCAGAGTGGATCTAGATAAAACTCTGCAGTACTTACCTGTATTTGTAACGGCTGATATTGGGGACTTCTAATAAGAAGAGTCATCAGTAGTAAAGTCTCCTTACTTAATCAAGGCCATACCCAAGTCCTTATAGTACTATGTTAACTATTTGCCAATTTTCCTTTTCCTTTGTTACAATGGTAGGTGTAAAACCTACAAATCAGAAAAATATGAACCGGCAAGGGGTGCTAAAAAATGTGAACTCACAAGTCAAATTTTTGAGTGCAGTTCATCACCTAGAATAATTGATAACATAGATATAGGCAATAAAGTTAATGAGACAGTGATTCTCATAGGTGATGGTTTCACCTTACTCAAGTCTTGATGAGTTTTCTTAAAAATTTTCGGTTCTTGGTTTCCGATATATTGTTATCTGACATTTTCATCTTTTCTTCTAACAGTGCGACCCCAACAACAACACCGACTGCACCATATTTACTTTTAGTTCTGCCATCAGCGCCATCCAGGAGTGGTACCGGCTTCACTATATGAACATCCTAGCAACAATACCCATGGACGAGAAGATTAAGATGAGTTACTCCGCCGATGAACTACTGATCAACTGCTTTTTTGATGGCAAGCCATGTGACGCTCGGTTAGTTATGGTTTATTGTACTATTATATTACAGTCCTAACTTCCTTACGACACGAGGGCTGTCACGTGGACATTCCTAACTCAAGCTTGATCACATTATTTCCTTGTGTTCTACTCTACGTATGCAAAGAACCCAAAGATTCTAAGTTGGAAATGGTGTAATGTACTATATTAACCCCGATATTAGATGCTGGTTCCTCCAGAGGGAGAGATGCTCTTTGTATAGCTGTTCTCCAATCTGATTGATCTGATGGATTGAGGAGGCTCCAGCCCACTAATGATGACTTTTTAAAGGACAGCCCCTTTAAGATCATACGGTCGATTTACATAGTGTAGTGCATCCGTGATGAAAGGAAAAATAATCTTTTTTTGCCGTCTGCCCAGATATTAGTCACTCACCAGCTCAGCATTAAGATATTTCATATAACAGCATTATGTAAATTTCCAGATAATTCCATGTATTGTCATGTAGACAATGCCGGATATAATTTCTCTGTAGGTACGAGCCAATTAATCTAACCTTACTCATGATAGTTGATGGACGGACAAAAGTGAAGGCATCTTTGACATTTCAATATGTTATACAATGAGTCTACGATGATGCCAGCCATCTCCTGGTGTCCATAAAGGGCTAAGGTTATGTTCTGGTGTCCATAAAGGCCTAAGGTTATGCTCTGGTGTCAATAAAGGTATAAGTTTATGTTCTGGTGTCCAAAAAGGCCTAAGGTTATGTTCTGTTGACACAGATTATTTTCAAGCATTAAAAAGCTATAAGCTTCAGGAAAATCTCCTTCTTGGGTGGAGTTTTTGGATGAGTTTTTCTTTTTCCAAACAGTTCCGGAATAGTTTTTTTTCCCGGAGCATTGTTTTACAGTCTTTTGATAGGACAATGTCTAATTTGGAAAGTTTTCTACTAGACGGTTTTCAAAACCGCAAAGTTGATATGCCTTAAAAAAATCAACAGATTTTTCAAGCATTTTTTGGGTAGGATTTTGGAGCAATACAGCTCCAAAAAGCTCCCTGTGAACATGGCCTAACTCTAAGGTTGGTGTAAATTTTTCCATATTGGCAATGCCAATATAAGGGGTGACTGTAAGGTATAGTAAAGGGGCATCTAAGTTCAAGAATTAAGTATGTGAGAGGTGACCGCACCAGGAAGGCAAACTACTGAGTTTAAAATTCAAAAATTGCCAAAATTAAAGGGCTTGTCTAGTTTGGAAAACCCATTTCCATGAACCCTGTAAAAAAATAGGGCGGGTGGGTCCTTTGTTCAGGATCAGTGATGACATTCTGGAGGTCCTCTGCTGCATTACACACTCCCATGCCATTGAGTTGAATGGCCATGGTGTGATGCTTCATTTCACCTGTGGAGGCATTGCAGCAAAATTGAACATTTATTGCATCATTTACAAAAAAATTACCGGGGATCGTCTGGGGTTCTGGTAGAGGAACACTATGGAATCGGCTTATTGGAAAAGCACCCTTCTAACATGTAGGGATTCCCAAACTGGACGAGACCCCTAACTTTCCATGAAAGTCAGATGATATCCAATGTCTTGAAAGACATTACACAAAAACAAAGATTTCGTTCAGCTCACCCCTTAGTCACTGGCAATGCAGCAGATCCGAGCAAGGACACGTCTACGCCAAAACGATCTGGAATACTTCATAAAAAAGAAAAGTCCAGCTCCAGGACTAAAATCCAAGAAATTCTATATTAGTTCCAATAAAACAATGGTATGGCTGCTATAGTCGTCATTGCGGTTTTACCCTGGCATGGGATTACCCCATGAAGATTTGCCCAGGAGGTTCTTGAAAGACATTAGCCTAATTGCAAGATGTGGGTCTCTGCTTTGTTTAAATGGAAGGCGTCCATACACTCTCAATAGCTCTCATTAAATGACAGTGTTCCTCCTCACATTTCCATACACATGTATGCTCAGACTAACCGAGCATGCATGTATTTTCAAAAGGTCAAGAGGAGTAAGCTTCTGCCAGACTCTTCTGAAGGCAGAATAACTTTTTTTATTATTATTGAAAATTTAATATATCTGTCCTTCTTTCCTCCAACAACATCTGTTGGGGAAGAGTCAGGAGGCCCAAAACACAGATCAGATACGGTTTGGTCGATCTATCTTCAATGTGTCCATAAGGCCATATTCTCTTCCATTGCAGGAACTTCACCCTATTCCACCATTCTCTATATGGTAACTGCTACACCTTCAATGATGCCAAGCAGGAGCCATGGTTGGAGTCTTCCATGGGTGGTGCTGATTCTGGTAAGATGTCGTTAGTTGATGCATATGTTTTCTACCTTACAGTCATAGCCAAAAGTTTCCAGACTGACTTTTTTTTTTTTTACAAATAAATCACGTTTGCGTAAAGGCTCAATATTTTTAGTTTTGGCCCTTGTTTTTTCTAGACTTCTCCTCTTCCCCCTGACAGCTGGATGTTGGCTTCTGGTGCCAAATTTGGACTAATGACAAAACATTCTTGCCTAATCTGTCTGAAAGATTGAAAAACAGATGCAAGAAACTTTTTGAAAATCAACATGTATGCCGATCTCCAAACTTTTGGCCCGGACTGTATCTACAGTTTGTTATATATTTGTATACAATAACATTTTTGGTGCTCTGTGTCCTTAGGGCTGAAGTTGATCATCTACATTGATGAAGAGGAGTACAACCCATTCTTGGTCACCGCAGCCGGTGCTAAGATATTAGTGCACGATCAAAACGACTTTCCATTTATCGAAGAATCGGGGACGGAACTCGAGACGGCGATAGAAACTTCTATTGGGATGCAACTGGTAAGTGATGAAAGAATAAAAGAGTGCTTTTTGTAATCATGGAATTCATGAAAGTAGTTACAGGTGATGAAATGGAGCAGAAGGACCAAATACCACGTTGCCTGCCACTCTTGCCAACAGTACCAAATTTGCCAGAATATCTCAGACAAATTTAGTATTGTCTCAGGCAAAAAACGGAAAGACTTTCCCAAACTCTGTTCACAGGTGGTTAGTTCTGGGTGGTGTTGGAGGTAGAGTTGGTAGAAATCGATTCACAGGACCCAGTCCGTCGGCCACGTCAGTAATTTGTGGCCACTGAATGAGAGCCCTGAGAAGCGCCCCTTACCTGCTGGCATCCGTGGCTTTTGTAATCAGCCGTCCTGGTGCAATGACGTCACCCCAGGCTGGCTAATCAAAAGAGGAGCTGCGGATGCTGACAGGTAAGGGGCGGTTCATGGGGCTCTCATCTAGTGTCCACAAATTACTGATGTGGCCAATGGACCGGGTCTTGTGAATAGACTCACGCCAACTCTAGCTGGAGGTTTTCTTGGACAGGGTGGGAGTAAAACTTCCTGAAATTGCCAACATAAATGTTAGTTACAAACCCTTTACTTATGCCCACAGCACAGAAAGTTACCCGTTCTGCCCTCGGAGTCATTGGTGACCCCTGAAAAAAGTTGTTTGGGGAGTTGACATTGCAGAAAGATATAGAAATATTCCAAGGCTACTGGGCACAGGTTGGGCATAACAGATATTTTCCCGCTGGAAATTTATTATTCCAAGATATTTTCTGTTTAAAGGGGTTTTCTCACCCCACTTGTTGTGGTCTCCTCAACCTCATGATGCAGCAACTTCTGCTCTCTCTAGGAGCAGTAAGCCTCCACCCAAGAAACAGATATGACCAGAGTCTAATTGTAACTCCTGACATTACTATCCATATCCTCATGTTCTTCATCCCTAGTTGTAGATGGAAGGCGATGCACAGCCAATGTCATTCACACCTAATACCCCTGAGGGGAAATAACTCTGAATTTAGCATAAATTACAGATGAGTCCAGTCAGTGATGTGAGTCCGGTCTGTCAGGAAGTTCTGCATGATATAGGCAAGAAGATTAGAAATGATTTGGCGAAAATATCGATGAGTAATGAATGTAATGTGATATTTTATTGTTATCCCAGACGGAATCTTCAAAGTTATCCAGTCCGTACAGCGACTGCACCATCGATGGAAGCGATGTCCCTGTGGACAACCTGTACGACAAGAAATATACCTTCCAGGTAAAAGATGGATGGATAGCAAGACATAGTTTAAATAACTGCATTAAAATATAGATCACTGTGTCCAAGATTTAACTTTGCATTTGTCCATCTTTTTTGCAGATCTGCCTATATTCGTGTTTCCAAAAAGAGATGGTGAAGACCTGCGGATGTGCCCACTATGACCAGCCGCTGCCCGAGGGAGCAAAATACTGCAATTATGATGAATTCCCAAGTTGGAGTAAGTTCTGCTTTTAACACTGTATAAATCGTGATGCTCGTTTTCTAAAACCGACTTATTTATTGATCATTTATTTATCTTTTTATTTTTATCCTGTTTTTCCAGTTTATTGTTACTTCAAGCTGCATAAACAATTTGTCCAGGAAGATCTGGGATGTCAGAATACTTGTCGAGAGTCTTGCAGGTGAGGTTAAAGGAAGGGTTAGCCATGTATCAGTCCTATCTATTTCATCACAGTGCCATCTCCGACTGCCATTCTCATTGAGGTGGCTAACAAGCTTTCTTAAGGTTTTGTTTTTTAAAGGAACACTTTAAGAAAAAAAAAATTGGTGCACTATGTTATAAATAAATTGGAACCTAAGGGGCAGAATATGAAGCAGAGATTCACCAATGGGAGTCTCCCTGCATCCTGCTCCACCCCTCAGGATCTCAATCAGACATAACATAGTGTTTTAGTTGTTTTCACAGGGCTCCTTTAATCAGCCGTAAATTTAAATTGGTATTAGGAACTACATTTTGACTCTGAGACGTCTTAACTCTTAGCAATTATCACGAACAATTGCAAGGCTCCATCTGACCTTGCCAGTTTGCTTCTTGATCCCTTTCAGCTCTCCCAGGACTTCTCTAGTTACTATTCCTCTTTTGTTCTTCTCAAGCCACATCTTGTGTGGGACTTTAGTAAATTGTTTGTTATATGCTCATATAAGCAGCACATATATATATTTGTATATATATTTTTTTCTTTTCAGTTTTAAAGAATGGACATTTACAAGAAGTGTGGCTAAGTGGCCCTCTTTAAGTGCTGAGGTAAGACGATCGTGGCTCCTTGAGAATCGATGATGTTCTTCTAAGAGCTAAACATACTGTAGTAGATAGTTACATTATTTTACCCTAAAATACCAGTCAGCTCTCCTAAAATATTTGTTTTAGTAAATACTTTTGCATTCCTCATAAAATATGCATTTTGGAACATCTTTTTTTAGATCTCTTAGTTGTTTGATTCTAACATTATTCTAACATTATTCCTCCTGGATTGAGGGTGTGTCTCTACACATTCTTATATTATAAAGTCAATGCTGGTAGCATCTGACCGTGAAAGGATACACCCCTTTGACATCGGGAATTACCATTCATATTCATACCATTCATATAGAAATTCATAAATTTCTAGAAGGTGAAAGAGGAGTGTCCGCTCAATGCCGACTTTTATTTCCCTTTGATTTGCATTGGGGTCGGGTTTCGGACGAAACTCCGACTTTTTTTGCCCTAGTCCGACCAGTTTCATCTGAAACAAATTTTGTTTCATGAATCCCGATCCGACCAAAGTCGCTCAACTCTAGTGGTGACCAATCCCCTTTAAGAAAACCATTGGATCCTCATTGCATATTTTGTATATGGGTCTATGCCTGCGTAAAGAATCAAACTATAGTCGCTATGCAAATATGGAACCAACTGCACAGGATGCATTTATGGAAACCTGTTTACATGTTCAGAAGGTGGCCTTTAAGTGACATCAGGTTTAAAGAGCTATTCCCATATTGGAATTTGTTGGCATCTCTATAGGGGTCTACCTCTCCCCCTTCTTTATGAATATGGGATTGAGTGGATCTCCCTTCCTCTGTGGTTTTCCAGCACGCCAAGGGGACTGCAGAACAACCCCATTGGTTGCAGCACATCCAGGAACAATGGGATTCCCAGCAATCAGATCCTGACCAATCAAAAAGTGATGGACAACCTAGAGACCATTATTATGTGTACAATGGCACATGGCGTCTATACAGGGTTTTTTATGGATCCATAGGCATTTTATGTTTATAGGGGCTGCTATATGGTAACTCTTTGAAGCATTTTTTCTAAAGGGATAATATCTCCATAATACAACATTGCAACAAAATTCTTTAGAAAATCATTCTGTGTGCTTTTGTGTTGTATCTGTGGCACACGGAGGCACTGTATGGGCCTTATATACAGATACACAGATCTATAGTACAGTCAGCTACAAAATAAGTAGGGATGTCAAGACTTACAGAATTGGTTCTCGGTGTATAAATTAGTAAAAGTAGTATTAATGTAGACGAATTACTATTCTCACGACTTTATTATTTTTGTCTTTTCCATCAGGAGTGGACACTACGAGTTCTGTCCTGGGAACTGGGGAGAAAAATAAATAAAAACCTGACTAAGTAAGTAATTCCAGGTACCTGACGAACCAGAAAATGCAATACTAGTTCAACAGATCTTACTAGGGTTAGAAAGATCATCTTTTTTTTTTTTGGAGGACCCAACCTGCAAAGCTTATTTTCTCCTGTGGTGGCCTTGTAGAGAAATTGTACATTTGCTGTCACATTGTTGGCTTCAAATATAATAACTGTTCTAATGCTATGGTTGCAATAATTACTCATTAAATTGCCCAGAAATATAATTCTTGAATTAATAATCCATCTTTTTTCAGAAGGCTAGAAACGAAAAAACTATTGACATAGGCAGTGAAGAACCTAATATATTTATGTGATAGGAATAGATATGTGGAACCTTAAGATGCTTTCCTCCTTACTTTTCATTGGCACATTGACACCCAATGATCAGCTATGATCTCTGTTAATATCTAGATATGAGCGTTCAATTTTCCTGCAGCACCACCCCTGGGAAGATGAAGTATTACACAGCGGATATTCAAATCATAATCTGTAGGACAAGGCTGGTGCTTCAGAGTGACTCCCTAAACCCAGAATTCCCCTTTGTAGTTGTATAAAATAGATTACAATAGATCAAAAAGATTTTCAGGACCCTAGTCTAACGGCGACATCGGTAATCCAAGGCCACCAAAACGGAGCCTTGCAAAAGTCCTTCTACCTGTCAGCATCACTGGCACCTTCTCTGATTAATAGGCTAATCTAATTACTTGGGCCAAGATCCTGCAAAACTATTTGCTCAACTCTAGGACCAGTAATTAATAATATTCAGTAGAGATGAGCGACTTTGCCTTTTTTCGGGTCGAGTCGGGTTTCACGAAACCCGACTTTCGCAAAAGTCGGGTCGAACAATTCGGCCGATTATTGTGAAAAGTCGAAGTCCGACTGAAACACGAAACCCAATGTAAGTCAATGGGGAAGAAAAGTTGGCAGTGAGTGGAGGACAGGAAACACACCTACAGTGCCCATTTTAATGCCAAAAACATAAATTTTTATAACTGAAGCTTGTCAACCTTAATTTACTTCTTAATAATAGTTACGCACTGAAAACTGGAGTTTATTTGGCTAAAGTTGTGGTGGGGGAGGGCTGGCTGCAGGTTTTCATGTGCCCTGGGCCAAAGAGCGCCCCTTTAACACATACCACTACTCATGATGCTCCGATACCGCAGAGAAATAGCGGTATAGTACAATGAAAAATACTTCACTTTTTACATCTCATGACTGATATCGATTTTAAATTCTCCCAATAGCTCCAAAAACGGACAGTATATTCCTCCATACAGTATTATGGCCACTGCATAGTGCATCATACAGAGTAGTGAGGCCCATATATTTCTCCACACAGAATCATTGGTCCCATATAATGTTTGAAACAGTATATGATGAGCTCCACATAATGCTACAGTATATGTTCGTCCCCATGGATGAACCTCCACTGGCTTATGGGCCCAAATAATGCTCCAAACATAATGGGCCCCATTTCTAATGCTCTAGTGTATAATGGACCCTGTAAATGCTGCTCCAGTGTCTGATGTCCACCTTTGGAATGCTCCAGTGTATGGTGGGCCCCAGATATTATTCTCCAGAATATCGTGCTCCCCAAAAATTGCTGTCCCACATAAAACAATTAAATAAGTCTCCTCGCTAGGGAATCCCTGTACTAGTCTGGACTCCTCGTCGTCCCCATCTTCCATCTCACTGCACTTGGCTGTTTAGGCAGAGGGCGTACAGACGTGATGTCATTGCGCTCTCTGATCAGAATATCACTGTCAGGACACGCGGAAGATGTCATGGCGGTGGAGCAGGGAGAAGTAAGTATTTCAACTTTGCAAGTGCCGTGATCCTGAGCAAGCAGGGGGGGGGGCCACTCGTTGGCGACGGCACTGGGCCCCTCATAGTACGGCGGTGTGTCTGACGGCGGGTGTGCACCCCCACCGTCAGAGACACTTGATTGCACTATGAGGGACCCTGTGCCAGTGCCCGCGCCCTAGAGTCGGCCCACCCACCTGTCCAGGGCAACGGCACTTGCACGGTTGCGTGCGCTAGGTGGTGACCCCGGCCATGGGGGGGGAGGCAGCCCAGTTAGGGAGGTTTACAAAATGGCATATGTTGATGTGGGACATTCAGCTGCTGCTAAAGGCGAAATTGGTCAAGTCCCAGGAAGAGGAGGACCAAAGCAAGCCATTTTTCTGGCAACCTGTGTGTCATCAGGGTAACGTGGGACAAAATCCTTGGAAACCCATGCATGGTTCATTTTAATGAAGGTTAGATCATCCACATTTTGGGTCGACAAACGGGTCCTTTTTTCGGTCAGGATTGATCCAGCTGCACTGAAGACTCTTTCCGTTAGCACACTTGCAGCTGGGCAAGCGAGCTCCTGTAAGGAATATTGGGACAGTTCAGGCCAGGCGTCCAGTATAGCGGCCCAATAGTCAAATGGGAATGACCTGTGAGGGAGAACATCGATATGGGACGAGAAGTAGTTTGTAACCAGAGTTGACAACTGCTGTCTCCTGTCACTTTCAATCGATGCAGTATTACCAGTCGTGTGAGCGGGACGTGAAAAATCAGTCCACAACATGGTCATGAAACCCCTGTCTCCAACGCAACTTCTGCTGTGTGCACCACGAACACCTCTGCCAAGCTGCCCCCGGCCCCTATGGCTCGTGTGAGAACCATCACCGCTGCTGTGTGCTGGGAATGCCTCAACCAACCGGTTTACCAGAGTTACTTGTTTGTTAGCCAATATTTGGTCAAGGTTCTCCTGTGGCATGATGTTTTGGAATTTGCCTTTATAGCGTGGATCCAGGATGCTGGCCAACCAGTAGTCGTCATCATTCATCATTTTGGCAATGCGGGGGTCCCTTTTTAGGATCTGCAAGGCATAATCTGACATGTGGGCCAATGTTCCCGGTGTCAATGATGCACTGCTAGTGCTGGGTGGAGGAGCATATTCTGGCAAATCCACATCCCTCCAGTCACGCACAAACCCTGTACCAGACCTTGCCACGCCAACATTTTCTCTTGCCCCACGAGAAGCATCCTCCTCCCCTAAATAATCATCCTCCTCCTCTTCCTCTTCTTCCTCCACCTCGTCCAGGAGAGGTCCCGGATCAGACAATGGCTGACTGTCATTAAGGCTTCCCTTCTCCTCTTCCTCCTCATCAACCTCGGCTGCAGACGCCTGCTCCTTAATGTGCGTCAAAGTTTGCATGAGCAGACGCATAAGTGGGATGCTCATGCTTATGATGGCATCGTCTGCGCTTACCAGCCGTGTGCATTCCTCAAAATACTGAAGGACTTTACAGAGGTCTTTCAGCTTCGACCACTGCACACCTGTCAACTCCATGTCTGCCCTCAAAGTGCCTGCCCGTGTATCCTCCCACAAATGCATTACGGCCTGCCTATGTTCGCACAGCCGCTCAACCATGTGCAGGGTGGAGTTCCACCTTGTTGCAACGTCGATAATTAGGCGGTGCTTGGGAAGGTGGAGCAATCGCTGCAGCTTCTGCATACGACTGGAGAGTACCGGCGACCAGCGGATGTGCGAGCACAGTCTTCGAACCTTATGGAGCAGGCCTGTTAACTCCGGATAATTATTGAGGAAGCACTGCACCACCAGGTTCAAGGTGTGAGCCAAGCAAGGTATGTGTCTGAGTTTTGAAAGGGCTATGGCTGCCACAAAATTCCGGACGTTATCACTAACTACCTTGTAGACGGCCCAGCCATGACTCAGTTTGTCGCTGAAAGTTGTCGGCCAGTACCTCCGCGGTGTGTCTGTCGCCCAAACACATCATCTTCAACACAGCCTGCTGACGTTTTCCACTAGCTAATCGATAGAGGGACACCTCGTGTGCAACACTGGCAGCTGCGGATGGAGTGCTCTTGCGACTGCACTCTGTGGATGAGCTTTCGCTTCTGGAGGAGGAGGAGGGTCGAACGCCTACAGCCAACTGTTTCCTATACCGTGGGCTAGGCAGCACTGTCCCACCACCGCTGTCCCCTGTGGACCCTGCATCCACCACATTAACCCAGTGCGCAGTGATGGACACGTAACGGCCCTGGCCATGCCTACTGGACCATGCATCAGTTGTGAGGTGCACCTTTCCACTCACTGATTGCTTGAGTGCATGGATAATGCGGTCTTTCATATGAAGGTGGAGGGCTGGGATGGCTTTGCGAGAAAAAAAGTGGCGACTAGGTAGGTCATAGCGTGGTACTGCGTAGGCCATGAGTTTGTGGAAAGCTGCGCTTTCAACCAAGCGATAGGGCATCATCTCTAATGAGATCAGTTTGGCAATGTGGGCGTTCAAAGCCAGTGTACACGGATGAGAGGATGAGTACTTTCTTGTCCTACTCATAGTCTCTGGTAGGGTGAGCTGGACTTGAGAGCTGCATATGGTGGAACTAGCGGTGGACATGGCGGACTGAGAGAGGGTTGATGATGGTGATGGAGTTGGTGTTCTTTCAGATGGCCTAGATTCAGTCTTTCGTTGATATAACATTGTGATTCCCTGACTGCTTTGGCCTTGCGACGATGCCTCAACATTTGCTGCTGGTGGTGTGCTAACCGGTGGGCTTACAGTGGGGGAAACAATGTAGTGTTGCTGACTACCTTCTTTGGGAGTAGTTGCACATGTGGTATGTGAGGTTTGGTAGTCCGTCCACGCTTGCAAGTGCATGGTGGTTAAATGTCTTAGCATGCAACTGGTATTCAAATTTCTCAGATTTTTCCCTCGGATAAAGGTCTTTGCGCACTTCTTACAGATAACCTTTGCCTGATCATTAGGATTTTGTTCAAAAAAGTGCCACACTGCACTCTTCCTACTATGGAAGACATTTTGAGGCCTTGCACGCTGTGCTATTTTGACCGTCTGGCCAAGCTGTCCTGCAACTCTTTTGGTTTTTGTAACCCGTTTTTGGACTGCTCCGGGCCTGCCAGATAACAGCTGTTGCGATGTCGATGTCTGCTGCGGATGCTCCTCCTCCTCTTCTGAGCTATTGGCAGCGGCACCCTCTTCCCCCAATGGATGCCAATCTGGGTCAACAACTGGGTCATCCATCACCTCCTCTTCAATGTCATATGCACCTTCCTCTGTGTCACCGTGTCTGGTGGTATAGTATGCGGGAAGGGGCACCTGAGTTTCATCAGGGTCAGATTCTGGCTCAGTACACTGCGAGGACAATGTAGTGCTCTGAGTGAATGTACCAGCAGATAAATCTAGCAGTGGCTGTGCATCAGTGCACTCCATGTCAGATTCATCTTTGCCTGGGTAATTCACGATTTGACTTGATAACCCAGGCATGGTATGTGAATACAGCTCCATAGAGTAATCTGTTGTGTGGCCTGCTGCATCCTTCAATTTTGGTTGGGGTGAAGGACACAAGGAAAGGTGTGGTTCATGACCAGGAGTCTCCAATGACTCAGTGCTTTTATTTTTTAAAACTTCAGAAGAGGAGGCGATAGAGCTGGAGGCTGAGTCAGCAATGTAAGTCAAAACTTGTTCCTGAAGATCCGGCTTTAAAAGCGGTTTACCTACTCCCAGAAAAGGGAGCCTTCGAGGCCTTGTGGAGCCAGACGATGACGCAGGCTCAACACCTCCTGCATTTGGTGCTATTTTGCTTTTGCCACTACCAGCAGATCCACCACCAACACCAACATTACCAGCTGCCAACTCCCGCCCACTTCCACGGACTCTTCCACCACACTTCCTCATTTTTGGGGAAAATGTACCCAAAATACCACCAACTATGTGGTACTGTAAAACAAGGTACAAGGTGTATATAGTAGTGGGGAGTATTTGAATCTCTCTACAGACTTCAGTACACAGTTGTATTCTGTCAGGCCCTGGGTATATTGCACCTCAAATTAACAGGCTGATTCTGGATGGTGTAAAAAAGGTGTATAGAGGACTGGGGAGAAATGGAATCTCTCTAAAGACGTGAGGACACTGTTGTATTCTCTCAGGCCCTGTGTATGTTACACCTCAATGTAACAGGGTGATTTTGGATGGTGTATAAAATGTCTATATAGGACTGGGGAGAATTTGAATCTCCCTAGAGGTTTTAGGAGGCTGACAATGATGCTCTCAGTCCCAAGTATTGCAGCAGGCAGCCTAATAAGCAGGACTGCTGCACACAAAAGTGTGAAAAAATGAACGCTTGGTAACTGGGCAAAAAAGAGGATGAAAAGTAATTTTGCTTTTAAAAAAGCAGTTTGCACAGCAGTGTGAAAACAGCAATGCAGCTATCAGGGAGCCTTATAAGGCAGCCTAATAACCAACAGACCTGATGCACCAAAATATAGCCTCCCCTTGCACTGCACAGTAACTGGTGTGTTGTACAGGCAAAATCGCTAGCAGCAGAAGTAGCTTTTGGTATCTTCTTCCCTGCCTAACGCTCTCCCTACAGAATCAGCAGCAACAGCAGCTCTCCCTATTCTGAGATCAGCATAAGTAACATGGCGGTCAGCGTGCACGCCCTTTTATACCCCCTGTGACGCCACACAAAGCAAGCCAATCACTTGCAGGCCCTTCTCCAAGATGGTGGTGACCGCTGCCTATGTCATCACTTTGCCCACAGTGTCCGTTCTTCCTCATTGGCTGAAAAAGGGCGCTAACGCATCTTTTGAAACGCGACTTTGGCGCGATGGTCGCAAACCTCGTGTCCGACCTCACGATAAGGTCGAGTTTCGTTTCATGAAACCCGACTTTGGCGAAAGTCGGCGACTTTTGAATTTTTTCGACCCGTTTCGTTCAACTCTAATATTCAGTTGGTAGTTCTTGGCAATAAATGTTCACATACTAAACATTCCTCTTCTGTTCTTCCCTTCTAGGAACGCTCTAGCATATCTGGACGTTTTCTACCAAGACTTAAACCTCAAAGTCATTGCTGAAAGTCCTGCCTCCAGCGTAAGTCTTCTCTGTTTTCTTACCCTTGACCAAAGATGTAACCTGAAGCTTTTAGGTCCCAATGCAATATCAATAACAGGTTCCTCATGCACCTTGTGTCACTCTTAATAGTTGAGTATTCTCAAGTGGTAGAGAAACTTTTGGGCCTCTTAGGCATCAATTGTTTCTTCTCAAGCTCTGTTACTTTGGAAATATGATATATAATTAGCAATCGCAAGATCCCCAGTTTTAAAAGGGAATGTACTAACTGTCCTTCTTTTTTTATGTATAGATTCCAAATCTTCTTGCAAACTTTGGAGGTCAACTGGGCCTTTGGATGAGTTGTTCTATGGTCTGCGTGCTTGAGATCGTAGAGATATTCTTCATTGACTCTTTTTGGGTGGTCTTGCGTCAGAAGGGACAGAAGTTTGTGAAATGGTGGAAAAAACGTAACGAAGAAGAAGAAGACATGGAACAGCAACCTAACACCATGGTTGGCCGTGTCAATCCTTGCCTATCAGATGAAGATCCACCAACATTTAACACTGCTCTACAGCTACCTCATGCGGACCACTGCCAAGTGCCAAGAACGCCACCTCCCATGTACAAGACTCTTCACATACAATCTGATCTCACAGAGCATCCTACAGACTTATGCGATGAAATAGTAGAAGAACAAATGTGAAGCCAACGTTCTCCTTGAAGACTCCTCCAGACTTTTATTGAGTAGCCATAGTTCAAAAGAGAAAAAATAAAGAAAAAACACTCAAAAAGTTGATTGTTTTGGAAACCAAGCCAGTGACATTAAATTCCTTGAAAGACTTCAGACCTGTTTAAATAAATTCCCAGTAGCTAAAGTTTTATATATGGTGCTAGATTAGTATTTACTATGTTTTCTTAGAAGGTCTTCTATCCCTTTACAATGTGCCAGCACTGTGTTGACGTTAAAGTCAACGTTTGTTACTGTAGCTTGGTCAACTGACCACATGTTCTCAAATGATTGTACATTACTACGATTATCTTTGCACATCTTGGTCCTCGGAAGGGATTTCCAGTCGGTAGTCATTGCCTGTAAGGTATAAAGTGGGCTATTGGTAAATCCCAACTTGGCCAACTAGAGCCAATATCAAAATCCTGAAAATAGTTGTAGCATTGTAAATCGTATATTTAAAAACCTGTATAGTAGAAGTTATTATTGGACATATTAGAATTTTTTCAAGCATTTCCTATGTTGTAAATTGAAGCGTTTTCTGTTATAGCATCACTTACAACCTGATAGAAACTTTTTTCCAAAAAAATCATTTAAAAAATTTCTGTATGGATCAGCCATGTTGCTACTGCTGGGAATCAAGGTCTTCGGAACAGCATTTACGATCTTCCAATTTGATTGAATCTGTGTTTTCCCAGTGTGACATGGCGGCCCAATGCTTTCTGTACAGTCCAAGATCATCCCCGGTATGGATGGTGCAAAAAAAAAAAGTTTACTGCCAATTTGAGAAGGAAAATCATGTCGATTTCATGAATGTATGAAGCTTCTCCAGGCTTGAAATGGGAAATCAAAGTCAACGCCTCCTCGCCTGGTTTTCATGTTGATCCATCTACCTGTAGAATGGACTAGTACATGTTGTATCAATGATAAAAAAACTTATTTTTTTTTTGTTACAATCAAATACTATGAAATGGTAACTGAAGATCATCTTACACCTCTTTCACTGTTTTCTATCTACCTGACTCTGGAGTTTCAAATAACCCTGACAACGTTTAGCGACTACCGAATAATTCTTGTTTTATATTTTCCGGTTGTCGATATTCTATAGGACAATTGTGCTGTGCACAAAATGCTGCTATGTACTAAAATTATTGGCCTGTTCTATGGCCGCAGAAGAAAGGGTCAATCAATATGTGCTGTAACGATGTATGTACCTTTCAGGTTGAATGTACTCCTTGTTTCAATCAATGTTTGGTTCAACTTGGGCATGAGAGTTGGTATACGCACAGAGTTATGGTAGAGCTCATACACACGTATGGGGCATATATGTTTATGATGATGTATTTAACATAGATTGATGTGAATATTTTTTTTAATAAAATATTGTGAACAAACGTGAGTGCTTTATTAAAAATTAACCATTTCAGAAACTGGATAATTGGCAAACCGTCTTGGTTGAGTTGGGTGTTAACATGGTAGCCAAAGACAAATTAACGGAATGTATCCTGTGTTAATGCAGTCTAAGCTTTTGGCATTGAACCCGGTTAAGAGCCAAATTTGAGTCCCTCAAAACATGGCAAGTTGACCACCAAGGACCAAGGCTTTGGGCACATCAAGGTCATCATCAAAACATGACCAGTTGGGTTCCCATTAGACAGGAAGCGACTGATGTAAGACAATAGAGGAGAGTTTTACCTTATATTACTCACTTTCAATCCAAAGGGAATCTCATTTGGTCTTATTTTGATGATGTCCTCACATCGTATGTATTTGATGGTCAACCTACCACCTCTTGAAGGCATTGAATGTGGGCCCTTAACTCTGACTCCAGCACATCATTTGTTAAGCCAAAGCAATGCCTAAGCTTTGACCATTGTGAAGCTAATATACATCTTTTGCCAATACATGAAGAAAAAAAAAAGGATTCCACATTTTTTAGGTGCCATATGGCCTTTCCAAGTTGCTTCCATAGTGCCACTTTGCTTTCTAGCTATGGAAGCTTGGCCACCTCACTTGGTCTCGAAATGCAAACGCACACGTGTTTCATTTTAACTCCATGCTACGAGATGGACATCATTGGTTTACTGCCTTCATCTTACTAAAGTGAAATATTGGGCGTAGAAGATACAAAACAAAAAAAAAATGACGGATGGCTATTAGTGACGAGTGAGTATACTCGTTACCTGGGTTTTCCCGAGCATGCTCAGGTGGTCTCTGAGTATTTTGCATGTGCTCAGAGATTTAGTTTTTGTCGCCTCGGCTGCAAGATTTGCGGCTGCTAGACAGCCTGAATACACGTGGGGTTGCCTGTTTGTTAGGAAGTCCCCACATGTATTCAGACAGTCTAGCAGCCGCAAATCATGGCGACAAAAACTAAATCTCCGAGCACGCCAAAATACTCGGCGCATGGGAAAACCCGAGCAACGAGTATACTCGCTCATCAATAATGGCTATCTCTCACTATGAGAACTCAAAATGTTAAGCATTCATTGTCAATCAGGGTGGTTTCTATTAAAATGGTATTTTCATCATATCTACCTATCACAAGAAAGAGGGAGCCCTGACATGAGTCCCACCATCAAAGGTTGCCACTTGTAGGAAGTTAATGGAGAGGCTTCTACACATCTTCATGGTCGTCTTCATTTCTATGGCAGTTATGGAAGCAGCCAAGCAAGTGCCTATGAGACATTGATGGATATGCCTTTTATGTCTGGTATGGAAATGTAAGTCATAATCCTAAATGTGATTCAAGCCTCCAAATCATCTCCTATAGCTTTGGTGGTGGAGAAGTAGCTAGAGGAAAAATATTCTGTTTTCTGCACAGCCCTTTATCAAAATACAAGGGTCGAAGAGGAATGGATTGTTGGATCCCCACCTGCCATCCAGCGCCACAGGCAAATGACTAGTCAACCCTTCTCCCCACTTACACCCCTAAACAATGGATGAGGTGTTTGGGACCCAACAATGCTGCTGTGGTAGTGGTCCCAGACGTCAGCACTTAGGAGGAACCCCACCCAACAACAAAAGATGACGCATCCAAGTAATCAGATATCCTTGTGACATGCAATAGGCCATGTACTCCTTTCTCAGAAAGCAAAATCTCCGGTATTTTTCTATAAAAAAAAGGACACGGGAGAAAAGATTTAGCTTAACAATTGCCCCCGATAAAAGGAAAAAATGACATGTGAACAAATTTCTATATATATATGTATATATATATATATATATATATCATATGGTTGGGATACATTATCCTACATCTGAGTCCTGTATACGCCTGATCTAAAAATAACGCAACTAACCGGAGAAGGAATCGAGTGAGTGAGAGAGAAGAGCTGGGAAATTTAAGCTCTAAAGCTTGCAGAATTGTGAATGTATTACTGAAGATATAACTAAATATCAGAACAAAATAAATAATGTAATGTATGTAAACTGTGACGTCACCAGCAGAATAGTGAGTGCAGCTCTGGGGTATAATACAGGAGGTAACTCAGGATTAGTAATGTAATGTATGTACACAGTGACTGCACCAGCAGAATAGTGAGTGCAGCTCTGGGGTATAATACAGGATGTAACTCAGGATCAGTAATGTAATGTATGTACACAGTGACTGCACCAGCAGAATAGTGAGTGCAGCTCTGGGGTATAATACAGGATGTAACTCAGGATCACTAATGTAATGTATGCACACAGTGACTGCACCAGCAGAATAGTGAGTCCAGCTCTGGAGTATAACACAGGATGTAACTCAGGATCAGTAATGTAATGTATGTACACAGTGACTGCACCAGCAGAATAGTGAGTGCAGCTCTGGGGTATAATACAGGATATAACACAGGTTCAGAAATGTAATGTATGTACCCAGTAACTGTATCAGCAGAATAGTGAGTGCAGCTCTGGGGTATAACGTAGGATGTAACTCAGGGTCAGTAATGTATGTACACAGTGACTGCACCAGCAGAATAGTGAGTGCAATGAAGGGTCGGTGGGGTGGGGTGCCAAGCTGGGGGGGGTGGTCCCACTTCTTACCGCGCAGAGATGACAACAGAGACACGATGGAGGCAGATTCTGGGTGCAACAGGTCCAAGTTTATTTCTTCACTTGCCGTCCGACTGACGGCACACCTCGCGGCCCTCCGTTTCCAGAGCCGCTTCTCACACCGTACACTGGAGACGTGTCTGCACACACCGTCCCCTCCTTTACTGTCGACGCTCCTGACAGTTCCGTCACTGTGGCCGCCTTAGGCCCATTAACCAACAGCGCTTCTACTGCTCAGTCGTCGTGTCACATACGGTGTCTTATACCCAGTACCTCGTCTCAACTGCGGTCCTTTCCTGTCAGGACCACCCCCCTGACGTCCTCTCTCCTCAGTCCCCCTGGTCTGGATTCTCCTCAGAGTGCACAGACTGTCGTAGTCCTCCTGTCACTTGAGCTCCCCCTGGGGACTGGAACCTTCTGGAACCCTCCCTCAGTATTTATAACTCTCCCGGTTCCTTGAAACTGTCACTCTAACTGTCACCACGCCCCCCATGACCAACGGTTTCTAAAGCCCTAAGCTGCTGTAAAGTCCTTTGCTCACACTCCTCCCTGCCATCTACTGTCCTCCCAAGGTACTGCACGTCCACTACACTTTCCTAGATGTATTCCCACTGTAATAACTGACACCTACCTACACTGTGCATCCCTTTCCTTCTTCTTCAGACTAGTCCGTCCGTCCGTCAGGTCACCTTCCCTACACTCTCCCTTCCTTTGTCCATTGTCGTCCTCGACAATCGTCATCCCTGCCTTCGTCGTTCTGAATCTACACCTAAATTCTGTTGTCGGACCAGCTGTTGAGCCAAACCCATTATCTGCGGGGGCCGAACCATACTGGGAGCACTATGCTCTGAGCAGCCTACTGCTACTCACCAGCGCGCACGCCACAGGACAACGTCTTTCAAACTGGGCAAGGTACACCCGTATTCTCTCTACGGCGTGTATCTTTCCCCTACTCTCCCCTTCTGTTACCTTTCACTATCCAGTACGCCATGATCGAGGCCACACACCTACCAGATCATTGCCGGCGCCCGCCTTTCCTTCTTCAGGGGTGTCCGTGGTGTTGGGGACCTGACCTAGGACGGCTGTCTTTCTCACGTCTTCCAACTCATTTTCCCTTCTTTCAATTACATGTCATGGTCGGCGTCCCGGTCTCCCAGACCTCCTCAACTCTTAGATCCCTACAGGATCTCACACTTTCCTTTGGTCCCGCAGACCTTCCCTTACCCGGACCTGTTGCATTTTACTTTGCATATTATACATCAAACAACCTTATAATATCACAAGTACCCATTTTTATAATTTTTTTTTTTTTTCATTTTCTTTTGCTTTAAAACTCAACATTCAACAATAAACATCGCCAGTACTCCTTTTCCCTCCCCCTTCCTTGGACATGGACACTCCCTCTTGTCTTCGTATCCCCGTTCTGTCAAGTTTCCAAATCAGTAAGTAACATCCTGTAAGAGGAACATTCTTAAAAAAAAAACAGCTTAATCACATAAAACATTTTTTTTTTTTTAAAACTAGAACTGTTCTTTCAGACTCTGACAGTCCAGGCCATCTCCTGATGGCCGGTAGCAAGGGGCCCACAGCCGTGGAACTCCTGGGGTGAAGGGAGTGTCCAATACAGTCCTCTTTACGGGGGTTCGCGTTCCTCGGGCACCGCCAGTACTGCCACCGCATAATACCCGCGGGGGCAGTATTCTTTATAATAAGAGACAAAGTCCCCTATTTCCAGGGCACGGCCGTGAAGTATGGAGGCTACGTTCACGTATACCTTCTGACCAGTCTGATCACGTATGAAACCATACCCCCGATCCACATTGGTGTACACCAGCCGCCCCCGGGATCTTTCCACCGCCATGCCAGCCTCCCCTTTTGAATGAAGCAGGCTCCATACCTCCTGCTCTCGAACCTTCTTTTGTTTTACCACCTCCGCAACCCAAACGGAGGGTACCGCGCCAGTCCCAGAGTCCGGTGGGCGGGACCTTGCCGAGAAAGGGCGCGGGGCAGAGACGGCCGATGATATCTGTGGCCCAGCAGCCGGGTAGCGGATGGGAGCAGCCGTGACTCCGGGGGGCTGGTCCACAGGGCCCGTTAAACAGACCCCAGCCGGTTCCAATACTGGCATTACCGCGGCCGCAGGGTAGGCCGCATCCACAACTTCCAGCAAAGCCGGAGCAACGGCCGGTTCGGGTGATGAGGCTGACACCGGCCGAGGGAGCGCAACCGCGCCTTCTGTAAATAAGCTCCGCCCTGGTGACTCCGGGCGGGAAGGCTCGGGGACGGGAGCGAGGGCCTTGCTCAATTCCGTGTATAGCATAGGGCCCTCCGCAGCCGGGCCTTCCGGTACACTGGAGGCTGCGTGTTGTGGCAAAATGATAGGGGCCGCTTGTGAAGCCGCCGGCAGGGCCGGGGGAACTCTCACCTTCCCCGGCGCCGCGGCCTCCGTCACACCAACGCACAGCTCATCCCGCAGCCTCCGCTCTCCAACTCGCTGCTTAGCGGGCCTAGCTTCCAAACTCAGGGGCTCCGTGGGGAGACTCTCCGCCGGTATCAATGGCGGCCGCTCCTTCTGGCTCCGCACGGGCTCCGCACAGACTCCTCTTTTTGTCCATGGACCCGAAGATGACGTCTTCTGTCTCAGCTCATTCTCCTGCCGCCACTGCCATTCTAGGCGGCCAATGCCCCGACACCCGCAGCGTCTCATACCGTCCGGTGGGCAGCAATCGAATGGTGCCAAACAGCCGCTCCCAGGCTTTTCTTCGGTGTCACTCCCTCTGTGGGGTGGGGCGTTGGCAGGCCTCTCCACCCACCTGTCAGGGTCCAAAATATGAAAACGTCGGCCTCCGGGCACATACTGCTGTCCACGGGGGTACGTTGGAGGGGGTCCCAGTCCATTCAACACGACTGCAAACACCCGGACCTCTCCCCTGCGCTGTAGTAATGCCGCCATCTTGCGTAGCACCTGATGCCGCCCCGGATCTTCGGTCAGCACCCCTGAGTCACCAGAGCGCTCCCAATTTGTAATCCACAGGTAAGCCAATTGTAATCCACAGGTATTTATAATCCAAGCAGCACAGTCTAAGTCCTTTTCCATTCTTTGAGGCAGGTCTGCCGCAGAAGATGAGGTATTAGCGGCGGCGATCCTGCCGACTACGCCAAATGAAGGGTCGGTGGTGGGGTGCCGAGCTGGGGGGGGGTGGTCCCACTTCTTACCGCGCAGAGATGACAACAGAGACACGATGGAGGCAGATTCTGGGTGCAACAGGTCCAAGTTTATTTCTTCACTTGCCGTCCGACTGACGGCACACCTCGCGGCCCTCCGTTTCCAGAGCCGCTTCTCACACCGTACACTGGAGACGTGTCTGCACACACCGTCCCCTCCTTTACTGTCAACGCTCCTGACAGTTCCGTCACTGTGGCCGCCTTAGGCCCATTAACCAACAGCGCTTCTACTGCTCAGTCGTCGTGTCACATACAGTGTCTTACACCCAGTACCTCGTCTCAACTGCGGTCCTTTCCTGTCAGGACCACCCCCCTGACGTCCTCTCTCCTCAGTCCCCCTGGTCTGGATTCTCCTCAGAGTACACAGACTGTCGTAGTCCTCCTGTCACTTGAGCTCCCCCTGGGGACTGGAACTTTCTGGAACCCTCCCTCAGTATTTATAACTCCCCCGGTTCCTTGAAACTGTCACTCTAACTGTCACCACGCCCCCCATGACCAACGGTTTCTAAAGCCCTAAGCTGCTGTAAAGTCCTTTGCTCACACTCCTCCCTGCCATCTACTGTCCTCCCAAGGTACTGCACGTCCACTACACTTTCCTAGATGTATTCCCACTGTAATAACTGACACCTACCTACACTGTGCAACCCTTTCCTTCTTCTTCAGACTAGTCCGTCCGTCCGTCAGGTCACCTTCCCTACAGCAGCTCTGGGGTATAACGTAGGCTGTAACTCAGGTTAAGTAATGTAATGTATGTACACAGTGACTGTACCAGGAGAATAGTGAGTGCAGCTCTGGGGTATAATACAGGATGTAACTCAGGATCAGTAATGTAATGTATGTACACAGTGACTGCACCAGCAGAATAGTGAGTGCAGCTCTGGGGTATAATACAGGATGTACCTCAGGATCAGTACAGGGTCAGTAATGTAATGTAGTAATGTATGTACACAGTGACTGCACCAGCAGAATAGTGAGTGCAGCTCTGGACTATAATACAGGATGTAACTCAGGATCAGTACAGAGTCAGTAATGTAATGTATGTACACAGTGACTGCACCAGCAGAATAGTGAGTGCAGCTCTGCAGTATAATACAAGATGTAATGAAACTCAGGATCAGTAATGTAATGTGTGTACACAGTGACTGTACCAGGAGAATAGTGAGTGCAGCTCTGGGGTATAATACAGGATGTACCTCAGGATCAGTACAGGGTCAGTAATGTAATGTAGTAATGTATGTACACAGTGACTGCACCAGCAGAATAGTGAGTGCAGCTCTGGAGTATAATACAGGATGTAACTCAGGATCAGTAATGTAATGTGTGTACACAGTGACTGCACCAGCAGAATAGTGAGTGCAGCTCTGGACTATAATACAGGATGTAACTCAGGATCAGTACAGAGTCAGTAATGTAATGTATGTACACAGTGACTGCACCAGCAGAATAGTGAGTGCAGCTCTGCAGTATAATACAAGATGTAATGAAACTCAGGATCAGTAATGTAATGTGTGTACACAGTGACTGCACCAGCAGAATAGTGAGTGCAGCTCTGGAGTATAATACAGCATGTAACTCAGGATCAGTAATGTAATGTATGTACACAGTAACTGCACCAGCAGTATAGTGAGTGCAGCTCTGGAGTATAATACAGCATGTAACTCAGGATCAGTAATGTAATGTATGTACACAGTAACTGCACCAGCAGTATAGTGAGTGCAGCTTTGCTCAGCTGTTGCTGAGTGCAGCTTTGCTCAGCTGTTGCTCACTGTTTTAAACAGGAGAAATATGGAGTGTTATGTTTAAATTACTAATTTTTATTAAAGGACAAAATAGTCAAAAATGATAAAACTATAAACAAAACAGACAGGTGTGACAATGAAAAATCATCTCCAATTTATAATATTCACATACCATAGAAAAAGGGTAAAGCCATTGGTCAGAGGGAGAGTTTATACAGTATGTACTGACCAATGGAGAATCACACAAACAATACCTGAGTAAATTCATGTAACCAACATAGCATGCATAAGGCGATACCACAACTGGTCAGGACAAATAATCTTGGAATCAGGACATCTTACCCTGCAACTGGAGTGGACACAGTGTTCAAAGATCGAATGATTCCATCAGGGCCGGACTGGGACTAAAATTCAGCCCTGGCATTTGAAGTTACACAGGCCCACTAGTCACATGGTGACTATATAATATCTTTGTACAGTTGTAGTTTACAAGAAGTGAGAGGAGATTAACACAACTATATAACATGTAGTCACAGCTGTGCCCAGGATTTCAGCTCAGTCCTATTTATTGCTTTTAGGTACAGTACTCCTCCCAAAGCGCTGTCCCCTTTTGTATGCATGATTACAGAATTCCTGGCAGAACTGCTCTCTATTGGGCAACCAGACCCCCTGGTCATAGCCGCCCCTATCATACCTCCCAACTTTTGAAGAAGGGAAAGACGGACAAAGACTGCGGCGCGCGCCGCTGTAAATTTTGGCCACGCCCAACCACACCCATTTCACAACTAGTCACACCCATGTCCACACCTAATCGCACCCATTTAGCACTGCTGATCACACTGACTGGTACTGAGGGCACAGTGGCTGGCATTATGGGCACACTGACTGGCACTAAGGAAGAGAGAAAACAGAGAGAGAGAGAAAAAAGAAAACAGAGAGAGCGAGAAAGAAAGGGGAAAGAAAGAAAGAACAGTGAGAGACAAAGAAAGAACAGTGAGAGACAGAGAAAGAACAGAGAGAGAAAGAAAGAGGGGAAAGAAAGAAAGAACAGAGAGAGACAGAGAAAGAACAGAGAGAGAAAGAAAGAAATAAAGAAAAGAAAGAAAGAACAGAGAGAAAGAGAGGAAAGAAAAAGAAAGAAAGAGGGGAAGAAAGAACAGAGAGAGAAAAAAGAAAGATTAGAGAGAGAAAGAAAGAACAGAGAGAGAATGAAAGAACAGAGAAAGAAAGAAAAAGAGAGAAAGAAATAAAGAAAGATTCTACAAAGATACTATAGCAGCCCGGCTCCCATTGTAGTGCCCACCTGAGCCTCCCGGTGCAGGACCTATCATGATCCGCTCACATGGCCGGCATCCCCGATTCCAAGGCGATCCTGCTGTCTGCGCTGTCGGAGGAGGACACGGTGATGGATCTGAAGCATTCCTGGTTCCGTCACAATCTCCTCAAGAAATTATCTCATTTCCGGTCAGCTTCCAGCACATCACTTCAGGTGGAACGTCATGTGTGTGTTTTAAAATGCTCCTCGGGGCTCCGCCGTGTACTCTGTGTCCGTTGGAAAAGCACGCTTCGTATGCTTTGTACACACTTGGCTCCGCTCCGTACATCCCGTACACATATGGCTCCACTCCATACACACACGGCTCCACTCTGTCCACCTCGTACACGCGTGGCTCCTCTCCGTACATCTCGTACACATCCGGCTCCGCTCCGTACACCTCGTACACACGCGGCTCCTCTCCGTACACCTCGTACACGCGCGGCTCCTCTCCTTACACCTCGTACACGCGCGGCTCCGCTCCGTACACCTCGTACACACGCAGCTCCTCTCCGTACACCTCATACACACGGCTCCTCTCCGTACACCTCGTACACGCGCGGCTCCTCTCCGTACACCTCGTACACGCGCGGCTCCTCTCCGTACACCTCATACACACGGCTCCTCTCCGTACACCTCGTACACACGCGGCTCCGCTCCGTACACCTCGTACACACGCGGCTCCGCTCCGTACACCTCGTACACACGCGGCTCCGCTCCGTACACCTCGTACACACGCGGCTCCGCTCCGTACACCTCGTACACATGCGGCTCCGCTCCGTACACCTCGTACACACACAGCTCTGCTACATCCACACTGTAAATCCTGACCCCACACATACTTACCTCAACCAGCACCATGACAACAGCAAAGCAGAGTCTTGCAGACGGTAGAGGCAAGGCTGAGCGCACAGGACCTGTGATGAAGTCACAGGAGGGGCGGAGTCAGGGGTGATATGATCAGGGGTCTGGACAAAGGCTCCTGATCATGTGACCCCCTGACTCCTCCCCTCCTGTGATCTCATCACAGGTCCTGCGAACAGAGCGAGCAGGCAAGCGAGTGCGACGCTGTGAGTGGCTGCGGGGGGGGAGGGGGTCTCATGCTACGGCGAGGATGGGGGGCGTGGGGGGGCGTGGCGGCTTATCTCCCTGCAGTGCGGGAGGAACTTGAATCTATCACCGCCGTGCCCGCAGAGGGCCGGCGGCAGGAGCCACAGTGGCCGCAGCAGCTGGCAAGCGGCCAGATGTTCGGGCGCTGCCGCCCGCGGCCCACGTGACAGCGGCCCAGCGGGAAAATGCCCGGTTGGTTATATTGCCAATCCGGGCCTGGATTCCATCCCCAACACGCATTTCGCCTGGATATTTTCCCGGCCTTCTCAAGGGGAGGTATACAGAAATGGTTCACTTAAGGACCTTTCTGTAGTCATGGTAAGTGATCACATTGAAGCCCATGTGACTGTCCAGCTCCCAATTATAGAGCTGTTGTGTCACATGCGTGCCACGCCACCCGCGCCACGCTAGCAACACAGCCATCAAGTCCCGACCGCACTTGTCGGGGGTTTCTTTAAACAAGCTCAACAAGGAAGTTGATTTGGAAGGAGATATGTTTCGCCCGCCAGGGCAGTGGGGTACTCGGAGTCGGGCACGGTGGATTTCAATGGGAGATGTCACAGTGGCTGTGACCCGGTCCGTGGCCCTGGACGTCCATGAAAAAAGAATAGTGTGGCTGATTGTGGAGGAACGCACACAGACCCGGTCCTCCCACGTCACCACCGTGACGTAACTACACAGGCACAGCTCTCCGGTGCCCCCTTCGACTCTCAGGTCAGTAACGGAACTGCACCTAGAGCAAATGGTCGCCGGGGAGGAGGTCCTGTTACCCGCTGGGGGTGTAGGGTCGGTGGGCCGAGCTGGGGGGTAGTCCCTCTTCTTACCGCGCAGAGACGAAACAGAGACAAGATGGAGGCAAGTTCAGTGTGCAACTGGTCCAAGCTTTATTCTCTGTCACTGGAGCTCCCCCTGGGTACTGGAACCTTCTGGAACCCTCACTCAGTATTTATAGCTCTCCCGATCCCCTGTCACTGTAACCCCGCCCCCCATGACCAACAGTTTCTAAAGCCCTAAGCTGATGTCAAGTCCTTTGCTCACACTCCTCCCTGCCATCTAATGGTCAACCCAAGGTACTGCACGTCCACTACACTTTCCTAGCTGTTTCCCCACTGTAATAACTGACACCTACCTACACTGTGCAAACCTTTCCTTCTTCACTCTGACTAGTCCGTCCGTCCATCAGGTCACCTCCCCTACAGGGGTTCAAAGATTCGTGATCAGAGTAAAAGCATCAGCCCAAGATTAAGTTTATAGTTTAATTGCCTTAAGGGCGCACTAGATAATTACAGAAATATACAGTAAATTTGCAGTCAGAGAAAAGATATAACAATAAGGGTACAAGACTTAAGATATTAAGCTGGAGGTCAATTTACCAGATTGTAGGGTCATGTGGGTGCTGGGGAGCTCTGCAGTCCACAGGTACAAGAATCTTAGTTGCCGGACAGACCCCCAAAGCATGGGCCGCTGCTCCCCTTGGCAGGTCTGTCCCCAGGTCCTTCTTAGATCGTCATCATCTGGATCTTCTGTGCGAAGGAATGAATGTCTGCCAGGGGCTGCTAGTCCTTAAAAACACTAGGTTCCTCCCCCTGTGTCAGAGGGTGGGCTAATAATCCATGCTCCTAGGATGGAGCCAAAGCGCCTGGGACACACAAATGACGTATGTTATGAACGAGTCACTGTAGGAGGCAAAAACAGAAATGCTAGCTAAGTCCAGAAAACCAGAGAAGTTGGCAGCTATCGGATTGCAGACCCCTGAACCTATCAACAACAACTAGCAGTAGCCGTGGGGGGTTCCTACGGTGCCCTAGACCCCTCGATCACAGCCGGAGAACTACATAGCCTAAAGACAGAAAGGGAAATCTAAACTGCCCCAGAGCAGACCCCAAAGCAATAGGCAGCCCCCAACATATAATGACGGTGAAGCAAGAAGAAAAAACACTAACACAGATAGAAAGATAAACTGAGCAAATGATGGGGACCAAGCTAACTAGATAGGACAGGATAGAAAAGCTGCTGTCTGCAATCCGCCAAAAACCCTATAAAAACAAGAGCCAACAGACTGACAGGGAAAAAGGCCCTGAAGACGCTAGGCTTCAAAAAGACTATGTCAGTACTCAGGCATTTTCTGAAGACAGAGCAAAAAGACACAAAGGAATTCAGCTCACCCCAGCAGGGAATGGCAGAATCCAGAAAAGCAAGGCAAAATGAAACCAAAACACAAATGCAAAAAGCAAGGCAGAAAACTTAGCTTTTGAGGAGCAGGAATCAGACTGGTCACCTAGAATCCCTCAGAGAAATCACCAGCGAGGCAGAAGGGCGTCGGCTGCCTTATATCCAGTCAGCAATTCCCATCACCCAGTCATCCTCTACCAGCTCAGGTGTTTGGTAATCAGCCTCACTACCTTCCTTCACCAGAAGAGGGAGTTCATCAGACCTCAATGGTGAAGGGGAAAATGAACTCATAACAGACGTATATTCCTGCGTCTGCTAGCAGGTACATTCTAATTGAAGCCCTAGGCTTTTTTCCGGCCCCCTGCTGGCACGACTCCGTACCTGAGCTTTGAAGCTCTGTTTTGGGCCTATCCTCATTATCACACCAATGGCCCTGGCTATTTAGCATTGGACCACTAAATCCTGCTTGTATTTACTAAGTACACAGCACCTGAGGGTATAGAAGCTGTTAGCTGCCTGTAATTCCTGAACTTAGACCAAAATGGATGCCAAGCTCAGACATGTGGCCCCATATCTAAGATGGCGGCTGCTCCTTCATCACACCTCCCTGCTTTAGAGAGCGCTAGGGGGTATCACATTCCTGTGATCCCCCATGCGCCCTTCCGCACTCTCTCCTTGCCGGGACAGCCCATCAGCGTTACCATGGTCCCTGCCTCTTTTGTGGCGAATGGTGAAGTGATACTGTTGGAGAGAGAGGCTCCAGCGTAGCAACCTCCCATTCGTCCCAGAGACCGTGTGTAACCAGCTGAGGGGGTTGTGGTATGTTTCCACTGTGAATTGGCGTCCGTACAAGTATGGCTGCAGATGCTGCAGGGCCCACACAATTGCCAGACATTCCTTTTCCATCGTGGAATAGGCCACTTCCCTCACCAGGAGCTTCCGGCTCAGGTACAGAACAGGGTGTTCATGGCCCATAGTGTCAACCTGGCTGAGCACAGCACCGAGGCCGAAGTCGCTGGCATCGGTCTGCACTATGAACGGCTGCGTGAAGTCGGCTGCCTGTAGTACAGGAGAACTAGAAAGGGCGGTCTTGAGCGCCTGGAAAGCTGTCTCACAGGCGACTGTCCAGTCGACTGCGACGGGCAGCCTCTTCTTGGTGAGGTCCGTCAGGGGCTTGGCCAGGACACTATAGTGTGGAACAAACCTCCTATAATACCCGGCTGTCCCCAAGAAGGACATCACCTGCTTCTTGGTCCTGGGGGTGGGTCAGGATGTGATGACATCCACCTTCCCAGGCTCTGGCTTCAGAGCTCCCCCACCTACCCAGTGCCCCAGGTAGTGGACCTCACTCATACCCAGCTGGCACTTTTCGAGCTTAATGGTCAAGCCTGCTCGCTGGATCCGCCCGAGCACCTGCGCCAGGTGCTCTAGATGATCTTCCCAGGTGGGACTGAAGATGGCAATGTCGTCTAGGTACACAGTCGCATACCCTTCCAGTCCCTCGAGCAGCGTGTTGACCATCCTCTGAAAAATAGCAGGGGCATTCTTCATGCCGAATGGCATCACCGTGGACTCGTACAGTCCGAATGGGGTGATAAAGGCAGGGGTCAGGGGAATCTGCCAATACCCCCTGCTCAGATCCATGATGGTCAGGTACTTGGCCCCGGCCAGCCGATCGAGCAGGTCATCGATGCGCGGCATTGGGTACGCATCGGTGACCGTCACAGCGTTGAGCCCCCGGTAGTCCACACAGAACCGCGTAGTTCGGTCCTTTTTAGGGACGAGGACTACAGGCGAAGCCCACGCACTATTGGACTCTTGGATCACCCCCAGCTTCAGCATCTCGTCTATCTCTTGGCGCATGTGCTGCTGCACCTCAAGAGAGACCCGATATGCTGAACGCCGGATCGGGGGGTGATTGCCGGTGTCCACGTCATGGACGGCTGTCTCAGTCCTTCCAGGCAGGCTGCTGAACAGCTCCCTAAAGGGGTGTAGGGTGACCCTCAGCTGGGAACGTTGTTCCTCCGAGAGCTGGTGGCCAACCCCCACATCCTCGATGGATCCACCCGCCTTGGCTTGGGTGAGCAGATCCAGGAGGGTTTCTACCTCTCCTTCCTTGGGAAGGTTGCACACTGGATGGGCACAAGCCTCCCGCTCATGATGGGCCTTCATCATGTTCACGTGGAAGGCCTTCCTCCTTCCACGGGCGTGGTCCAGGGTGACCAGATAGGTGACAGCGTTGAGCCGCTGGTACACGAAGTATGGACCCTCCCAGGCCTCCTGAAGCTTGTTTTGAGGTATGGGAACCAGTACCCACAACTTTTGACCCACCTCGTAGGTCCGCTCACAAGCATTCTGGTCGTACCACCGCTTCTGGTCAGCCTGGGCTTGGGCCATATTGTCATGCACCAGCCGTGTCAAGGCCGTCATTCTGTCCCGGAAGCGCACGACATACTCAATGACCGACACTCCATGGGTAGCCAAATCCCCTTCCCATGCTTCCTTCACCAGAGCAAGGGGCCCCAGTACACGTCGCCCGTACAGGAGCTCAAAGGGGGAGAACCCTGTTGAGGCCCGTGGGACCTCTCGGTAGGCAAACAGCAGGTGTGGGAGATACCGCTCCCAGTCTCTCCCGTGGGAGTCGACCAACATCTTCAGCATCTGCTTTAAGGTGCCATTGAACCACTCACACAGGCCATTGGTCTGTGGGTGGTACGGGCTGGCTACCAGATGTTCCACCTGTACCTGCTTACAGAGAGACTCCATCAGCTGCGACATGAACTGGGTCCCTCGGTCAGTGAGCATTTCCTGGGGAAACCCCACTCTGGAGAAAATCTCCAGTAAGGCAGTGGCCACTTTGTCGGCCCGATTGGACGACAAAGCTACCGCCTCCGGGTACCGGGTGGCATAGTCCACTACCGCTAGTATGAAGCATTTCCCGAAGCGGCTGGGAGTGGACAGAGGTCCAATGAGATCCAGAGCAACCCTCGAGAAAGGCTCTTCGATGAAGGGCAGAGTTACCAGTGGGGCTTTGGGGCGCCGCCCCGCCTTCCCCACCCTCTGACAGGTGTCACACGAACGGCAGTAGGCAATCACCTCAGTCCTCATTCCTGGCCAGTAGAAATGCTGAGCTAGCCTGGCCCTGGTTTTAGCAATCCCTAGGTGTCCAGCCATGGGAATCTCATGTGCGATCCGCAACAATTCTGCCCTGAACGGATAGGGTACCACTAACTGTCGGTCCCTGGGCCACGCCTCCGGTGAACCCTGCTGGACTGTTACCCGGTACAGCCGTCCCTGGTCCCAGACCACTCGCTTGCGGTTGGACTCCAGGGGAGGCTGTGCCGCCTGCTCCTTGAGAGCTTTCAGGCTAGCGTCAGCTTCCAATGCTGCCTGAAATCCCTGACTCGATGCGGCAAGAATTGACGAAACTGCCACCTCCTCTGTCAGTTCCCCGGGATCTGTCTCCTGGCCGCTGTCTGACTCGGCAGCCACTTGGTCGGAGGGGAACCGTCGGACCTCCGCGAGGCTCCTTGGGCTCTGGCGCTCCTACTCCTGGTAACAGCGGCCATCACCGCTGAGACCACAGGTAGCGCCTGCTTCCCCTCGGCCCCCGACCAAGTCGCCGGGTCAGGCAGACTTCCCTGGCCTCCTGACATCCCGGATGTGGGGAAATCCTGCCCTGGGGTCTTACCTGGTGGCTTCTCTCCCGGGACGCCCCCTCCCCCCATGGCCTGTTCCTCTTTCTGCAGAGGCCCTCGACTCAGCAGGCTGGATTCACTTAGGGGCCCTACACTGCCAATAGAAGCCCCTCCCTCCACCTCTGAGCTCTCCCCTGCAGGCTTCTCACCTGTCCTCACTGTGAGCCCTGTGTGTGTAGTGTCAGTGCATGGATTACCATCAGGTTTCACTCCCTCCTCCACTGTTGGAGGCACATTCAACACATTAACATTAGCATTCACAATAGGGTCATAACATTTTTGGGGAGCCGGACTTGGGGGTTCAATGGCCACATACTGAGACACTAGCCGCCCCAAATCGGTCCCAAGCAACACATTGGCAGGAATATTTGGCGTTACTCCCACCTCCCGCATTCCCCTCCCGGCGCCCCAGTCCAAAAACACCTTGGCTACGGGCAGCGCCGGTTCAACACCTCCAATTCCGGAGATGGAAAGGATTTTCCCAGGCAGCAAGTCTTGAGGGGACACCACCTCAGGACGTACCAGGGTTCGTTCAGCGCCTGTGTCCCGCAGTCCCATGACCGCTGAGCGGCGGATGGTGACGGGTTGGTAATTGTCCAGGGACCTCCCACCACCCCCTCCCACACACATAACAGTGGACGGTTTCTGGGACAGGGATGGGGCCTTATGGCGCTGGGGACACGCAGCCTTAAAGTGTCCCGGCTGGTTGCAATGATGACAACGTCTGGGTTCTGCTCCTGGCCTGGAGAGGGCAGCAGGGGGGTACACCCCTTGCACTCTGGGGGCTGGGGGGACAGGGGCAGGACTGGGCTTACCCCCTCTCCAGGTGCTGCTGGCAGGCTTCTTCGGCTCAGAGGCCCTGTTGTTGGCATACTCATCTGCCAGGGCGGCTGTAGCAGAAGCCCCCTTTTGGTTTCCGGTCACGGAGGAACTGCTGGAGGTCCTCTGGGCAGTTCCACAAGAACTGCTCCGTGACAAACAGTTCCTGGACCTCCTGGCGGGTGGTGAGCTCTAGACCCGAGGTCCAGTGCTCCGCAGCTCTCAGCAGTGCCCGCATGTGGTCGGTCCAGGTGTCCTTTGAGCCCCGCTGCAGGCTCCGGAACTTCCTGCGGTATGACTCCGGGGTGAGGTTGTAGTGCTGGATCAGGGCCCGCTTGATGCTGTTGTATTCCTGCTCCTCCCCAGCAGGTAAGTCCCCCAAAATTTCCAGGGACTTACCCCTCAAACGGGGGGTCAGGTACCTTTCCCACTGATCCAGGGCCAGATGGTGTTGGAGGCAGGTTCTTTCAAAGGCCAGCAGAAAGGAATCTAGGTCTCCATCCTTTTCAAGCAGGGGGAAGTCCTCCGCCCGGACCTTGGAAGCCTTGGTCCCTGGTGGGGCTGGAGCATCCAGCGGGAGCCCGTGCTGAGCCATCTCCAGTCGGTGCCGGTGCTCCGCAGCTTCACGGCGTTCAGTATGCTCACGCTCCACTGGTCTCTCAGCCGCCGCTTGCTCACGCTCCGCTGCTTTCTCTGCTGCCGCTAGGAGTCTGTCATGGGCGGCGTTGTTACCAGCCTCGAGCTGTGCCATAGCCACTTGGAAAAGGGCCTCCGATCTGGACAGTCTGGGGTGGGCAGGTGGTGGGCAGTCCACTGCGGTACTGAGCACGGAGGCCTGGCTCCTTGGGGAGCCCTGGCTGAGCTCCCCCTTGCCTTCATTGGTATTGTCCTCCACCACCTCCTCATAGACCATAGCATTGGCCTCCCCCTTTGTCCTACTCCTGGTGCCTTCCGCCATCTTGGGAACCTCTGGTTACTGACACAGCTGCAACCCTGGCCTCGCACACAACTTATTATATTTGCACTCTGACCGTCTAGTGCTGGGCTGACCTTAAGACCCCAGCTGTGAAAGTTACCGCTGGTAGCCTCTAGTGTCTGGGAGTAGGGGTCACACGCACACTATTACTCTGATCCCACCGCTTGCCACCAAGTGTGGAGGAACGCACACAGACCCGGTGCTCCCACGTCACCACCGTGACGTAACTACACAGGCACAGCTCTCCGGTGCCCCCTTTGTCTCTCAGGTCAGTAAGGGAACTGCACCTAGAGCAAATGGTCGCCGGGGAGGAGGTCCTGTTACCCGCTGGGGGTTCAAAGATTCGTGATCAGAGTAAAAGCATCAGCCCAAGATTAAGTTTATAGTTTAATTGCCTTAAGGGCGCACTAGATAATTACAGAAATATACAGTAAATTTGCAGTCAGAGAAAAGATATAACAATAAGGGTACAAGACTTAAGATATTAAGCTGGAGGTCAATTTACCAGATTGTAGGGTCATGTGGGTGCTGGAGAGCTCTGCAGTCCACAGGTACAAGAATCTTAGTTGCCGGACAGACCCCCAAAGCATGGGCCGCAGCTCCCCTCGGCAGGTCTGTCCCCAGGTCCTTCTTAGATCGTCATCGTCTGGATCTTCTGTGTGAAGGAATGAATGTCTGCCAGAGGCTGCTAGTCCTTAAACACGCCAGGTTCCTCCCCCTGTGTCAGAGGGTGGGCTAATAATCCATGCTCCTAGGATGGAGCCAAAGCGTCTGGGACACACAAAGGACGTATATTCCTGCGTCTGCTAGCAGGTACATTCTAATTGAAGCCCTAGGCTTTTTTCCGGCCCCCTGCTGGCACAGCTCCGTACCTGAGCTTTGAAGCTCTGTTGTGGGCCTATCCTCATTATCACACCAATGGCCCTGGCTATTTAGCATTGGAACACTAAATCCTGCTTGTATTTACTAAGTACACAGCACCTGGGGGTATAGGAGCCGTTAGCTGCCTGTAATTCCTGAACTTAGACCAAAATGGATGCCAAGCTCAGACATGTGGCCCCATATCTAAGATGGCGGCTGCTCCTTCATCACACTGATGATTAAAGTTTATAAGTGGATGATTCGTGACCCACCTGTGGTGTTCGGCAATGAAGATGTTAAGCCGACGTTGCAGAGAGATCCTCTGGGACAGATGGTGTGGTGCAGCAATGATGTTGTGGCCCTCCTCAGGTAGGGCTGTAGTCCCAGGGCAGTGTAGATGGAGAGGTAGTAAGGAGAGGAGAACGGTGTAATGTTAAGCACAGAGATGTAGCAGTGCTGAGTGGGTTGACGCAGGAATAAGCAGAGGACACCAGGGCATGTAGTTCCAAAGCTTTACTCACAGTCTGTTGAGCATACAGGTGCCCGCATCCATGCCGTGTCCTCCAGGTCAGGGGCTCAGTCAACCTCCAGGCAAGATGAAGTACTCTGTTCCAACACACCGCCAACATGTGCCTTCTCTGAATGTCTCCTCACTAGCGCTTGTTTGAGGTACTCACAGTACTGAGTTACACTGAAGTTCCTCCTTTCAGATGTTCTTTAGAACTCTACTTGTACGGCAGATAGCTGTAGCCTGCTTCGGGGACTCCTTGCTATCAAATCCCGGCTCACTCACGTTGCTGTTGTGCCCCCAAGTCTTGTGTAGGAATAAAGTGGTGACAACTTCTATTCCTCCGGTGTCTGCTGCAGGACCATACAACCTCGGGGACCGGACCCCGGCCATGTGCTTAGAACTTGAGGAAGGGCTCTGCTCTAACCCTAGTCCTTAGTTCTCTTCTTCTCCTCACCTTCCTTTCTAATCTTTCTTCCTTATGGAGAATCAGGCTTTCTATATCTCTTTCCAGTGCCAGCAGCTCCAGGTCACAGGAGACTGCTGCAGCACCTCCTTCACTCCAACCCTCTCAGGGGATCTTCTCTCACAGACTGACTTAGTCCTAATAATCTCCCGCTCTCTGGTGCAGACTAAGCTCCACCCACCTCCCAACACTCTTCGTGGTCCAAGCAGGGAGTCACCAAAGGTGCTTTGCTTTGCTAAACCAGGGGAAGAGTCTTGAGGAGATCATTTGCATATTTTTGAATTTTGGCTCATCTTTCATTGTTTTTAAGAAATCTCAAGATGGAAGAGGCCAGGAGCCATTTGGTGAGCTGCATTTCTTGCTACATGTTCACAGATTTACCTGTGGAAAAGCCAAACTTCACATGCCACAAATGCAAGCTTGTGTCCCTGTTGGAGGAAAAGTTGCAAAATCTCGAAGAGAGGTTAGCTACGTTGAAGATCATTAAGGAAGGTGAAGAGTTCTTGGACAGAGCAGAATTATCTCTTCATGTTACAGAAAGAGAAGAAATTCGAAGTGCACCTGAAGAAACAGAGGAATGGAGACATGTGACCCAGAGAAGCAGGAGGATCAGGAGGCAGTCAGCACCCATACCGCTCAGAAACCAGTACCAGGCTCTCACGCAGGAAAACGATGAAGAAATACATCAGGATAAGACTTTGCCAACAAACAGCAACCTTATACGCCTTCAGAGTCCTCCTGGATGGAGAAAGAAAAATGTTGTGAAGAAGAAACGGAGAGTGGTGGTCATGGGGGATTCCCTGTTGAGAGGAACAGAGGCCGCTATCTGCAGACCGGATATAACTTCAAGAGAAATGTGCTGTCTTCCAGGTGCAAAAATTAAAGATGTGTCTGACAGGATATCAGGACTCTTCAGACCTACAGATGACTACCCATTCCTGCTACTACATGTGGGGACAAATGACACCGCAAGAAACGACCTGGAAACCATCTGCAGAGACTTTGAAGACTTAGGCAAGAAAGTGAAAGAACTGGGAGCGCAGGTGGTCTTCTCTTCCATCCTCCCAGTGGATGGCCATGGAACAAGGAGGTGGAATAAGATTCTGCAGGTGAACAACTGGCTACGTCGATGGTGCCGTCAGCAACGATTTGGATTTCTGGATCACGGAATGAACTACTTATACGATGGACTACTTGCTAGAGATGGGGTGCACCTTACGAAGACTGGAAAGCATGTATTTGGAAGTCGCCTTGCTACACTTGTTAGGAGAGCTTTAAACTAGAACAACATGGGAAGGGAAGCAAAAGGCCAGAAAAAGCCATACACCTGACAAATGCTATTGAGAACTCTGCTATTAGAAGTGGAAAGGAAGGACAAAGACGAAAGAATCTAATTAATACAAATATTGGAGAAAGAGAAACCAATCACAAACTAAAATGTTTCTATACTAATGCACAAAGCATGGGCAACAAACAAGGAGAATTGGAACTACTAACACAGGAAAAGAAATATGATGTCATTGGAATCACTGAAACTTGGTGGGACAATACACATGATTGGAATACAAGACTAGAAGGATACAACTTATTTGCAAGAAACAGACTTGATAAACGAGGAGGGGGTGTCGCATTGTATATTAGAAACGCGTATATCTGCACAGAGATTGAAGCTTCAGAGACTGGGAGTTCTGTGGAAACTGTTTGGGTAAGAATACAAGGACAGAACAATGGAAAGGACACCATTGTAGGCATTTACTACAGGCCGCCTGTGCAAGCTGAAGATATGGATGAACTCTTTATGCATCAAATGGCCAAGTTCTCCAAAAAATATGACATAGTTGTCATGGGAGATTTCAACTATCCAGACATTTGTTGGGAATCTCTCTCAGGCAAAACTAACAGGTCAAGGAAATTCTTATCCTCTCTTGCTGACAACTTTATTTTCCAAAAGGTAAGGGAGAAAACAAGGGGAACTGCTACCTTGGATCTAATCCTTATAAACAGGGAGGAAATGGTTGAGGAGGTAAAAGTGGCTGGGACCCTAGGAGGTAGCGACCATGCTATTTTTGAATTTTGGATAACTAGATACGGAAGACCTGTGAAGACTCAGACGTCAAGGTTAGATTTCAGAAAGGCAGATTTTAAGGGATTCAGAAAGAGAATTGGAGGGATCCAATGGCTGGATATCCTTAAAGACAAAAATGTCCAGGAAGGATGGGAAATCTTGAAAAATGAAATTCTCAAAGCACAGTTGTTAACAATTCCGAAAAGAGGGAAGAATAGGAAGCATTTAAGGAAACCAGGATGGGTGAACACAGAACTTAAGCACATGCTAAAAAGGAAGAAAAAAATGTTTATAAAATGGAAAGATGGAGGCATATCTAAAGAAGAATATAATGCTGTCTGCAGAACCTGCAGGGCACAAATCAGATTACTAAAGCTGAAAATGAATTGAGGCTTGCAAGAGATGTCAAAAGCAATAATAAAGGATTTTGGGGATATGTCAAAAGTAAAAGAAAAGTCAAAGATGCTATAGGATTTTTACAGAATGAAAATGATGAAATGGTAAGACAGGATGTTGAGAAGGCTGAACTTTTAAATTCCTATTTTGCATCTGTTTTCTCTCAGAAAGGAAATGTAACATCAACTGTTATTCACTGTCCTATTAAGGGAGTAGAAGAATCCAGGATATCTATAAACAGAAAGATAGTGAGGAAACACTTAGCTAACCTAAATGAATTCAAGTCTCCAGGTCCAGATGAATTACACCCCAGAGTACTGAAGGAGATAGCAGAAGAAATTTTTGAACCCCTCTCCATAATCTTTGAAAATTCTTGGAGAACAGGAGAAGTGCCAGAAGACTGGAGAAGAGCAAATGTTGTTCCTATCTTCAAAAAGGGGAAGAAGGTGGACCCAGGCAACTATAGGCCGGTGAGTCTGACTTCTATACCAGGAAAGATCTTTGAACAAATTATTAAACAACATGTATGTCAATGCCTGGATAAGAATGAAGTGATTAAACAGAGTCAGCATGGGTTTGTAGCTAATAAGTCATGTCAGACTAACTTAATTTCCTTCTATGACGGTATCACTGATTGGGTGGATCAAGGAAATGCTGTAGATATAATATATCTTGACTTCAGCAAAGCATTTGACAAAGTCTCTCATACAATCCTTATTGAAAAAATGACTAAGTATGGAATGGACAAGGCAACTGTTAGGTGGATTCATAACTGGCTTAGTGATCGGACCCAAAGAGTGGTCGTAAATGGCTGCACATCCAGTTGGAAGAATGTCTCAAGTGGGGTACCACAGGGCTCTGTCCTGGGCCCTGTATTGTTCAACATCTTTATCAACGATTTAGATGAAGGAATTGAGGGTAAACTGATTAAATTTGCTGATGACACAAAGCTAGGAGGGATAGCTAATACTAGAGAAGAGAGAGAGAGGATTCAAAAAGATATAAATAAACTGGAGAAGTGGGCAGCAACTAACAGAATGGTTTTTAACAGGGAGAAATGCAAAGTACTACATCTGGGCAATAAAAATGAAAAAAGCATATATAGAATGGGAGGAATAGGGCTAAGTGACAGCACATGTGAAAAAGACTTGGGTATACTAATAGATCACAGACTGAATATGAGTCAACAGTGTGATGCAGCAGCAAAAAAGGCAAATGCAATTCTAGGATGTATTAACAGAAGCATACAGTCTGGATCCCGTGAAGTCATTATTTCCCTCTACTCCTCTTTGGTCAGACCTCATCTGGAATATTGTGTCCAGTTTTGGGCACCACATTTTAAAAAAGACATCAACAAACTGGAGCAAGTTCAGAAAAGAGCGACCAGAATGGTGACCGGTCTGCAAACCCTGTCTTATGAGGAAAGGTTGCAGGATTTGGGAATGTTTAGTTTGCAAAAGAGAAGATTGAGAGGAGACTTAATAGCTGTCTACAAATATCTAAAGGGCTGTCACATTGTAGAAGGATCAACTTTATTCTCATTTGCACAAGGAAAGACTAGAAGCAATGGGATGAAACTGAATGGGAGGAGACACAGATTAGATATTAGAAAAAACTTTTTGACAGTTAGAGTGATCAATGAGTGGAACAAGCTGCCACGAGAAGTGGTGAGTTCTCCTTCAATGGAAGTCTTCAAACAGAGGCTGGACAGACATCTGACTGGGATGATTTAGCGAATCCTGCTTTGAGCAGGGGGTTGGACCAGATGGCCCAGGAGGTCCCTTCCAACTCTACCATTCTATGATTCTACTATGTTGTGTGGGATGCAGGTGTTGGAGTGTGGTCAGGACTCTCCACATTACCTTGATGGTGGGGTACCACACCTCAGGAGGAGGTGCAGTACCTCTGTGGCGACTGAACCCTTAGGGGCGCCACATACCCCCCCGTTAAACACAGCACGTCCACGGGCTGCAAGTGAAACAAAGATGTTACAAATAAGGAACATACAAAATTTTTGAAATGCTTGATAAACAGTTCTTAAACTAAACTTCCCAAGGTGGGAGGCATTGACTCTTGAACGTTGCAGAACAATTTTAACAGACTATCTATAACTTAACATATTACCTAATTTAAAGTGCTATTGGATAATAATAATTACTAAGAAGTTTACTGCTAATTCAAGTACCATCATCAACGCATTTTTCTTCTTTTTGTCTTTTCACATTTTTCACATTTTACTCCTTCCTCTAGACCATGAGTGACAACCGCTGATGCCTGGTTCGTCACCTGCATTCAAATCTTTATTCAAATTTCACATACTACAAGACTAAATTCTATAACTCTGTTGCTATCAATATCTTTATCAAAATCTATCATGACAACCTATTCTTATCCTTCACTATAAAATACTAAGCATTAATTATTAAGACATAAGTGATAAAGTAGACACTGGTCCAGCCCAAAATGTCTTGAAATGTCCTTATGATAGGAGCAGAGCTCCCAGTCTGAGGTAGTTCTTATTTTAAGAAGGCCTATGTAAAACCAAGAGAGGGCACCTTAAGAGGCGCAACTATTTACAAGACAGTTTGTGAATCATTTCAAGTTCATGATCACTGCAGTTCTGATTTCAAGGTAACAAATGCCAAAAACTAGGCAAACCGAAAAAAAGGGAAATCAATAATGGGGCACAACGGTACCAATACCCTCCTGGGTAACAGTTTAAATGATTCAGTTTGTTGCAGTCATTTTTGGATGCTTCCTTATTGGTGGTCTCCTGGGGTAGTGGAAGCTGGTTTCTTTTTCTGCTTCCAGGGGAGATTGTCTGCTTTTCCACCTCCTGGTGGATTAACAAATTGAAGATACTCCTTCTCCCAAGGAGTTAGATTGGTGGCTTCCCGTGCAGATGGGGTGGCAGCTGGTCTTCGAGCAGGAGCTGCCTGTAGTACAGCAGGGGTGGCAGCCTGTAACCGGGGGTGTTTCACTTCCGTAGATGTGGCCTGCTTGGCCTTGCTGGGTACAAATACCACGGTGGGGACTGCCTCTGCCGGTGGAACATAGGCCTTGTCCCTTTTGTAGGCTGCTATAAACTCCTCCGGGATGCGGCGCATGTTCAGGGCATACCAGCCTCGTAGCCCCTCATGCCGGGTGAAGGCGACGTACTCTCCCGGGTATAAATCACGAGCGGGGTGTCCCCTCCGGAGGTGGGACTCTACATCCCTCCAACTGACAAAGAGGTCGGAGATCCTCTGGGGGTCTGAGATGAAGCCAAACCCCCTTTCCAGATTGAAATTCAGGACCTGACCGCAGCCGGCCGAGTTCCGGGGACCGTAGTGCCCGGCGCGGGCCTTTTCTTTCCGGTCCATGTCAGGGCCCAGCACTGCCAGTCTCCTCTGCTCTGCTCCACTCCCTCTGCTCGGCTGCCAGCTTGCGGAGAGTCTGCTGGCAGTAAGGCTCTTCCTCCTCCACCTCTTGGGGCCGGAGTCTACCCACCGTGGACAGGGACACCACTACCAGGGGTTCAGGTATTCCCCCCCAGGGACTAGTATCCCGGTCCCAGACTAGGTCCAGCATGACCTGCCCGGACGTTGAAGCAGACGGGCACCCAGCGGCCTCCCCAGTTGCAGGGGCGGCGGTCATACCTGGCACCTCCCGGCGATGTTCTGTCTCCGGTACAGGCACTGGACGGCGGCGGGTGGCAGCGGTGGTTTTTGAGCTGCCTGGTCAGCGGGTGGCGACGGTGGTGGAGCGGATGCTGACTCCGGGTCTGCAGAGGCCTCCGGTGGGACCTGCGCGGCCACGCTAGGTCCAGGCAGGAGCGCAGTCGCCATCTCCTCTTCAGCTCCCAAACCCTCGGGTAACTCCTCCTGGCTGGCAGCGACATCCGGCTGTGGTGCCAGGGTGGAGGCAGCAGCTGGCGGCGATGTTACGGATGCCGCTGAGGTAGCAGATGCTGCCGGCAGTGAGGCTGGTGCAGCGGTGACGGGTACCGGTGGTGGAGGTACTGTTGGCGCAGGCCCCTCCTGGGCACGCTGCAGATTCATGGTCCACAGAGCCTCTTGTTTCAGCCGCAGACAGTGGGTCAGCTGGGCAATTTCTTCCTCCAGCTGCTGGCGGTCCATCGTGGAAGCAGGATCGGAGCCGTCGGCTAGTGCGCCGGGGAAGACAAGCTCAGCCTCCTCGCGCTCTTCAGGCCTCCGTCCTTCATCCAACATGGTGTCCTGGCGTTCTCTCTCCTTCCTGGGCTCCTTTCCCGCCACAGGGCTTTGCTCCTCCTTCCTGGGGCGGCGTCTTCTTCCTCTGCCTCCATACCAAGCCAGTATACGAACCCCTCAGGGGGTGGGCCATGTTGTTGTTGCATATAAGTTCAGTCAGGGGAGGCCGAGGACAGTTCGCGCTCTTTTCTTAGGGCCACCCATGTTGTCACGCCCTTCTTCACCGTGCTGGCGGCCATTTTGAGAGTCCATCATTTTGGTTGTTTTGCACATTTTCAGCAATTTTAAGTCCAATGTAATAAATCTTCAGCACACAGGACCCAGTGGTACTGGGCTTCGTCATCCTGTTCGTAACGCCAAAATGGGTCGCCAGCCAGGGCCGTGGGGTACTCGGAGCCGGGCCCGGTGTATTTCAATAGGAGATGTCACAGTGGCTGTGACCCGGTCCGTGGCGCTGGGCGTCCATGTAAAAGGAATAGTGTGGCTGATTATTAAAGTTTATAAGTGGATGATTCGTGATGCCACCTGTGGTGTTCGGCAATGAAGATGTTAAGCCGACGCTGCAGACAGATCCTCTGGGACAGATGGTGTGGTGCAGCAATGATTTTGTGGCCCTCCACAGGTAGGGCTGTAGTCCCAGGGCAGTGTAGATGGAGAGGTAGTAAGGAGAGGAGAACGGTGTGATGTTAAGCACAGAGATGTAGCAGTGCTAAGTGGGTTGACGCAGGAATAAGCGGAGGACACCTGGGCATGTAGTTCCAAAGCTTTACTCACAGTCTGTTGAGCATACAGGTGCCCGCATCCGTGCCGTGTCCTCCAGGTCAGGGGCTCAGTCAACCTCCAGGCAAGATGAAGTACTCCGTTCCAACACTCCGCCAACATGTGCCTTCTCTGAATGTCTCCTCACTAGCGCTTGTTTGAGGTACTCACAGTACTGAGATACAATGAAGTTCCTCCTTTCAGATGTTCTTTAGAACTCTACTTGTACGGCAGACAGCTGTAGCCTGCTTCGGGGACTCCTTGCTACCAAGTCCCGGCTCACTCACGTTGCTGTTGTGCCCCCAAGTCTTGTGTGGGAATAAAGTGGTGACAACTTCTATTCCTCCGGTGTCTGCTGCAGAACCATTAGTATCCAAACAACCTCGGGGACCGGACCTCGGCCATGCACTTAGAACTAGAGGAAGGGCTCTGCTCTAACCCTAGTCCTTAGTTCTCTTCTTCTCCTCACGTTCCGTACTAATATTTCTTCCTTATGGAGAATCAGGCTTTCTATATCTCTTTGCAGTGCCAGCAGCTCCAGGTCACAGGAGACTGCTGCAGCACCTCCTTCACTCCATCCCTCTCAGGGGATCTTCTCTCACAGACTGACTTAGTCCTAATAATCTCCCGCTCTCTGGTGCAGACTAAGCTCCACCCACCTCCCAGCACTCATCGTGTTCCAAGCAGGGAGCCACCAAAGGTGCTTTGCTACACTACTATGTTGTGTGGGATGCAGGTGTTGGAGTGTGGTCAGGAGTCTCCACCTTACCTTGATGGTGGGTTACCACACCTCAGGAGGAGGTGCAGTACCTCTGTGGCGACTGAACCCTCAGGGGCGCTACAGATCCATCGATGGGCCACTGAAATACAGGCAAATTGAGGAACCTATATGATTGGTCATGGTCTGTATATAGGTGGGAATCCACCTCCTGATCTAGATCAGTCTCAAAAAATTTGCCACCTCGTGTGATGACCAACAATCCCACCTTATAAATACCTATGAGATGGAGGGTTATGGGACTCATAAAGCTAATAAGATTAAGGTCAGAAGCACACGATCCGCAACTAGCAGCTTCGGATGCAGCGTATGTTCACTATCCTATGTATAATGTCACTGGTGATCACTGCATTACCTGTACACTGACACTGTATGCAGAGTATCTGTGTATAATGTCACTAGTGATCACTGAATTACCTGTACACTGACACTATATACAGAGCTCCTGTTTATAATGTCACTGGTGATCACTGTATTACCTGTACACTATACACTATATACAGAGCTCCTGTGTATAATGTCACTGGTGATCACTGTATTACCTGTACACTGACACTATATACAGAGCTCCTATGTATAATGTCACTGGTGATCCCTTTATTACCTGTACACTGACAGTATATACAGTGCTCCTATGTATAATATCACTGGTGATCACTGTATTACATGTACACTGACACTATATACAGAGCTCCTGTTTATAATGTCACTGGTGATCACTGTATTACCTGTACGCTGACACTATATATAGAGCTCCTGTGTATAATGTCACTGGTGATCCCTGTATTACCTGTATACTGACAGTATATAAAGTGCTCCTGTGTATAATATCACTGGTGATCACTGTATTACCTGTGCACGGACACTATATACAGAGCTCCTATGTATAATGTCACTGGTGATCACTATTACCTGTACACTATACACTACATACAGAGCTCCTATGTATAATCTCACTGGTGATCCCTGTATTATCTGTACACTGACACTGTATACAGAATATCTGTGCATAATGTCAATAGTGATCACTGAATTACCTGTACTCTGACAATATATACAGGGCTCCTGTGTATAATGTCACTGGTGATCACTGTATTACCTGTACACTATACACTATATACAGAGCTCCTATGTATAATGTCACTGGTGATCCCTGTATTACCTGCATACTGACAGTATATAGAGTGCTCCTGTGTATAATATCACTGGTGATCACTGTATTACCTGTACACAGACACTATATACAGAGCTCCTATGTATAATGTCACTGCTGATCACTGTATTACCTGTACACTGACACTGTATACAGAGTATCTGTACATAATGTCACTAGTGATCACTGAATTACCTGTACACTGACACTATATACAGAGCTCCTGTGTGTAATGTCACTGGGGATCACTGTATTTCCTGTACACAGACACTGCATACTAAGTACAGAGCTCCTGTGTATAATATCACTGGTGATCACTGTATTACCTGTACACTGACACTATATACAGATTTCCTGGGTATAATGTCACTGGTGATCACTGTATTACCTGTACACGGACACTATATACAGAGCTCCTATGTATAATGTCACTGCTGATCACTGTATTACCTGTCCACTATACACTATATACAGAGCTCCTATGTATAATCTCACTGGTGATCACTGTATTACCTGTACACTGACACTGTATGCAGAGTATCTGTGTATAATGTCACTAGTGATCACTGAATTACCTGTACACTGACACTATATACAGAGCTCCTATGTATAATGTCACCGGTGATCACGGTATTTCCTGTACACAGACACTGCATACTTAGTACAGAGCTCCTGTGTATAATGTCACTGGTGATCACTATTACCTGTACACTGACACTATATACAGAGCTCCTATGTATAATGTCACTGGTGATCACTATTACCTGTACACTATACACTACATACAGAGCTCCTATGTATAATCTCACTGGTGATCCCTGTATTACCTGTACACTGACACTGTATACAGAATATCTGTGCATAATGTCAATAGTGATCACTGAATTACCTGTACACTGACAATATATACAGAGCTCCTGTGTATAATGTCACTGGTGATCACTGTATTACCTGTACACTATACACTATATACAGAGCTCCTATGTATAATGTCACTGGTGATCCCTGTATTACCTGCATACTGACAGTATATACAGTGCTCCTGTGTATAATATCACTGGTGATCACTGTATTACCTGTACACGGACACTATTTACAGAGCTCCTATGTATAATGTCACTGCTGATCACTGTATTACCTGTCCACTATACACTATATACAGAGCTCCTATGTATAATCTCACTGGTGATCACTGTATTACCTGTACACTGACACTGTATACAGAGTATCTGTACATAATGTCACTAGTGATCACTGAATTACCTGTACACTGACACTATATACAGAGCTCCTGTGTGTAATGTCACTGGGGATCACTGTATTTCCTGTACACAGACACTGCATACTAAGTACAGAGCTCCTGTGTATAATATCACTGGTGATCACTGTATTACCTGTACACTGACACTATATACAGATTTCCTGGGTATAATGTCACTGGTGATCACTGTATTACCTGTACACGGACACTATATACAGAGCTCCTATGTATAATGTCACTGCTGATCACTGTATTACCTGTCCACTATACACTATATACAGAGCTCCTATGTATAATCTCACTGGTGATCACTGTATTACCTGTACACTGACACTGTATGCAGAGTATCTGTGTATAATGTCACTAGTGATCACTGAATTACCTGTACACTGACACTATATACAGAGCTCCTATGTATAATGTCACCGGTGATCACGGTATTTCCTGTACACAGACACTGCATACTTAGTACAGAGCTCCTGTGTATAATGTCACTGGTGATCACTGTATTTCCTGTACACTATACACTATATACAGAGCTCCTGTGTATAATATCACTGGTGATCACTGTATTACCTGTACACTGACACTATATACAGAGCTCCTATGTATAATGTCACTGGTGATCCCTGTATTACCTGTACACTGACAGTATATACAGTGCTCCTATGTATAATATCACTGGTGATCACTGTATTACCTGTACACTGACACTATATACAGAGCTCCTGTTTATAATGTCACTGGTGATCACTGTATTACCTGTATACTGACAGTATATACAGAGCTCCTATGTATAATGTCACTGGTGATCCCTGTATTACCTGTACACTGACACTATATACAGAGCTCCTGTTTATAATGTCACTGGTGATCACTGTATTACCTGTACACTGACACTATATACAGAGCTCCTATGTATAATATCACTGGTGATCACTGTATTACATGTACACTGACACTATATACAGAGCTCCTGTTTATAATGTCACTGGTGATCACTGTATTACCTGTATACTGACAGTATATAAAGTGCTCCTGTGTATAATATCACTGGTGATCACTGTATTACCTGTGCACGGACACTATATACAGAGCTCCTATGTATAATGTCACTGGTGATCACTATTACCTGTACACTATACACTACATACAGAGCTCCTATGTATAATCTCACTGGTGATCCCTGTATTACCTGTACACTGACACTGTATACAGAATATCTGTGCATAATGTCAATAGTGATCACTGAATTACCTGTACACTGACAATATATACAGAGCTCCTGTGTATAATGTCACTGGTGATCACTGTATTACCTGTACACTATACACTATATACAGAGCTCCTATGTATAATGTCACTGGTGATCCCTGTATTACCTGCATACTGACAGTATATACAGTGCTCCTGTGTATAATATCACTGGTGATCACTGTATTACCTGTACACGGACACTATTTACAGAGCTCCTATGTATAATGTCACTGCTGATCACTGTATTACCTGTCCACTATACACTATATACAGAGCTCCTATGTATAATCTCACTGGTGATCACTGTATTACCTGTACACTGACACTGTATACAGAGTATCTGTACATAATGTCACTAGTGATCACTGAATTACCTGTACACTGACACTATATACAGAGCTCCTGTGTGTAATGTCACTGGGGATCACTGTATTTCCTGTACACAGACACTGCATACTAAGTACAGAGCTCCTGTGTATAATATCACTGGTGATCACTGTATTATCTGTGCACTGACACTATATACAGATTTCCTGGGTATAATGTCACTGGTGATCACTGTATTACCTGTATTAACGAAAGGCATTAATCTCCAAGTAATTAAAGAGTAGATGATAGCAGGATAACCCATAAATCGCCTTTAGCCAAGTGGAATTATGTCCTTATAGTCAAATTACATTGGTAGGTTAAACCATTGACTTATGGTGACCTCAGACATTTTCTACACCAGTTCCTGCTGGTGGTTATGGTTCTGTAATAACAGCAAATCCACAACTTGGAGATCGTTAGTCTAGACCATGGCCAAAGACTGATTGGGGTCTTTCTTAAAAGGAGACAAGGTAAACATTTAACTGGTTCTTCTTTGCATGCTAGCAAAGTCAATGCAGAACCCTCCGATTTTGGTGGAACCGATCTGCATTCTTATGTGTTTGGTTCAGTGGTGGGATTCAGGGGGTTCTCTCGATTCCACGAGATGGGTCAGGATTCCTGACTGATCCATTTTGGTGCCTCCTCAACCATCATTCTGAATGTCTCATTGGTCCTAATTTATGCTGTAAATTAAAACGGCTGCCTAGTGCCCACTATTGGATAACATCATTCAATATTACTAAATGTGTGCATTTAAAAAAACATACCTCCTACGGGAGCTCCACTTTGAGTGCTGTGTACGCTGCAATAACATAACATTGTTATGATATGTGAGTGCTGTAGTGCACCAACATCCCCTGATTGGCTGCAGCGCTTGGAGTACTTCCAATCCAGGAGGTAAGTATACTTTTTTTTACCAGACACACTATTTACATTAAAAGAGGTTGTCCAGGAGTGAAGAACCTTTTTAACTGTATATGACGATATCCTGACCACTTCAGTCCACCACTTAATGGTCACTTACGCATATTTGGTTGGGCGTGGTTTCCAAACATGTGGGGAACCTGTTTTTAAAAATTTGAATCCCACCCTTTGTATGGAGGCCTCCTGACTGTCTACAACAGATGATATTGGGGGAAAGAAGGTTCAGGTTTGTTGGATTTCAACCCAATATCTTTTCGTTCGCCCAAGATATAAAGGTGTCTGGCAACACATAAAAGGGTTGAATATGGGTTTGCTACCCTCTTACAAATATCACAGACGGTGGCCAAGTGAACACCCTTTGCTACTTGTTCAAGCCTGTTTTCTAAAAAAAAAAAATAGACTTTGTAACCATCAAGTGTGTTGCCTCTCAGTGAGTAAAATCCTCTCGATCTTCTACAGATGTGTCCATCTGCACTACTTTTGCCACCCCTGAGAGGAGTAACCACTTTGTCTAATGAGTACCAATCTATCCATACTCTTTAAAGGGGCACCCTATATGCATGTGGAGGTTGAGACTTGAGAGGAAGAGACAACAACTATTGATGGTGCTCTCCGTAGGCCTTTATGCAACTGCCTGTTCAGAGTTGTATCTAGGCTTTCTGGCACCCGAGGCAAGAATTCGGTTCGGCGCCCCCCCCCCTTTAAGGACACATGCGATGTGCACACTTAGTAATGTACTGACGACCTGCTCTTCCTAATGCTCTCAATGTTCAGTGAAAAATTGAGAGAAGCAGGAAGAGAAGCTCATTGTCACAGGACCATAAGTATGAAAATCGCATATGAGTGAAGTGTCCATGTGATGACACTGGAACCTGCAGCGCTGAATCCTGACATTGCAGCCTTCTGAGTTCTCACAACAAATGCACTGCACACTTTTAGGATTCTCCTGTACCGGTGGCAAGAGTACACAGTCATGTTAGCACAAGCATGTGATTTACATACTTCTGGCCACATTCCGACTAGACGTGCCCGGCCTCCTTCCATTCATTTTCATGGAGTGAGGCTACACATGTCTAGTCAGCATGTGACCGCATGTATGTAAATTACTGGCACAAGAGAATCCTAACAGCGTTCAGTGAGCACTGAGAGAATTCAGAGGTCTGCAGTCACAAGGACTGACTGCAGACTCATCACAAACCTGGACAACCCGTTTAATGTCCCTTACATAAATAGAAAAATGAGAATAAGTCAGTATCATAAATAATATTTACATCCAGGTACCTTATAGATGACGTTGTCTCTGGAGTCGTTCTTCTTTTCTTTTTCTTGTCCAGACCCCATGATGAGTTTTCTCATCCACAGCTCGTCTCTGCAGACTTCTATCTTCTCTGGTCTTCTGCAGCAAATCTCCACTCGATGCCCTTAAAGATAGAAGTGTCATTATAATGCTCCTAAATAAAAATATCTGCAATATACTGTCGCCTCACACTATTCCCCTCCCTCCTCCTACTGTCTCCTCTAACATCCCACCTGTTCCCCATACTGCTACCTCATATATTTACCCCCTCACTCTCTATACTGTCTGCTCGCACATACCCGACTCCCCATACTGTGTCTGCACCCATCCCATAAACCCTCACTCCCCATACTGTGTCCACATACATTTTTCCCATCGCTACTCATACTGTGTCCACATACATTCACCTGTTCGTTCCCAATACTGTCTGCACCCATCCCCCCACTCACGATACTGTGTCTGCACCCATCCCCTATACGGTTTCCTCATACATACATACATACATACTCTTCATTCTGTGCCCTCAATTCTCCACACACACATTAAAGCCCCCCATCCCCACTCCAAATCCCCACACACACATTAAATCCCCCCCCATGCCAAATCCCCCCAACACATTAAACAACCTCTCGATTCCCACTCCAAATCCCCACACACACATATTAAATCCCCCTTCCCCATGCCAAATCCCCCACACATTAAATAACCCCCATCTCCACTCCAAATGCCCACACACATTAAATATCCCCCATCTCCACTCCAAATGCCCACACACATTAAATATCCCCCCATCCCCACTTCAAATGCCCACACACATTAAACAACCCCCATCCCCACTCCAAATGCCCCCACACATTAAATATCCCCCCATCCCCACTCTAAATGGCCACACACATTAAATAACCCCCATCCCCACTCCAAATGCCCCTACACATTAAATAACCCCCCCATCCCCACTCTAAATCCCCCCACACATTAAATAACCCCCATCCCCACTCCAAATGCCCCCACACATTAAGTAACCCCCCATCCCCATGCCAATTCCCCCAACACATTCAATAACCCCCCATCCCCACTCTAAATCTCCCACACACATAAAGTGCCCCCACCCCCACTCCTAATTCCCCCCCTTAATCTTCAGTGGTTCCTCAGCACCAGAGTGGAGCACACTTACCACCAGTGTCCTGGTGCCGGCGAGTGACGTCAGCAGCGTGATCACGTGACCTGATCACGCTGCTGGCGTCGCTCTGACCCGGCGGTCAGGGCTTCAATTGTACTGGCGTCTGTACATACGCCAGTACAATTGCTCTCTGGGAGCCGGCACACAGCAGCTTCTCTGCACCAGCTGTCAGCTTGACAGCCGACACAGAGAACGGCCGACTCCCAGGCCGGGGGCAGCAGAACGCAGCCACCAGGGGTGACACTGCAGACCACCACATTATGCAGCCCGGCTGCGCCCGGGGCACATGCCCCGGCTGCCCCCCCTGGCTACGCCTCTGTGCCTGTTTACCCTCTTAGGGGGTATGTATGCCCTTAGGATTTTTAGATAAAGGAATTATGCAATGGAAATTAGACCCCATAGTTTCAAGTTATGACTCCCCCCAGTGTGATGACTTAGTGTTTCAGAATGAGTCATGGTCAGGTCCAATAGTAACAGCAGGATTCATTGTATAATATGTGACGAAAGGGAGAGTGAGGAGAACACTAGGAGTGTGCCAGTGAAATATGACTGAATGCTAAGGAATGTCATTAGAAGAGAGAATGTGAATGTAGCAGACGTTCAGTCTGACTGACACGAAGCACTGTCCTCATATGAGAATGTAAACATTTCTAATTGAGATAAAAACGTGTCTGCACTTTCAGGTGTCATGACTAGAGATGAGCGAATTTGTTTGGAAATTGATCACCAAACATAAATTCAACATGAATATGGCACATTCGAATTTGTGATAGGAAACTCGAGCAAATTTTTATAAAATTGGAAAATATCGGTAACATTAGTTAAAAAGTGCGGGAAAATCTTTGTGTTGCGACTAAAGTATTTTGAGCACTTTGGCAAGGATAGTGGTGGTGCATGATGAGTGTTTGGCACGTGTTTGATGAGGGAAGGGGATGGGGAGAGCTCAGAGGCGCAGTGTGCTTGTAAAAAAATTTTTCCCTAACTTTATGTGTGCACGTTTCGGCTAGCCAATCAGGGCGCAGGCATCATCCACAATGTCCTGACACAATGACTTGTGTCATTGGCTGCTAAATTCACATGTCCCTCTCCATATAAAGAGCGGACAACTTGCTTTAGCGACATTTTGTCACTAGCATAGCGCAAAGAGGCTGCTCCTGGCGCTGGGCCTGGGTGCTGAAAGATTTTAGCTGGTTAGATAGGCGGTTGTTTCTAAGTAAGATAGTTTAGATGGCTAGTGTCCTGTGAAAATCGACCTTCCAGCAGATTTTTTTTTGTGCCATTACTGAGGTAACCCTAAGGTCCACAGACAAAGACAACAGGGCACATTTCATAGATGTGTGTTTTGCACTACTTCTATTGTGCTCCATGCACGAGCGTAGTGTTCTAAATATTATTTTTTCAGTTGCTAAATGTGATACAGCATGCCATATCTCACCTTGATATTGTTCTGTGATTTGAGCTGTTGGGCAGTTGTTAGTGTGATTCAGCACGCCATATCTCACCTTGTCAGTTAGTGGCAGTGAAATTCAGCTGTCAGGAGAGATCATGCAGATTAAAAAAAAATATTTTTTTTTTCTGTTACAAACGTCATACAGCAAGCCATATCTCATCTTGTCATTTAGTGGTGGTGATATTGTTCTGTGTGCAGAACTGATGCCGACTAAAAAAATTTTTTTGGGCAGTTGCTAACGTGAGTCAGTACGCCATATCTCACTTTGTCATTTCGTGATTTATTGGCGGCGAAATTGTTCTTTGTGCAGAACTGTTGCCTAGTAAAAAAAAAATATTTTTTTCTGTGACAAACATGATACCCAAGGCTAGATCAGAATTTGAAATTGTTTGGAACATATCTTTTTTATTATTATTATTATAATTTAATAATAATAATTTTATTTCTATAGTGCCAACATATTCCGCAGCACTTTACATTATAGATGGGACTTGTACAGACAATAGACATTACAGCATAGCAATAAACACATAGATCAAAACAGATACCAAGAGGAATGAGGGCCCGGCTCGCAAGCTTACAATCTATAAGGGAAAAGGGGACACACGATTAGAGGATGGTAACAATTGCTTTTATTGTTTTTATGGTTTGGACCATCCCTAGTGTAAGAATCGGGTGTTCCTGTTGCTGCATGAACCAGTTAACAGTCTAAATATGTAAGAGTACAGACACAGGGGGCTATTAAATGCAAAAAGCATGTGAGAACATGATGCGAGGAACCTGGTTATGGTAAAAAATTTAGAAATGAGCCATACAGGGATATTTACATTAATGCGTTGAGGCGATAGGCCAGTCTGAACAAATGAGTTTAAGGCACGCTTAAAACTGTGGGGTTTGGGGATTATTATTATTATTATTATTATCATACAGTTTTATAGCACCATTTAATCCATGGCACTTTACATGTGAAAAGGGTCAAATATAGACAAGTACAATAAACATGACATGAGCATTACAAGACACACATAAGTACAGAGGGAGAGAGGACCCTGCCTGCAAGGGCTCACAGTCTACAGGGGATGGGTGAGGATACACAAGGAGAGGGTAGAGCTGGTCGTGCGGCGGTTGAGTATACTGAGGATCACTGCAAGTTGTAGGCTCTTGCAGGTTCTTTTTGAAGGTTTCAACTTCAATAAATTTTTATTGCATATTTTCGAAAAAGATAACATATAAGTAACAAAACCCCCAAAGTAGGGGTTTAAACAAGGGAAACATAAGCATAAATGCGCATACTCATAGATTGACATAATGTATAAAACAGAAAACATATCGACACTTGCATAAAAAAAATCATATGAAAAGACATATATCTGGGAAGATCTTGGAAGTGGCCTTCTATAAATTCAGAGCTAGCCTGGGGAAGGCATTTATGCAGGGGGGCATTTATGTACATGTAACTAAGTACATGTATCAAATTACGCTGGCAGTTATAACATGGCTGAATCTAACACGCATCTCTATTCTCTTCATACAGGTATTTAACTATTTCCAGCAACTTCACCGAATCCTGCATGTGTCCAACCTCTATCATTCATCTTTGTAGCATATATAATGGTATTTAACTATTTCCAGCAACTTCACCGAATCCTGCATGTGTCCAACCTCTATCATTCATCTTTGCAGCATATATAATGGTATATAGTTATTTCAACTCACCCTGCTTGTCCCCTAATGCTACTGAGGTCAAGTAACTTTTCAAAGTGGTTTATGATCAATGTAGGCCTGGACACTTGTTTATCTGCTAAATACATTTATTGTGTCCTGCTGTACTAACTTAGTTTGATTGATTGCTAACGAGTAAGGAGAGGAAAAAAAAAAAAAAAAAAGGAAGATCATAGAAGTGGCCTTCTATAAATTCAGAGCTAGCCTTGGGATGCATTTATGTCCATGTATCAAAGTACGCTGGCAGTTATAACATGGCTGTTAGGGCAGGAGACAGGTAAGGCAAATAAATAAATCTATTCCCTGTACATTTGGCAACCCCAAATATTTACCATATGCATTTGTCTAATTTATATCCTGGCCGCTGCATTTACACACATCCACCGCCCTGGTATTAACTCTCTACACTCCGTCCATATTGGCCTCTCACTCCTTTCCTCTCCTATGTATAGCACTCACGCTCTTTTCACATTGCTACACAGCACAGATCCATTCAGTCCCACCATTCAACATCAGAGATGCTCTCACAAATCACTTAACCATCTGCTCACTCTTTCTATCCTCCTTCTCCTAGTCGCAGGAGACATTGCTCCCAACCTTGGTCCCCCATGTTATAGAAAGTCAAACCCCCCAACTGCTACACTCAGAAACCCCTCTAATCTTATCAATATTCCCTGCATGCCATCTGTCTCTCTTAATTGTGCCCTTTGGAATTATCGCTCAGTGTGTAACAAACTCTCCTTCATTCATGACTTTTTCCTTTCTAATTCTCTTAACCTTCTGGCTCTTACTGAAACCTGGATCAAGCAGTCAGACACTACCGCTGCTGCTGCTCTTTCATATGGTGGACTACACTTCTCTCATACCCCAAGATCAGACAGTAGAGCAGGTGGAGGCGTTGGTCTGCTGCTATCATCAAAATGTACCTGTAATGTATAATAATTAGATCTGTCTCTTTAAGCAAGCCAGACTTATGGGACTTGGAGGGTGGAGACAAGAGGGATGAGAAGGGAAGTTTCAGTTTCACTTCTGGTAGCATGGGAATGCAAGTGTTATGCTGTGTGCTGGAGGACGAAGAATAAAACATATCTAAAGTTTAATACCTTGAATTCTTCATAACGTGTGGATATTACAACTGGCGACGAGGATGGGATATAATCACCTACTGCTGTGAGTACGGACTCTATTTTACCGCTTCACACGCCAGCACCACTGAGAGACTCTATCATGGCTGACTACTTGCACACATTCCCACAATTTGATATGACTGATGTCATTAATCTCTCCCATGACTGGAGAAAATGGCTAAACAGATTTGAGAATTTCCTAGAAGCCATGGACATAAAGGAGGAGAAAAGAAAGAGAGCTTTGCTCCTGCATTGTGCAGGCACAGGAGTCTATGACATATACAGTACGTTACCTGCAGCAGAAACAGACACATACAGCAACTGCACTAAAGCTCTCACTGGCTACTTCAACCCCAAACAGAATATCAGATATGAAAGATATAAATTCAGGATTGCCAAGCAGCTTCCAGAAGAGTCCATAGACACTTATGTCACACGGCTAAAAGAGTTAGCACATGGATGTGCCTTTACAGATGTAGATGATGAAATCCTAACTCAAATAATTGTCACCTGCTCGTCTAATAACCTAAGGCGTAAGGCTCTGCAGCAGGATATCTCTCTACATGATTTGCTCAAAATGGCCCGTGCTATAGAAATAGCAGATCATCAGGCTACCGTAATGGAGAATGGGGATAAATTACATGTGCATAATCTCAAACAGAAAAATTTACCAGACAAACAAGCCCAGAAACAGAAGAAATGTTATAGATGTGGACAGGATTTCCCTCACCACCAGAACAAATGTCCAGCTATGGGACAAACCTGCAGTAAATGTGGAAAAGGGAATCATTTTGCAGCTGTTTGCAAATCAGCACACTACAAGCCTCCGCTGCCTATGACAAAATCTGCAGATGTAAAAGTGATAAATCAGGACACAGAAGAAATGTCTGCGACTGAGAACTATGTGTTCACTACCTCTGTCACTGGTTCAGTACAGTCTCCCTGTGTTACACTCTCAATCTGCAACACTGACATTACCTTTACAATAGATACAGGAGCTTCAGTGGATATCATAGATGGCACTACATATGAACAATTGAAAACAAGGCCAGTCTTACAACAAGTGCAGACTAAAATCTTTCCTTATGAATCTAAAACACCTCTAGCTATAATGGGAAAATTTGATGCTGAAATTAGATATAAAGAAAACAGGCAGAAAACCACTTTCCACACATTACAAGGATCGGGAGGCTGTCTTCTCAGCTATCACACTGCCTTGGAGCTAGGGCTCATCCAGATTATTCATACCATAACTGACCCTGCGGATATGGATGTACAAACTATGGTGAACAGCTTTCCCTCCCTATTTAGTGGTTTGGGAAAACTAAAGGACTCTCAAGTGCACCTTTATGTGGATGACAATGTTCGTCCAGTAGCCCAGCCTCACAGGCGTATTCCATTTCACCTGAGACAGAAGGTAGAAAAGGAACTCCAATTGCTCATGGATGAGGACGTTATTGAAACTGTTACTGGTCCCACTCCGTGGGTCTCTCCACTTGTGGTAGTTCCAAAACCAAAGACTCCTGATCAAGTGAGACTGTGTGTTGACATGCGCCTGCCCAACACCGCTATCCAGAGGGAAAGACATATCTCACCTACGATTGATGACATCATTCATTTATTAAATGGAGCCACCGTCTTTTCAAAGCTCGACCTCAATAAGGGATATCATCAATTAGAACTGAGTCCAGAGTCCCGATATTTGACCACATTTTCCACCCATGTGGGCCTCAGAAGATACAAAAGATTGACTTTTGAAGTCTGCTCAGCAGCAGAAATTTTTCAGGATGCAATAAGGAGTGTCATTCAACACATCCCAAATGCCTTTAATTACAGTGATGACATATTGGTTTTTGGTAAAACTCAAGCTGAGCATAATCGTGCTCTATATGCTATCTTCGAATGCCTGCTTTCTGCTGGACTCACTTTAAACAAAGAGAAGTGCGAGTTTGACAAGGGTTCATTAGAATTCTATGGTCACATCTTCTCGGCAAAAGGAGTACAACCAGACCCCAAGAAAGTGGAAGCTATCAGAACAGCCTCAATTCCACAGGATGCTAGTGAAGTGCGTTCTTTCCTTGGAATGGCAAGTTACTGTGCTAGATATATTCCGAATTTTTCAACAATCAGCAATCCACTACAGGAACTTACAAAACAAAGTTGTATTTTTCAATGGTCTCAAGGCTGTCAGGCCTCTTTTGAAACAATTAAAAATGAACTCTGCTCGACAACCACTATGGCTTATTTTGATCCAGCTCTTCGAACTGAACTGATTGTGGACGCCAGTCCTGTGGGACTGGGTGCTATTCTAGCGCAATACAAGGATAACAATCAAAATCCTCACATCATTTCTTATGCAAGTAAGAGCTTAACAAACACTGAAAGAAAATATTCTCAACCTGAAAAAGAAAGCTTGGCAGTTGTCTGGGGATGTGAACACTTTCACTTATTTCTCTATGGAGCTCCCTTCACCATTGTCACAGATCATCAAGCACTTCTTACAATTTTTGGAAATCCCAGAGCTAAAATGCCTGCACGAATTGAACGATGGGGCCTACGTCTACAGGACTACAACTATAAAATTGTTCACAAACCTGGAAAATACAGCAATCCGGCTGATTATCTTTCAAGACATCCTACTAATGATGATATACCTGTGCATTCCTCCATTGAAGAATACCTACGTTTTGTTACAGATCATGCCGTGCCAAAAGCACTTTCTCTTGATCAATTTATAAATGAAACAACAAAAGACAAGACACTCTGTGTCATCCAAAATCGAAGGTGGCATGAAATTCAAAAAGAAAAATTTCCTGATTCTGAGATTGATCTGAAAGAGTTAAAACTATTCTCAAACGTACGTGAGGAATTATCAGTCACTGAAGAACACCTCATTCTTCGAGGTACCAAACTAGTCGTACCTAAGACTTTGCGTAACTTAGTCATACAGATAGCACATGAAGGTCATTTAGGAATTGTTGGCACAAAGAAGTTACTCAGAGAAAAAGTGTGGTTCCCAAATATGGATCACTTGGTGGAAGAAAAGATTAGACGCTGTTCTACTTGTCAATTAATCACTCCATCATCAAACTTAGAGCCATTACAAATGTCTCCGTTACCCACTGCTGTCTGGGAGGAAGTGGCAGTCGATATATATCGACCATTGCCAAATGGCCAATACATTCTCGTAACAATTGATGAATATTCTCGATACCCTGTCATTTCATTTATCTCTTCAACATCTGCTAATAATGTCATACCAGAGCTGGACGACATCTTCTCGGCATATGGTATTCCAAAAGTGGTCAAAACAGACAATGGACCTCCATTCAATGGACATGTGTTTACACAATTTTCTGAATACTTGGGATTCAATCACAGGAAAATCACACCTTGCTGGCCGCAAGCCAATGGAATTGTGGAACGTTTTATGCGCACTCTGGGGAAACGTATCAAGGCAGCGAGTCTGGAGCACATCCCACTGAAACAGTCATTATACAAATTCATGCGTAATTACCGCAATACGCCACACTCCACTACTAATGCTGCTCCAGCTCATTTAATGTTCAGCAGAACCCTGCGTATACGTCTCCCTGATGTGACCAGCCATCCCCGACCGAGTGACTCCTCAGTGAGATCCACAGATTTCTCCAACAAACAAGCCATGAAACGTTATGCAGACAGAAGGCGAAGGACACAGTCAAGTGCCATCGAAAGAGGGGATGTCGTGGTGGTACGTCAAAGACCAACCAACAAGACCTCACCTGTATATGGTCCTGCAAAATATTATGTTACCAAAAGGAAAGGCAGCATGATCACAGCTGAACGAGATGGACACTCCATAACGCGAAATTCTTCATATTTTAAAGTCATACCGCAGAATGATGACAATGAACTCTCTTTGGTGGAAGATTTGGTATCCGATGGTGGAGAGGACCAACACGAGGTAGCTGGTCCATCAACAATGGACTCTCTCAATGAGCCCAGACGTTATCCTACACGAGAGAGAAGAGCTCCATCGAGGCTTATTGAAGAAGTGTAACTACAGTTTTGTTTGTTTTTTTTTTTGTTGTTTGTTTCTCTGGTTTTAGAATTGAACAAATAAGACAAAACGGACATATGATTTCTTTGGACGTTTTCATGTTGTTGCATTTATCAGTAATATAGATTATTTATAAAAAAAAAAAAAAAAAAAGGGATGATGTAATGTGTAATAATTAGATCTGTCTCTTTAAGCAAGCCAGACTTATGGGACTTGGAGGGTGGAGACAAGAGGGATGAGAAGGGAAGTTTCAGTTTCACTTCTGGTAGCATGGGAATGCAAGTGTTATGCTGTGTGCTGGAGGACGAAGAATAAAACATATCTAAAGTTTAATACCTTGAATTCTTCATAACGTGTGGATATTAGAGTACCTTTCAGGTTATCCCTCAAGTACCCTCACTTGTTTTCCCTTCTTTTGAGGTCCATGCCGTCAGACTCTACACCCCCTTTTCCATGCGAATGGCGGTGATATATCATCCTCCCGGCCCCTCCCATCAGATACTGGATCATTTTGCCACTTGGCCTCCACATTTTCTCTCCTGTGACATCCCTACCCTCATCATGGGCGATTTCAGCATCCCCATTGCTCTTCCCCTCTCCCCATCTGCTACTCACCTTTTATCTCTAACCTCCTCATTTGGCCTTTTGCAGCTTACTAATTCTCCAACGCATGAAGACGGAAACTCCCTCGACTTGGTCTTCTCTCGGCTTTGTGTAGTGGATGATTTTGCAAACTCCCCTCTCCCGCTCTCTGACCACAACCTTCTTTCATTCTCTATCAAGAACTGCCAGGCTGCTCAGGTCACCTCCACTGTCCATATTTATAGAAACATACAGGCCATTAACACCCAGAAACTTATGAAGAACTTGCAGTCTTCATTGGCCCCTATCTCCTCCCTCTTATGTCCTGATTCTGCATTGAAGCATTACAATGAAACACTTCAAAGAGCCCTGGATGAATTTGCTCCTCCTATACATAGAACACCACAACACAGATGGCGACAACCCTGGCACACCCTGCAAACACGTTTCCTGCAGCGGTGCTCCAGGTGCGCTGAACGTCTGTGGAGAAAATCCAAACCTACCTGAAGATTTCATCCATTATAAGTTTATGCTTCGAACATACAACACTGCCCTTAACCTCTCAAAACAAACCTATTTCAACACCCTCATCACCTCACTGTCCAATAACCCTAAACGTCTCTTTGACACTTTTCATTCTCTACTCAACCCAAGAGTACAGGCCCCAACCATGGAGCTCCGAGCTGACGATCTGGCCAATTACTTCAAAGAAAAAATTGACCAGATCCGACAGGAAATTATCTCCCAATCCCCTCATACCATGCACTGTCCTCCCTCCCCCACTGCATCTAGCTCACTCTCTGATTTTGAACCAGTCACAGAAGAAGAAGTAAGCAGGCTGCTTGCATCTTCTCGCCCAACCACTTGCAGCAGTGACCCATTTCCGTCACATCTACTCCAGCCCCTTTCCCCTGCTGTCACCCCTCACCTAACTAAAATATTTAACCTCTCTCTCTCTTCTGGTATCTTTCCCTCCTCATTTAAGCATGCCATCATACATCCACTACTTAAAAAACCATCCCTCGACCAAAACTGTGCCACTAACTATAGACCTGTCTCTAATCTTCCCTTCATCTCTAAACTCCTGGAACGCCTGGTCCACTCCCGTCTTATCCGCTATCTCTTTGATAACTCTCTTCTCGACCCTCTCCAATCCAGTTTCCGCTCTTTGCAGTCTACTGAAACTGCCCTCACTAAAGTCTCTAATGATCTACTAACAGCTAAATCAAATGGTCATTACTCCATGCTAATTCTCTTGGATCTCTCGGCAGCATTCGACACTGTGGATCATCAGCTCCTCCTCACTATGCTCCATTCCATTGGCCTCAAGGACACCGTTCTCTCCTGGTTCTCCTCCTATCTCTCTGACCGCTCCTTTACTGTATTTTTTGCTGACTCCTCCTCCTCTCACCTTCCCCTTACTGTTGGGGTTCCTCAAGGATCGGTTCTAGGCCCCCTCCTCTTCTCTTTGTATATTGCCCCTATTGGTCAAACAATCAGTAGATTTGGTTTCCAGTACCATGTCTATGCTGACGACACCCAATTATATGCTTCTTCTCCTGACATCACGCCAGCATTTCTAGAAAACACCGGCGATTGTCTAAACGCTGTGTCTAACATCATGTCCTCATTATATCTGAAACTGAACCTGTCAAAGACTGAACTCCTTGTGTTTCCTCCCACTACTAATGTACCTATACCCGACATTGCCATTTCCGTGTGTGGTTCCACTATTACTTCCCAGCAACATGCCCGCTGTCTTGGGGTCATACTTGACTCCGTGCTTTCCTTTGTCCCCCACATACGATCACTGGCTCGCTCTTGTTATCTGCACCTCAAAAACACTTCTAGAATTCGACCTTTTTTTACTTTTGACTCTGCAAAAATGCTGACTGTTTCTCTTATTCATTCTCGTCTCGACTATTGTAACTCCCTTCTAATCGGTCTCCCTCTTACCAAACTCTCCCCCCTCCAATCTGTCTTGAATGCTGCAGCCAGGATCATATTCCTCGCCAATCGTTACACCGATGCCTCTACCTTGTGCCAGTCATTACACTGGCTACCCATCCACTCCAGAATCCAGTACAAGCTTATTACCCTCACCCACAAAGCTCTTCATGGCTCAGCACCACCCTACATCTCCTCCCTTGTTTCAGTATACCATCCTACCCGCGCCCGCCGTTCTGCTGATGACCTGAGGTTAGCATCCTCAATAATCAGAACCTCCCACTCCTGTCTCCAAGACTATACACGAGCTGCGCCAATTCTTTGGAATGCACTTCCCAGGTCAATACGAGTAGTCCCCAATCCCCACAATTTTAAGCGTGCCCTGAAAACGCATTTATTCAGACTGGCCTATTGCCTCAACACATTAACCTAATCTATCCCTGTGTGGCACAGCCAAAAGTTTTACCATAACCAGGTTCCCCGCATCATGTTCCCACATGCTTTATGCATCCATTAGCCCTCTGTGTCTGTACTGTTACACACTTAACATTATGGCTGGTCCATACAATCAGGGCAACTGTTACCACCCACCTTTCGTGTCTCCCCTTTTTTCCTCATAGACTGTAAGCGTGTGAGCAGGGCCCTCATTCCTCTTGGTATTTGTTATAATCTACTGTATGTGATTATTGTTATGCTGTAATGTCTATTGTCTGTACAAGTCCCCTCTGAAATGTAAAGTGCTGCGGAATATGTCTGCGCTATAGAAATAAAATTTATTATTATTATTCAATGCAAAGGGGCAGACCTCTGACTAAGTAACCACGGTTCCCATATTCGATCAACCTTTTTCTTGGTAACTGACGAGTTCGCAAGAGTTTGTTCATATTGACAATGTATATTAATTTTGTCCACCACTTCTCTCATGGTGGGAAGAGACATCCCTTTCCATTTAGCAGCAAAGGTGAGCCTAGCCACAATCAGGATATGTGACACTATACCCCTGATACTTAAAGGAAAATCAGTTGTCCCTATATGCAACAGTCCCATTGATGGTGTCAAGTTAACCTGAATCCCAGTCACCTCCCTTAACAACATATTTATAGTATTCAAAAAACCGATCGCCACCGGACAGGCCCACCACATGTGGCTCAACGATCCCAAACCACCACAACCTCTCCAGCAAGCCAAAGTCTGGTTTGGCCCATAATGTACCAGTTGTCTTGGACACCTATACCACCTAAGATGCATCTTTTTTAACTGTTCTAGGTGACCAATACAAGATGATACTCTACGTATTTCTCTTAAACTATCCCTCCATTCCTCTGGATCCCACGTTGTTCCCAATTCCTCCTCCCATTTCAGCATATATGATAATTTAGCATCCACCTCTGGATCATTTAATACACTATAGAGGATTGAAACACCTTTGGGGCCTGATTCAGGTCGTAGGAGGAATCCCATGGCTTTGTAATTCACAGGGGGTTTAAGGAAGAGGGAGTCTGGCATAGCTTGGAGCAGATGTCTGATCTGTAGGTATTGGTAAAAAAGACACCTAATACTAGGTAATTTGGAACAGAGTTGATTGAATGGGATGACAAGAGAGCCATCTATCAGGCCCTGGAGGGATTCAACTCCTGCAGTGGACCAGCGTTGTAAGTTAATAAAGGGGATATGCATTTCCAAAGCTTTTAAGGAAATATTTGTTAAAGGAATATTTAGAAGGCTTGAAGCAAATTTCCTCCAACAACGTATTGCTGTTGATGCGGTAGGTAGACACCGGGTGTAGTTACTAAATTTAATAGCTTCCATTTCCAACGTAAGCCGCGTCAAGGTCAATTTAGAATAAAATGTCTAAATCTGAAGCCACTTATGTGTCTTATCCAATAACCACCAGTCTCTAATACCCATTAATATCGTCTCTTAATGATAAGCATGTAAGTTAGGGGCTCCCATCCCCCCAAGTTCATAAGGATATTATAGTAACCTACCAGCCACTCTTGGTTTTTTATATGCCCAAATGAAGTCATTAGCTATTTTTTGAAGGGATTTAATTATCCTAAGAGGAATCTGGACAGGGATGCAACAAAAATAATATAAAACCTTGGGAAGTACCAACATCTTAAAAATGTTAATCCTTGCTATCCATGACATAGTAGCTGTACATAATTCGTACAGACTCCTCCTAGATTCTTTTATCAATTTTGAGAAATTCCTTTCAACCAATTGTGTAAAATTAGTGAGGACTATGCCTAAATATGGGAGTTCATCACTCACCCACTTAAAGGGATACTCCCACTCCAAACATTCTTGAATTGTGAGTGGAACCAATACAGGAAAGACCAAAGACTTAGCAGCATTTAGTTTATAGTATGAGACATTAGCAAACTCCTCCAAAGCAAGGATAATAGCACAGAAGGAGGACTCTACATTAGTACAAGAGATAATCACATCATCTGCGTATAATCCAATTTTGTGAGACACCTGTCCAACTCTAATACCTGCTATATCCTGGGCATTCCTTATTTTTTCCGCCAAAGGTTCCATGCACAAGGCAAAAATAACAGGAGACAATAGGCAGCCTTGACATGTACCATTCAATATACAAAACGACTCTGAAAGTTACCCTGATGATAAAACTTTGGCAGAGGTATTCGAGTACTTAGCACATATCGCCGAGTAAATGACCAAATTTTTGTAGAACACTTTTGAGATACCCACAGTGCACCCTGTCAAATGCTTTTTCAGTACCTAAGGGCAGGAATGCACTGGGAACCCCACTCAATTCCGCTATCCGGTTTAAATTTATCATCCTGCGTGTTACGTCCTTTGCTTCCCGACCTGCTACAAATCCTACTTGATCAGACGAAACCAAGGAGGGGATCACATGGTGTAATCTAATTGCAAGCATTTTAGAAAAAATTTTAACAACGCAGTTTAAGAGTGCAATGGGCCTAAAATTACTGGGACATATTGGAGGTTTCTCCGGTTTAGGCACAGTAGTAATAGTGGCCTCTAGATTTGTAACAGATACAGATTCTGAATTTTGCCATGAATTAAATATATGAAGGAGGTAGGGAGTCAAATATTGATGAAACTGGCGATAGTACTCATTTGATAACCCATCTGGGCCAGGGTCTTTATGACATTTTGTAAGTTTGATGGTGTTCCGAATTTCCTCCTCTTTAAATGGGGCATTTAGTATGTTCAGTTGTTCCTGTGATATTTGGGGTAAGTTTATAGATTGTAGATATCTATCAATATTAGTTTGGGAGGGCTGCGGAGTGGTGGGATCAGTCACTAGATTATAGAGATGTTTATAGTAATTAGCAAAAACCTTTACTATTTCTTATGGATTTCTGATAGATTTCCCTTGTTGATCTACTAAATGGTCAATTCTAGCTTGTCCCTCTCTTTTTTTAACTCTATGGGCTAACAGCGCCCCAGCTTTATCTCCTGTTGCATAATAATTACTTTTAAGTTTCGATTATATTCATATAGCGACAACAGGTTTTCTCGTAGTGTGAATCGGATATTATAGATTTCATCAGACAGAGCTGGTGTGATCGCTGTTTTGTTTAAAGACTCTAATTGTTGAAGCCGGGATAACAAAGTAACCCTGCTGGATTCCCTTTTACGCTTCAGATAGGAAGCTTGTTGCAGAAAGATGCCTCTAATTATGGCTTTATGAGCCGACCACAAGGACTCGTCTGTAACTTCTCCATTGTCGTTCAACTGGAAGTAATGTTGGAGCTCAGTCTGTACTTTCTCTTCCACCTTGCTTTGTAACAATAAGGATGTATTTAACTGCCACCTAGCAGAAGGATTAGACTGATGACGTAGAGTTAGTCTCAGGAGTATCAGGGTGTGGTCTGACCACGTAATCAATCCAGTATCCCCCGATCTGCATCTATTTAGAGTCGTATTGTCAACCAAGAAATAATCTATTCTGCTATATGTCCGGTGACTGGAGGAGTAGAATGTATAGTCACGCTCCGTAGCATGGGAATATCTCCAATAATCATGGAGACGATATTCCTTCACTACTACTTTCAGGTCCTTCCTAGAACGGGTTAATTTACTAAAGCAGTCCATCTCTCTATCTATAGGGGCATTGACGTCTCCACATATAATCTTTTCTCCTTTAGCTAATTCAGTCATTTTCTGAAACACCTTGCGAGCAAACGTGCATTGGGCTTCATTAGGGGCATACACCACCACCAGCGCATGTAGTTCACCATTGAGGGAGCAGACTAGGATCCGCATACATCTCTATATTTCTAAATGCCACAGTGTTTTTAATCATTATGCAGACTCTTGCCTTTTTACTTGCATTATTAGCGAAAAACCTATGAGGGAACTGTGGATGGTGGAGTCTACTATTATCAGCTTCCAATAAATGTGTTTCTTGCAAACATGTGACGTCAGAACGTGATTTTTTAACTTTCCTCTATAACATGGAACGTTTCATAGGTGAATTGAGGCATCTAGCATTCAAGGACATAAACTGTATACTCATGTCTAAATAACAAACTTCCTATGGATGCAGCAGGCCCCAACACACCAAGCCCCTCCACCATAACAGCTTATTAGGTCCCCAGCATAAATATAAAACCATAAGTTATATATCCTTATGAACTGAACAGAGATGCAAGTGTCAATCATCACATTAGAATGCACAATAGTTAAAAAAAAAAGAAGGGTCATAGAAAAGGAAAAAATAGAAAAAACAGCAGTACTCAAAACATAATCCAAACAACTGGATGCACAAAAAAAATATTCACATCCTCAAGTACCATCCAAAGAATGCAGACAAATGACTGCAATGGGGTTAGTGAGCTCTTCTAACTCTACAGAGATCCTCACCAGAGTTGTCCACAGTCACAGGTTGCTAGGAACAGTGAGAACTGGATAAAAGTCCGAGCAATCTAGCAATCTTCCACCAGCTCCAGCAGACGGACCTTTCCAGGCTTCCACCTTATATTTGAGACCATTCTAGGTTTAACTTTTTCCCCCTAGGCGCTTGTTGCTGTGCAAAAGGAATATTCCAATCCTTATAAAGTGATGTAGTGCAAAATAAAGTGCAAATGCTTAATGAAAAAACTGACCATAATATACAAACAAAAATACATATATACATATATCCACATAGAACAAACTTTACATCACAAACTTTGCATCACATAAAGGTTGACAAGTGGAAGAGGTGGATATACAAAGGCTAGACCAACCTACAATAATAAATATGACAAGCAAGAATCCATCATATGCAAAAGAGAAGAATAAAGTTATCTGAAACAGTTGTTCAATAATATAAATATAATAATTCCAAGAGGGACTTCAATCTTTCATTAGTTAGAAACTCTATACCCCAAAAGCTGGATGAACAGATCACAATCATATTATTCAAAGTAACAGATATCAATAAATGGTAATCCAATAAAGAGAACTTTTCTTTTTCATTGATAGTGAGGACATCATTTTCCGAAATCAGCAGATGGATGGTTCCCCTTTGTGTTTAAAACCACTCCGGAAAAAGTCCAAAAGAAACTAAATAAAGACCAGGTCCTCCAGTTGAATGAAAGTATTATATTTCTGAATCAAGAGAACATCCCTCCAATTCTTCCAATCCGGTTTGAGAGCAAAAAAATTCCTATAAACTTGGTAAAGAAATGGCCCATTAGTTGATCCAAAAGATAAAAAACATATTAAAAAAATAAAAACAACTACATAATTACAAGAAAGGGGCATAACTCTGGAAGACCTTTGGGGCATACCGTTTGTAGTTTCCAAATCCATCTCGATTCTAGTTGTGACAACATTTTCTTAAAGTCACCTCCCCGATGGTCCATCTTGACACAATCAATGCCAATTGCCCTCAGATGTTTGGGATTGCATCCGTGTACAGACTTAAAATTTGCATATGATGGATTCTTGCTTGTCATATTTATTATTGTAGGTTGGTCTAGCCTTTGTATAGCCTTTGTATATCCACCTCTTGCGCTTGTCAACCTTTTTGTGATGCAAAGTTTGTGATGTAAAGTTTGTTCTATGTGAATATATGTATATATGTATTTTTGTTTGTATATTATGGTCAGTTTTTTCATTAAGCATTTGCACTTTATTTTGTACTACATCACTTTATAAGTATTATTGAGGAAGGTTTTTCAATTACCCTTGGGTATTCACTGTGCTTTATTTTCTAATTGCACTATATCACTTTATATGAATTATTGTGTCAATAATTGTTAGGAACGGCAGAACGCACTAAATAAAAATATAAATAAAGTGCGTTCGCCGCCCGGGGTCCACCGTGCAGTAGGTGGTATAACCGCTGCTAGATGGTGGCAGAGCAATATGGCGGTATTGTGCACAGGGTTAACCGTCACCCAAGTGCACAGAGCAATCTCTGTTAAATCACAGAGATGCGTATGAACATAAACAAATACACTAGGGCTGAGCCTGTTAAAGTCACAGTGCTCAGAATAGTTACACACACGGTATAAGGTCACAGGAATAGCCAAAGATGGCGGTACTAAGTCCTTCTAGACCTACTGTGTGTGTAGCGTCGCAGCCGCGGACGCTCAAGTGGGCTGCTACTGCAGCGCGGCGTAGGACACTGCCACTGTATGACAATGCTAAGCACAAGCGCAATGTCGGACGCTAGCAGCTGTGGACTATGAAGCAAAGGCGCGCTGGCGCTGGTGCTGGTACTGAACTCAATCGCTCACACAAGCGTAATATCAAAGGGTAGGGGTTTCAAATGAGTCATTCACCAGAATCATGCATTCATCGTCATTCACATAGCAGCAAGTATGACTATACTAGAGCATGGCGGAACAGCCATGTGAGCTTTTTATAGCAGACGGGACCTTCCGGAGGCCTCCAGATCTCCGAGATGGACCAATGAGATCTGGAGCAGGACCTGAGCACATGTCTCCCGAACTCCAATGGGAGATCGTCCCATGAGCATGCTCAGAGGATGGAATGAAGGACTTAGCCTCAGGAGAGATTTGCTGCAAGGCAATCTCTTCTGCAATCTCCTCTGCAGTAGATAATGAGCAGGAGACTGCAGAATGTGAGGGTCTGGATTCCTGCATAGTAACCGCAGAAATCTGACTCCTAACAATAATAATATTCGAGTATTTAATATAAGTACAATTTACACTCCATTTGCACGCTTGCACTTTATTGGCATTTTTTCACTTCTATGTATTTTCATTAGATTTGCATATGAAGTAATACACTCTTTAACAGTTTGTTCTCTTATGTAAACTTTCTTGCATCTTTTCACTTGTATATGTTAGAAGAAAAAATATTTTTCTTTCTGTTTTCACATGGCTCTTTAATAAACAAATATGATTCACTTGTGCACTTTTTTCTGTGTAAGGTGGATGCAAAAGGAGTATTCCAATCCTTAAGTCTGTCTTCAGCTTGTTTAGGGGTATGGCAAGCAATTATTCTCCCCTCATGCATAATCAACAGTTTCACTGGGTTAAAGAGCCATCTATATTTGGTGCCCACATCATGCAGAGCTTTACATACATGTGCGTATTCACATCTCTTGGCCAGAGTCACTCAGATAAGTCCGGGAAAACTTGTAGTGATTGCATCTCCTGGGGCAGAGTTGGATTTTTTCTCATTCTTTGCATGAATACAACCTTGGTGGTAAAAAAGTGTATTCTTGCCAGCATGTCTCTAGGCAGGTCTTGATCCACATGTTTTGGTTTGGGGGTTCTATGGACCCTATCAACCATTAAGTCTTTAATGGACATTTCAGGGAGAACAGCCTTTAAAAAGTTATGCAGGAAAGCAAGAAAATCCTTATCCAAGACCTCCTCGGGGATCCCTCTCACCCGATCGTTATTCCTGCGCGATCTATCCTCCAAGTCGTATGTTTTGTCACTGACATGAGCCAATTCTTCCTATAAGGCTTCATTTTCATCGACTAGTGCATTGAAAGAAGTGACATATTCAGCCATTTTATTCTCTAAATGAGAGGTGCGCTCTCCCAGAGCTGAGATTTCTCCATTCAGCTCTCTAAGCATATCATGCATGTCCTCTTTTAAAGAAGCCCTCAAAGAGCAAAGAAACTCCTGCATATCCTCCTTAGTGAATGGAGCAGAGTGGTGTTGATGAATCCCCTCTCTGCCTGCACCTCTCCCAGAGCCCCCAAGAGGAGCATGGGGAGCCTGAAGGGGAATCAGGCATCATTTTACCTGTTGCTTTAGTGGACTTTCCCCTTGCAAAGAAGTCGGGCAATCTCGGCGGGGATCCCCTCTTCTGTGATCTGCCGCATGTCATCATGTGCCTAGGTGGTTGCAGGAGCTGCAGGTGAGTAGTTGGAGGAAGCTGGGTGCTGAGTTGAGCCGGGATGAGCTGCTAAAGGTCTTGGGCTGCAGGAGCTCTGTAACTATGCAGCTGCCACACTTGCTAGCAGGCCACGCCCCCCTCCTTTTTGAAGGTTTCCATGGTAGACGAGAGTCTGATGTGTTGGGGTAGAGAATTCCAGAGTATGGGGGAAGCACGGGAGAAATCTTGTATGCGGTTGTGGTAAGAAGAGATAAGAGGAGAGTAGAGAAGGAGATCTTGAGAGGATCGAAGGTTGCGTGTGGGTAAGTACTGAGAGACCATGTCACAGATGTATGGAGGAGACAGGTTGTGGATGGCTTTATATGTCATAGTTAGAGTTTTGAACTGCAGCCTCTGGATGATAGGAAGTCAATGAAGGGCTTGGCATAGGGGAGAGGCTGGGGAATAACGGGGAGACAGGCGGATTAGTCGGGCAGCAGAATGAAGGATGGATTGGTGTGGTGCCAGAGTGCTAGAGGGAAGGCCAGAGAGCAGGAGGTTGCAGTAGTCGAGGCGGGAGATGATAAGGGCATGCACTAGTGTTTTTGTGGTGTCATGGTCAAGGAATGCACGGATCCGCGAAGTATTTTTGAGTTTGAGATGGCAGGAGGAGGCTAGGGTTTGGATATGTGGCTTGAAGGAGAGGGCAGAGTCAAGGATCACCCCGAGGCACTGAGCATGCGGGACTGGGGAAAGTGAGCAGCCATTGCCATTGATGGATAGGTCTGGTGGAGGGGTAGAGTGAGATGGGGGAAAGATGATGAATTCTGTTTTGTCCATGTTCAGTTTTAGAAAGCGAGCAGTGAAGAAAGCTGAACTAGCAGACAGACATTGTGGGATTTTGGTCAGTAAAGAGGCGAGGTCAGGTCTAGATAGGTAGATCTGCGTGTCATCGGCATAGAGATGATACTGCAAACTGTGGGATTTTATGAGCTGTCCCAGGCCGAAGGTGTAGATGGAGAAGAGTAGGGGTCCTAGAACTGAGCCTTGAGGAACACCGACAGAGGGGGCGAGGCGAGGAGGTGGTGTGGGAGAGGGAGACACTGAATGTTCGGTCTGTTAGATATGATGAGATCCAGGATAGGGCCAAGCCTGTGATGCCTAGAGATGAGAGAATCTGGAGCAGGAGGGAATGATCCACAGTGTCGAAGGCAGAAGACAGGTCCAGGAGGAGGACAGAGTAGTGTTGCTTGTTCTTGGCGGTTAGTAGGTCATTGGTGACTTTAGTTAGGGCAGTTTCAGTTGAGTGATACAGTCGGAAGCCTGATAGTAAGCGGTCAAAGAGGGAGCAGGAGGAGAGGTGGGAGGACAGTTCAAGATGGACATGCTGTTCCAGTAGTTTTGAGGCGTAAGGGAGAAGAGATATCGGGCAATAGCTAGGCACAGAGGATGGGTCAAGGGAGGTCTTTTTGAGGATGGGTGTGTTCGAGGTGTGTTTACAGGATGAGGGGCACATACCATTTGTAAGTGAGAGGTTGAAGAGGTGTGTTAGAGTAAGGATGAAGACTGGCGAGGATGGGAGCGGGTCAAGCGTGCTAGTGGTGAGGTGTGATCTTGAAAGGAGGGTGGAGAGCTGATCTTCTGTCATGGTGGAGAAGTTGGTTTTTGAGGAACAGGGCTGTTAGGTGTCGGGTTCCTGTCGCTGCACAGCAGGAATCCCAAGCCTTGCTGTTGTGAGTTCATTTTCCCCTTCACCTTTGATGTCTGATGAACTCCCTCTGCTGGTGAAGAGAGGTAGTGAAATTGATTGGGATGGGAAGAACCTGTTATCTGAACAGGCGGAGTGTGATTGGACATCTGGAATTTCTGAGTGGATATAAGGCAGCTGACGCCCTGCAGGGTTTGCTGGTGATCCTTTCTGCTCTGAGCTCTGGCATCCAGTTTTAGTTCCTGTGTACTAAAAGCTAAGTTTTGCCCTGCTATTATTCCATGAGATTTTGTCTGGTTTCCTTAGTGTTTGTATTCAGCCAGTCCTGGTTGGGACTGGCTGAATTCTATTTTTGTCTCTGATCAGTTGATCTCTTTGCTCTGTTTTCAGAATATACCTGAGTGCTGATATAGTGATTTTGAAGTCTAGCGACTTCAGGGCCTTTTTTCCTATCAGACGGTTAGGACATTTTTGTAGGGTTTTTTGCAGATTGCAGCCAGCATCTTTTCTGTCCTGTCCTATCTAGTTAGTTGGGCCCCATCGTTTGCTCAGCCTGTCTTTCTGTCAGTGTTTGTGTTTTCATCTGTTTTTCACCAACAATACATGTTGGGGGCTGTCTATTGCTTTGGGGCAGTTTAGATTTCCCCTTTCCTTCTTTAGGCTTATGTAGTTCTCCGGCTGTGACGAGGGGTCTAGTGCACCGTAGGAACCCCCCACGGCTACTGTTAGTTGTGGTGAATAGGATCAGGGGTCTGCAATCTGATAGCTACCAAACTCTCCGATTTTCTGGACTTAGCTTGTATTTTTGTTTTCTCCTCCGGTGACTCATTCATAACACCTTGCCATCGGCGGTCTCCCATTTCTCTCTGGCCGCAGAGGAGGCTGCTCAGCAGACTCGTTGATCCCGGCGCTCTGCTCAGACCAGCACTGTGGGTTTGGTTGCTGCTACCACCTCTGGTCCAGCTATAGCCTCTACACTAGCACTCCATTTGCCGAGTCCTGTGGAGTTAACAGGCTCCGGCATTGGTGCCAGCGAACTCTGTGAAGTAACAGAGTTCGCTCCTGTATACACCGGGTCAGTGGTTTCCCGCCGGTGTTTAGTTTGCACTGCACCATTACCAAGTTGCAGTTTAACATCTCTGCACGGTGGACCCCAGGCTGCGAACGCACCTCATTATCATTTTATTATTTGGTGCATTCCGCCAGCCTAACAAGGGCTGACCAGCTAAGAGGGGCATTGGGGGCTGTGGACCAAAGCTTTCTCTGATCGTATCAATCTTCTGCTTAAAGAAGGCGGCAAAGTCTTCAGCGGTAATGAGAGGAGATGGAGGAGGTGCTGGGGGACAGAGTAGAGAGTTGAAAGTGTTGAAGAGCTGTTTAGGGTTGTGAGACAGGGAGGATATGAGAGAAGAGAAGTAAGTTTGCTTTGCAGCAGTGAGCGTGGACTTGAAGATGGTGAGGGACTGCTCGTATGCAGTTAAGTGCTAGGCAGAGCGGGATTTCTTCCATCTCCGCTCAGCAATCCTGGAAGCCTGTCTCAGTTCTTTGGTCAGGCTGGTAATTCAGGGCTTCCTGTGGATTGTCCGAGTTTTGCTATGTGTGAGGGGGACGGCTGAATCAAGTGCTGCTGTTATTGTGGTGTTATAAAAGGTGGCAGCAGCATCTGTGTCATGAAGTGATGTTATGTCTGTAAGAGGGAGGAGGGACTCAGAGAACGAGTGTAAATTGAGGTGTTTGAGATTGCACGAGGGAGAGTGAGTTTGTGGAATGGGAGTTGCGCACTAGGAGAAGAGTGGGAAGAGAATGTCAGTAGGTTGTGGTCGGACAGGGGGAGGGGTGAGTTAGTGAGATTAGTAAGGGAGCAGAGGCGGGTGAAGATAAGGTCCAGCGTGTGACCATCTTCTATGTTATACAGGCCGCATCCACACTAAAAAATACTTTCTTGTTATACCAATTCTTTCTTCTGTGACTAACGTGATACTGTAGGGGAGATCTTAGTTGTAAATTGTTTGGAGCATATCTTCTTGGTTATACAGGCCTCATCCAAACCAAAAAAGTATTTTTTTATGTTAATAACGTGATAACCTAGGGGAGATCTCAGTTTGAAATTTTTTGGAGCATATAGTCTGTTATACAAGCCTGATCTACACCAAAAAATTACTTTCTTTTTTTTCTAACATGATACAGTAGGGGAGATCTCAGTTTGAATTTGATTGGAGCATATCTTCTTTGTCACACAGACCTCATCCACGCTGAAACTATTCTTTCTTCTGAGACTAACACGATTTAGTGTGTATCGCAGCTCTAGACTTCCAACCTCCGGCATATCAATTCGTCAATGGCAAAACATTAGCAGAAGCAGCAGCAGAAGTGGCAGAAGCAATTTCTGTGAATCCTTTGACACATTTTTTTAGACCAGCTCATGCACCAGCAAAAGAGGATGAAGAGGATGGTGCAGGAGTATCTAGAACTCGATATCAATACCATCAGGGAGAGTTCGGAGCCTTTCACACTTTGGTCTTGAAAAATAGATGCGTGGCCTGAGCTCGCCTCTCACGCCTTGGAGGTTTTATCATGCACGGTAGCCAGTGTTCTCTCAGAACGTGTCTTCAGCGCTGCTGGGGTGTCCTGATGGATAAGCACAGCCAGATGTCCCCTGAAAGTGAAGACCGCATAGCTTTCATCAAGATGAACAAGTCATGGATCTGTAGAAGGGAGGAGCGGGCTGCTGAAGTACGGGTCCGGAACTGCTGGGGCTGTACCTCCTGTTGCTAGAGGGAATGCAGTTGGAGTAGGAGTGGCCGGTAGAGATGAGCGACTTTGCCTTTTTTCGGGTCGAGTCGGGTTCCTTGAAACCCGACTTTCGCAAAAGTCGGGTCGAACGCAATCGGCCGATTATCATGAAAAGTCGAAGGCCGACTGAAACACGAAACCCAATGCAAGTCAATGGGGAAGAAAAGTCAGCAGTGAGTGGAGGACAGGAAACACACCTACAGTGCCCATTTTAATGCCAAAAACATCAATTCTTATTACTTAAGCTTGTCAACCTAAATTTACTTTATAATAATAGTTAGGCATTGAAAACTGGGGGTTATTTGGCTAAAGTTGTGGGGGGGGGGGTAGGGCTGGCTCCAGATTTTCGTGGGCCCAGGGTCAAAGAGTGTCCCTGAGCTCCTTAACACATGCCACAATTCATGATCCTCTGATACGGCAGAGAAATAGCGGTATAGTACAATGAAAAATACTTCACTTCTTACATCACATGACGGATATCCATTTTAAATTCTCCAATAGCTCCAAAAATGGACAGCATATTACTCCATACAGTATTATGGCCACCGCATAGTGCGCCATACAGAGTAATGAGGCCCATATATTTCTCCATACAGAATCATTGGTCCCATATAATGTTCGATACAGTATATGATGAGCTCCACATAATGCTACAGTATATGTTGGTCCCCATGGATGAAGCTCCACTGTCTTATGGGCCCATATAATGCTCCATATATAACGGGCCCCATTTCTAATGCTCCAGTGTATAATGGGCCCGGTAAATGCTGTTCTAGTGTCTGATGTCCCCCATTTGGAAAGCTCCAGCATATGATGGGCCTCACGGATGATGCTCTAGTGTACGATTGGTCCAAATAATGCTCCATATATAATCTGCCCGATTTACAATGCTCCAGTATATGATGGGCCCCATGGATGATACTCCAGTGTCTTATGGGCCCAAATAATGTTCCATATATAATGGGCCCCATTTCGAATGCTCCAGTGTATAATGGGCCCTGTAAATGCTGCTCCAGTGTCTGATGTCCACCTTTGGAATGCTCCAGTGTATGGTGGGCCCCATATATCATTATCCATAGTATAGTGCTCCCCAAAAATTGCTCCCAACCTTTAAAAGAATTAAATAAGTCTCCTTGCTAGGGAATCCCTGTACTCAGGACTCCTCGTCGTCCCCATCTTCCATCTCTCTGCACTTGGACTGTTTAGGCAGAGGGCGTACAGACCTGATGTCATCACGCTCTCTGACCAGAATGTCACTGTCAGGAAACGCGGAAGACGTCACGGCGGTGGAGCAGGGAGAGGTAAGTATTTCAACTTTGCAAGTGCTATGTTCCTGGGCAAGCAGGGGGGCCCACTCGTTGGCGATGGCACTGGCACAGGGCCCCTCATAGTATAGCGGTTTGTCTGACGGCAGGTGGGCCCTCCCACCAGCAGAGACACTTTCACCGGCAGAGACACTTTTGCGTACTATGAGGGGACCTGTGCCAGTGCCGTCGCCCATGAGTATGCCCCCCCACCTGCTCAAGGAACCTGCACTTTCATCTGCACCTTCCTCTTTGTCACTGTGTAAGGTGGTATAGTATGCGGGAAGGGGAACCTGAGTTTCATCAGGGTCAGATTCTGGCTGTGTAGAGTGCGAGGGGAATGTAGTGGTCTGGGTCAATGTACCAGCAGAATCATCTAGCAGTGGCTGGGCATCAGTGCACTTGTGGCGCCCCCAGAAGTACGGTCGCCACAGTGGCATTACCTTAATCCTAGGGAGTGTGATGTCATGTTTGGGAGCAACGAAGGATCTCTCTAGCAGTTAAACCAACACACAACACAGTTCCCACTCCAGGCCAGCAGGGAGAGCTCTGAACCTGACTGCTGAGGAGCTGCTCTCTGTGGTCGGGAGGAGGGAAGTTAAGACAGTCCGTGAAGGGAAGGGGAAGTATGTGGACATGAGAAGGGGAGCTGGAGGATGAGCAGAGTTAAGGCTCACTCCTAGCTGGAGCGCATGGTCTGGATTCCGGTCTCCAAGTTTGTAGGGACACTGACGGTCCTGCAGCAGAAACTGGAGGAAGTAGCAGCTGTAAATGCTCTGTTCCAAACTAAGGCTCGGAGGCCCAAGCAGCGATGTGTGTGAGCCAGAAGGAAAAGGCTATGGCTGCCTGCCATACGAGAAAGTTCCAGAAGAGAGTCAACAGGGGGAACTTCAGTGAACTCAGTACTGCGAGTACCTCAGATAAGCGCTAGAATGGAGGCCACACTACCTATCTGCAGAGAGAGAATTCCTAATTTGCTTCCAGGCTGACCAACTCCTTCTCCATCTGTACTTTGAGTCCTGGACGGCACTTACCAAGTACAGGTAAAGGAACTGCACGACTGTGTCTGTCATCTTTCTCCTGCGCCTGGCGCACGGCTCTGCTACATCCTGCACTGCACACCATCTACCAACTCTTTCATCTGCCCTGCGACTACGGCCCTACCTGTGCAGGGCTTCTACATCTTAGCTGCACCACAAAATCTGTCCCAGAGAAGCGACACTGCAGCGCTGGTCAATCTGATCAGAAACCACAGGTGGCGTCACGTATCATTCACCTACAAACGTTATTCACCCCTTTGCATGGACACCCAGGGCCACGGACCGGGTCACCACCACCGTGACACATCCCTCTGAGATACCGGCCCGGTACCGATTAACCCCACTGCCCTGGCTGGCGACCCACACTCCATGTCAGATTCATCTTGGACTGGGGAATTCACGATTTGACTTGATAACCCAGGCATGGTATGTGAGAAAGAGCTACATGGACTAATGTGCAGTGTGGCCTGCTGCATTATTCACTTTTGGTGGGGGTGAAGGACACAAGGAAAGGGGTTCTTCCTGACCAGGAGCCAGCACTTGACGACTCAGTGCTTGCATTTTTTTAAACTTCAGTAGAGGAGGGCATATTAGCTGGAGTCTGTTTCGGCAATGTAAGCCAAAACCAGTTCCTGATGCTCCGGCTTTTAAAGTGGTTAACCTACTCCCAGAAATGTTAGCCTTCCAGGCCTTCCGGAGCCAGACCATGACGCAGGCTCAACACCTCCTGCCTTAGCTGCTATTGTGCTTTTGCCACTACCAGCAGATGCACCACCACCATCAGTACCAGCTGGCCCCCCCACGCCCACGTCCACGGCCTCTTCCACCATACTTCCAAATTTTGGAGAAAATGTACCCAAAATAACATCAGATATATGGTACTGTATCAGAAGCGTACAGCTGTATACAGTCAAAGGATAATTGTAAATCTCCGTATATATTTCATGAGTCACACAGAGACGCTCACAGGCTCAGTATGGATTAGACAAGAATATAAAAAGTAGAAAAAGGGTACAGTATCATCAGATAGCAGGTATATATAGTATAGTTTAAACATTCTAAATCTCCGTATATATTTCAGGAGGCAGACACAGACGCTCTCAGGCTCAGTATGGATTACAACACAATATAAAAAGCCGTAAAACGGTAATGGATCTGAAGCGCACAGCTGTATACAGTGTAGGGTCATTGTCAATCTCAGTATTTATTTACAGAGTCAGAAACAGACTCTCACTTGGTCAGTTTGGATTAGGCCAGAATATAAAAATCAGTAAATGGGTAATGTATCACAAGCATAGAGCTGTATACAGTGTTGGGGTAATTTTTAAATCTACATATAAATTACAGGAGTAACCCACAGACTCTCACACTCTCAGGATGGATCACACCACAATATAGAAAGAAGATCCGCAAGAAATAATCACACATGTGGGCCAATGTTCCAGGTGTCAATGATACACTTAGAGTGGTGGGTGGAGGAGGACTTACTGGCAGAAAGGGTACAGTATCACCAGATACCAGGTATATATAGCATAGTTTAAACATTAAAAATGTACATCTATATATCAGGAGTAGTGTTGAGCCACCCCGCTAGTGTTCGAGTTCGGTTCGGTTCGTCGAACAGGAGGCAAGTTCGTCGAATGTTCGTCGAACGTTCGACGAACACCGTCGAACCCCATTGAAAACAATGGCAGGCAAACACAAACACATACAAACACATAGAAAACACATACAAAACACCTTAAAAAGGTGTCCCAAAGCCGACAAAATGCTCAGAATACACAACATATGGAAAAGGGCAACTACATATAGAAAAGAGGTGGAGGAGTAAAAGGAGGAGGAGGAGACACAGATATAGGCATGTCATGCCCTTATAAAGTCAAGAAAGGCTGGAATAAAAATCTAAAATACAAAAAAAATTCCAATTATCTAAAATCGAAGACGATCATATACCGTCGGACTTCCCACCATAAATTATGCCAACTGCCGATCGGGCGGCGTTATTCCCACGACCCTCCAAACAGTGTCCATGAAGGCAAAGTGTTTGGTTTACAGGGGCAGTATGGTTGCAAAGCTGAACCTTAAAGGAATGTCCAGAATGGCACCACCACAAGGAGTGGAGCCTGCAGCTTAATTGGACTCCACACGGGCAACCTCAACCATGCCAGCCACAGAAAGGATGGACAGATTGCAAGCTTTCTCGATTCTGTGGGTGGTGATGCATGGCCGTTTTAAGTTGTGCTAGCGATTTGTCAGCTTAATTCCGTTAACGAACGAGACTCCGGCATGCCCCCGTGGTCCACGTCCAGCTTACTAGAGGGACGAGCGAGGCTCTGGCAAAGTGTTCGAGTTCGACGAACGACTTGAACACCGCCCAAAACAGCTCGAATTTGAACTTGGCGAACAGTTCGACTCGAACACCGCTCATCTCTAATCAGGAGGCAGACTCACACGGTCTCAGGCCCAGTATGGATTTGGCAAGATTGTAGAAAGCTGAGAAAGGGTACAGTATCACCGGATAACAGGTATATATAGCATAGTTTAAACATTAAAAATCTCTGTGTATATTTCCGGAGTCTGACAAAGACTCTCACAGCCTCAGTATGGATTAGACAAGAATCTAAAAAGTAGAAAAAGGGTTATGTATTTGAAGTGTACACCAGTATACACTGTTGGGGTATTTTTAAATCTTCATATATATTTCAGTCTCAGTAAGACAGTCCAGAATCTCCGCAAGAGGAAACGAGATGGATACAAGTCACAGACGGAAAGTCGAGTGATTGCAGAAATTTAGGAATTCCTAATCATGGGAAAAACTCCCTGGAGAATTCTCAGAGGCGATGCTGACCCTCAATTACTTTGTCTGTGGAGACAGCGAAAACAGTTCTTTGTGAAGAAAGGGTTGCTGTATCGCAGTACCGTGGATCCCTTCACCGTTACTCATCTCCATCAAATTGTGATCACAGGGAGAGATGTAGACATGGTCCTCACTGCCTATCATGATCTGTCAGGTAACTTTGGAGTGCAAATGAAGCCACAGGCCATAGGCGATTTTATTGATTTGGCGTGAGAGGACACATTTAAAAATGTGGGCAGGAATGTCACACATCTGTGAGTAGGAAAACTGTGAAAGCTGATGATAAACCACCACTGCATCTCATTGTGAGTCGACGTCCATAACAAATGGAAGCCATTGATCATCTGAAGATAGAGCCCAGCAGGACAGGGCATAGCTACGTCTTAACCATCATCTATCAGTTCACCAAATTTGTAGTGGCAGTCCCAGTGAAGGATTTAACAGCCCAGACTACACAGCGGTGGAGCAGGGAGAGGTAAGTATTGCAAGTGCTGGGGCCCTGAGCGACGGCACTGGCACAGGGTCCCTCATAGTACAATCAAGAGTGTCTGACGGTGGGGGTGCACACCTGCCGTCAGACACACCGGCTTACTACGAGGGGCCCTGTGCCAGTACCGCCGCCCACGAGTGGGCCCACCCACCAGTCCAGGGCAACGGCACTCGCACGGGTGCGTGCGCCAGGTGGTGACCCCGGCCCTGGGGGGGAGGCAGCCCAGTTAGGGAGGTTGAAAAAATGGCATATGTTGATGTTGGACATTTAGCAGCTGCAAATGGAGGAATTGGAGAAGTCCGAGGAAGGGGAGGACAAAAGCAAGCCATTTTTCTGGCAACCTATGTGTCATCAGGGGATAGGTGGGACAAAATCCTTTGAAACCCATGCATGATTCATTTTAATGTAGGTTAGATCATCAACATTTTGGGTCGACAGACCGGTCCTTTTTTCTGTCAGGATTGATCCAGCAGCACTGAAGACTTTTTCGGTCAGCACACTAGCAGCAGGGCAAGCGAGCTCCTGTAAGGCATATTGTGCCAATTCAGGCCAGTTGTCCAGTTTACAGGCCCAATAGTCAAAGGGGAATGACCTGTGAGGAAGAACATCTATATGGGAGAAGTAGTTTGTAACCATAGTTGACAACTGCTGTCTCCTGTCAATCAATCGATGCAGTATTACCAGTCGTGTGAGCGGTACTTGAAACATCAGTCCACAACATGAAACCCCTGTTTCCAATGCCACTTCTGATGTGTGCACCACCAACACCTCTTCCATGTTGCCCCCTACGGCTCGTGTGAGAACCATCACCACTGCTGTGTGCTGGGAATGCCTCAAACAAACGGTTTACCAGAGTTGCTTGTTTGTTAGCCAATATTAGCTCTAGGTCCTCCTGTGGCATGATGTTTTGGAATTTGCCTTTACAGCTTGGATCCAGGATGCTGGCCAACCAGTAGTCGTCATCGTTCATCATTTTGGCAATGCGGGGGTCCCTTTTTAGGATCTGCAAGGCATAATCTGACATGTGGGCCAATGTTCCAGGTGTCAATGATGCACTGCGAGTGCTGGGAGGAGGAACACTTTCTGGCAAATCCACATCCCTTCAGTCACGCACAAACCCTGGACTTGACCTTGCCACGCCAACATTTTCTCTTGCCCCCTGAGAAGCATCCTCCTCCCCTAAATAATCATCCCCATCATCCTCTTCCTCCTCTTCCTCTTCTTCCTCCACCTCATCCAGGAGAGTTCCCCGAGCAGACAATGGCTGACTGTCATCAAGGCTTCCCTCCTCCTCTTCCTCCTCGGCTGCAGACGCCTGCTCCTTAATGTGCCTGAAAGTTTGCATGAGCAGACGCATTAGTAGGATGCTCATGCTTATGATGGCGTCGTCTGCGCTTACCAGCCGTGTGCATTCCTCAAAACATTGAAGGACTTTACAGAGGTCTTTCAGTTTCAACCACTGCACACCAGACAACTCCATGTTTGCCCTCAAACTGCCTGCCTGTGTATCTTTCCTCAAATGCATTACAGCCTGCCTCTGTTCGCATAGCCTCTCAACTATGTGCAGGGTGGAGTTCTACCTTGTTGCAACGTCGATAATTAGGCGGTACTTGGGAAGGCGGAGCAATCGCTGCAGCTTCTGCATACGACTGGAGAGTACGGGTGACCGGCGGATGTGCGAGCACAGTCTTCACACCTTATGGAGCAGGGCTGTTAACTCCGGATAATTATTGAGGAAGCACTGCACCACCAGGTTCAAGGTATGTGTCTGAGTTTTGAAAGGGCTATGGCTGCCACAAAATTCCGGCCGTTATCACTAACTACCTTGCCTGCCTCAAGATGTAGACTGCCCAGCCATGACTCAGTTTGTCACTGCAAGTAGTCGGCCAGTACCTCCGCGGTGTGGCTGTTGTCGCCCAAACACATCATCTGACGCTTACCACTAGCTGTTCGATAGTGGGACACCTCGTGTGCAACACTGGCAGCTGCGGATGGAGTGCTTGTGCGACTGCGCTCTGTAGGACAAGCTTTTGCTTCTGGAGGAGGAGGTGGGTCGAACGCCTACAGCCAACTGTTTCCTATACCGTGGGCTAGGCAGCACTGTCCCACCGCCGCTGTCCCCTGTGAACCCTGCATCCACCACATTAACCAAGTGCGCAGTGATGGACACGTAACGGCCCTGGCCATGCCTACTGGACCATGCATCAGTTGTGAGGTGCACCTTTCCACTCACTGATTGCTTGAGTGTATGGACAATGCGGTTTTTCACATAGGTAGGGCATCATCTCTAACGAGATTAGTTTGGCAATGTGGGCGTTCAAACACAGTGTATGCGGATGAGAGGATGAGTACTTTCTTGTCCTACTCAGAGTCTCTGGTAGGGTGAGCTGGACTTGAGAGCTGCATATGGTGGAACTAGCGGTGGACATGGCGGACTGAGAGAGGGTTGGTGATGGTGTTGGTGGTCTTGCTGATGGCCTAGATTCAGTCTTTCCTTGCAATAACATTGTGATTCCCTGACTGCTTTGGCCTTGCGACGACACCTCAACATTTGCTGCTGGTGGTGTGCTAACCGGTGGGCTTACAGTGGGGGAAGCGATGTAGCGTTGATGACTACCTTCATTCGAAGCAGGTGCACATGTGGTACGTGAGGTTTGGTAGCCGTCCACGCTTGCAAGTGCATGGTGGTTAAATGTCTAAGCATGTAACTGGTATTCAAATTTCTCAGATTTTTCCCTCGGCTACAGGTCTTTGTGCACTTCTTACAGATAACCTTTGCCTGATCATTAGGATTTTGTTCAAAAAAGTGCCACACTGCACTCTTCCTACTATGGAAGAAATTTTGAGGCCCTGCACGCTGTGCTAATTTGACCATTTGGCCAAGCTGTCCTGCAACTCTTTTGGTTTTTGCAACCCATTTTTGGACTGCTACGGACCTGCCAGATAGCAGCTGTTGCGATGGCGATGCCTGCTGCAGATCCTCCTCCTCCTCTTCTGAGCTATTGGCAGCGGCACCCTCTTCCCCCAATGGATGCCAATCTGGGTCAACAACTGGGTCATCCATCACCTCCTCTTCAATTTCATGTGCACCTTCCTCTGTGTCACCATGTAAGGTGGTATAGTATGCGGGAAGGGGCACCTGAGTTTCATCAGGGTCAGATTCTGGCTCAGTACACTGCGAGGACAATGTAGTGCTCTGAGTGAATGTACCAGCAGAAAAATCTAGCAGTGGCTGTGCATCAGTGCACTCCATGTCAGATTATTCTTGGACTGGGGAATTCACAATTTGACTTGATAACCCAGGCATGGTATGTGAAAAGAGCTCCATAGAGTAATCTGTAGTGTGGCCTGCCGCATCCTTCACTTTTGGTAGGGGTGAAGGACACAAGGAATGGTGTTGTTCCTGACCAGGAGCCTCCACTGATTACGCAATGCTTTTATTTTTTGAAACTTCAGAAGAGGAGGCGATAGAGCTGGAGGCTTTGTCAGCAATGTAAGCCAAAACTTGTTCCTGAAGCTCCGGCTTTAAAAGTGGTTTACCTACTCCCAGAAAAGGGAGCCTTCGAGGCCTTGTGTAGCCAGAGGATAACGCAGGCTCAACACCTCCTTCCTTAGGTGCTATTGTGCTTTTGCCACTACCAGCAGATGCACCACCACCATCAGTACCAGCTGGCAACCCCCGCCCACGTTCATGGCCTCTTCCTCCATACCTCCTCATTTTTGGGAAAATGTATCCAAAATACCACCAGCTATATGGTACTGTAAAACAAGGTACAAGGTGTATATAGTATTGGGGAGAATTTGAATCTCCCTAGAGATTTTAGGAGGCTGAACTATTATCTCAGGCCCACTATAGATTACACCTCAATTTAACAGGCTGAAATTGGCTGGTGTATGACAAAGTACAAGGTGTATATAGTATTGGGGAGAATTTGAATCTCCCTAGAGATTTTAGGAGGCTTACAATTATGCTCTCAGTCCAAGTATGGCAGCAGGCAGCCTAATAAGCAGGACTGCTGCACACAAAAGTGTGGAAAAATGAACGCTTGGTAACTGTGCAGAAAAGAGGAAGAAAAGTATTTTTGCTTTTAAAAAAGCAGTTTGCACAGCAGTGTGCAAACAGCAATGCAGCTATCAGGGAACCTTATAAGGCAGCCTAATAACCAACAGAGCTTATGCACAAAAATAGAGCCTCCCCTGTCACTGCACACAAACTGTTGTGTTGTACAATGAAAATCGCTACCAGCAGAAGCAGTTTTTTTGTTCTTCTTCCCTGCCTAACGCTCTCCCTACAGAATCTGCAGCAGCAGCAGCTCTCCCTATGCTAAGATCGGCAGAAGTAAGATGGCAGTCGGCGTGCACGCCCTTTTATAGCCCCTGTGACGCCACACAAAGCAAGTGAATCACTTGCATGCCCTTCTCAAAGATGGTGGTGACCGCTGCCCATGTCATCGCATTGCCCACAGTGTGCGTCCTCCATTATTGGCTGAAAAAGGGCGCTGGAAGCATCATTTGAAACGCGACTTTGGCGCTCTGGTCGCCGACCTCGTGGCCGACCTCACGCTATGGTCGGGTTTCGTTTCATGAACGTCGGCGACTTATGAATTTGACCGACCCGTTTCGCTCAACTCTAGTGGCCGGTAACCTAGGTGAAGGGGGCGTGGCCAGGGACAGTAAGCAAAAGGGTGCTGAGCAGGAACAGGGAAGGTCTTCCGGCAAGAACTCTGAGCAGGTGCGGATCGCAGCCGCAGTGAGAGGTACATTAGGCCGCAGCGTGCAGAGATGGAGCAGCTGCATGAGGGACCTACTGACATCAGCGGGCACGCAGGGTAACGTGCGCCAGGCAGAGTATTGCAGCGCAGACGTCCGGGTGTAGCCTGGCACACAGGAGCGCACGCCAGGCAGAGCATTGCAGAGCAAACTTCAGGTGATGGCGGCTGTTCAATGAGGTACGTGCTGAGAGAAATCCTGCAGAGAGCTCTATTCTTTTGCTCCGCAGATATATGGACTAGAGGCTCAGCGGGGAAAATCGGAGACTACCCGCTGCCACCAGAAGTAGGACCGTTTTCTGGGCAAGGCCACCAGCAGACACCACACCGACCGCCACCACCATCCTGCTACCCACGGGACTTTCTGCAAGTGATACGCTGCGGAGCTACGATAAGTGAAACTGTAAACCAGAGATTATTTAGTTAAACAACTGTTTATTCAGTTTAGGTACCATAGGGGAGAGTTGGGACGTAGGCACAGCTGTATGACCTCGGGATAATGAAGCTGCACACACCCCAGGGATTACGGGTGCCACTTACAAAGAAAAAGATCCTGTATGTCCCTAGAGAAGAAAGCGGATAGGCACATACCGTCCCGTGCAACAAAATCCTTTATTGTGGCATCATCATACCATCAGCAGGCAGATAAAACAATGGAGCAAATACAGACGACGATCGTTTCGCGCTTAAATTGCGCTTCTACAGCTTAGTTTTGTACCCTTTCACCCTGCTATCTCCCTGTGAAGTTCCCTGTTGTTGACTAATTAAATATAGTTAACCCCTGCTCTGCAACATTTGTGTTACTGCATCCCAACACCTGCATATTACAGATAGCCAAGGACGTTTGCTCCCCAAACGCAGACTGTACAGACTAGGCGATGTTGTAGTTTTTAGTGCGCTGCACTGAACTCGCGTAAATGCAGTCTGTGATATCTTTAGTGGGGCTTCTGTGCCTACTGTTTTTGCTGCTACAGATGTTAACATTAATTTGTGGAAATCTGAACAGTAGAGATGAGCGACTTTGCCTTTTTTCGGGTCGAGTCAGGTTTCGCGAAACCCGACTTTCGCAAAAGTCGGGTCGAACGAAATCGGCTGATTATTGTGAAAAATCGAAGGCCGACTGAAACACGAAACCCAATGCAAGTCAATGGGGAAGCAAAGTCGGCAGGGAGTGGAGGACAGGAAACACACCTACAGTGCCCTTTTGAATGCCAAAAACATAAATTCTTATTACTGAAGCATTTCAACCTTAATTTACTTCATAATACTAGTTACGCACTGAAAAATGGGGGTTATTTGGCTAAATTTGTGGGGGGTAGGGCTGGCTCCAGGTTTCTGTGTGTCCTGGGCCAAAGAGCGTCCCTTTAACACATAGCACAAGTCATGATTCTCCGATACGGTAGAGAAATAGTGGCATAGTACAATGAAAAATACTTCACTTTTTACATCTCATGACTGATATCCATTTTAAATTCTCCAATAGCTCCAAAAACGGACAGTATATTACTCCATTCAGGATTATGGCCACCGCATAGTGCGCTATACAGAGTAATGAGGCCCATATATTTCTCCATACAGAATCATTGGTCCCATATAATGTTTGAAACAGTATATGATGAGCTCCACATAATGCTACAGTATATGTTGGTCCCCATGGATGAAGCTCCACTGGCTTATGGGCCCAAGTAATGCTCAACACCTCCTGCCTTAACTGCTATTGTGCTTTAGCCACTACCAGCAGATGCACCACCACCATCAACACCAGCTGGCCCCCCCACGCCCACGTCCGCGGCCTCTTCCAGCAAACTTCAAAATTTTGAAGAAAATAGACCCAAAATAACATCAGATATATGGCACTGTATCAGAAGCGTACAGCTCTATTCAGTCAAAGGATAATTGTCAATCTCCCTATGTATTCCATCAGTAACACAGAGACGCTCACAGGCTCAGTATGGATTAGACCAGAATATAACAAGCAGTAAATGGGCAATGTATCACAGGCGTAGAGCTGTGTACAGTGTTGGTGTAATTTTTAAATGTACATCTAAATTGCAGGCGTAACCCATACACACTCACTTGCTCGGGATGGATCACACCACAATATAGTTTTTGGTTTCCGGGGACAGTATGATTGCAAAGCTGAACCTTAAAGGAATGTCCAAAAGGGCACCACCAGGAGTGGAGCCTGTGGCTTAATTGGACTCCACCCGGGAAACCACAACCATTCCACCTAAAGAAAAGATGCACACATTGAAAGCTTTGTCGATTCTGTGTGTGGTGTGGTAGGTCCGTTTGTAATTGTGCTAGCGATTTCTCAGCTTTATTCCGTTAACGACCGAGACTCCGGCATGCCCCCGCGGTACGCGTCAAGCTTACTAGAGGGATAAGCGAGGCTCTGCCACGTGAGATTGAGCAATAACAGGTCTACTATTCCCTTACATGTCCGGGGCTGCATGTGCGCTACACTGAAAGGACCAGCTTTTGTCGCTTACAGGTGCAGTTAACCCGCTGAACACCGTTAGTGATGGGTATCAGGGATTCCAATTATTCCCCGTGAACGATGATTTCCCAGTAAGTGCAGGTCAACCGCAATTCCAGAATTAGGCCGAACCAGCATTCCTAAAAAAATGAAAAAATTACGTGTCCAAACCACAGGTGCTGTAGCTTGCTTAACAGTTCGGCAGCCGTTCTCAGGCCCAGTATGGATTCGACAACATTGTACAATGTTGATAAAGGGTACAGTTTCACCGGATAGCACGTATATATGTAGCATAGTTTACACATTAAAAACCTATGTCTATATATCAGGAGGCAGGCTCAGACGATCTCAGGCCCAGTATGGATTAGCCGTGATTGGACAAAGGTGAGAAAGGGTAATGTATCATCGGATAACAGGTATGTATAGCATAGTTTACACATTTAAACCTTTGTCTATATATCAGGAGGCAGGCTCAGACGGTCTCAGGCCCAGTATGGATTTGACCAGATTGTACAAAGTAGGTATATATAGCATAGTTTAAACATTTAAAATCTCCGTGTTCTCAGTATGGATTAGACAACAATCTAAAAAGTAGAAAAAAGGAAATGTTTTTGAAGCGTACACCAGTATACACTTTTGGTGTTATTTTTAAATCTTCATATATATTTCTGTCTCAGTAAGACAGTCCAGCCTCTCCGCATTAGGAAATGAGATTCATACAATTACTGACATAAAGTCTAGTGATTGCAGAAATCTAGGAATTATTAAACACGGGAATAACTTCCGTCACAATTCTCAGAGGCGATGCTGACCCTCAATTAATTTGTGTGTTGAGACAGTGAAAACTTTTTTTTGTGAATAAAGTCTTGCTGTATCGCACTACCGTTGATCCCATCACCGTTACTCATCTCCATCAAATTTTTATCACAGGGAGCGATGTAAACATGGTGCTCACTGCCTATCATGATGTGTCACGTAACTTTGGAGTGCAAAAGACATAAACCACCGGCCGTAGGCGATTCTATTTAATTGGCATGAGAGGGCACATTTAAAAATGTGCGCCGGAATGTCACACGTCTGTGAGTAGGAAAACTGTGAAAGCTGATGATAAACCACCACTGCATGTAATTGTGAGTCGACGTCCATAAGTACTGGAAGCCATTGATCATCTGAAGCTAGAGCACGGCCAGCGGGACAGGGCATAGCTACATCTTAACCATCATCTTTCAGTTCAACCAATTTGTAGTGGCAGTCCCGGTGAAGGATTTCACAGCCCAGACTACACAGCAGAGGAGCAGGGAGAGGTAAACATTGCAAATGCTGTGTTCCTGCCCAAGCAAGGGGGGCACACTCGTGGGCATCAGTACTGGCACTGGGCCCCTCATAGTACGGCGGTGTGGCTGACGGCGGGTGTGCACCCCCACCGTCAGAGACACTTGATTGCACTATGAGGGACCCTATGCCAGTGCCCGCGCCCTAGAGTCGGCCTACCCACCTGTCCAGGGCAATGTCACTCGCACGGTTGCGTGCGCTAGGTGGTGACCCCGGCCATGGGGGGGGAGGCAGCCCAGTTAGGGAGGTTTACAAAATGGCATATGTTGATGTGGGACATTCAGCTGCTGCTAAAGGCGAAATTGGGCAACTCCGAGGAAGAGGAGGACAAAAGCGAGGCAGTTTTCTGGCAGTTTTCTGGCAACCTATGTGTCATCAGGGTAAGGTGGGACAAAATCCTTGGAAACCCAAGCATGGTTCATTTTAATGAAGGTTAGATCATCCACATTTTAGGTCGACAGACGGGTCCTTTTTTTCTGTCAGGATTGATCCAGCTGCACTGAAGACTCTTTCCGATAGCACACTTGCAGCTGGACAAGCGAGCTCTTGTAAGGCATATTGTGCCAATTCAGGCCAGGTGTCCAGTTTAGCAGCCCAATAGTCAAATGGGAATGACCTGTGAGGGAGAACATCGATATGGGAGGAAAAGTAGTTTGTAACCATAGTTGACAACTGCTGTCTCCTGTCACTTTCCATCGATGCAGTAATAACCAGTCGTGTGAGCGGGACTTGAAAAATCAGTCCACAACATTGTCATGAAACCCCTGTCTCCAACGCCACTTCTGATTTGTGCACCACGAACACCTCTTCCGAGCTGCCCCCGGCCCGTACGGCTCGTGTGAGAACCATCACCGCTGCTGTGTGCTGGGAATGCCTCAACCAACTGGTTTACCAGAGTTGCTTGTTTATTAGCCAATATTAGGTCAAGGTTCTCCTGTGGCATGATGTTTTGGAATTTGCCTTTATAGCGTGGATCCAGGATGCTGGCCAACCAGTAGTCATCATCGTTCATCATTTTGGCAATGCGGGGGTCCCTTTTTAGGATCTGCAAGGCATAATCTGACATGTGGGCCAATGTTCCCGGTGTCAATGATGCACTGCGAGTGCTGGGTGGAGGAGCATATTCTGGCAAATCCACATCCCTCCAGTCACGCACAAACCCTGTACCAGACCTTGCCATGCCAACATTTTCTCTTGCCCCACGAGACGCATCCTCCTCCTCTAAATAATCATCCCCATCATCATCCTCCTCCTCCTCTTCCTCTTCTTCCTCCACCTCGTCCACGAGAGGTCCCTGAGCAGACAATGGCTGAATGTCATGAAGGATTCCCTCCTCCTCTTCCTCCTCGTCAACCTCGGCTGCAGACGCCTGCTCCTTAATGTGCGTCAAAGTTTGCGTGAGCAGACGCATAAGTGGGATGCTCATGCTTATGATGGCGTCGTCTGCGCTTACTAGCCGTCTGCATTCCTCAAAACACTGAAGGACTTTACAGAGGTCTTTCAGCTTCGACCACTGCACACCAGTCAACTCCATGTCTGCCCTCAAACTGCCTGCCCGTGTATCCTCCCACAAATGCATTACGGCCTGCCTCTGTTCGCACAGCCGCTCAACCATGTGCAGGGTGGAGTTCCACCTTGTTGCAACGTCGATAGTTAGGCGGTGCTTGGGAAGGTGGAGCAATCGCTGCAGCTTCTGCATACGACTGGAGTGTACTGGCAACCGGCAGATGTACGTGCACAGTCTTCACACCTTCTGGAGCAGGGCTGTTAACTCTGGATAATTATAGAGGAAGCACTGCACCACCAGGTTCAAGGTGTGTGCCAAGCAAGGTATGTGGCTGAGTTTTGAAAGGGCTATGGCTGCCACAAAATTCTGACCGTTATCACTAACTACCTTGCCTGCCTCAAGATGTAGACTGCCCAGCCATGACTCAGTTTGTCGCTGAAAGTAGTCGGCCAGTACCTCCGCGGTGTGTCTGTCACCAAAACACATCATCTGCAACACAGCCTGCTGACGCTTTCCACTAGCTGATCGATAGGGGGACACCTCGTCTGCAACAGTGGCAGCTGCGGATGGAGTGCTCGTGCGACTGCGCTCTGTGGCCGAGCTTTCGCTTCTGGAAGAGGAGGAGGAGGAGGGTCGAACGCCTACAGCCAACTGTTTCCTATACCGTGGGCTCGGCTGCACTGTCCCACCACCGCTGTCCCCTGTGGACCCTGCATCCACCGCATTAACCCAGTGCGCAGTGATGGACACGTAACGGCCCTGGCCATGCCTACTGGACCATGCATCAGTTGTGAGGTGCACCTTTCCACTCACTGATTGCTTGAGTGCATGGACAATGCGGTCTTTCACATGAAGGTGGAGGGCTGGGATGGCTTTGCGAGAAAAGAAGTGGCGACTGGGTAGGTCATAGCGTGGTACAGTGTAGGCCATGAGTTCATGGAAAGCTGCGCTTTCCACCAACCGATAGGGCATCATCTCTAGCGAGATTAGTTTGGCAATGTGGACGTTCAAACCCAGTATACGCGGATGAGAGGATGAGTGCTTTCTTCTCCTACTCATATTCTCTGGTAGGGTGAGCTGGACTTGAGAGCTGCATATGGTGGAACTGGCGGTGGACAGGACGGACTGAGAGAGGGTTGATGATGGTGATGGAGTTGGTGTTCTTTCTGATGGCCTAGATTCAGTCTTTCGTTGATATAACATTGTGATTCCCTGACTGCTTTGGCCTTGCAACGACACCTCAACATTTGCTGCTATGCTAACCGTTGGGCTTACAGTGAGGGAAACAATGTAGCATTGCTGACTGCCTCCTTTGGGAGCAGTTGCACATGTGGTACTTGAGGTTTGGTGTTCCGTCCACGCTTGCAAGTGCATGGTGGTTAAATGTCTAAGCATGCAACTGGTATTCAAATTTCTCAGATTTTTCCCTCGGCTAAAGGTCTTTGCGCACTTCTTACAGATAACCTTGGCCTGATCATTAGGATTTTGTTCAAAAAAGTGCCACACTGCACTCTTCCTACTATGGAAGACATTTTGCGGCCTTGCACGCTGTGCAATTTTGACCGTCTGGCCAAGCTGTCCTGCAACTCTTTTGGTTTTTGTAACCCGTTTTTGGACTGCTCCGGGCCTGCCAGATAACAGCTGTTGTGATGTCGATGTCTGCTGCGGATGCTCCTCCTCCTCTTCAGAGCTATTGACAGCGGCACCCTCTTCCCCCAATGGATGCCAATCTGGGTCAACTACTGGGTCATCCATCACCTCCTCTTCAATGTCATGTGCACCTTCCTCTGTGTCACCGTGTATGGTGGTATAGTGTGCGGGAAGGGGCACCTGAGTCTCATCAGGGTCAGAATCTGGCTCAGTACACCGCGAGAACAATGAAGTGCTCTGAGTGAATGTACCAGCAGAATCATCTATCAGTGGCTGTGCATCAGTGCACTCCATGTCAGATTCATCTTGGCCTGGGTAATTCACCATTTGACTTGATAACCCAGGCATGGTATGTGAAAACAGCTCCGTGGAGTAATCTGTAGTGTGGCCTGTGGCATCCTTCAATTTTGGTTGGGGTGAAGGACACAAGGAAAGGTGTGGTTCATGACCATGAGCCTCCAATGAAGACTCAGTGCTTTTAGTTTTTAAAACTTCAGAAGAGGAGGCGATAGAGCTGGAGGCTGAGTCAGCAATGTAAGCCAAAACTTGTTCCTGAAGCTCTGGCTTTAAAAGCGGTTTGCCTACTCCCAGAAAAGGAAGCCTTCGAGGCCTTGTGGAGCAAGACGATGACGCAGGCTCAACACCTCCTGCATTCGGTGCTATTTTGCTTTTGCCACTACCAGCAGATCCACCACCAACACCATCATTACCAGCTGGCAACCCGCGCCCACTTCCACGGCCTCTTCCACCACACTTCCTCATTTTTGGTAAAAATGTACCCAAAATTCCACCAACTACAGTGGGAAAAAAAGTATTTAGTCAGTCAGCAATAGTGCAAGTTCCACCACTTAAAAAGATGAGAGGCGTCTGTAATTTACAGCATAGGTAGACCTCAACTATGGGAGACAAACTGAGAAAAAAAAATCCAGAAAATCACATTGTCTGTTTTTTTTTCATTTTATTTGCATATTATGGTGGAAAATAAGTATTTGGTCAGAAACAAAATTTCATCTCAATACTTTGTGATATATCCTTTGTTGGCAATGATAGAGGTCAAACGTTTTCTGTAAGTCTTCACAAGGTTGCCACACACTGTTGTTGGTATGTTGGCCCATTCCTCCATGCAGATCTCCTCTAGAGCAGTGAGGTTTTTGGCTTTTCGCTTGGCAACACGGACTTTCAACTCCCTCCAAAGGTTTTCTATAGGGTTGAGATCTGGAGACTGGCTAGGCCACTCCAGGACCTTGAAATGCTTCTTACGAAGCCACTCCTTCGTTGCCCTGGCGGTGTGCTTTGGATCATTGTCATGTTGAAAGACCCAGCCACGTTTCATCTTCAATGCCCTTGCTGATGGAAGGAGGTTTGCACTCAAAATCTCACGATACATGGCCCCATTCATTCTTTCATGTACTCAGATCAGTCGTCCTGGCCCCTTTGCAGAGAAACAGCCCCAAAGCATGATGTTTCCACCACCATGCTTTACAGTAGGTATGGTGTTTGATGGATGCAACTCAGTATTCTTTTTCCTCCAAACACGACAAGTTGTGTTTCTACCAAACAGTTCCAGTTTGGTTTCATCAGACCATAGGACATTCTCCCAAAACTCCTCTGGATCATCCAAATGCTCTCTAGCAAACTTCAGACGGGCCCGGACATGTACAGGCTTAAGCAGTGGGACACGTCTGGCACTGCAGGATCTGACTCCATGGTGGCGTAGTGTGTTACTTATGGTAGGCCTTGTTACATTGGTCCCAGCTCTCTGCAGTTCATTCACTAGGTCTCCCCGCGTGGTTCTGGGATTTTTGCTCACCGTTCTTGTGATCATTCTGACCCCACAGGGTGGGATTTTGAGTGGAGCACCAGATCGAGGGAGATTATCAGTGGTCTTGTATGTCTTCCATTTTCTAATTATTGCTCCCACAGTTGATTTCTTCACTCCAAGCTGGTTGGCTATTGCAGATTCAGTCTTCCCAGCCTGGTGCAGGGCTACAATTTTGTTTCTGGTGTCCTTTGACAGCTCTTTGGTCTTCACCATAGTGGAGTTTGGAGTCAGACTGTTTGAGGGTGTGCACAGGTGTCTTTTTATACTGATAACAAGTTTAAACAGGTGCCATTACTACAGGTAATGAGTGGAGGAAAGAGGAGACTCTTAAAGAAGAAGTTACAGGTCTGTGAGAGCCAGAAATCTTGATTGCTTGTTTCTGACCAAATACTTATTTTCCACCATAATATGCAAATAAAATGAAAAAAAAACAGACAATGTGATTTTCTGGATTTTTTTTTCTCAGTTTTTTCTCCCATAGTTGAGGTCTACCTATGATGCAAATTACAGACGCCTCTCATCTTTTTAAGTGGTGGAACTTGCACTATTGCTGACTGACTAAATACTTTTTTTCCCCACTGTATATAGTACTGTAAAACAAGGTACAAGGTGTATATAGGACTGGGGAGAATTTGAATTTCTGTACTGAGTTGAGGACACTGTTGTATTGTGTCAGGCCCAGTGTATATTACACCGCTATATCACAGGCTGAGTTTAGCTGTTGTAAAAAAATGTCAATATAGGACTGGGGAGAATTTGAATTTCTGTACTGAGTTGAGGACACTGTTGTATTGTGTCAGGCCCAGTGTATATTACACCGCTATATCACAGGCTGAGTTTAGCTGTTGTAAAAAAATGTCAGTATAGGACTGGGGAGAATTTGAATTTCTGTAAGACTTGAGGACACTGTTGTATTGTGCCAGGCCCGGGGTATATTACACCGCTATATCACAGGCTGAGTTTAGCTGGTGTAAAATATGTCTATATAGGACTGGGGAGAATTGGAAGCTCTGGACAGACTTGAGGACACTGTTGTATTGTGTCAGGCCCAGTGTATATTACTCCGCTATATCACAGGCAGAGTTTAGCTGGTGTAAAAAATGTCAATATAGGACTGGGGAGAATTTGAATTTCTGTACAGACTTGAGGACACTGTTGTATTGTGTCAGGCCCAGGGTATATTACACCGCTATATCACAGGCTGAGTTTAGCTGGTGTAAGAAATATCAATATAGGACTGGGGAGAATTGGAAGCTCTGTACAGACTTGAGGACACTGTTGTATTGTGTCAGGCCCAGGGTATATTACACCGCTATATCACAGGCTGAGTTTAGCTGGTGTAAAAAATGTCTATATAGGACTGGGGAGAATTGGAAGCTCTGTACAGACTTGAGGACACTGTTGTATTGTGTCAGGCCCAGTGTATATTACACCGCTATATCACAGGCTGAGTTTAGCTGGTGTAAAAAATGTCAATATAGGACTTGGGAGAATTTGAATTGCTGTACAGACTTGAGGACACTGTTGTATTGTTTCAGACCCAGGGTATATTACACCGCTATATCACAGGCAGAAATTGGGTAGTGTATGACAAACTACAAGGTGTATATAGAATTGGACAGAATTGGAATCTCCCTAGAGTGTAGGACTGTAAGAACGGACAAACTTCTCGGCTTTTCCTTACAGAGTCACACACGGATAGCTTCACTGTGGCCGTGATAACAGCCGGTACACGGTACTGTGTGAGGAGCGTACACCGCTGTACGGTGTGTGAAAAAATGCACGCTCAGTACCTCACAGGACAAAAAAATGAAATTTGGATTGCTTTTAAAAAAGCTGTTTTAACACCAGTGTGCACACAGCAATGCAGCTATCAGGTAGCCTTAGAAGGCAGCCTAATAACAAACAGAGCTGATCCACCAAAAAATAGCCTCCCTTTGCACTGCACAGTGACTGGTGTGTTGTACAGGCAAAATCGCTAGCAGCAGAAACAGTTTTTTTTTCTTCTTCCCTGCCTAACGCTCTCCCTACAGAATCATCATCAGCAGCAGCTCTCCCTATTCTGAGATCAGCATAAGTAAGATGGCGATCGGCGTGCACGCCCTTTTATACCCCCTGTGACGTCCCCCAAAGCAAGCCAATCACTTGCATGCCCTTCTCAAAGATGGTGGTGACCCCTGCCTATGTCATCACGTTGCCCACAGTGTCCGTTGATCCTGATTGGCTGAAAAAGGGCGCTAAAGAGACTTTTGAAACACGACTTTGGCTCTAAAGTCGCCGACCTCGTGGCCGACCTCACCCTAGGGTCGGGTTTCGTTTCATGAAACCCAACTTTGGCAAAAGTTGGCGACTTTTGAATTTTTTCGACCAGTTTCGCTCAACTCTACTGAATAGTCCTGGTTAGTCTCCATCTGCTGGGTTGGCTGAAGTGGAAGGGATGTTGCTCCCCATTATACTATTTCTACTGTGGTGAAATTGATGCCACTTTGGTGGTGTCTGCCACTAATTATTTTAAATGTGAACATTCCTGGTTGGGTCTCCTTCATGTGTGTTACCTGTAGCAGTAGGCCTCCAAGACCGGCAGGCCTCCACTACCTTTGAGTCAACTATCCATGTTACTATCCTTACATTTTTCTTACAATAGTAGTCAAAGAAACTGATATTTGTGCCACTTGAGTGTGGCTGTGCATAAAAGCAGGTTGAGCTGTTGCATGTGGTATCAGGGCACCCAGCACAGCAGGCCTCCACCGATCCTTCAGCCTCCTGATCTTAATTTGAAGTTCAATTCCAAGCTGGCCCACACCCTAATACCTCATGCATGGCTGATTGCTGCTATGTCATTCTAAAATTTTTAATGTGGGTCAATTGAGGACACTTTCCTGGTGTTTGCCCCTAATTTGATCTGTTTTGGCAGCTTTTGGGCCCATTATAAGGTGTGTATGCGTTTCTTTTTTCCTTCCATTGACTCCAATGATGTTCGGCTATGTTGAGCAAATATTCGATGACTAAATAGGCAAATATTGCAAAATCAGTGATCTTAATTCGAAGCAAGCATTGAAATATTCGCTCATCTCTAGTCATGACATCTAGAGTGGTCTTTCTTTTCTAGAAACATATTCTTTCCTTCCTTGTTACATAGTTAAATAGTTGCATAGGTTGAAAAAAGTTCAACCTTTCTTGAGTTGCTCATCCAATATGGATAACAGACAATAGAAGCGGGTTTTTGTCTCTCCATAAGAAAGATAATGGTTTTTATCCATCAACAGAAAGCAGGAGCAGGCCTTTCTCTCACTGCAGGAAGTGAGAACGTGTCTTTGTCTCTACACAGAAAGTGGCGGGCGGGTTTTTAGTGCTCCAGAGGAAGTGAAGGCAGGTCTTTTTCTCTCTAAAGGAGGTGGGGGAAGGTCTTTTTCTCTCTAAAGGAGGTGGGGGAAGGTCTTTGTCTCTCTACAGGAAGAGAGGGAACATCTTTCTCTCTCTACAGGAAGAGGGGGAAGATCTTTGTCTCAATGCAGGAAGTGGGGGAAGGTCTTTGTCTCAATACAGGAAGAAAGGGAACATCTTTGTCTCTCTACAGGAAGAGGGGGAAGGTCATTGTCTCTCTACAGGAAGAGGGGGAGATCTTTGTCTCTCTACAGGAAGAGGGGGAAGATCTTTGTCTCTCTACAGGAAGAGGGGGAAGATCTTTGTCTCTACAGGAAGAGGGGGAGCATCTTTCTCTCTCTACAGGAAGAGGGGGAAGATTTGTCTCAATACAGGAAGTGGGTGAAGGTTTTTGTCTCAATACAGGAAGAAAGGGAACATCTTTGTCTCTCTACAGGAAGAGGGGGATGGTCTTTGTCTCTCTACAGGAAGAGGGGGAAGATCTTTGTCTCTCTACAGGAAGTGGGGGAAGGTCTTTGTCACGCTACAGGAAGTGGGGGAAGGTCTTTGTCTCTCTACAGGAAGAGGGGGAGATCTTTGTCTCTCTACAGGAAGAGGGGGAAGATCTTTGTCTCTACAGGAAGAGGGGGAAGGTCTTTGTCTCTCTACAGGAAGAGGGGGAAGGTCTTTGTCTCTCTACAGGAAGTGGGGGAAGGTCTTTGTCTCTCTCTACAGGAAGTGGAGAAAAGCCTTTGTCTCTCTAAATGAAATGGAGGGAGGTCTGTCTCTTTGTTTGAGGAAGCAGGTCTTTTGTCTTTCTGTTGGAGAGAGTAGGTCTTTGGCTCTCTACAGGAAATGTGGACTTTTTTCATTTATCTAGTCCTGCTCTTTTCTCTGTCAAACTAGATACAGTCATAACAGAGAGGCAGGTAGGCCCAAAGTATGAGAGGAAGATAAGGAAAGGCATCTCCAGGCTCCTGTAGTGCTGGCCAAATGCGGATGGATCATCTACTCAAGAAGAGTGTATGGCTGTAATGCTGGTGGGTGTAGCCCAGGGCACCACGGGATGGGCTTACCTTGGAGAGGCATGAATAAGTGTCTACTGGGCCTTCAGTAGGGCCTTTGACGGTGAAGATAGGGTGGGCTACCAGTAGACACCAGGTACTACTCCAGGGCAGTCAACAGGACTGCAGCAGCTGATCGGAGGGTCAGAAACATGGGAATGAGGTACAGGAGGGAAAAAACAAAGACGTGGTCAGACAATTTGAGGTCAGGGCAGGCAGTACAGGTTTTATACATGTAGCCGAAGTCAGGAGCAGAGAGGTCAGAAAGGATGGGTAAAAAAGCCAGGTCGATAATGGGAGACAGAATATGCTGATATGCCTAAATGACTGCTAGCAGACTAGGAACCAATGTTCGGGTGAGGATTCGTGGGAGGAGCTGTCTATAATATAGGCCATGCTGGCATGGGATAGGCCAGGGAACCTAATCTCTGCTGGACACAGCAAGGTGAAATTTCTGCAAAGACCGGACACGCATCCTCCTGACGAAGAAGCGAAATGTGCGTTGGGGCGACGGGGACGCCTTTGTGACTAGTACATAACATGTAAGTGCCCATTGGAGTTTCTCTTTTTATTGGATCATGCCTATTCAGTTAGTATTATATAGTTGTAATTGCCTACATAGGTAGTCTGTACTACACATTAGATTATACTGGTGGCACATTCTTATATATAGTTTTCCATGGATTTCAGTACAGGCTGTGCCTGTTTTATCTAAAGCAATACAATATATACTGCTTTTTCCTGGATTATAAACTATATTAATTTTTGTTTTGGGCAATGTGTAATACGGCTCCCTGTTTGGACAGCAGTATCCTTGTTATTATACTCTGTTGACATTATTAATTTCTTTGTATTTGTTTTGTGGGTAATAAAATTTGCATTTATTGGCAATTTAAACTGTTTTCCTGTGGTGGATTAAGAAGCAAACTCAGCAGAATGACCTGACACAAGGCGAAAACGCACGGTGAGTAAGGTGCAAAGGAGGCATGGGAGTTACTGCCATGAAAATGGCAAGTTGCAGAGCAGGAGAATGAGGACAGTTCCAGTACATATCAGACTGCTATCCACACCGAAAACACGTTTCACATATTTGGGGTATGAGTGCAGCAAAACTATGCATTTTAAAAAAGATGGAGTAAAAAGTTAGTGACAATTTAGGAATCATTGACAATGTTGAAACAAGCTGTTCACAGGAAAGATATGGGTCGCCCCACGCCGGCTTCACCCAGGGCTGTGGGGTACTCGGTACCGGGCCAGTGTCAGGGGGGATGATGTGTCGCAGCAGCGGTGACCCGGTCCGTGGCCCTGGGCCCCAATATCAATGGCGGTGATGTTAATGGTATTAAAGTTTATATGAATAGTTTGTGACGCCACCCGTGGTGTTTGGCAAGGGAGGTGGTAAGCCAATGCTGCATACAGATCTGCTGGGACTGATGGTGTGGTGCAGCAAAGATGGTGTAGCTCCCCACAGGTGGAGCTGTAGTCCCAGGGTAGTGTAGGTGCAATGGATGAGGAAAGGCACAGATTGGTATAGATGCTGGTACCCAGGTGTAGTGGTGCGGAAATAACTGGAGGACACCAGAGTATGCTGTTCCAAAGCTTTACTCACGGTTTGCAGTTCACACAACTGCCTGCCTCCGTGCTGTGTTCTCCAGGTCAGGGCTCCAGCCAACCTCCAGGCAGGATAGGATTCTCCCTTCCACACTCCGCCAACATGTACCTTACTGAACGACTCCTCCAATGCGCCTTTAGGGGCGAAGCAGTCCAGTACTTAGTTACCCTGGAATGCCTCTCTCTAGGTGTTCCTAGTCTCTACTTGTATGACAGACAGCTGTAGCCTGCTTCGGGGACTCCCTTCTCCTGAATCCCGGCTCTCTATCCGTTTCGCTGTTGTGTCCCAAGTCTATGATGGGAGCAAGGCGTTAGTGGCTCACTACTCCTCCGGTGTCTGTTGCCGGACATAAAGATCCAATCAACCTCGGGGACCGGGCCCTGGCCTTTGCGCTCTCTGGACTGGAAGGGTTCTCTATCTTTCTTCAACCAGCTTCCCACCATCCTTCTATTCTCCTTCGTTCCGATCTGTTCTATCTCTCTTATGGAAGGTTAGGTTATCAATCTTATCAGTCTCTTTCTCTGTCTTTCTCGTGCCAGCAGCCCAGATCATTGGGACCTGCTGCAGCACATCCCTCAGACATCCATCTTCTCTCTCCTCTCACCAACTAACCACTCACCAACTAACCAACTACTCTCACTCTTCCCACTCTTTTATATCATCTCACTCCACCCGCCTCACAGCACATCTCGTGTTATGAAGCAGGGTTCCACGAGGGGTGCTCTGCTAACCACCCAGCCTGAAGCTGTTAGGTGGCCCCACTGAACTATCCTGGGTGTGGAATGCAGGTGTGGAGTGTGGTCAGGAGCCCTCACCCTACCTGGCTGGTGGGGCACTACACCATAGGAGAAGGTGCAGTACCTCTGTGGCGACTGAAGCCTCAGGGGCGCCACAGATACATCGGATCATAGGTACATACACCTCAGCAGTGGTGGATGAAGAGGAGATGGAGATGAAGAGGAGATGGACATCATCTTTCAATTGTTATTTGCAAATAAAGTCCGTGGAGCCCCTCATCAGTGTGGAGTAGGATTCTGGCTAGGTGGGAGCAATGCCTAGTGGACCAACATCACGAAACAATCACTAACCTCAGGGAGACCAGTCAAAGAAAACACTGCGGCAGCCGGCAAAGGCGCTCAATCAGTGAAATCCTAGGTGCAATGCTCCCTGGGAAATGCGAATATGCAAATAATGTCCGTGGAGCCTCATTTAAGAGTCTCAAACATGGGACTAGCCAGATCTTCCTCCAGGGAAGGACCCAGCCAAGGAGTGGCTCCTTTCGGAAACCACCATTACCACCATATTAAGTGGCCCTTTAAGTCAATATCCAGCTCTTTACGAGTTTACAGATATGACAAGGGAAATACCAAGGTTAGGTATCCATCCACAGACAGCTGTTTCGGGGTGTTGCCCCTCATCAGTGTGGAGTAGGACACCCCGAAACAGCTGTCTGTGGATGGATACCTGGCCTTGGTATTTCCCTTGTCATATCTGTAAACTCGTAAAGAGCTGGATATTGACTTAAAGGGTCACTTAATATGGTGGTAATGGTGGTTTCCGAAAGGAGCCACCCCTTGGCTGGGTCCTTCCCTTGTGGAAGATCTGGCTAGTCCCGTGTTTGAGACTCTTAAATGAGGCTCCACGGACTTTATTTGCATATTCGTATTTCCCAGGGAGTGGATTTCACTGATTGAGCGCCTTTGCCGGCTGCCGCAGTGTTTTCTTTGACTGGTCTCCCTGAGGTCAGTGATTGTTTCAATTGTTATTTAGCATACTTTAATTGTGCATTTAGTAGCCTTCCAAACATTACAATTGTTTTTGCTTCAAACTCTAGCAATCATCTGTAATCTTCAGAGAAACATGGCTAGAAGTGCTTCATTTCCCTATAGTGCCGCCACAGGCGAAACATACCATTATACAATGCCTGATAAAATCAGTGAGATGTCCAATTGGAGTTGTACTAGCTGCCATCAAGACAGATATTTTGTTTGTTTCGGGTATGTTCGCGCATGCGCCATCTATCCAAGGTCAATCCACTTTTCAAAAGTTGTTGGAGTGAGACTGGATTGATATAAAAATGCCAAAAGTCACAATATTTTTGCGCTAATTTGAGTTGTGCAAAAACTTGGTGCCTTTCCAAAGTAGTTTCATGTCAGAAAACTGCTTAGTAAATCAGCCCTTATTTGTCTGCAGATACTTTAAAACTGAGATTACAATCAAGTCATATGGTGAGGGAAAGTGCAGTCAACTTTGAATGATTAAAATAACTTTTATGACCTCTATAAACTTCAGGAATTTGACTTTCATTTGTCCTTGCTTGATAGATTTTTTTTAACAAATGTAGCAGAATTGTCCTTTATAACATTTATGACCTTACTTTTCACATCTTGAGGGTCTTAAAAATTGTAACGGTTCAGACATATTTTGATCAAATTACAAATGAGAACTGTAAGAATTATATCAATAAACATTATGTTGGATTGTTAGTACATCCTAACTTCCTTTATTTTAAAGAGATTGTCCACGTTTAAAAATATACTTTTTTAAAGAAAGCTAATTCATTGATTAACTTCTACACTCCATTTGCACTGCTCAGAAATTCATTGATGGAGAAAAACGCTAAGTAATTAGATATGTGTTTTGCCCTTTACGTGTTATCAGGACTCATGTATTCACAGGACATGGCTTTAGTGTATCACCTGATTACTCATGATCTTGAGAATGTTGAGATCTGTTGGATTACATAAATAGGACTTATCATTTGCCATAAATATATACATATATGTTATTACCTTCTTTAAATGCCGCTGTTCTCCTTAATCTGGTATTGGTTTTATTTGTTCCTGTGCCTCTCCATTCCTGTATTTGAATCTCCTTCCTGACGAAGCCATAGAGGTGAAACGCGCATTGAGGCACTCTTTTCTCTTCATACCTTGTGCCAGGCTTTTACAACATGGCCCAGGGTATTTAACCTATAATGTATAGCACTATCTATGCATCCCTGTCTACCTCTCTGCATATTTGATTTTTTTTTATTATTAGCACCGTGGTACAGACTTATCAATACAACTTTCCTGGCTTTTTATTCCTTTACATATTTGCCCATGTGACGGCCCAGTGTTCTTACCATCATGGACAATTCTTAGAGCCTTCATAAATGGTATTGGGATTTATTTCTCAGTAGACACATCTTATTAACCACAGAACTACACGTAACCACTATTTGTAGTGCCTTCTGTTCCCATTCCATTTAAGGGGGCTTTACACATAGCTAGCAATATCGCTAAAGCGTCACCGATTTTGTGACGCAGCAGCGATATTGCTATGTGTGATACTTACCTCCGACCGGCTCCCCCGCTGGTTATCGCTGATCGCGCGAGATCGTGCAGGTCCATTTCTCGTCGGGCGCTTCCTGCTGGGCTTCCTGCTGGCGCCGACGAGCGACGCGTGGACGGAGGACGTCATGGTCGCCGCGTCTGAAAGGTAAGTAACGACCACTGCTGCGTCACTATGTCGCTGGTGAGATCTGCCTGTTTGGCAGCTCACTAGCGACCATTTAGCGATGCACCAGCGATCATGACCGGGTCGTATCGTGGTCAGGATCGCTGGTGCATCGCTAAATGTAAAGGGGCCTTTATTCCTGTTTTTGGATGCTATGATAACATCCCCTAGTGAGGGCTGACAGGCTTTTTGCGTCTGACATCTGTGCAACATTTTTTATTCACTTATGATATTTTATGAGTCTATGATCTCTTTATATCTGATATTATATTGGTTTGAAATACTTTCACATCTAATATTTATCATTGACCTTTAGTTGCATTTGATGCTATCTGTAGCTTGCCCACCAAATTGCTTGAGCGTATAGTGTAGGGAGCGATACGAGTCTCTATAAGGTGGTTTATTGTCTTTCCACCTTTCACCCCTTATAATTAAATTCTTAGCCATTCTTCTCACCAATTATCTATTGTGCTATCATTGTATTAATATTATTGTTAATAAATGTTGATACTTTTTTCTTAAATTATAGTTTCTTCTTTGGGTCTGTTATATGGTACTCACTTGGAAATGCATATATTTAGTTATTTGCAGACACCCATGTTTGCTTTTGGTAACAAATTCTGTTGCTTAGATTTTCTATAGGTTAATATGTCTTAAGTGCATCACCTGATTACTCATGATCTTGAGCATGTTGAGATCTGTTGACTACATAAAGAGGACTTACAGTATAATTTGCCATAAATATATACACTAGCTGAAGAGCCCGGCGTTGCCCGGGCATAGTAACCAACTGTGGTTAGTTATAACAAATTATAATGATTATATTGCACATAAAAACATTTCACATCATATATTCAACACTACAGATTTGCAACACAAATTAACTAAATGATTACCCAAGTATTGATAGTATTTTATTTTCAACTCATTCAAGAGCCTTTTGATAAACAACATTTTTGATTTTTCCTTCCAGTGCAAAGATGAACAGGCCACGTAAGTCGACCATGAGAAAAGCATTGAGATTGCAAATCGATCCCTACTACTTTCAAGGACTGTCTCTGAGCCTTGCTATAAAATACTAACCAAATACTGAAAGTGTAAATGTGGCCTTATACACAGCCTCCACCTGCAGCACCTCATTCTTCTCTATACACAGCCTCTTACTGCAGCAGCACCTCTCTTCTCTCATTTTCCCTCTCACACCTCTCATTTTCCCTCTCACATCTCTCATCTTCCCCTCACATCTCTCATTGTCCTCTCATGTTCCCCCTTCACTCCTCTCATTTTCTCTCCTCACATATTTCATTTTGACCTCACACCTGTCATTTTCCAATTGCTCCACTATTTTCCCCTCACTCCTTTCATTTTCCCCTCACACCTCTCATTTTCCCCTCATACCTCTCATTTTCCCCTCACTCCTCTCATTTTCCCCTCACTCCTCTCATTTTCCCTACTCCTCTCATTTTCCCCTTACACCTCTCATTTTCCCCTCACTCCTCTCATTTTTCCCTCACACCTCTCATTTTTCCCTCACACCTATCATTTTCCCTTCACTCCTCTCATTTTCCCCTCACTCCTCTCATTTTCCCCTCACTCCTCTCATTTTCTCCTCACTCCTCTCATTTTCCCCTCACTCCTCTTATTTTCCCCTCACTCCTCTCATTTTCTCCTCACTCCTCTCATTTTCCTCTCACTCCTCTCATTTTCCCCTCACTCCTCTCATTTTCCCCTCACTCCTCTCATTTTCCTCTCACTCCTCTCATTTCCCCTCACTCCTCTCATTTTCCCCTCACTCCTCTCATTTTCTCCTCACTCCTCTCATTTTCCCCTCACTCCTCTCATTTTCCCCTCACTCCTCTCATTTTCCTCTCACTCCTCTCATTTCCCCTCACTCTTCTCATTTTCCCCTCACACGTGCACAGCAACTTCCTGTTATGAGCACAGCGGTGTAATCCATGAGTCTCCTCCCTTTCCCTTGACTTGATGCCTCACAGGAGCAACTCCATTTTAGACACGACGGAGCTAGATGTGGCCTGTGCCTGCCGTGCACTGATACTCTGAAGGTGGTGGCCCTGATTGTAGCTCGTAGCGACTGGGACATCGCAGCCGGTGAGTTTTGCAGGGTGGCTTTCGAGGTGAATGTGTCTCCGCCCGTGTGCGCTAACAACGTGGGCCTTGTGAACGGGGTTTGCGTGTATAGTGAGTGTGGCTATGGGGAGTGGGCGGGGGCTCTGTGGAGTGGGGGTGGCTTAATACATACACACACATACATGCGCTCAGCTTTATATATATAGATATATTATTACCTTATTTAAATGCCGCTGTTCACCTGAATCCGGCGTTGTTTTTCTTTCCTTCCTGTGTCTCTCCTTTCCTGAGATACGGCCTCTTTTTCCCTATGTGTAAATCTCACCTTTTTAACTAACTGAATGGGGTAGTCTAGAACACGCCCACAGAGAACAGTTTGAGGGTCACACCTACTTAGCAACCTAGATTTACAGTACATACATGCAAGAGGAGGCTATATCCCAGGAACGGGGAGGCGCTGAGATGGGTCCTTTTTAAGAATTTGCCTCTAAAGCAAAATGGGAAGAGAATTTCAGGAGCATTATAGAGAGTAATTGTATGACATATTTGCCATCTTTTGTTGTGGTTGGCTGAGATACATGCTTGCTCACAGAAATGTCCTCTTCAATAACTACAAACTTTCTCACCCATTTACCGCTTCTTCCATTTCGCATTTCCCAGGGTCCTTCTATATTAAAAATAGTTATTTCATGGTCAATAAATAAATAAGGTTGTTTTTTGTGAAATGGAAATTCTGGATAAATCATTGAGAGTCTGTAATGACAGATAGTTCTGCTCTACTCTACACAAAATGTGCTGACAGATCGCAGAGGAGAGCGTGGCTGTATGTCATTACATGTCTCCCAAGTGAAAGCCTGCTCGAAGCTTCCTAAGGGTTGTGTTCTTTTTATTTTTCCTTTGCATGATTTGGCAATGTTATTTAAGGGAATGTGCGGGAAAATTGAAAATTTTACCAAAAACAAAAGAGAAATCTTCACAATAGCCACTGAGATTGCTTTTTAGACTCTAACTTCTTGTTTTAGGAAACACATGAACCTTAGCCACAATGAACAGACTCTGGCCATAAATTCTGTATTGAAGCACCTAATGAGCGGGTGCAAAGGTCATTGTGAAGGAAAGCATGACATAGTTTATTGTGATTGGTGGATCTTGTGTTGTGTTTGTCAGCTGTGTATAGAGATGTCAGCTGTCTTTGTAAACCTGTCTCTGTTTATTAAGGAGGGACCTGTTGAAAACCCTCCCTCAAAAGACAGGAAGTGTGAATTCATAACAGCCCCAGGGGCCAGTGTTAAAATGACACGATTTTTATATATATATATATATATATATATATATGATCAAAATGTGAAAAAAAATGCAGAATTAAAAAAAAAACAATAATTGTAATCCAAAAGCATATTTTAAACAATGTTTTTTTTCTGATGATAGTTCTCATTTAATGAATCATCCTCTTTAAGTCTACAAACATCTACCCTGACTGAGATCTGGTTGGGAATCATCTTGGTTGACTTTTGCTTACTTCATGACTCATCAAGAAAAGTGCCCATAAGAGTCTAATAATAACAAGCGTGTTACCTCCTTAATAAAATTTCATTACAAAAACTCCTTCATTACCATCTAGAAGCCTTAACTACAGGATATGATCCTATGTGATGCTTAAATCAGCTAATGACACGTTACGAAGTTTACAAATATCATGTAAACTTAATTATGTCTCCAACTTTGTGTTTCATAGCGACATAAAACTTCTCGGTACATAATAATTAACAAGAGACCGTTGCAAACCCTATGATTAGCAGGAAATGACTGATTACGAGAATTAATTGGCGCGCTGATAATTAGTGGAAAACATTTGGTCATAATGTAACATAAGATATGGGAATGGAAGCCAAATCCTGAACAGGTATCCAAATTCAGAAATAAAGGAACAGTAAACCTAGAAATTAATTCACCTCCATGTAGGATTTTGTATAAGTTCCTTCATAGACAAGCCAATGGGGGAGAGCTCCTGCAGCAGCCAGTAGCCTATCAGACAGATATATGACCGATCTGTGGTTTTTCATAAATGAGGCTAAAATAAACAAAATAATAATCTCTTGTGAGAAGAACTGACACTTTACGGTAAGCACCAATAAATTTTTTTCCCAAAAAAGTTACCCGAGACCAACCAGAACTTGTTATCCTATCTACACCTATTCACGTTTCCATTATTATTCATTGTAAATCCTATAAATGTACTACAGATGCTAAACTGATACTAGAATGAGAATCGGATATTTTTTTTTTAGCCTACACCCAAGTTTTAAGTCAAAAACTTAGATTCCTTCAACCGAAAGCTGAACAATCGACAAAGTCTTTGTTGTAGTCAACTGATTTTGTGACCACGGAATGCGATGGAAAACTTTTTTCTGGATGATTATCGGCATTCTTCATGGTAAAGTAACATTGAGCCCACTGTTTACCTAAATACCTAAATCAAAGGGCATGTCTGCTATAGTGGCATTTCATATGACCACCATGGAGCTTTAGAATAGAGGGACCCAACCCTGATTGGAACCATCTGCCTTTACTATTGGATGGCAAGAACCTGTTTCAAATAAAAAAGGGATATGTTGCACTGCGCCTGGTACTTACTGTAGTTACCTCCCCAGCTGCCTGTTTGAATAGCAACTTCCACCTATAGCTATGGGAAAAGAATCTCTAAATGAAAAAAATCAGATATCAAATGGCACTATGGGAGGAACACATAACGGTAGTTAATATTACCACATATCAGATAGATTAAGTTAATTATACACAGATCATTTAGGTTAATCTGAAGCGCTGCTATATAATAAAGAGCATTAGTGCATGTTACTGATTGTGCTGTCAGATCTGATACTGACAGCCGTATTAGTCCTACTGGAAACTCGTCTCTATGTCAAGATTAGCAGTTGACTGATAGCCTCTGCTGCAAGATCATGGAATCATAGGGTGTTAGAGTCGGAAGAGACCTCCAGGGTCATCGTGTCCAACCCCCTGCTCAAAGCAGGATTCACTAAATCATCTCAGACAGATGTCTGTCCAGCCTCTGTTTGAAGACTTACATTGAAGCAGAACTCACTACCTCTCCTGGCAGCCTGTTCCACTTATTGATCACCCTCACTGTCAAAAAAGTGTTTTCTAATATCTAATCTGTATCTTCTCCCTTTCAGTTTCATTCCATTGCTTCTTGTGTTTCCATGAGCAATTGCGAATAAGGATGATCCCTCTACACTGTGACAGACCTTCAGATATTTGTAGACCGCTATTAGGTCTCTTCTTTGCCTTCTTTTTTGCAAGCTAAACATTCCCAGATCCTTTACTCATAGGACATACTTTGCAGTCCACTCACCATCCTTGTAGCTCTTCTCTGAACTTACTCCAGTTTTTCAATGTCTTTTTTTAAATTTTGGTGCCCAGAACTGTACACAGTATTCCAGATGAGGACTGACCAAGGAGGAGTAGAGGGGGATAATTTCTTCACGTGATGTAGACTCTATGATTCTCTTAATACATTATAGAACTGCATTTGCCTTTTTTGCTGCTGCATCACACAGTTGACTCATGTGCAGTCTGTTATCTATTTGTATTCCCAAGTCTTTTTCACAAGTGCTGTAGCTAAATTCTGTTACTCCCATTCTGTAGATGTAATTTTTGTTTTTCTTGCCTAGATGTAAAATCCTGCATTTCTCCCTGCTAAATAACATTCTATTAGTTGCTGCCCATTGTTCAAGCTTATCTAGATCCTTCTGAATCCTTTCTCTGTGCTCTCTAGTGTTAGCTATACCTCCTAGCTTTGCATCATCTGCAAATTTGATTAGTTTACCTTCAGTTTAATTATCTAGATCATTTATAAAAATATTGAACAACACTGGGGCCTGGACAGAGCCTTGAGGTACCTCACTTGAAACACTCTTCCCACTGGGTGAGCAACAATTTATTATCACTCTTTGAGTACGATCACTGAGCCAGTTATGAATCCACCTAATCGTAGCCTTGTCAATCCCATACTTGGTCTTTTTTTCAATAAGGATAGTATGAGATACTTTATCAAATTCTTTGCTGAAGTTGAGATACACTATATCTACCGAATTTCCCTGATCCATTCAGTCAGTGATTCCATCATAGAATGAAATTATATTAGTCTGGCACAACTTGTTTGCTACAAACCCATGCTGGCTCCAGTTAATTACTGTATTCTTATCCATATACTTACATATATGCTGTTTAATAATTTGTTTAAATATATTTCCTGGTATAGAAGTAAGGCTCACTGGCCTGTAATTTTATGGCTCTGTCTTCTTCCTTTTTTGAAGATAGGGACATCATTTGCCATTCTCTAATCTTCTGGGACTTCTCCTGTTCTCCAGGATTTTTCAAAGATTCCAAGATTCTGGCTAGTGGTTCTGCAATTTCCTCTGCTAACTCTTTCAGTACTTTAGGATGTACCGTATATACTCAAGTATAAGCTGAGATTTTCAGCCCATTTTTTAGGCTGAATCATAGAATCATAGAATCATAGAATCATAGAATCGTAGAGTTGGAAGGGACCTCCTGGGCCATCTGGTCCAACCCCCTGCTCAAAGTAGGATTCGCTAAATCATCCCAGTCAGATGTCTGTCCAGCCTCTGTTTGAAGACTTCCATTGAAGGAGAACTCACCACTTCTCGTGGCAGCCTGTTCCACTCATTGATCACTCTAACTGTCAAAAAGTTTTTTCTAATATCTAATCTGTGTCTCCTCCCCTTCAGTTTCATCCCATTGCTTCTAGTCTTTCCTTGTGCAAATGAGAATAAAGTTGATCCTTCTACAATGTGACAGCCCTTTAGATATTTGTAGACAGCTATTAAGTCTCCTCTCAGTCTTCTCTTTTGCAAACTAAACATTCCCAAATCCTGCAACCTTTCCTCATAAGACAGGGTTTGCAGACCGGTCACCATTCTGGTCGCTCTTTTCTGAACTTGCTCCAGTTTGTTGATGTCTTTTTTAAAATGTGGTGCCCAAAACTGGACACAATATTCCAGATGAGGTCTGACCAAAGAGGAGTAGAGGGAAATAATGACTTCACGTGATCTAGACTGTATGCTTCTGTTAATACATCCTAGAATTGCATTTGCCTTTTTTGCTGCTGCATCACACTGTTGACTCATATTCAGTCTGTGATCTATTAGTATACCCAAGTCTTTTTCACATGTGCTGTCACTTAGCCCTATTCCTCCCATTCTGTATATGCTTTTTTCATTTTTATTGCCCAGATGTAGTACTTTGCATTTCTCCCTGTTAAAAATCATTCTGTTAGTTGCTGCCCACTTCTCCAGTTTATTTAAATCTTTTTGAATCCTCTCTCTCTCTTCTCTAGTATTAGCTATCCCTCCTAGCTTTGTGTCATCAGCAAATTTAATCAGATTACCCTCAATTCCTTCATCTAAATCATTGATAAAGATGTTGAACAATACAGGGCCCAGGACAGAGCCCTGTGGTACCCCACTTGAGACATTCTTCCAACTGGATGTGCAGCCATTTACGACCACTCTTTGGGTCCGATCACTAAGCCAGTTATGAATCCACCTAACAGTTGCCTTGTCCATTCCATACTTAGTCATTTTTTCAATAAGGATTTTATGAGAGACTTTGTCAAATGCTTTGCTGAAGTCAAGATATACTATATCTACAGCATTTCCTTGATCCACCCAATCAGTGATACCGTCATAGAAGGAAATTAAGTTAGTCTGACATGACTTATTAGTTACAAACCCATGCTGACTCTGTTTAATCACTTCATTCTTATCCAGGTATTGACATACATGTTGTTTAATAATTTGTTCAAAGATCTTTCCTGGTATAGAAGTCAGACTCACCGGCCTATAGTTGCCTGGGTCCACCTTCTTCCCCTTTTTGAAGATAGGAACAACATTTGCTCTTCTCCTGTCTTCTGGCACTTCTCCTGTTCTCCAAGAATTTTCAAAGATTATGGAGAGGGGTTCAAAAATTTCTTCTGCTATCTCCTTCAGTACTCTGGGGTGTAATTCATCTGGTCCTGGAGACTTGAATTCATTTAGGTTAGCCAAGTGTTTCCTTACTATCTTTCTGTTTATAGATATCCTGGATTCTTCTATTCCCTTAATAGGACAGTGAATAACAGTTGATGTTACATTTCCTTTCTCAGAGAAAACAGATGCAAAATAGGAATTTAAAAGTTCAGCCTTCTCAACATCCTGTCTTACCATTTCATCATTTTCATCCTGTAAAAATCCTATAGCATCTTTGACTTTTCTTTTACTTTTGACATATCCCCAAAATCCTTTATTATTGCTTTTGACATCTCTTGCAAGCCTCAATTCATTTTCAGCTTTAGCTAATCTGATTTGTGCCCTGCAAGTTCTGCAAACAGCATTATATTCTTCTTTAGATATGCCTCCCTCTTTCCATTTTATAAACATTTTTTTCTTCCTTTTTAGCATGTGCTTAAGTTCTGTGTTCATCCATCCTGGTTTCCTTAAATGCTTCCTATTCTTCCCTCTTTTTGGAATTGTTAACAACTGTGCTTTGAGAATTTCATTTTTCAAGATTTCCCATCCTTCCTGGACATTTTTGTCTTTAAGGATATCCAGCCATTGGATCCCTCCAATTCTCTTTCTGAAACCCTTAAAATCTGCCTTTCTGAAATCTAACCTTGACATCTGAGTCTTCACAGGTCTTCCGCCTCTAGTTATCCAAAATTCTAAAATAGCATGGTCGCTACCTCCTAGGGTCCCAGCCACTTTTACCTCCTCAACCATTTCCTCCCTGTTTATAAGGATTAGATCCAAGGTAGCAGTTCCCCTTGTTTTCTCCTTTACCTTTTGGAAGATAAAGTTGTCAGCAAGAGAGGATAAGAATTTCCTTGACCTGTTAGTTTTGCCTGAGAGAGATTTCCAACAAATGTCTGGATAGTTGAAATCTCCCATGACAACTATGTCATATTTTTTGGAGAACTTGGCCATTTGATGCATAAAGAGTTCATCCATATCTTCAGCTTGCACAGGCGGCCTGTAGTAAATGCCTACAATGGTGTCCTTTCCATTGTTCTGTCCTTGTATTCTTACCCAAACAGTTTCCACAGAACTTCCAGTCTCTGAAGCTTCAATCTCTGTGCAGATATACGCGTTTCTAACATACAATGCGACACCTCCTCCTCGTTTATCAAGTCTGTTTTTTGCAAATAAGTTGTATCCTTCTAGTCTTGTATTCCAATCATGTGTATTGTCCCACCAAGTTTCAGTGATTCCAATGACATCATATTTCTTTTCCTGTGTTAGTAGTTCCAATTCTCCTTGTTTGTTGCCCATGCTTTGTGCATTAGTATAGAAACATTTTAGATTGTGATTGGTTTCTCTTTCTCCAATATTTTTATTAATTAGATTCTTTTGTCTTTGTTCTTGCCTTCCACTTCTAATAGCAGAGTTCTCAATAGCATTTGTCAGGTGTATGGCTTTTTCTGGTCTTTTGCTTCCCTTCCCATGTTGTTCTAGTTTAAAGCTCTCCTTACAAGTGTAGCAAGGCGACTTCCAAATACATGCTTTCCAGTCTTCGTAAGGTGCACCCCATCTCTAGCAAGTAGTCCATCGTATAAGTAATTCACTCCGTGATCCAGAAATCCAAATCGTTGCTGACGGCACCATCGACGTAGCCAGTTGTTCACCTGCAGAATCTTATTCCACCTCCTTGTTCCATGGCCATCCACTGGGAGGATGGAAGAGAAGACCACCTGCGCTCCCAGTTCTTTCACTTTCTTGCCTAAGTCTTCAAAGTCTCTGCAGATGGTTTCCAGGTCATTTCTTGCGGTGTCATTTGTCCCCACATGTAGTAGCAGGAATGGGTAGTCATCTGTAGGTCTGAAGAGTCCTGATATCCTGTCAGACACATCTTTAATTTTTGCACCTGGAAGACAACACATTTCTCTTGAAGTTATATCCGGTCTGCAGATAGCGGCCTCTGTTCCTCTCAACAGGGAATCCCCCATGACCACCACTCTCCGTTTCTTCTTCACAACATTTTTCTTTCTCCATCCAGGAGGACTCTGAGGGCGTACAAGGTTGCTGTTTGTTGGCAAAGTCTTATCCTGATGTATTTCTTCGTTTTCCTGCGTGAGAGCCTGGTACTGGTTTCTGAGCAGTATGGGTGCTGACTGCCTCCTGATCCTCCTGCTTCTCTGGGTCACATGTCTCCATTCCTCTGTTTCTTCAGGTGCACTTCGAATTTCTTCTCTTTCTGTAACATGAAGAGATAATTCTGCTCTGTCCAAGAACTCTTCACCTTCCTTAATGATCTTTAACGTAGCTAACCTCTCTTCGAGATTTTGCAACTTTTCCTCCAACAGGGACACAAGCTTGCATTTGTGGCATGTGAAGTTTGGCTTTTCCACTGGTAAGTCTGTGAACATGTAGCAAGAAATGCAGCTCACCAAATGGCTCCTGGCCTCTTCCATCTTGAGATTTCTTAAAAACGATGAAAAATGAGGTTTTCCGATTTCCTCTTTTCAGCTGCAACGGCCAAAACCCAGTGATCGTTGAGCTCGCGGAGACTCTTCACCTATCCCAGAAGGCACTGGGAATATGCAAATGATCTCCTCAAGACTCTTCCCCTGGTTTTCCGACTTCCTCTTTTCACCTGCAATGGCCAAAACCCAGTGATCGTTGAGCTCGCGGAGACTCTTCACCTATCCCAGAAGGCACTGGGAATATGCAAATGATCTCCTCAAGACTCTTCCCCTGGTTTTCCGACTTCCTCTTTTCACCTGCAATGGCCAAAACCCAGTGATCGTTGAGCTCGCGGAGACTCTTCACCTATCCCAGAAGGCACTGGGAATATGCAAATGATCTCCTCAAGACTCTTCCCCTGGTTTTCCGATTTCCTCTTTTCAGCTGCAACGGCCAAAACCCAGTGATCGTTGAGCTCGCGGAGACTCTTCACCTATCCCAGAAGGCACTGGGAATATGCAAATGATCTCCTCAAGACTCTTCCCCTGGTGTGAAAGTGCTCCTCTCGGCTTATACTCGAGTAATTGTCCCAGGGGGTCGGTGGGGGAGGGGGAGCGGCAGGAGTGGCAGCTGTCACATCATACTCACCCCCTCCTGGCACAGTCTCTGCACTACCCTGCTTCTCAGATGGTCTTTGGCACCGGCAGCTCTTCCTGTGTTCAGCGGTCACGTGGTACCGCTCATTAAAGTAATGAATATGCACGCAACTCCACTCCCACAGGAGTAGAGCGCATAGTCATTACTTTAATGAGTGGTACCACATGACAGCTAAACACAGGAACAAGCTGCCAGCGCCAGAGACCATTGGAGAAGCAAGAAGTGCAGAGACTACGCCAGGAGGGGGTGAGTATGACGGGGGAGGGTGAGTCATGTGATATTCACCAGTTCCCGTTACACCGCCGTGCTGTGCTGTCTTCTGCATCCTCTGGCTGTGATGTTCAGATCAGAGGGTGCGATGACATGTTTAGTGCACGCCCTCTGCCTGAACAATCACTGCAGAGACCTAGAAGACAGAGCGTCGCGCAGCAGTGGAACGTGGACAGGTGAATATCGCAAGTGCCAGGGGCCTCAGCCAGCGGCGACACCAAAACCTGGCCCCCATAGCGCCGGTGTCCCCGTCTGCTCAGGACACCGGCACCTGGCCCCCAGGGATGACAGGTAAGTCATTTTTTTTTCAATCGCAGCACAGCAGCATATGGGGCATATTATTCTATGGAGCATCTTATGGGGCCATCATTAACCTTTTATGCAGCATTTTATGGGGCATATTTTAGTATGGAGCATCTTATGGGGCCATTATTAACCTTTGTGCAGCATTATATGGGGCATATTTTTTGCATGGATCATCTTATGAGGCCCATCATGAACTTTATGGAGCATTATATGGGGCATATTTTGTATGGAGTATCTTATGGGGCCATCGTGAACTGTATGGAGCATTATATGGGGCTCCTGATTCAATATGGATATTCAAAAACATTTAACCTACTGATGTCTCAATTAATTTTACTTTCATTGGTATCTATTTTAATTTTTGAAATTTACCAGTAGCTGCTGCATTTCCCACCCTAGGCTTATACTCAAGTCAATAAGTTTTTCCAGTTTTTTTGTGGCAAAATTAGGGGCCTCGGCTTATACTCGGGTCGGCTTATACTCAAGTATACATGGCAATTCATCTGGACCAGGAGATTTAAATTAATTTAACTTAGCTAAATGTTCCCTCACCATCTGTCTGTTTATAGATAGAGTAGATTATTTTATTTCTTCAATAGCACCTTGAAGATCAGTTTATGTTACATTTGTTACTTAGAGAACTCAGATGCAAAATAGGAATTTAAAAGCTCATCCTTCTCAACATTATTTTTTACCACTTCACCCTTTTCATCCTTTAAAAATCCTATAGCATCTTTGACTTTTCTTTTGCTTTTGACCTACCCTCAAAATCCTTTTTTTATTGCTTTTGATCTCCCTTGCAAGTAGGGCCAGCTCCAGGGTTTTGTGGGCCCCAGGCAAAGAGTTTCAGTGGGCCCCTTTAACGTATAACACAACCCATGATGCACCGATACAGCAGAGAAATATAGGTATAGTACTATGTAAAGATTTCACTTACTTTTTACATTACATGATTGATATTTATTGTAAATTCTACAATAGCTCAGAAACCAGCAAATCCTCAGTGTGTGCACTGGGGAGATTCAAAAGCCTGCAGTCAGAGTGACACACAAAGTGACTGCAGACTTTTCATTTTAGTCTGGACAGTATAGTCCTCCATATAGGCATTATGGCCACCACATAGTGCTCCATACAGTATTATGGGCATCACATAGTGCTCCATACAGTATTATGTGCACAGGCCCGGATTGGCAATATAATCAACCGGGCATTTTCCCGGTGGGCCGCTGTCACGTGGGCGCCCGATCATCTGGCCGCTTGCCAGCGGCTGCGGCCACTGTTGCTCCTGCCGCCGGCCCTCTGCGGGCACGGCGGTGATAGTTTCAAGTTCCTCCCGCACTGCAGGGAGATAAACCGCCACGCCCCCCCACGCACCCCATCCTCGCCGTAGCATGAGACCCCCTCCCCCCTGCAGCCACTCACAGCGTCGCACTCGCTTGCCTGCTCGCTCTGTTCGCAGGACCTGTGATGAGGTCACAGGAGGGGAGGAGTCAGGGGATCACATGATCAGGAGCCTTTGTCCAGACCCCCGATCATGTCACCCCTGACTCCGCCCCTCCTGTGACCTCATCACAGGTCCTGTGTGCTCAGCCTTGCCTCTACCGTCTGCAAGACTCTGCTTTGCTGTTGTCATGGTGCTGGTTGAGGTAACTATGTGGGGTCAGGATTTACAGTGTGGATGTAGCAGAGCTGTGTGTGTATGAGATGTACGGAGCAGAGCCGTGTGTACGAGGTGTACGGAGCGGAGCCGTGTGTGTACGAGGTGTACGGAGCGGAGCCGTGTGTACGAGGTGTACGGAGAGGAGCCGCGTGTGTACGAGGAGTACGGAGCGGAGCCGTGTGTGTACGAGGTGTACGGAGCGGAGCCGTGCGTGTACGAGGTGTACGGAGCGGAGCCGTGTGTACGAGGTGTACGGAGCGGAGCCGCGCGTGTACGAGGTGTACGGAGCGGAGCCGCGTGTACGAGGTGTACGGAGAGGAGCCGCGTGTACGAGGTGTACGGAGAGGAGCCGCGTGTACGGAGCGGAGCCGTGTGTGTGTACGAGGTGTACGGAGCGGAGCCGCACGTGTACGAGGTGTACGGAGCGGAGCCGTGTGTGTACGAGGTGTACGGAGCGGAGCCGCGCGTGTACGAGGTGTACGGAGCGGAGCCGTGTGTGTGTACGAGGTGGACGGAGCGGAGCCGCATGTGTACGAGGTGTACGGAGAGGAGCCGTGTGTACGAGGTGGACGGAGCGGAGCCGCGCGTGTACGAGGTGGACGGAGCGGAGCCGCACGTGTACGAGGTGGACGGAGCGGAGCCACGCGTGTACGAGGTGTACGGAGCGGAGCCGTGTGTGTGTACGAGGTGGACGGAGCGGAGCCGCATGTGTACGAGGTGGACGGAGCGGAGCCGCATGTGTACGAGGTGTACGGAGAGGAGCCGTGTGTACGAGGTGGACGGAGCGGAGCCGCGCGTGTATGAGGTGGACGGAGCGGAGCCGCGCGTGTACGAGGTGGACGGAGCGGAGCCACGCGTGTACGAGGTGTACGGAGAGGAGCCACGCGTGTATGAGGTGTACGGAGAGGAGCCACGCGTGTACGAGGTGGACGGAGAGGAGCCGTGTGTACGAGGTGTACGGAGCGGAGCCGTGTGCGTGTACGAGGTGTACGGAGAGGAGCCGCGTGTGTATGAGGTGTACGGAGAGGAGCCGTGTGTACGAGGTGGATGGAGCAGAGCCGCGCGTGTACGAGGTGTACGGAGAGGAGCCACGCGTGTACGAGGTGGACGGAGTGGAGCCGTGTGTGTATGGAGTGGAGCCATATGTGTACGGGATGTACGGAGCGGAGCCAAGTGTGTACAAAGCTTACAAAGCGGGCTTTTCCCACGGACACAGGAGTACACTGCGGAGCCCCGAGGAGCATTTTAAAACTCACACATGATGTTCCACCTGAAGTGATGTGCTGGAAGCTGACCGGAAATTAGATAATCTCTTGAGGAGATTGTGACGGAACCAGGAATGCTTCAGATCCATCACCGTGTCCTCCTCCGACAGCGCAGACAGCAGGATCGCCTTGGAATCGGGGATGCCGGCCATGTGAGCGGTTCTTGATAGGTCCTGCATCGGGAGGCTCAGGTGGGCATTACAATGGGAGCCGGGCTGCTATAGTATCTTTGTAGAATCTTTCTTTATTTCTTTCTCTCTTTTTCTTTCTTTCTCTGTTCTTTCATTCTCTGTTCTGTCTTTCCCTCATTTTCTTTCTCTCTCTGTTCTTTCTTTCTCTCTCTGTTCTTTCTTTCTCTCTCTAATCTTTCTTTCTCTCTCTAATCTTTCTTTTTTCTCTCTCTGTTCTTTCTTCCCCTCTTTCTTTCTTTTTCTTTCCTCTCTTTCTCTCTGTTCTTTCTTTCTTTACTTCTTTCTTTCTCTCTGTTCTTTCTCTGTCTCTCTCTGTTCTTTCTTTCTTTCCCCTCTTTCTTTCTCTCTCTGTTCTTTCTCTGTCTCTCACTGTTCTTTCTTTGTCTCTCACTGTTCTTTCTTTCTTTCCCCTCTTTCTTTCTCTCTCTGTTCTTTCTCTGTCTCTCACTGTTCTTTCTTTGTCTCTCACTGTTCTTTCTTTCTTTCCCCTTTCTTTCTCGCTCTCTCTGTTTTCTTTATTCTCTTTCTCTCTGTTTTCTCTCTTCCTTAGTGTCAGTCAGTGTGCCCATAATGCCAGCCACTGTGCCCTCAGTACCAGTCAGTGTGATCAGCAGTGCTAAATGGGTGCGATTAGGTGTGGACATGGGTGTGACTAGTTGTGAAATGGGTGTGGCTGGGCGTGGCCAAAATTTGCAGCGGCGCGCAGCCACACCCTTTGTCCATCTTTCCCTTCTTCAAAAGATGGGAGGTATGATAGGGGCGGCTATGACCAGGGGGTCTGGTTGCCCAATAGAGAGCAGTTCTGCCAGGAATTCTGTCACCGTGCGTACAAAAGGAGACAGAGATTTGGGAGGAGTACTGTACCTAAAAGCAATAAATAGGACTGAGCTGAAATACTGGGCACAGCTGTGACTACATGTTATATAGTCGTGTTAATCTCCTCTCACTTCTTGTAACCTACAAGTGTACAAAGATATTATATAGTCACCATGTGACTAGTGGGCCTGTGTAACTTCAAATGCCAGGGCTGAATTTTAGTCCCAGTCCGGCCCTGTATGTGCACCACATAACCCTTCAAACAGTATTATGGGCACCACGAAGTCCTCCATACATTATTATGGGCACCACATAGACCTCCATACAGAATTATGGGCACCACATAGTCCTCCATCCAGAATAATTTGCACCACATAGACCTCCATCCAGAATTATGGGCACCACATAGTCCTCAATACAGTATTACAGGCACTACATAGTCCTCCATACAGTATTCAGACTAGGGTATAAACCAAACTCATGAAATACTATTAGAAGGGTGGTGGAGGCGAATTGCGGGCATAGATAAAAAAGGGGCAAAAGAACCGCAGTAAATACTGACCTTATGCAGAAGTTCAGAGGGTATGAAAAGAGTTTTGGGGTAACAGAGTCCCGTTAGGGGCTGTGGAGGAATGAAGCCGAGTATATTGTATATGAGAAGGATATTCAGGGAAAAATAAGTGTAATAGACGCCAGAAGCACTGGACATACTGACCTTACATCATGTTAATGCCAGAAGACTGCAGTGAGCTGAAGGAAACCCAGGACAGGGCGGTTATAGGTGGGGATTGGCTGGAAATGGTAGAGACCAAAGTGAGGCTTGGTTGTGACCGCATCATGAAAAGCATGCGTCATGAGTGACGCCTATGGTGTGGTGAGGCTAGAAGCACATCGAGTCAATACGCTGTGCTTTGAGATGGGCGGAGCATGCACAGTGTGCGGCATAGAGGAATGAAGTGGAGGCTTGGAAGAGCGCCATGGGGCACACGCGCAGTGAAGTAATCACTGAAGTGAGACTCGGAGTGTTTAAGAGCTATGTCATGTTGAACCTGCACAATGTGCACTTATAATCTAAGGAGAAGTTTCTTGTATTAAACATAATAGACACTGGCGTTGCTAATAGTGGTTTTGAAACTTAAGGAATGCATAAGGAGAGTAATAGAAGGGCATAACAAGGGGTGTAGTCATGGGTAGGGGATACACAAGTATTTTGTCAGTTTTAATTCTTCAGAGGATGTGGCAGCGGGAGACTAATAGGTAGGGTCACTATCACTATTCGTGACAATTGGGGCTTTGACTATGACGCTGGGACTATGCACAGGACTCCAGCATCTTGATGCAGGGCTGTCATCGCATTTTGCTGACTGTATAGATCAGACCAAAGTAAATCTTCTTTTTCTTCAGTAATATAAGTGAATATTCTTTAGTCTATTCGCCCTATGTGCAGAGCTTTTCTGCCTTGACCTTGATGGAGTAATCTGGAATACTTACACTGTAATCCTTATGTTACAGATGACAGACTATGATTCATAATTACTCATAACTGTGAACATTATATTTTTGGTATTCTAATAAAACTGGCAAGGATTACTGGATTTTGTAAAGCCTAATGCTTGACTGTATTAATCTTTCAAAATCTGAAAATAACAAGGTTGTTTCTTTACTAGATTAATAAAAAAATATTTTTTCTACTATGCAATAAAACATGTCACAATTTGCATGCATGGATTCAATGGTAAATTGTCTTCTTACTCCGGCTTCGTCTCATTGAAGAGATTGTCCTCTTCTCATTGGCCCAGCATGCTGGAAACTAAAATACTCAAACTCCCTTTACTAGCCCCCCTTAGGTCATCTCCCTGCGCCGCCCAAGTTCCTTGCCACTCTTGATGATTCCTCTTGGGAGTGGTTTAGCATGTGACTGCTGCAGCTGACTGTAGTGATGACTAACGCGTAAACCAGTGTTTCCCAAACTCCAGTCTTCACGGCCCCCAACACATCATGTTTTCAGGATTTGCCTAGTATTGTACAGGTGAATTTCTGATGTCTTGATATTATTCCATCACCTGTACAATACTAAGGATCAGGGCCGGCTCCAGGTTTTCATGGGCCCCGGGAGAAAGAGTCTCAGTGGGTCCCTTTAGCACATACCGCAATTCATGATGCACAGATACGGCAGAGAAATATAGGTATAGTACAATGCCAAAGATTTCACATACTTCTTACATTACATAAGTGATATTTATTGTAAATTCTACAATAGCTCTGAAACCAGACAGTATGGTCCTCAATACAGTATTACATGCACCACATAGTCCTCCATACAGTATTACAGGCACCACATAGTCCTCCATACAGTATTACAGGTACCACATAGTCTTCCATACAGTATTATGGGCACCATATAGCGCTCCATACAGAATAATGAGCCCCATATAATGCTCCATACAGTATAATGAGCCCCATATAATTCTCCATACAGAATGGGCCCATATAATACTCCATACAGAATAGGCCCCATATAATGCTCCATACAGTATGTGATGGGCCCCATATATTACTCCAAACTGAATGGGTCCCATGTAATGCTTCATATATAATTGGCCCCATAAGATGCTCCATATGTAATAGGCCCCATATACTGCTCCATATGTATTTGGCCCCATAAGATGCTCCAAATGTAATTGGCCCCATAGGATGCTCCATATATAATTGGCCCCATAAGGTACTATATATGTAATTGGGCCCATAAGATGCTCCATATGTAATTGGCCAAAGAAGATGCTCCAAATGTAATTGGCCCCATAAGATGCTCCATATATAATTGGCCCCATAAGATGCTCCATATATAATTGGCCCCATAAGATGCTCCATATGTAATTGGTCCCATAAGATGCTCCATGTGTAATTGGCCCCATATACTGCTCCATATGTAATTGGCCTCATAAAATGCTCAAAACAAAAAAAATTAAAAAAATGAAATACTCTCCTCTCCTCACAGTCTGCTGCTCTTCTCCAGTCAGGAAAAGTCCGGAGTCCCCTCAGCATTGGCATCGTCTGAGTCTTTGCACTGACTGCTCAGGGAATGGGAGGAATAGGGCTAAGTGACAGCACATGTGAAAAAGACTTGGGTATACTAATAGATCACAGACTGAATATGAGTCAACAGTGTGATGCAGCAGCAAAAAAGGCAAATGCAATTCTAGGATGTATTAACAGAAGCATACAGTCTAGATCACGTGAAGTCATTATTTCCCTCTACTCCTCTTTGGTCAGACCTCATCTGGAATATTGTGTCCAGTTTTGGGCACCACATTTTAAAAAAGACATCAACAAACTGGAGCAAGTTCAGAAAAGAGCGACCAGAATGGTGACCGGTCTGCAAACCCTGTCTTATGAGGAAAGGTTGCAGGATTTGGGAATGTTTAGTTTGCAAAAGAGAAGACTGAGAGGAGACTTAATAGCTGTCTACAAATATCTAAAGGGCTGTCACATTGTAGAAGGATCAACTTTATTCTCATTTGCACAAGGAAAGACTAGAAGCAATGGGATGAAACTGAATGGGAGGAGACACAGATTAGATATTAGAAAAAACTTTTTGACCGTTAGAGTGATCAATGAGTGGAACAGGCTGCCACGAGAAGTGGTGAGTTCTCCTTCAATGGAAGTCTTCAAACAGAGGCTGGACAGACATCTGACTGGGATGATTTAGCGAATCCTGCTTTGAGCAGGGGGTTGGACCAGATGGCCCAGGAGGTCCCTTCCAACTCTACGATTCTATGATTCTATGAGGGCACAAAGACGTGACGAGTTCGTGCCCTCTGACCTGAACCTCACAATTAGAGGACGCGGAAGATGCTGCAGCGGTGGAACAGGGAGAGGTGAGCATCGCAAGTGCCAGGGCCCGGAGCTGGGCCCACTTGCAGGTGCCGTCACTGGCACAGGAACCAGACCCCCATAGCGTGCCGGTGTCCCCAAGGGCACTTGCCCAGGTGCGCCGGGTGCAAACCCATTTCATTACTGGCTTTCGCTCTTCCAACTCTTGCCCTGCAAACAACTATACTCTTATTTAGATATTCCTCCCTCTTTCCATTTAAATTTACCTTTCTTTTTCCTTTTTAACAAGTCTTTAAGTTCTGTGTTCATCCATCCTGGTCTCTTTAAATGCTTCCAATTTTTCCATCTTTTCGTGATTGTTACTGATTGTGCAGGGAGAAATTAATTTAACAAAATTTCTCATCCTTCTTGGACGTTTCTGTCCTTTAGAACATCCAGCCATTGGACCTTTCCGATCCTCTTTCTGAGTCCATTAAAATCTGCCTTTCTGAAACCCAATCTTAAAGTCTGAGTCCTCACAGGTCTTCCTCCTATTGTAATCCAAAATTTGAGGATAGCATGATCACTGCCTCCTAAATTCCTAGCCATCTTTACTTCCTCAACCATTTCCTCCCTGTTGGTAAGAATTAGGTCCAAGAAGGCAGATCCTATTGTTCTCTCTTCTAGCTTTTGAAATATAAAGTTGTCAGTGAGAGAAAATAACAATTTTCTGGACCCATTATTTTTGCCTGAAAGAGATTCCCAATATCTGGATAGTGAAAATCTCCCATGAGTACTATGTCATACTTTTTTGATAACAGATGTCAAAAGAATTCATCCATATCTTCAGTGTGTCCAGGCGGCTTATAGTAAACACCTACAATAGCGTCCTTTCTGTGCTCTCCTTTTTTCTTGCTGAAACAGTTTCTACAGAGCTACCAGTCTCTGAAGCTTGGATTTCTGTGGAGATATACATTTTCCTAACATACAATGCAACACCTCATCTTGTTTATCTAGTTTCTAATAAATAAGTTGTAGCCTTCAAGGTTTGTATTCCAGTCATGTGTATCATCAGTGATGCCTATGACATCATATCTCTCTTCCTGTGTTAGCAGCTCCAATTCTCTTTGTTTTCCATGCTCTGTGCATTTGTATAGACACATTTCAGTTTGCAGTAAATTTCTCTTGCACCTCTACTTTCATTCACAATTGGTTGTTTTTGCTCTTGATTTCTACTTATAATAGCAGGGTTCTCAAAAGAATTTATTAGCTGCATATTTTTTCCTGGCTGTATATTTCCCATACCAGATTGCTCTAGTTTAAAGCTCACCTGATGAGTATAGCAAGGCATTTACCAAATATGTGTTTTTTCGGTCGTCCATGACAGCTCCACCTGAGAGGGGATCCGCCCTCCAGGAACAGGAAATCCTACAGATACATAAGGGCGGCACCTCTCCCATGCATCAGTTGGTTTCCTGTTCCTGGAGGACAGGATTCCTCACAGATCATGCCATCAGGGATGAGGAATCCCCAGGCCGGCTGTCTGACTCAGGTAGTGGGGGGTCTCCTACCTCGGGCAGTGCGAAGTCTGTTGTGAGTTCATTTACCCCTTCACTACTGAGGCCCGAGGAACTCCCTCTTCTGGTGAAGAAAGGTAGTGAGCCTGATTGTCAAACACCTGGGGCTGATGATGATGACTGGCTGAGTGGAGTTAATGACTGGATATAAGGCTGCCGACGCCCTTCTGGCCTGCGGGTGATTTCTCTGTGGACTTCTAGGAAGCCAGTCTGATTCCTGCTCATCTAAAGCTAAGATTTCTGCTTTGCCTTTTTGCATTAGTGTTTTGTTTTCCTTGCTTTTCTGGATTCTGCCATTCCCTGCTGGGGTGAGCTGAATCTCCTTTTGCCTGTTGCTCTGTCTTCAGAATATTCCTGAGTACTGACATAGCCTTTTTTGAAGCCTAGCGTCTTCAGGGCCTTTTTTACTGTCAGTTTGTTGGCTCTTATTTTCATAGGGTTTTTCACGGATTGCACACAGCAGCCTTCCTGTCCTTTCCTATCTAAGCTAGCTTGGGCCCCATCATTTGCTCAGTCTATCTTTCTGTCTGTGTTTTGTTCTTTCTTCTTGCTTCACCGTCATTATATGTGGGGGGCTGCCTTTTGCTTTGGGGTCTGCTCTGGGGCAGTTTAGATTTCCCTTTCTGTCTTTAGGCTATGTAGTCCTCCGGCTGTGATCGAGGGGCCTAGGGCATCGTAGGAGCCCCCCACGGCTACTGCTAGTTGTGTTGATAGGTTCAGGGGTCTGCAATCCGATAGCTGCCAACTTCTCTGGTTTTCTGGACTTAGCTAGCATTTCTATTTTTGCCTCCTATGGTGACTCAATCATAACAGAATCACCCGCCATACCGCAGATCCCAGGGTACTCAATTGCAGGAAAGAATTGTACAAAAAAAAAAGTGTGTATATTTTTTCCTCTATATCTCTGAGGCCGTAGGGGGAATTTTTTTTTCTCTCAATGGAGATAAAGCAATTGTCTGATCGTGTGGAGCAGCTCGCTGCAGAAGTGCGGGGAATTTCCGCCTACCTTGCTCATTCACATGCTGCTGAACCAAAGATTCCTACACCTGATGTATTTTTTGGGGATCGGTCTAAATTTTTGAATTTCAAAAATAATTGTAAATTATTTTTTGCCTTGAAGCCTAACTCGTCAGGGAGCTCCGCGCAGCAGGTTAAAATTGTCATCTCTTTGCTGCGTGGCGATCCCCAGGATTGGGTGTTTTCTTTGAAGCCAGATGATCCTATTCTGACTAATGTGAACGCATTTTTTCAGGCCTTGGGGTTGTTGTATGACGAACCTAATGCCATTGATCAGGCTGAAAAGACCCTGCTGGCATTGAACCAGGGTCCTGATTCTGCAGAATTGTACTGTCAAAAATTCCGAAAGTGGGCAGTACTTACTACCTGGAATGATAATGCCTTGGCTGCTCTCTTTCGGAAGGGGTTGTCAGAAGCCGTAAAAGATACTATGGTGGGATTTCCTGTTCCCTCTGGTCTTGACGATTCTATGTCTTTAGCCATTCAGGTTGATCGGCGTTTGCGCGAACGCAGAGCTGCACGAGAGGTGTTGCCACCTGTTGAACAGATGTCTAAACCTATGCAATGTGATAGAGATTTTTCCAGAGAGCAGCGTCAGGAGTTCAGAAGGCGTAATAAGTAGAGTTGAGCGAAACGGGTCGAACAATTTCAAAAGTCGCCGACTTTTGGCAAAGTCGGGTTTCATGAAACGAAACCCGACCCTAGGATGAGGTCGGCCACGAGGTCGGCGACTTACGCGCCAAAGTCGCGTTTCAAAAGTTTGTTTAGCGCTCTTTTTCAGCCAATCAGGATCCACGGACACTGTGGGCAATGTGATGACATAGGCAGGGGTCACCACCATCTTTCAGAAGGGCATGCAAGTGATTGGCTTGCTTTGGTGGGCGTCACAGGGGTTATAAAAGGGCGTGCATGCCGACCGCCATCTTACTTCTGCCGATCTTAGCATAGGGAGAGGTTGCTGATTCTGTAGGGAGAGCGTTAGGCAGGGAAGAAGACAAAAAAACTGCTTCTGCTGATGGCGATTTTGCCTGTGCAACACACCAGTCACTGTGTGTGCAGTGCAAGGGGAGGCTATATTGTGGTGGATCAGCGGTGTTGGTTGTTAGGCTGCCTTCTAAGGCTTCCTGACAGCTGCATTGCTGTTTCCCCACTGCTCTGCAAACTGCTTTTTTAAAAGCAATCCCAATTTTTTTTTTTGTCCTGCTAAGGTACTGAGCGTGCATTTATTCACACCATACAGCGGTGTACGCTCCTCACACAGTACCGTGTAACGGCTGTTATCACAGCCACAGTGAAGCTATCTGTGTGTCACTGTGGAAGGATAAGTGGAGGACTTGTTCTGTTCTTACAGACCTACACTCTAGGGAGATTCCTATTCTGCCCAATTCTACAATTCACTTTTTTCACACCTGTGCCATCGAGCCTGTGACATAGCGCTCTGATATTCAGTGGGCCTCACACAATCCAAAAGTGTCCAGTGTCCACAAGTGTCTGCAGAAATTCAAAATCTCCCTTATCCTGTAGTCACTTTTTTCACACCTGTGCCATCAAGCCTGTGACATAGCGCTCTGATATTCAGTGGGCCTCACACAATCCAAAAGTGTCCAGTGTCCACAAGTGTCTGCAGAAATTCAAAATCTCCCTTATCCTGTAGTCACTTTTTTCACACCTGTGCCCTCGAGCCTGTGACATAGCGCTCTGATATTCAGTGGGCCTCACACAATCCAAAAGTGTCCAGTGTTCACAAGTGTCTGCAGAAATTCAAAATCTCCCTTATCCAGTAGTCACTTTTTTCACACCTGCTGCATCGAGCCTGTGACATAGCGCTCTCATATTCATTGGGCCTCACACAATCCAAGTGTCCAGTGTCCACAAGTGTCTGCAGAAATTCAAAATCTCCCTTATCCTGTAGTCACTTTTTTCACACCTGTGCCATCGAGCCTGTGACATAGCGCTCTGATATTCAGTGGGCCTCACACAATCCAAAAGTGTCTAGTGTCCACAAGTGTCTGCAGAAATTCAAAATCTCCCTTATCCTGTAGTCACTTTTTTCACACCTGTGCCATCGAGCCTGTGACATAGCGCTCTGATATTCAGTGGGCCTCACACAATCCAAGTGTCCAGTGTCCACAAGTGTCTGCAGAAATTCAAAATCTCCCAGAAATTCAAAATCTCCTTTATCCTGTAGTCACTTTTTTCACACCTGTGCCATCGAGCCTGTGACATAGCGCTGTGATATTCAGTGGGCCTCACACAATCCAAGTGTCCAGTGTCCACAAGTGTCTGCAGAAAATCTAAATCTCCCCTGTCCTATAGACACCTTGTACCTTGTTTTACATTACTATATAGTTTGTAGGATTTTGTCTACATTTCTACTAAAAATGAGGAAGGCTGGTGGAAGAGGCCGTGGAATTGGGCGGGGGTTGGCAGCTGGTAATGATGGTGTTGGTGGTGGATCTGATGGTAGTGGCAAAAGCAAAATGGGACCGAATGCAGGAGGTGTTGAGCCTGCGTCATCGTCTGGCTCCATAAGGCTTCGAAGGCTTAGTTTTCTAGGAGTTGGCAAACCGCTTTTAACGCCAGAGCATCAGGAAAAAGTTTTGTCTTACATTGCTGACTCAGCCTCCAGCTCTATCGCCTCCTCTTCTGAAGTTGTAAAAAGTAAAAGCACTGAGTCGTCATTGGAGGCTCATGTTCATGAACCACACCTTTCCTTGTGTCCTTCACCACAACCAAGATTGAAGGATGACGCAGGCCAAACTACTGATTACTCCATGGAGCTGTTTTCACATACCATGCCTGGGTTATCAAGTGAAATGGTGAATTACCCAGGCCAAGATGAATCTGACATGGAGTGCACTGATGCACAGCCGCTGATAGATGATTCTGCTGGTACATTCACTCAGAGCACTACATTGTCCTCGCAGTGTACAGAGCCAGATTCTGACCCTGATGAGACTCAGGTGCCCCTTCCCGCACACTATACCACCATACACGGTGACACAGAGGAAGGTGCACATGACATTGAAGAGGAGGTGATGGATGACCCAGTTGTTGACCCAGATTGGCATCCATTGGGGGAAGAGGGTGCTGCTTCCAATAGCTCAGATGAGGAGCATCCACAGCAGACATCAACATCGCAACAGCTGTTATCTGGCAGGCCCGGAGCACTCCAAAGACAGGTTCCAAAAATCAAAAGAGTTGCTGGACAGCTTGTCCAGAGGGTCAAAACATCACAGCGTGCTAGGCCACAAAATGTCTGCCAAAGTAGGAAGAGTGCAGTGTGGCACTTTTTTGAACAAAATCCTCATGATCAGGCCAAGGTTATCTGTAAGAAGTGCGCAAAGACCTTTAGCCGAGGGAAAAATTTGAATACCAGTTGCATGCTTAGACATTTAACCAGCATGCACTTGCAAGCGTGGACACAACACCAAACCTCAAGTGCCACATGTGCAACTGATCACAAAGAAGGTAGTCAGCAACACTACATTGTTTCCCCCACTGTAAGCCCATCGGTTAGCACAGCAGCAAATGTTGAGGTGTCGTTGCAAGGCCACAGCAGTCAGGGAATCCCACTGTTATATCAACGAAATACTGAATCTAGGCCATCAGAAAGAACACCAACTCCATCACCATCATCAACCCTCTCTCAGTCCGCCCTGTCCACCGCTACTTCCACCATATGCAGCTCTCAAGTCCAGCTCACCCTCCCAGACACTATGAGTAGGTCAAGAAAGTACTCAGTCTCTCATCCGCATACACTGGGTTTGAATGCCCTCATTGCCAAACTAATCTCGTTTGAGATGATGCCCTATCGGTTGGTGGAAAGCGCAGCTTTCCGCGAACTCATGGCCTATGCAGTACCACGCTATGACCTACCCAGTCGCCACTTCTTCTCTCGCAAAGCCATCCCAGCCCTCCACAATCATGTGAAAGACCGCATTGTCCATGCACTCAAGCAGTCAGTGAGTGGAAAGGTGCACCTCACAACTGATGCATGGTCCAGTCGGCATGGCCAGGGCCGTTACGTGTCCATCACTGCGCACTGGGTTAATGTGGTGGATGCAGGGTCCACAGGGGACAGCGGTGGTGGGACAGTGCTGCCTAGCCCACGGTATAGGAAACAGTTGGCTGTAGGCGTTCCACCCTCCTCCTCCTCCTCCAGAAGCGAAAGCTCGTCCACAGAGCGCAGTCGTACGAGCACTCCATCTGCAGCTGCCACTGTTGCACACGAGGTGTCCCCCTATCGAGCAGCTAGTGGAAAGCGTCAGCAGGCTGTGTTGCAGATGATGTGTTTGGGCGACAGACACACCGCCGAGGTGCTGGCCGAGTACTTTCAGCGACAAACTGAGTCATGGCTGGGCAGTGTACATCTTGAGGCAGGCAAGGTAGTTAGTGATAACGGGCGTAATTTTGTGGCAGCCATAGCCCTTTCAAAACTCAGCCACATACCTTGCTTGGCTCACACCTTGAACCTGGTGGTGCAGTGCTTCCTCAAAAATTATCCGGAGTTAACAGCCCTGCTCCATAAGGTGCGAAGACTGTGCGCGCACATCCGCCGGTCGCCTGTACACTCCGTTCGTATGCAGAAGTTGCAGCGATTGCTCCACCTTCCCAACCACCGCCTCATTATCGACATTGCAACAAGGTGGAACTCCACCCTGCACATGGTGGAGCGGCTGTGCGAGCAGAGGCAGGCCATAATGCATTTGTGGGAGGATACACGGCCAGGCACTTTGAGAGCAGACATGGAGTTGACAGGTGTGCAGTGGTCGAAGCTGAAAGACCTCTGTAAAGTCATTCAGTGTTTTGAGGAATGCACACGGCTGGTAAGCGCAGACGACGCCATCCTAAGCATGAGCATCCCACTTATGCGTCTGCTCATGCAAACTTTGACGCACCTTAAGGAGCAGGCGTCTGCAGCCAATGTTGACGAGGAGGAAGAGATGGAGAGAATCCTTGATGACATTCAGCCATTGTCTGCTCAGGGACCTCTCCTGGACGAGTTGGAGGAAGAGGAGGAGGAGGATGATGATGGGGATGATTACTTAGGGGAGGAGGATGCATCTCGTGGGGCAAGTGAAAATGTTGGCGTGGCAAGGTCTGGTACAGGGTTTGTGCGTGACTGGAGGGATGTGGATTTGCCAGAAAGTGCTCCTCCAACCAGCACTCGCAGTGCATCATTGACACCGGGAACATTGGCCCACATGTCAGATTATGCCTTGCGGATCCTAAAAAGGGACCCCCGCATTGCCAAAATGATGAACGATGACGACTACTGGTTGGCCAGCATCCTGGATCCACGCTATAAAGGCAAATTACAAAACATCATGCCACAGGAGAACCTTGACCTAATATTGGCTAATAAACAAGCAACTCTGGTAAATCGGTTGCTTGAGGCATTCCCAGCACACAGCAGCGGTGATGGTTCTCACACGAGCCATACGGGCCGGGGGCAGCTTGGCAGAGGTGTTCATGGTGCACACAGCAGAAGTGGCGTTGGAGACAGGGGTTTCATGACAATGTTGTGGACTGATTTTTCAAGTACCGCTCACACAACTGGTAATACAGCATCGATGGAAAGTGACAGGAGACAGCAGTTGTCAACTATGGTTACAAACTACTTTTCCTCCCATATCGATGTTCTCCCACACAGGTCATTCCCCTTTGACTATTGGGCTGCTAAACTGGACACCTGGCCTGAATTGGCACAATATGCCTTACAGGAGCTCGCTTGCCCAGCTGCAAGTGTGCTATCGGAAAGAGTCTTCAGTGCAGCTGGATCAATCCTGACAGAAAAAAGGACCCGTCTGTCAACCCAAAATGTGGATGATCTAACCTTCATTAAAATGAACCATGCATGGGTTTCCAAGGATTTTGTCCCACCTTCCCCTGATGACACATAGGGTGACAGAAAAATGGCTTGCTTTGGTCCACCTCTTCCTGGGACTTGACCTATTTCGCCTTTTGCATCAGCTGAATGTCCAACATCAACATATGCCACTTTCTAAAACTCCCTAACTGTGCTGCCTCCCCCCCCATGGCCGGGGTCACCACCTAGCGCACGACACCGTGCGAGTGCCGTTGCCCTGGACAGGTGGGTAGGCCGACTCTTGGGCGCGGGCACTGGCACAGGGTCCCTCATAGTGCAATCAAGTGTCTCTGACGGTGGTGGTGCACACCCGCCGTCAGACACACCGCCATACTATGAGGGGCCCAGTGCCAGTACCGACACCCACGAGTGGGCCCCCCTTGCTTGGGCAGGGCCCCAGTATTTGCAATCTTTACCTCTCCCTGCTCCTCCGCTGTGTAGTCTGGGCAGTCAAATCCATACTGTGCCTGACACCGTCTGAGCCTGCCTCCTGATGTATAGACATATCTTTTGAATGTGTACGCTATCCATACATGTTATCCGGGGATACGGTACCCTTTCTCACCTTTGTGCAATCACTTGCAAGCCATACTGGGCCTAACACCGTCTGAGCCTGCCTCCTGATGTATAGACATATCTTTTGAATGTGTACGCTATCCATACATGTTATCCGGGGATACGGTACCCTTTTGCACCTTTGTGCAATCACTTGCAAGCCATACTGGGCCTAACACCGTCTGAGCCTGCCTCCTGATGTATAGACATATCTTTTGAATGTGTACGCTATCCATACATGTTACCTGGGGATACGGTACCCTTTCTCACCTTTGTGCAATCACTTGCAAGCCATACTGGGCCTAACACCGTCTGAGCCTGCCTCCTGATGTATAGACATATCTTTTGAATGTGTACGCTATCCATACATGTTATCCGGGGATACGGTACCCTTTCTCACCTTTGTGCAATCACTTGCAAGCCATACTGGGCCTTACACCGTCTGAGCCTGCCTCCTGATGTATAGACATATCTTTTGAATGTGTACGCTATCCATACATGTTATCCGGGGATACGGTACCCTTTCTCACCTTTGTGCAATCACTTGCAAGCCATACTGGGCCTTACACCGTCTGAGCCTGCCTCCTGATGTATAGACATATCTTTTGAATGTGTACGCTATCCATACATGTTATCCGGGGATACGGTACCCTTTCTCACCTTTGTGCAATCACGTGTAATCCATACTGGGCCTGAGAACGGCTGGCGAGCTGTTAAGCAAGCTACAGCACCTGTGGTTTGCACACGTAAGTTTTTCATTTTTTCAGGAATGACGGTTAGGCCTAATTCCGGAACTGCGGTTGACCTGCACTTACTGGGAAATCATCGTTCGCGATTAATAATTGTAATCAGTGATCCCCATCACTAACGTTGTTCAGCGGGTTATCTGCACCTGTAAGCAACAAACGCTGGCCTTTTCAGTGTAGCGCACATGCAGCCACGGACATGTAAGGGCATGACACATCAGTTATTGGCCAATCTCATGTGCCAGAGCCTCACGTGTCCCTCTAGTAAGCCGGACTCGGACCGCGGGGCATGACGGAGTCTCGTTCGTTAACGGAATTAAGCTTGCAATGTGTGCATCTGTTCTGTAGCTGGCATGGTTGAGGTTGCCCGTGTTGAGTCAAATTACGCCGTAGGCTCCACTCCTGGTGGTGCCCTTCTGGACATTCCTTTAAGGTTCAGCTTTGCAACCATACTGCCCACGTAAAACAAACACTTTGCCTTCATGAACGCTGTTTGGAGGGTCATGACTCGTGGGAATAACGCCGCCCAATCAGTTAACCTGCTAGAGAGATCCTTCGTTGCTCCCATGCATGACATCACACTCCCTAGGAGGAAGGTAATGCCACTGTGGCGACCGTACTCCTGGGGGCGACACAAGTGCACTGATGCCCAGCCACTGCTCGATGAATCTGCTGGTACATTGACCCAGACCACTACATTCCCCTCGCACGCTACACGGCCTGAATCTGACCCTGATGAAACTCAGGTTACCCTTCCCATATACAGTTCCATCTTACACGGTGACAAAGAGGAAGTTGCAGATGAAAGTGCAGGTTCGGCCCACCCCCCATCAGACACACCACCATACTATCAGGGGCCCTGTGCCAGTGCCGTCGCCAATGAGTGGGCCCCCCCTGCTTGCTCAGGATCACAGGACTTGCAAGGTTGAAATACTGTGCAGTGAGATGGAAGATGGGGACGGCGAGGAGTCCAGACTAGTACAGGGATTCCCTAGCGAGGAGACTTATTTGATTGTTTTCAATGTTGGGACAGCAATTTTTGGGGGGCACTATACTCTGGAGAATGATAGATGGGGCCCACCATACACTGGAACATTCCAAAGGTGGACATCAGACACTGGAGCAGCATTTACAGGGCCCATTATACACTAGAGCATTAGAAATGGGGCCCATTATGTTTGGAGCATTATTTGGGCCCATAAGACAGTGGAGCTTCATCCATGGGGACCAACATATACTGTACCATTATGTGGAGCGCATCATATACTGTTTCAAACATTATATGGGACCAATGATTCTGTATGGAGAAATAGATGGGCCTCGTCATGAGATGTAAAAAGTGAAGTATTTTTCATTGTACTATACCGCTCTTTCTCTGCCGTATCGAAGCATGATGAGTTGTGGTATGTGTTAAAGGGGCGCTCTTTCGCCCAGGGCACATGAAAACCTGGAGCCAGCCCTACCCCCCCACAACTTTAGCCAAATAACCCCCATTTTTCAGTGCGTAACTTGTATTATGAAGTTAATTAAGGTTGACCAGCTTAAGTAAGAAGAATTGATGCTTTTGGCATTCAAATGAGCACTGTAGGTGTGTTTCCTGTCCTCCTCTCACTGCCGACTTTTATTCCCCATTGACTTACATTGGGTTTCGTGTTTCGGGACGACCCCGACTTTTCCCTATAATCGGCCGATCTTGCTCGACCCGACTTTTGGAAAAGTTGGGTTTCACGAAACGAAACTCGACCATAAAAAAACAAAAGTCGCTCAACTCTAGTAATAAGTTGTGTTTTTTCTGTGGAGATGCCTCGCATATTATTTCTGTCTGTCCTAAACGTGAGAAACGCTTTGCACACACGTTTTCTGTTGGTGGTGTTCAACCTAAGTTTCTTCTGGCTATTACTCTGATCTGCTACCTGTCCACATTTTCCGCCAAGGCTTTTGTGGATTCGGGAGCAGCTCTAAACCTAATGGACATGGATTTTGCTTAACGTTGTGGATTTACGATGACACCTCTGCAGACGCCTATCCCTTTGAGGGGGATTGATGCTACTCCTTTGGCTAAAAATAAACCTCAGTTTTGGACCCAGGTGGTAATGCGGGTCGCCCCAGACCATCAAGAAAATTGCAGGTTTTTGGTGTTACATAATCTGCATGATACTATTGTTCTGGGGTTTCCCTGGTTACAAATTCATAATCCAGTTTTGGATTGGAAATCTGTGTCTGTGGTGAGTTGGGGTTGTCGTTGTGCCTTTAGTGAGGCTCCGGTGTTTTCCACCTCTCCTCAGTCGCATGATGTTCCTGATTATTTGGTGGACTTTTATGATGTATTTCGTGAGAATGAGTCTGCGTCTCTGCCTCCTCATAGGAGTTATGACTGTGCAATTGAACTGAGCCCGGGGTGTAAATTTCCCAAGGGTCGGCTCTTCAATTTATCTGTACCCGAGCTCGAGGCTATGCGATCCTATATTAAGGAGGCGTTGGAGAAGGGTCATATTAGACCATCCTCTTCACCCTTAGGTGCCTGGTTTTTTTTTGTAGCCAAAAAGGATGGATCATTCAGACCTCGTATTGATTATCGTGCTCTCAACAAAATTACTGTTAAATATCAGTATCCGTTACCCCTGATTTCTGATCTATTCTCCAGAGTTAAAGGTGCTTGCTGGTTTACCAAGCTTGACCTCAGGGGGGCGTATTATCTTATTCGCATTAAGCATGGGGATGAATGGAAGACGGCGTTTAATACTCCGGAGGGACATTTTGAGTACCTGGTGATGCCTTTTGGGCTCACTAATGCCCCTTCTGTCTTCCAGTGCTTCATGAACGATATTTTCCGAGATTTTGTCGATAAATTTTTGATTATCTATCTGGATGATATTTTGATCTTCTCCAAGGATTGGGATTCTCATGTGGAACATATTCGGACTGTGTTCCGGATCTTGAGGGAGAATTCCCTGTATGTCAAAGGATCTAAATGCCTTTTTGGAGTACAGAGGATTTCTTTTTTGGGATTTATTTTGTCTCCGTCAACTATTGAAATGGACCCGGCCAAGGTACAGGCCATTTACGATTGGGTTCAGCCCACTTCTTTGAAGGCCCTCCAGAAGTTTTTGGGTTTTGCTAATTTTTATCGGAAATTTATAGCAAAATTTTCTAGTATTGCCAAGCCATTGACTGATTTGACTAAGACGGGTGATAAGGTGTTAAATTGGTCTCCGGAGGCTGTTTCTTCCTTTCAGGAGCTGAAGCGAAGATTCACCTCCGCCCCGGTTTTGCGGCAGCCTGATGTCTCACTTCCGTTCCAGGTAGAGGTGGATGCTTCTGAGATTGGTGCAGGAGCTGTTTTGTCCCAAAAGGATCCTGTAACATCTAAAATGAATCCCTGTGCTTTCTTTTCCCGAAAGTTCTCTCCATCTGAACGTAACTATGATGTGGGGAATCGGGAACTGTTAGCCATGAAATGGGCATTTGAGGAGTGGAGACATTGGTTGGAGGGAGCTAAGCATCAAGTCGTGGTCCTCACTGACCACAAGAATTTGATTTACCTAGAGTCGGCTAAGCGCTTGAACCCTAGACAGGCTAGGTGGGCCTTGTTTTTTACACGTTTTGATTTTGTGGTTTCTTTTCTTCCTGGAACTAAGAATGTCAAGGCTGACGCCCTCTCTAGGAGCTTCTTTGCTGATTCTCCTGTGGTGACCAAGCCTGCTACCATCTTAGGCAAAGGGGTAGTTCTTTCTGCCATCTCGCCCGATTTGAGACGTGCTCTGGAAGAGTTCCAGGAGGACAAACCTGAGCGTTGTCCCAGTGGAAAGTTGTATGTTCCTGACCAGTGGAAGAAGAGAGTGATGTCTGAAGTTCATTGCTCTGCTTTGGCTGGTCATCCAGGTATTTTTGGTACTAGAGATCTGGTGAGTCGGTCTTTTGGTGGCCCTCCTTGTCTCGTGATGTCAGGAATTTTGTGCAGTCCTGTGGGACGTGCTCCCGGTCTAAATCGTGTTCTCGCTCTAGTGGGTTGTTGATGCCTTTGCCTGTCCCCAAGAGGCCATGGACCCATATTTCAATGGATTTCATCTCTGATATGCCTGTCTCTCAAAGGATGACTGTTATTTGGGTGATTTGTGATAGGTTCTCTAAGATGGTTCATCTTGTACCACTCCCTAAGTTGCCGTCTTCCTCTGAATTGGTGCCCCTGTTTTTACAACAGGTGGTTCGCTTGCACGGGATTCCTGAGAACATTGTATCTGACAGAGGAGTCCAGTTTGTGTCTAGATTTTGGAGAACTTTCTGTTCCAAGCTGGGAATTCAGTTGTCCTTATCCTCTGCTGTTCACCCTCAGACCAATGGGCAGACAGAGAGAACAAACCAGACCTTGGAGTCATATTTGAGATGTTTTATTTCTGCTGATCAGGATGATTGGGTTTCATTTTTGCCCTTGGCCGAATTTGCTTTAAATAATAGAGCTAGTTCTGCCACTTTGATGTCACCTTTTTTTTGTAACTTTGGGTTTCATCCTCGATTTTCTTTAGGGCAGGTGGAGCCCTCTGCCTGCCCAGGTGTTGACACTGTGGTGGAGAGAATGCACCAGATCTGGGACCAAGTGGTGGATAAGTTATCTCTCTCCCAGGAAAAGGCCCAGCGGTTTTCCAACCGACATAGGACCATTGGTCCCCAGTTTAAGGTTGGTGATATGGTGTGGTTATCATCAAAAAATATTGCTATGAAGGTGGCTTCTCCTAAGTTTAAGCCTAGATTTATTGGACCTTACAAGATTTTGGAGATTATTTGTCATGATCTGAATTTGATCTGACAGTTTTAAATTGCACAGGGTGAACTTTTTGTACTTTGGCAAGTGCCAAGTAATTTGACTGTCCCCGGTGGTGGTTAGTGGTATTGCACTTTAGGTTTAATGTGCACATAATTATGAATCAGGTGTGGGGCTCTATAAGTGAGTCTCAGGGTGTGCAATCACGGCTGGTGATACTGATTCATTCTGAGTTTGTGAAGCCTGGGTGAACATGGAGCTGAAGAGGAGTCCTGCGCAGTCAGCCAGAGGAGACGAGTGGCAGCTAATGGTGTCTGCAGGAATTGCTGGCATGGCATGGAGGAGTCGCTGTTTATGGTGTCGGCGGGAAGTGCGTGCATGGCTTTGTGGAGTGGCGACTATGGAGAGAGTTGCACTCGGCATGCTCGACTTGGTGGCCGAGAGCTGGACTCAAGCATGCTTAGAATATTGGCAGAGGCTGACTCATCCTTGGGACTCTGTGACTGGACTGCTGCAACTGGTGATGGACTCTGCTCCAAGGCTGCACTATGGTGTAGGATCCAGGATGGTGATGGATCCGGGTGGAGGAGAAGACGCACGCAGGTGGTGGGGCTCTGTTGCGGGAGCATAAGCACAGAGCATAAAGCTAAGTGGTGTTTCCCCTGTATTGTCTTCTTTCCTCATGTGTGTCTCTAGTGCAGTGGTGGGATTAGTCTCCGCACCGACCAATTCCCTAGTGAGGGTTTAGGGTCAGGGCGAGCAAGGGTTTAAGGTTCGCGTGCGGCGACAGGTGCGGAGCCTGTATAGGGAATGTAAGGAGTGCAGGGACACTGCCTCAGGGGATCCCAGGAGGTCTCCACTCCCCTATTCCCTATCGTAGGGCCCACCATTGTTAATGTTTCCCAGGTTCACCCTTATTATTTAAATTCGCCGTACTGGAGGCGGGGTTTCCAGAATTTATATTAACGTGTAATACCTAAATTCGCCAGGTGGAGGCGGTGTATCCATCTGCACGTATTATTATTTAAATTCGCCACTGGAGGCGCTGTATCCAGGGTCACGTGTGTTATGGGTCCGCCTTGCGGTATCATCTGCGTCCTGACACACGTGACCATGACATATTAATCCGGTCTCTTTTCGTTTGGCTCTTCCTGTCACATTTAAAATCCATAATGTGTTCCATAAATCTTTGTTGAAGAGGTTTGTTGAACCTGTTGTTCCGGGGGTTGCACCTCCAGACCCTGTATTGGTTGAAGGTAACATGGAATATGAGGTAGAGAAAGTACTGGATTCCCGTCTGGCTAGACGGAGACTCCAGTATTTGGTTAAGTGGAAGGGTTATGGTCAGGAGGATAATTCCTGGGTCTCTGCCTCTGATATTCAAGCCAAAAGATTGGTGCATGCCTTTCATCGGGCTCACCCTGATCGCCCTGGTGGCGTGGTTGAGGGTTCGGTGACCCCTCCTCAAGGGGGAGGTACTGTTGTGAGTTCATTTTCCCCTTCACTACTGAGGCCCGAGGAACTCCCTCTTCTGGTGAAGAAAGGTAGTGAGCCTGATTGTCAAACACCTGGGGCTGATGATGATGACTGGCTGAGTGAAGTTAATGACTGGATATAAGGCTGCCGACGCCCTTCTGGCCTGCGGGTGATTTCTCTGTGGACTTCTAGGAAGCCAGTCTGATTCCTGCTCATCTAAAGCTAAGATTTCTGCTTTGCCTTTTTGCATTAGTGTTTTGTTTTCCTTGCTTTTCTGGATTCTGCCATTCCCTGCTGGGGTGAGCTGAATCTCCTTTTGCCTGTTGCTCTGTCTTCAGAATATTCCTGAGTACTGACATAGCCTTTTTTGAAGCCTTGCGTCTTCAGGGCCTTTTTTACTGTCAGTTTGTTGGCTCTTATTTTCATAGGGTTTTTCACGGATTGCAGACAGCAGCCTTCCTGTCCTTTCCTATCTAAGCTAGCTTGGGCCCCATCTTTGCTCAGTCTATCTTTCTGTCTGTGTTTTGTTCTTTCTTCTTGCTTCACCGTCATTATATGTGGGGGGCTGCCTTTTGCTTTGGGGTCTGCTCTGGGGCAGTTTAGATTTCCCTTTCTGTCTTTAGGCTATGTAGTCCTCCGGCTGTGATCGAGGGGCCTAGGGCATCGTAGGAGCCCCCCACGGCTACTGCTAGTTGTGTTGATAGGTTCAGGGGTCTGCAATCCAATAGCTGCCAACTTCTCTGGTTTTCTGGACTTAGCTAGCATTTCTATTTTTGCCTCCTACGGTGACTCAATCATAACAGGAGTCCCCTGGAAGCGCCATGGTGGCCTGCGCAGGGTTCCACATCAGTGTGCGGGGCAGGTGGGAGCGGGGTCCGGCGGATGCCCGTCTCCTGGGCTGGCGCCAGCAGGTAAGAATGGCCTCTCCTCCCCTGATCCCGGTCCTTGTTCTGGCCGGTGCGGTCCCCCTCTGCCTGAATCGCGGTCGGGGGCGTGCGGCTGCGCCTCGGTGGCATCCGGGGGACGCTGTGTGTCGGGTGTCGCCATGGCGCCGATGGCCTGCGCGTCCTCGCGCGCGCCTGTACCGGAAGGGATGCGGCGGGGGGCAGGGCCGGTGGTGCTGGTGGTCTGCGCGTCCTCGTGTGCACCCAGACCGGAAGTGACGCTACGGGGGGCGGGGCTGGTGGCCTGCACGTCCTTCCTCACGTGCGCCCGTACCGGAAGTGATGCGACGGGGGCGGGGCCTGTGACGCTGGTGGCCTGTGCATCCTGGCGCATGCCCGGACCGGAAGTGACGCGGCGGGGGCGGGGCCAGCTGCGCCGGAAGTCGGGTGAACCGACGGTTTTCTCTCTCCCCACGCATCGCTTGGCGCGGTGGCGTGGGCGCCGTCAGGGCGGTGGGGGTGGGGGGGCACGGCACGCAGATGGATGGACGTCGAGGAAAATGGGGGAGGGGGGCAAAAATCAGCCCCTGGCCACGTCACCTGTGAACCCGGATTACCAGGAGGAAGAAAAAGGGCACAGAGGCACTGACGAGCGGCTTCAGCTCAAATGCAGGATGGACGAGCAGGAAGCTCCTGTGCCCCAGCTGGACAAAGAGCAGGAACGTACCTCAAAGAGGTCCCAAACCAGCTCCCAGCAAAAGAAGAAATGAACTGGACAATCCGGTCATAGAAGTTCCTCCAGCCTGAAGGATCCAGCTTGCCCCCCCGTGATCCGGTACCTACGCCTTCTGCTCAGGGTAAGAGATCTTCGTGAATGTACCCTGACGCAGTGTTCCCCTTATGTTTTCCTCCTATAGGGAAAGAAATGCACTGACAAGGCAAAAAACAGGGAATGCGCCCTTTGCACATGCCCCTTGCCGGACGCCTACCCTAAGAGGCTGTGCCAGTCATGCATACGGCAGATGGTAAAAAAAAAAAAAAAAAGGGGGGGGGCGTAGTCCCAAAAAAAATTACAGGCATACTTCCTTACTCTGTCCCCCTCCTGTAGGTGGCGGAAGAAACCCCTGACTTCGCTACAAGTCTAAGGGAAATAATCAGGACGGAGGTTAAAGCCCTAAAATCCGTACCCCAGGGGGAGTTGTCTAGGAAAAGAAAGAGGGCAAGTTTCTCAGGGTCAGACTCTTCAGCTGACCCTAGAGGGAATGAAGACTCCTCAGAGCCCTCCACCTCTTCGTCTGCGTCCTCTTCAGAGGAAGACGCCAGCCGTTTCTGCCTAGGTCTGGAACAAGTGGACAAACTAGTCAAGGCAGTCAGTGCTACTATGGGGGTAACAGACACCCAACCTGAACGGTCTGCACAGGACCTAATGTTCGGTGGTTTAGACCCCAGGAAACGTAAGTCGTTCCCGTTAAACGACAAAGTCCAAAATTTGATTAACAGGGAATGGAGGAAACCTGAAAGAAAAGGCTCCCTACCACCAGCCTTTAAATGGCGATATCCCTTTGAGGACCCTGTGGTGAATAAATAGGATAAAGCCCCGAAATTGGATGCAGCAGTGGCTAAGGCGTGCAAAAAATCTGCTATCCCCTTTGATGACATGGTCTCTTTAAAGGATCCGCTGGATAAAAAGGCAGACTGCTACTTGTAGTATATATGTATGTTGTATGAATGTAGTTTATATGTAGCATGTATGTAGTATGTATGTATGTTGTATGAATGTAGTATATATGTAGCATGTATGTAGTATGTTTTTTTTTTTTTTTACATTCAACACCTTAGCCGGATGATGGGACTTCTACTGTCCCATCATTGGCTAATGTGTCAATCACTGTCATTGTAGCAGGCATCGCCCGATGGGACTTGTAGTCCCATCGGACGATGCCTGCACACACCCAAGACCACCGGCAGGCTCGCACAGACCACCGGCAGCCGGCACAGGCCCCCGGCAGCCGGCACAGACCACCGACAGCCAGCACAGGCCCCCGAGAGGCCCGTAAGACCTCCGGCAGCCGGCACAGGCCCCCGGCAGCCGGCACAGACCACCGACAGCCGGCACAGGCCCCCGAGAGGCCCGTACAGACCACCGGCAGCCGTCACAGGCCCCCGGCAGCCGGCACAGACCACCGACAGCCGGTACAGGCCCCCGAGAGGCCCGTACAGACCACCGGCAGCCGTCACAGGCCCCCGGCAGCCGGCACAGACCACCGACAGCCGGCACAGGCCCCCGACAGTCGACCCAGACCCCCGAGAGGCCCGCACAGAGCCTACCCGCACACACAGACACGCACAGTGTCCTCCCACGCACCGCGCACACTCTTCCCCCCTCCCGAACAGGATGTACAAGGCAAGAAAGGGGTTTTTTTAATTCCGATATTTCTGTCCCATTGACTTGAATGGGACTTCCGGGATCAGAATCGGCGATACCCGATACTTTTTTCATATCGGCCGATCCAATCTGATCCGATATTTTTCAATATCGGGTGGAATCGCTCAACACTACTGGCGATGATAAAAAGAAATTCCCTTCCCTGCCCACCCCTTCCTATAGACGTCCCTTTGCTAGGAAGAGATTTTTTCGGAGGAGGTCATCCAGAGACCGGGGCAGATGGGAAGATAAGAAGAGAAAAGGTGCCGGTTTTATGTTTGGAGGGGGACACCAAGAAGCATCCCGTGAGACCAAGAAACCTCCCCAATGACTAGAGGCCCCGGTGGGAGGTAGACTATCGGCCTTCTTCCAAGCCTGGTCGCGGATCTCGAACAGTAACTGGATCCTGGGGTTGGTAGGCTCAGGCCTAAAGCTCAAATTTGCCTGTGTCTCCCAGAACAGTTTTAGGGTCACTCTGCTCAGGTCTTCCTTGGCGGAACAGACTGCCCTAGAAACCAAAGTTGTTGACCTATGTCAGAAGGGAGTATTGATAAAGGTACCAGAGGCGGAGAAGGGCGAAGGCTTCTACTCCCCCCTATTTTTGGTCCGTAAACCAGATAATTCCTACAGGACCATAATTAATCTGAAAGCACTCAACAGATACCTGGTCATTCGGCCTTTCAAAATGGAAATGATCAGTTCCACAATAAAATTGCTTTTCTAAAATTGCTTTATGGTGGTGTTGGATTTAAAAGAAGCTTATTACCATATACCCATCTATGCATCTCATCAGCGTTTCCTCAGAGTGGCAGTTCATTTGGAGGGGTCGTTACAGCATTTTCAATATGTCGCCCTTCCCTATGGTATAGCAGTCGCCCCCCGGGTGTTCACTAAGGTTATAGCGGAAGTTATGGCCCATCTACGGGAGGCAGACATCCTAGTAATTCCCTACCTGGATGACTTCCTTATTGTAGGCAAAACAGCAGTCCATTGTCTGGATCAATTGCAAAAAGCAAAATCGGCTTTGGAATGGTTAGGGTGGCTATTAAACATTAAGAAGTCCCGTCTACAGCCCATGAAGGTCCAGCAGTTCTTGGGCTTAATCCTAGATTCGCAGAATTAGGAATGTTGTCTTCCACCCGAAAAATTAGTTTTCCTACGTCAGCAGGTCTTGAACGCCTCCAATAACCCTACCATGTCTTTCAGGAAGGCAATGTCCCTCCTGGGCTCTCTCTCATCTTTCATCCCCGCGGTCCGGTGGGTCCAGTTCCACACAAGGGGGCTACAGGGCAAGGTTTTACGCCATCAAAAGATCCTGGGCGGTTATGTAGAAGGCTAGTTGACTCTATCCCAACACACTTTGAGATCACTTGAGTGGTGGCTAGACGATAACAATCTAGCCAGAGGGGTACCCTGGGAATATAACATAACACGAGTAGTCACCACAGACGCAAGCCCTACGGGTTTGGGAGCCCACATGGGGGAAATCTTGATCCAGGACCTGTGGGAGGGCCATCAGTTGGGAATGTCCTCCAACTTGAAAAAGCTAACAGCCGTAGAGCAGGCAGTTAAAAACCTTCTTGTGTATCTACAGGGTCGCCATGTTCGAATATTCTCCGACAATCAGGTCACCGTGGCTTACATCAACCACCAAGGCGGCACTCGGTCCAGGCCCCTGATGGAGGTAGCAGAACGGCTGTTCCAGTGGGCAGAGCAACATCTCCTATCTTTAACAGCTCTGCACATAAAAGGAAGGAAAAACACCACAGCAGACCTCTTAAGCCACAACCTTCTAAAGCAAGGGGAATAGTCCTTAAAAGCGTCCATCTTCAACCAGATAGTACAAAAATGGGGGCAGCCAGAAGTGGACCTCTTCGCCACCAGAGAGAACAGGAAGGTGCCTCAGTTCTGCTCTCTGATTCCCAGGGAGAACCCTCTGGCAGTAGATGCTCTTCTAATCAAATGGGACTTCAGCCTAGCATACGCCTTCCCTCCCCTGGCTCTACTACCCTTGGTGATGAGGAAAGTCAGGAAGGACAAAGCGAGGTTTATAGTGATTGCCCCATTTTGGCCCAGGAGGGCATGGTTCTCATGCCTCAGGACCATGTCGGTATCCGACCCTTGGGTCCTACCAAACATCCCAGACCTCCTGTCCCAGGGCCCAGTTTGCCATCCTCGGGTAGCTGGCCTACATCTGACCGCGTGGATTTTGAGCGGGCACTGCTAAAAGAGAAAGGTTTTTCCCCGGCCCTAATTAACACCCTTCTTAAAAGCAGAAAGCCGGTTACAACCAAAATCTACGTGAGGATCTGGAAGAGATTCCTTCAGAGCTCAGGGGTAGTAGCTGGACAGTCCACTCCCATAGCACAGATCTTAGAGTTCTTGCAAAAAGGTCTGGACATGGGACTCTCCACCAGCACCCTTAAGGTACAGGTGTCGGCTCTAGGGGCACTGTTCAACTGCAACATCGCTAGTAACCATTGGATCAATAGGTTTATTAAAGCAACAGGCAGATCCAGACCGATAGTGAGGAATAAATTTATGCCATGGGATCTAAACCTAGTTCTTACGGCCATGACAGAGGCCCCGTTTGAACCTATCTCATCAGCTTCCACGAAAAACCTGTCCCATAAAGTGGCTCTCCTGGTAGCGTTGACATCAGCCCGTAGAGTGAGTGACATCCAGGTGCTATCTAGACTTCCTCCTTACATACAATTCAGGGATGACAGGGTAATTCTTACACCTGATCCAGCATACCTGCCTAAAGTAGCCTCTAGTTTCCATAGAACTCAGGAGATAGTTCTTCCATCCTTCCTCCCTAATCCCACGAACGATAAGGAAAGGAAATTACACACTCTAGACGTTAGGAGATGTCTCCTAGAGTACCTGACAGTTACCGACCCCTGGAAAAAAGATAATGCCTTATTTATTTCCTATCAGGGCACTAGAAAGGGCCTTAGGGCTTCAAAAAGTTCACTAGCGAGATGGATTAGGGAGGCCATTTCTTTAGCATACACCTCAAAAGGCAAACCGGCCCCTGGCAAGCTGAGGGAGCATTCCACCAGGGCCATAGCAACCTCTTGGGCAGAGAGATCGGAGGTCTCGATCGACCAGATATGTAAGACAGCTACTTGGTCCTCTCCGATCACCTTCTACAACCATTATAGACTAGACCTGGGTGCATCCTCAGACCTCTCCTTTGGTGTCAGGGTGCTGCAGGCTGTAGTTCCTCCCTAAAGTAATTATTACTCTCTGTAATTCTCTCAGGTGGTGCTGTCATGGACGACCGAATAAAGTCGTAGTTACTCACCGGTTTACGGTATTTTTCGGAGTCCATGACAGCAGCCGTATATTCCCTCCCTTTAGTTTAATTTGGGTGTGCACTTCTTCCTCTTATATGTACACGGGTAATTAATAGTTGTGTAGAGTATTGTATATAAATTATGCTATTAACCATTGTGGTCCTCTTGTGCTCTGTAAACCAACTGATGCGTGGGAGAGGTGCCGCCCTTATGTATCTGTAGGATTTCCTGTTCCTGGAGGGCGGATCCCCTCTCAGGTGGTGCTGTCATGGACTGCGAAAAATACCGTCAACCGGTGAGTAACTACAACGTTTCCTGTTTATGTAAGACCCGTCTCTAGCAAGTAGTCCATCATACAGTTTGTTCACTCCGTGGTCGTAGCCAGTTGTTCACCTGTAGAATCCTGTTCAATATATTTGGTCCGTGTCCAGCCACTGGGAGGATGGATGAGAAGACAACTTGCTCTCCCAGTTCCTTCACTTTCCTGCTTAGATCTTCAAAGTCTCTGCATATAGAACTTTCCAGGTCCTTTTTGCTGTTTCATGTGTTCCTACGTGTATTAGTAGACATTGGTGGTTGTCTGTAGCACTGAAGAGTCTTGAAGTTACCCTATCAGACACATATTTGATTTGGACACTTAGAAGACAGCACACTTCTCATGAGTAGAGAACTTCTGTCAGTAAGGAATCCCCCATGACCAGCACTCTCCTTTTCTGCTTCACCATATCACTTCTTTTTCTCCATTCAAGAGGTTTCTGATTTCTTACTGGGGTGTTCTTTGTGGGCAAATCACTTTTTTTGATGTGCATCTTCATAGTTGTCCTGCGTGAGAGCCTGGTAGTGGTTCTTCAGTGGTTTGGGTGCTCACTGCCTTCCCCTGCTTCTTTGGGTCACATGCTTCCATTTATTTTCTTCTGCAGGTACATTGAAGGATGCTTCTCTTCGAACATTCTGAATAGCTATTTCTACTCTGTCATTAGCTTCTGCAGGAACACTGAAAAGTTCTTCTCTTGCAACATTCTGAAGAGATTCTTCTGCTTCCTCAGGTCCCCATGTCCCATGATGAAGCAACCCGCCCGCTTTTGAAACGAGTTGGATTTGGTTCAGCTCGGAACTTTGTGATGTCCCGCAGGATCACCGGAGTTACCCGCAGCAGAGTGTGCTGAGACACGTTCACCTTTGCCCAGCTGGACATAGATATCAACCTGCAGTGATTCTCTCAAACGTGCGCCACTGGCCCGGGTGCCATTTGGATCACTGGCCACTTTCATACATCACAAGCACCTACTTTATCTGAATGACAGGAAGAAATTGCCGGAACTTTGGATAAAATAACAAGGTCAGACATTATTTTATACCTGTACTCAATAACTGCTCTGATACATCTTGCAACAGAGGCCATCAGTCAATCAATAGTCTGATACAGGCTATCACCTGTTTTACAATATTTAGGGACCTTAGTAAAAAAAAAAGAGAGAAAAAAAGAAAGTGTGGAAATAGCTCAAAATGCATAGGAAGAATCTGGGGGCAAAACTACAACCCATTTTGATCTTTATTTCGTAGCCCACTTATTTCCGTGTATGCCACTAGGGATGAGCGAAACGGGTCGAAAAATTTCAAAAGTCGCCGACTTTTGGCAAACTCGGGTTTCATGAAACGAAACCCGACCCTAGGATGAGGTCGGCCACGAGGTCGGCGACTTACGCGCCAAAGTCGCGTTTCAAAAGTTTGTTTTGCGCTCTTTTTCAGCCAATCAGGATCCACGGACACTGTGGGCAACGTGATGACATAGGCACGGGTCACCACCATCTTTCAGAAGGGCATGCAAGTGATTGGCTTGCTTTGGTGGGCGTCACAGGGGGTATAAAAGGGCGTGCACGCCGACCGCCATCTTACTTCTGCCGATCTCAGTATAGGGAGAGGTTGCTGCTGATTCTGTAGGGAGAGCGTTAGGCAGGGAAGAAGACAAAAAAACTGCTTCTGCTGCTAGCGATTTGGCCTGCACAACACACCAGTCACTGTGTGTGCAGTGCAAGGGGAAGCTATATTGTGGTGTATCAGTGGTGTTGGTTGTTGGGCTGCCTTTTAAGGCTTCCTGACAGGCTGGCATTGCTGTTTACCCACTGCTCTGCAAACTGCTTTTTTAAAAGCAATCCAATCTCCCTTATCCTCTAGTCACTTTTGTCACAGCTGTGCCATCGAGCCTGTGACATAGCGCTCAGATATCAGTGGGCCTCACACAATCCAAAAGTGTCCAGTGTCCACAAGTGTCTGCAGAAATTCAAAATCTCCCTTATCCTCTAGTCACTTTTGTCACAGCTGTGCCATCGAGCCTGTGACATAGCGCTCAGATATCAGTGGGCCTCACACAATCCAAAAGTGTCCAGTGTCCACAAGTGTCTGCAGAAATTCAAAATCTCCCTTATCCTCTCGTCACTTTTGTCACAGCTGTGCCATCGAGCCTGTGACATAGCGCTCAGATATCAGTGGGCCTCACACAATCCAAAAGTGTCCAGTGTCCACAAGTGTCTGCTGAAATTCAAAATCTTACTTATCCTCTAGTCACTTTGGTCACAGCTGTGCCCTCGAGCCTGTCACATAGCGCTCAGATATTCATTGGGCCTCACACAATCCAAAAGTGTCCAGTGTCCACAAGTGTCTGCTGAAATTCAAAATCTCACTTATCCTCTAGTCACTTTGGTCACAGCTGTGCCATCGAGCCTGTCACATAGCGCTCAGATATTCATTGGGCCTCACACAATCCAAAAGTGTCCAGTGTCCACAAGTGTCTGCTGAAATTCAAAATCTCACTTATCCTCTAGTCACTTTGGTCACAGCTGTGCCATCGAGCCTGTCACATAGCGCTCAGATATTCATTGGGCCTCACACAATCCAAAAGTGTCCAGTGTCCACAAGTGTCTGCTGAAATTCAAAATCTCACTTATCCTCTAGTCACTTTGGTCACAGCTGTGCCATCGAGCCTGTCACATAGCGCTCAGATATTCATTGGGCCTCACACAATCCAAAAGTGTCCAGTGTCCACAAGTGTCTGCTGAAATTCAAAATCTCACTTATCTTCTAGTCACTTTGGTCACAGCTGTGCCATCGAGCCTGTCACATAGCGCTCAGATATTCATTGGGCCTCACAAAATCCAAAAGTGTCCAGTGTCCACAAGTGTCTGCTGAAATTCAAAATCTCACTTATCCTCTAGTCACTTTGGTCACAGCTGTGCCATCGAGCCTGTCACATAGCGCTCAGATATTCATTGGGCCTCACACAATCCAAAAGTGTCCAGTGTCCACAAGTGTCTGCTGAAATTCAAAATCTCACTTATCCTCTAGTCACTTTGGTCACAGCTGTGCCATCGAGCCTGTCACATAGCGCTCAGATATTCATTGGGCCTCACACAATCCAAAAGTGTCCAGTGTCCACAAGTGTCTGCTGAAATTCAAAATCTCACTTATCCTCTAGTCACTTTGGTCACAGCTGTGCCATCGAGCCTGTCACATAGCGCTCAGATATTCATTGGGCCTCACACAATCCAAAAGTGTCCAGTGTCCACAAGTGTCTGCTGAAATTCAAAATCTCACTTATCCTCTAGTCACTTTGGTCACAGCTGTGCCATCGAGCCTGTCACATAGCGCTCAGATATTCATTGGGCCTCACACAATCCAAAAGTGTCCAGTGTCCACAAGTGTATGCTGAAATTCAAAATCTCACTTATCCTCTAGTCACTTTGGTCACAGCTGTGCCCTCGAGCCTGTCACATAGCGCTCAGATATTCATTGGGCCTCACACAATCCAAAAGTGTCCAGTGTCCACAAGTGTATGCTGAAATTCAAAATCTCACTTATCCTCTAGTCACTTTGGTCACAGCTGTGCCATCGAGCCTGTCACATAGCGCTCAGATATTCATTGGGCCTCACACAATCCAAAAGTGTCCAGTGTCCACAAGTGTCTGCTGAAATTCAAAATCTCACTTATCCTCTAGTCACTTTGGTCACAGCTGTGCCATCGAGCCTGTCACATAGCGCTCAGATATTCAGTGGGCCTCACACAATCCAAAAGTGTCCAGTGTCCACTAGTGTGAGCAGAAATTCAAAATCTCCCCTGTCCTATAGACACCTTGTACCTTGTTTTACATTACTATATAGTTTGTTGGATTTTGTCTACATTTTTACCAAAAATGAGGAAGGCTGGTGGAAGAGGCCGTGGAATTGGGCGGGGGTTGGCAGCTGGTAATGATGGTGTTGGTGGTGGATCTGATGGTAGTGGCAAGAGCAAAATAGGACCGAATGCAGGAGGTGTTGAGCCTGCGTCATCGTCTGGCTCCATAAGGCTTCGAAGGCTTAGTTTTCTAGGAGTTGGCAAACCGCTTTTAAAGCCAGAGCATCAGGAAAAAGTTTTGTCTTACATTGCTGACTCAGCCTCCAGCTCTATCGCCTCCTCTTCTTCAGTTGTAAAAAGTAAAAGCACTGAGTCGTCATTGGAGGCTCATGTTCATGAACCACACCTTTCCTTGTGTCCTTCACCCCAACCAAGATTGAAGGATGCCATACTGCTGATTACTCCATGGAGCTGTTTTCACATACCATGCCTGGATTATCAAGTGAAATGGTGAATTACCCAGGCCAAGATGAATCTGACATGGAGTGCACTGATGCACAGCCGCTGATGGATGATTCTGCTGGTACATTCACTCAGAGCACTACATTGTCCTCGCAGTGTACAGAGCCAGATTCTGACCCTGATGAGACTCAGGTGCCCCTTCCCGCACACTATACCACCATACACGGTGACACAGAGGAAGGTGCACATGACATTGAAGAGGAGGTGATGGATGACCCAGTTGTTGACCCAGATTGGCATCCATTGGGGGAATAGGGTGCTGCTTCCAATAGCTCAGATGAGGAGCATCCACAGCAGACATCGACATCGCAACAGCTGTTATCCAGCAGGCCCGGAGCACTCCAAAGACAGGTTCCAAAAATCAAAAGAGTTGCTGGACAGCTTGTCCAGAGGGTCAAAACATCACAGCGTGCTAGGCCGCAAAATGTCTGCCAAAGTAGGAAGAGTGCAGTGTGGCACTTTTTTGAACAAAATCCTCATGATCAGGCCAAGGTTATCTGTAAGAAGTGCGCAAAGACCTTTAGCCGAGGGAAAAATCTGAAAAATTTGAATACCAGTTGCATGCTTAGACATTTAACCAGCATGCACTTGCAAGCGTGGACACAACACCAAACCTCAAGTGCCACATGTGCAACTGATCACAACGAAGGTAGTCAGCAACGCTACATTGTTTCCCCCACTGTAAGCCCACCGGTTAGCACAGCAGCAAATGTTGAGGTGTCGTTGCAAGGCCACAGCAGTCAGGGAATCACAATGTTATATCAACGAAAGACTGATTCTAGGCCATCAGAAAGAACACCAACTCCATCACCATCATCAACCCTCTCTGTCCGCCCTGTCCACCGCTAGTTCCACCATATGCAGCTCTCAAGTCCAGCTCACCCTCCCAGACACTATGAGTAGGTCAAGAAAGTACTCAGTCTCTCATCCGCGTACACTGGGTTTGAACGCCCACATTGCCAAACTAATCTCGTTTGAGATGATGCCCTTTCGGTTGGTGGAAAGCGCAGCTTTCCGCGAACTCATGGCCTATGCAGTACCACGCTATGACCTACCCAGTTGCCACTTCTTCTCTCGCAAAGCCATCCCAGCCCTCCACCATCATGTGAAAGACCGCATTGTCCATGCACTCAAGCAGTCAGTGAGCGGAAAGGTGCACCTCACAACTGATGCATGGTCCAGTCGGCATGGCCAGGGCCGTTACGTGTCCATCACTGCGCACTGGGTTAATGTGGTGGATGCAGGGTCCACAGGGGACAGCGGTGGTGGGACAGTGCTGCCTAGCCCACGGTATAGGAAACAGTTGGCTGTAGGCGTTCGACCCTCCTCCTCCTCCTCCTCCTCCAGAAGCGAAAGCTCGTCCACAGAGTGCAGTCGTACGAGCACTCCATCTGCAGCTGCCACTGTTGCACACGAGGTGTCCCCCTATCGAGCAGCTAGTGGAAAGCGTCAGCAGGCTGTGTTGCAGATGATGTGTTTGGGCGACAGACACACCGCCGAGGTGCTGGCCGAGTACTTTCAGCGACAAACTGAGTCATGGCTGGGCAGTGTACATCTTGAGGCAGGCAAGGTAGTTAGTGATAACGAGCGTAATTTTGTGGCAGCCATAGCCCTTTCAAAACTCAGCCACATACCTTGCTTGGCTCACACCTTGAACCTGGTGGTGCAGTGCTTCCTCAAAAATTATCCGTAGTTAACAGCCCTGCTCCAGAAGGTGCGAAGACTGTGCGCGCACATCCGCCGGTCGCCTGTACACTCCGTTCGTATGCAGAAGCTGGAGCGATTGCTCCACCTTCCCAACCACCGCCTCATTATCGACATTGCAACAAGGTGGAACTCCACCCTGCACATGGTGGAGTGGCTGTGCGAGCAGAGGCAGGCCATAATGCATTTGTGGGAGGATACACGGCCAGGCACTTTGAGAGCAGACATGGAGTTGACCGGTGTGCAGTGGTCGAAGCTGAAAGACCTCTGTAAAGTCCTTCAGTGTTTTGAGGAATGCACACGGGTGGTAAGTGCAGACGACGCCATCCTAAGCATGAGCATCCCACTTATGCGTCTGCTCATGCAAACTTTGACGCACCTTAAGGAGCAGGCTTCTGCAGCCAATGTTGATGAGGAGGAAGAGGAGGAGGGAATCCTTGATGACATTCAGCCATTGTCTGCTCAGGGACCTCTCCTGGACGAGGTGGAGGAAGAAGAGGAGGAGGAGGATGATGGGGATGATTACTTAGGGGAGGAGGATGCATCTCGTGGGGCAAGTGAAAATGTTGGCGTGGCAAGGTCTGGTACAGGGTTTGTGCGTGACTGGAGGGATGTGGATTTGCCAGAAAGTGCTCCTCCAACCAGCACTCGCAGTGCATCATTGACACCGGGAACATTGGGCCACATGTCAGATTATGCCTTGCAGATCCTAAAAAGGGACCCCCGCATTGCCAAAATGATGAACGATGACGACTATTGATTGGCCAGCATCCTGGATCCACGCTATAAAGGCAAATTACAAAACATCATGCCACAGGAGAACCTTGACCTAATATTGGCTAATAAACAAGCAACTCTGGTAAATCGGTTGCTTGAGGCATTCCCAGCACGCAGCAGTGGTGATGGTTCTCACACGAGCCGTACGGGCCGGGGTCAGCTTGGCAGATGTGTTCGTGGTGCACACAGCAGAAGTGGCGTTGGAGACAGGGGTTTCATGACAATGTTGTGGACTGATTTTTCAAGTACCGCTCAAACAACTGGTAATACTGCATCGATGGAAAGTGACAGGAGACAGCAGTTGTCAACTATGGTTACAAACTACTTTTCCTCCCATATCGATGTTCTCCCACACAGGTCATTCCCCTTTGACTATTGGGCCGCTAAACTGGACACCTGGCCTGAATTGGCACAATATGCCTTACAGGAGCTCGCTTGCCCAGCTGCAAGTGTGCTATCGGAAAGAGTCTTCAGTGCAGCTGGATCAATCCTGACAGAAAAAAGGACCCGTCTGTCAACCCAAAATGTGGATGATCTAACCTTCATTAAAATGAACCACGCATGGGTTTCCAAGGATTTTGTCCCACCTTCCCCTGATGACACATAGGGTGACAGAAAAATGGCTTGCTTTGGTCCACCTCTTCCTGGGACTTGACCTATTTCACCTTTTGCATCAGCTGAATGTCCAACATCAACATATGCCACTTTCTAAAACTCCCTAACTGTGCTGCCCCCCCCATGGCCGGGGTCACCACCTAGCGCACGACACCGTGCGAGTGCCGTTGCCCTGGACAGGTGGGTAGGCCGACTCTTGGGCGCGGGCACTGGCACAGGGTCCCTCATAGTGCAATCAAGTGTCTCTGACGGTGGTGGTGCACACCCGCCGTCAGACACACCGCCGTACTATGAGGGGCCCAGTGCCCGTACCGACGCCCACGAGTGGGTCCCCCTTACTTGGGCAGGGCCCCAGCATTTGCAATCTTTACCTCTCCCTGCTCCTCCGCTGTGTAGTCTGGGCCGTCAAATCCATACTCTGCCTGACACCGTCTGAGCCAGCCTCCTGATGTATAGACATATATTTTGAATGTGTACGCTATCCATACATGTTATCTGGGGATACGGTACCCTTTCTCACCTTTGTGCAATCACGTGCAATCCATACTGGACCTAACACTGTCTGAGCCTGCCACCTGATGTATAGACATATATTTTGAATGTGTACGCTATCCATACATGTTATCTGGGGATATGGAACCCTTTCTCACCTTTGTGCAATCACGTGCAATCCATACTGGGCCTGACACCGTCTGAGCCTGCCTCCTGATGTATAGACATATATTTTGAATGTGTACGCTATCCATACATGTTATCTGGGGATACGGAACCCTTTCTCACCTTTGTGCAATCACGTGCAATCCATACTGGGCCTGACACCGTCTGAGCCTGCCTCCTGATGTATAGACATATATTTTGAATGTGTACGCTATCCATACATGTTATCTGGGGATACGGAACCCTTTCTCACCTTTGTGCAATCACGTGCAATCCATACTGGGCCTGACACCGTCTGAGCCTGCCTCCTGATGTATAGACATATATTTTGAATGTGTACGCTATCCATACATGTTATCTGGAGATACGGAACCCTTTCTCACCTTTGTGCAATCACGTGCAATCCATACTGGGCCTGACACCGTCTGAGCCTGCCTCCTGATGTATAGACATATATTTTGAATGTGTACGCTATCCATACATGTTATCTGGGGATACGGAACCCTTTATCACCATTGTGCAATCACGTGCAATCCATACTGGGCCTGACACCGTCTGAGCCTGCCTCCTGATGTATAGACATATATTTTGAATGTGTACGCTATCCATACATGTTATCTGGGGATACGGAACCCTTTCTCACCTTTGTGCAATCACGTGCAATCCATACTGGGCCTGACACCGTCTGAGCCTGCCTCCTGATGTATAGACATATATTTTGAATGTGTACGCTATCCATACATGTTATCTGGAGATACGGAACCCTTTCTCACCTTTGTGCAATCACGTGCAATTCATACTGGGCCTGACACCGTCTGAGCCTGCCTCCTGATGTATAGACATATATTTTGAATGTGTACGCTATCCATACATGTTATCTGGGGATACGGAACCCTTTCTCACCTTTGTGCAATCACGTGCAATCCATACTGGGCCTGACACCATCTGAGCCTGCCTCCTGATGTATAGACATATATTTTGAATGTGTACGCTATCCATACATGTTATCTGGGGATACGGTACCCTTTCTAACCTTTGTGCAATCACGTGCAATCCATACTGGGCCTAACACCGTCTGAGCCTGCCTCCTGATGTATAGACATATATTTTGAATGTGTACGCTATCCATACATGTTATCCGGGGATACGGTACCCTTTCTCACCTTTGTGCAATCACGTGCAATCCATACTGGGCCTAACACCGTCTGAGCCTGCCTCCTGATGTATAGACATATATTTTGAATGTGTACGCTATCCATACATGTTATCTGGGGATACGGTACCCTTTCTCACCTTTGTGCAATCATGTGCAATCCATACTGGGCCTAACACCGTCTGAGCCTGCCTCCTGATGTATAGACATATATTTTGAATGTGTACGCTATCCATACATGTTATCCGGGGATACGGTACCCTTTCTCACCTTTGTGCAATCACGTGTAATCCATACTGGGCCTGAGAACGGCTGGCGAGCTATTAAGCAAGCTACAGCACCTGTGGTTTGCACACGTAAGTTTTTCATTTTTTCAGGAATGACGGTTAGGCCTAATTCCGGAACTGCGGTTGACCTGCACTTACTGGGAAATCATTGTTCGCGGGTAATAATTGTAATCACAGATCCCCATCACTAACGTTGTTCAGCGGGTTATCTGCACCTGTAAGCGACAAACGCTGGCCTTTTCAGTGTAGCGCACATGCAGCCACGGACATGTAAGGGCATGACACACCAGTTATTGGCCAATCTCATGTGTCAGAGCCTCACGTGTCCCTCTAGTAAGCCGGACTCGGACCGCGGGGCATGACGGAGTCTCGTTCGTTAACGGAATTAAGCTTGCAATGTGTGCATCTGTTCTGTAGCTTGCATGGTTGAGGTTTCCCAGGTGGAGTCGAATTAAACCGTAGGCTCCACTCCTGGTGGTGCCCTTCTGGATATTCCTTTAAGGTTCAGCTTTGCAACCATACTGCCCACGTAAAACAAACACTTTGCCTTCATGAACGCTGTTTGGAGGGTCATGACTCATGGGAATAACGCCGCCCAATCAGTTAACCTGCTAGAGAGATCCTTCGTTGCTCCCAAGCATGACATCACACTCCCTAGGAGGAAGGTAATGCCACTGTGGCGACCGTAATCCTGGGGGCGACACAAGTGCACTGATGCCCAGCCACTGCTCGATGAATCTGCTGGTACATTGACCCAGACCACTACATTCCCCTCGCACGCTACACGGCCTGAATCTGACCCTGATGAAACTCAGGTTACCCTTCCCATATACAGTTCCATCTTACACGGTGACAAAGAGGAAGCTGCAGATGAAAGTGCAGGTTCGGCCCACCCGCCACCAGACACACCACTGTACTATCAGGGGCCCTGTGCCAGTGCCGTCGCCAACGAGTGGGCCCCCCCTGCTTGCTCAGGATCACAGCACTTGCAAGGTTGAAATACTGTGCAGTGAGATGGAAGATGGGAACGACGAGGAGTCCAGACTAGTACAGGGATTCCCTAGTGAGGAGACTTATTTCATTTTTTCAATGTTGGGACAGCAATTTTTGGGGAGCACTATACTCTGGATAATGATAGATGGGGCCCACCATACACTGGAACATTCCAAAGGTGAACATCAGACACTGGAGCAGCATTTACAGGGCCCATTATACACTAGAGCATTAGAAATGGGGCCCATTATGTTTGGAGCATTATTTGGGCCCATAAGACAGTGGAGCTTCATCCATGGGGACCAACATATACTGTAGCATTATGTGGAGCTCATCATATACTGTTTCAATCATTATATGGGACCAATGATTCTGTATGGAGAAATAGATGGGCCTTGTCATGAGCTGTAAAAAGTGAAGTATTTTTCATTGTACTATACCGCTATTTCTCTGCCGTATCGGAGCATGATGAGTTGTGGTATGTGTTAAAGGGGCGCTCTTTCGCCCAGGGCACATGAAAACCTGGAGCCAGCCCTCCCCCCCAACAACTGTAGCCAAATAACCCCCATTTTTCAGTGCGTTACTTGTATTATGAAGTTAATTAAGGTTGACAAGCTTAAGTAAGAAGAATTGATGCTTTTGGCATTCATATGGGCACTGTTGGTGTGTTTCCTGTCCTCCTCTCACTGCCGACTTTTATTCCCCATTGACTTACATTGGGTTTCGTGTTTCGGGACGACCCCGACTTTTCCCTATAATCGGACGATCTTGCTCGACCCGACTTTTGGAAAAGTCGGGTTTCACGAAACGAAACGCGACCCTAAAAAACCAAAAGTCGCTCAACTCTATATGCCACTATCTATATAGCACTGGGCCCTGAAAGCGCAGCAGATTTTGGATTCTGCCCAAATTAACTTTGTCAATAGCATGTTTAGAAGGGAAGAAAAAGCATAAAAATGGTTGGATAAAGGGGAGAAGAACATTGATGAAGGAGGATATAGAAAATGGGAAAGGCAGAAGAGAAGGCAGACATGGTTTATCACTATCTCTGCCTTCCTGCTCGATGTACACACAGCTCTAAATGACTTTGCTGTACACAATTCATGAAACGCTAACGGCACTTTCTTATTTTTGCAGATTGTGCAATACCATTAAGAAGGTATTTCCAAGTTCAGATTCTTTGATCAATGCAAATAAATGACAGCTTTTAGACAGAAGTCGCTAAGTGCAGCTCTCAGCTATGGTGTCCCCAAACACAAGACATAAAACTGCCGAGTCTACATATGCTAGACAGACCAGTATTGGTGGGCTCCTGCTATGGCCAGTTGACTTACAGTCAAGAACATTGCTGAGATTTTTTAAAAGTTTTTCTGTAAGACATTTCTGATAATTAGGGCACACAAAAAAAAATCCAAATGGTAAACTTGTAAACTGAGTGATAGGTTATACTGTATAAGACCAATACATTTTTTCCCATGAAGTTACCCAATAAAAGCCTTAAGCTGAGAGTCACAAAGCCAAGTTCTCAGGCATAGGTCACCAAATAAGCAATTTCACCTATTGTTCATGAGTGACAGAGGTCAGGAAGCACATCAGCAGTTAAGATAAATAATAGTGGTAGTTTTGCCTTCAACCACAATGTACTATATACTGTGCTTTAGGCAGCATTTTCAAGAAATTTACAAGAATGCATAATTAAGCCTAAAGGAGACCATAAATTTAAGACAGCAGTTGACAGAATGTTTGTTCAGCCGAAATCTATTCCTTCCTACCTTTTCCCATGCATGTGTTTATTAATAGGGAGAGTGGAGTTAAGCTTGCCATGCCCTTTGTATGGCTGGCAGCTATCTCATCCAGTTCTCCCAAACGAAACAGCCACCCTTTTGACTTATTTATGGGAAAACATAAGGATCGGTAGTCCAAAATCGGACATTAATCAATTGTCGCAAGCTCCCAATTACTTTAGACTGTCAGCTAAACCTTTCAGTATCAGCAGGTTTGGCCAACATTAGTCTAATATGTATGGGGGCTTAGGCCAATGGCAGATATGTTTAGTGGTGGATTCCCAGGGAAAAATGGATTGATTCTTCATTCCTCAACATAGATTGAATGATCATCATCTAAACATCACTTCACATTGAACACTTGGAGGGTCCTACCATAACTGACATTAAAACTGAGTCCTTTATTTCCCATGTAGATGATTGATATCTACATTTATCAATAAAGATATCAATCATCAAGCTGTTCTTTTACCGAGTGACCAGCAAGATGTCCACATTTTTGTCCACCCCCATAATTTCCTTCAGATATCCTACTTCTAAGATCCTCTAGAAACATTTACAATGGACGTGACTGGTTCTTTTTAGTTCCTCTACTTCAAACCAAAAAGTTTAAATATCACTACAGTCTAGAGTTGAGCGAAACAGGTCGGTCAGATTCATAAGTCGCCGACTTTTGCCGAAACCCGACCACAGCGTGAGTTTCGCCGAACGAAACCTGACCATAGCGTGAAGTCGGCCATGCGGTCGGAAAAACCAGCGCCAAAGTCAGATTTCCCAGAATGCTTGCAGGTGCCTTTTTTTCAGCCAATGAGCAAGGACGTACACTGTGGGCAACGAGATGACATGTGCAGCGTCCACCACCATCATAGAGAAGGGCATTGCAGTGATTGGCTTGCTTTGGGGGGGCGTCATAGTGTCTATAAAAGCCCTGAACGCCGACCTCCATTTTACTTCTGCCGATCTTAACAGTAGGGAGAGGTTGCTGTTTATCAGTAGGGAGAGAATTAGGGCTGTGAAGATAGAAGAAGTTCTTATGTGCTTGTGCTGATAGCTATTGTGCTGCACAGTTAGTGTGCGGTGACAGGGGTGGATTTTCTTGTGTGCAGCAGCGCTGATAGCTGCATTGCTGTGAGTACACTGCTGTGCAGACTGCTTTTTACACAGCACTAATACTTTTATTCTTTTTTTCTGCACAGTTACTGACCGTTCATTTTTTCCCACACCGTATAGAGCTGTACGCTCCTCATGCACTACCGTGTACTGGCTGGTATTACGGCCAAATACATGCTGACTATCTGTGTGTGACTCAGGAAATAAATACGGAGATTTAAATTTCCCCTACATCGTATACAGCTGTACGCTTTTGATACAGTACCGCATATCTGCTGTTTGTATTATGGTGAAATCCATACTGGGAGAGCGTCTGTGTGTGACTCCAGAAATAAATACAGAGATTTCACTTTTCCCCTACACCGTATACAGCTGTACGCTTCTCATACAGTACCATGTATCTGCTGTTTGTATTACGGTCAAATGTATACTGAGTGAGCGTCTGTATGTGACTACAGAAATATATACAGAGATTTAAATTTTCCCCTACACCATATACAGCTGTATGCTTCTGATACAGTACCGTATATCTGCTGTTTGTATTACGGTCAAATCCATACTGAGTGAGCGTCTGTGTGTGTCTACGGAAATATATATGGAGATTTAAAGTTTTCCCTACACCGTATACAGCTGTACGCTCCTCATACAGTACCAGATATATGGTACTGTATGAGGAGCGTACAGCTGTATACGGTGTAGGGAAAACTTTAAATCTCCGTATATATTTTTGGTATTTTTGGTACATTTTCCCAAACATGAGGAAGTATGGTGGAAGAGGCCACGGACGTGGGCGGGGGGGCCAGCTGGTACTGATGGTGGTGGTGGTGCATCTGCTGGTTATGCCAAAAGCACAATAGCACCTAAGGCACGAGGTGTTGAGCCTGCATCATCGTCTGGCTCCAGAAGGCTGGGAAGGCTCCCTTTTCTGGGAGTAAGTAAACCGCTTTTGAAGCCGGAGCATCAGGAACAGGTTTTGGCTTACATTGCCGAAACAGCCTCCAGCTCTATCGCCTCCTCTTCTGAAGTTTCAAAAACTGCAAGTACTGAGTCGTCAGTGCAGGCTCCTGGTCAGGAACAACACCTTTCCTTGTGTTCTTCACCCCCACCAAAAGTGAAGGATGCGGCAGGCCACACTTCAGATTACTCCATGAGCTCTTTTCACATACCATGCCTGAGTTCTCAAGTGAAATCCTGAATTCCCCAGTCCAAGATGAATATGACATGGAGTGCACTGATGCACAGCCAGTGCTATATGATTCTGCTGGTACATTCACCCAGAGCACTGCATTGCCCTCGCAGTCTACTGAGCCAGATTATTACCCTGATGAAACTCAGGTGCCCCTTCCCGCATACTATACCACCTTACACGGTGATACAGAGGAAGGTGCAGATGAAATTGAAGAGGAGGTGATGGATGACCCAATTGTTGACCCGGATTGGCATCCATTGAGGGAAGAGGGTGCCGCTGGCAATAGCTCAGAAGAAGAGGAGGATCCTCAGCAGGCATCGACACGGCAGCTGCGGTTATCTGGCAGGCCCGTAGCAGTCCAAAAACGTGTTAAAAAAACAACAAGAGTTGCAGGAAAGCTTGGTCAGACAGTGTGGCACTTTTTTGACCAAAATCCTATTGATGAGGCAAAGGTAAGACGTGCGGAAGGACCTTTAGCCGAGGGAAAAATCTCCGAAATTTGAATACCAGTTGCATGCTTAGACATGAAAACACCATGCACTTGCAAGCATGGACGGACTACAAATCCTCAGGTAGCACACGTGTACCTGCTCTGACTGAAGGTAGCCAGCAACGATACATCGCTTCCCCCACTGTAAGCCCACCGGTTAGCACACCACCAGCAAGAAATGTTGAGGTGTCATCGCAAGGCCAAAGCAGTCAGGGAATCACAATGTTTTTCCAACAAAAGACTGCATCTAGGCCATCACCACCACCATCACCAACCACCTCTCAGTCCGACATGTCCACCGCTGGTTCCACCATATGCAGCTCTCAAGTCCAGCTCACCCTAGCAGAGACTCTGAGTAGGACAAGAAAGTACTCATCCTCTTATCCGCGTACACTGGCTTTGAACGCCTACATTGCCAAACTGATCTCATTAGAGATGATGCCCTTCCGTTTGGTTGAAAGCGCAGCGTTCCGAGAGCTCATGGCCTAAGCTGTCCCACACTATGACCTACCCAGTCGGCACTTCATTTCTAGAAAAGCCATCCCTGCCCTCCGCCTGCATGTGAAAGACCGCATTTTCCATGCACTCAAACAATCAGAGAGTGGAAAGGTGCACCTCACAACAGATGCATAGGCCAGTAGGCATGGCCAGGGCCGTTACGTGTCCATCACTGCGCACTGGGTGAATGTGGTGGATGCAGGGTCCACAGGGGACAGCAGCGGTGGGACAGTGCTGCCTAGCCCATGGTATAGGCAACAGTTGGCTGTTGGCGTTCGACCCTCCGCCTCCTCCAGAAGCGAAAGCTCGTCGACAGAGTGCAGTCGCACGAGCACTCCATTCGCAGCTGGCAGTGTTGCACACGAGGTGTCCCACTGTTGAACAGCTAGTGGTAAGCACCAGCAGGCTGTTTTAAAGATGATGTCTTTGGGTGACAACAGACACACAGCGGAGGTACTGGCTGACTACTTGCAGCGAGAAACTGAGTCATGGCAGGGCAGTCTACATCGTGAGCCAGGCAAGGTAGTCAGTGATAACGGACGTAATTTTGTGGTGGCCATAGCCCTGGCAAAACTCAAACACATACCTTGCCTGGCTCACACCTTGAACCTGGTGGTGCAATGCTTCATAAATAATTATCCGGAGTTACCAGCCCTGCTCCATAAGGTGCAAAGACTGTGCTCGCACATCTGTCGCTCGCCCGTAGACTCCAGTCGTATGGAGAGGCTGCAGCGATCGCTCCACCTCCCCAAGCACCGCCTAATCATAGATGTTGCGACAAGGTGGAACTCCACCATGCACATGGTAGAGAGGCTGTGCGAACAGAGGCAGGTTGTAATGCATTTGTGGGAGGATACAGGGGCAGGCAGTTTGAGGGCAGCCATCAAGTTGTCGGGTGGGCAGTGGTCAAAGCTGAAAGACCTCTGTAAAGTCCTTCGGTGTTTTGAGGAATACACACGGCTGGTAAGCGCAGACGATGCCATCATATGCATGAGCATCCCACTTTTGTGTCTGCTCATGCAAATTTTGACGCACATTAAGGATCATGCGTCTGCAGAGGAGGAGGAGGGAAGCCTTTATGACAATCAGGCATTGTCTGCTCAGGGAACTGTCCTGGACGAGGTGGAGGAAGAAGAGGAAGAGGAGGAGGATGAGGGGGATGATTATTTTGGGGAGGAGGATGCTTCTCAGGGGACAAGAGAAAATGTTGGCTTGCCTAGGTCAGGTACAGAGTTTGTGCGTGACTGGAGGAATGTGGATTTGTCAAAACCAAAAAACCACAAAGAAAGATAAAGAAAAGGATCAAAAAGAAAACACAAAAAAACCAAGAGAGCAGCAAAAATGACCCCTTAAAATTTAACTTTTAATTAAATAATTAAAATCTTAGACAATCCCTGCTCAAAGGGTACAGGACAATCAATCACCAAAAGGTCACCAGGCAGAAATTTTTTTTCAAAATACTCAGGGCAACTACACTCGTCCTAATGGACCCTATCAAGTCCCTTCCTGGCCGCGGAGGTTGGCATCCTAGTTGTTGACGATGTGGCGCCCCCGCTCAGCGTCGGTGACCCTATAACACCCTACAAATCCCTAGTCCATGACGAGGATACACAGAAAAAACACACAAACACACATAAATACCCGAGAAAAAAAACCCTAGTGGAGAGACTGGATAACGTCTCTTTTAAGTGCAAACTTATCTCGTAGTAGAACCGTGAGCACTAGGCCCACAGCTAAAAAACTTATCTCGTAGTAAAAAATGCTTACTATTCCAGCTTTTAAATGGCTTATCTCGTAGTAAAAAGGGCTTATGCTGCATGCAATGACAGACTATATATGAAAGCCCCCCTAAGCAAAAAGAAAAAACGTCTACACAAGAAAAATTGAGAGGAAGCAATGTTCCAAACAGTAGTAGTAAATATTACATAGTTATGCACTGCAAATAAATCACCATAAACAACTCCACCAGGTGGAAATAAATGGCATTAAAATGCTGATTAATCATACAACATGGACATAATAGTCACAAATATAGGCAAAAGTGGCAGTGAAAGCACTCCCTACAATCAAGAATGCCATAATGTCCATATAAAATCAAAATTTACATTGCCATCCATCAGTCTGTCAGCGCATAAAAATCAATACTTATCAGACATTAGAAGATGTGAGGCCCAGCCCGACGCGTTTCCCCCTCCAAAATACTGAGGGTTCGTCAGGGGCAGAGAAGAAGGGGTCTCATCACCCCAGCCGAGAGATCAGTGCAATGTGCGGCGTGCTTACTGTGTCTCTGATTCTCATATTTACCGCGTCCTAGTCGCGACGTCACTTCTGGTGACAGGCAGTGATCACATGTGGTGAAAACTGTAATCTCAGTGGACGGCGTTCTGCCTCCTATCCACCATGTCACTGTCGCGCCGTTACTTCCGGTCGCCTGTAATAGAGAGTGCGCTCACAATGCGGCGCACCCTGAATCCCAAACACCGGAAATATGTCAGAGAAAGGGGAGGAACTTCTGAAAGGCATGTTACTGATATTACAACTTGCTACTAACCTCTATCAAGGTTCTGTATGTTAATAGAGTGACGTCACGGGGACGCAACCAATGTTAAAATGGCAAAATATCACAATTGGGAACAAAACATAAAATCCCAAGAGGCATATTCATGATTAGTGTTGAGCATTCCGATACCGCAAGTATCGGGTATCGGCGGCCGATATTCGCTGTATCGGAATTCCGATACCGAGTACCGATATTTTTTCAATATCAGATACTGGAATCGGAAGTCCCCATAATGCAATGAGCCACTGTTTTGGCTGTGATTGGCTGCTGAAATGATGTCATCATGATGCGCGGTCTGTGCGCATCATGATGCGCGGTCTGTGCCGACTGCGGGGGGTCTGTACCGACTGTCGGGGGTCTGTACGGGCCTCTCGGGGGTCTGTACAGGCCTGTCGGGGGGCTGTGTCGGCTGCCGGTGGTCTGTACGGGCCTCTCGGGGGCCTGTGCCGGCTGCCGTGGTCTGTACAGGCCTCTCGGGGGTCGGAACAGGCCTGTTGGGGACCTGTGCCGGCTGCCGGTGGTCTGTACGGGCCTCTCGGGGCCTGTGCCGGCTGTCGGGAGCCTGTGACGGCTGCCAGTGGTCTGTACAGGCCTCTCGGGGGCCTGTGCCGGCTGTCGGTGGTCTATGCCGGCTGCCGGGGGCCTGTGCCGGCTGCCAGAGGTCTGTACGGGCCTCTCGGGGGCCGGTGCCGGCTGCCGGGGGCCTGTGCCGGCTGCCGGTGGTCTGCGCGGGCCTGCCGGGGGTCTTGTGTGTGTGCAGGCATCGTCCGATGGGACTACAAGTCCCATCGGGCGATGCCTGCTACAATGACAGTGATTGACACATTAGCCAATGATGGGACAGTAGTAGTCCCATCATCCGGCTAATGTGTTGAATGTAAAAAAAAAAAAAAAACATACTACATACATGCTACATATATACTACATTCATACAGCATACATACATACTACATACATACTTCATATATACTACATTCATACAACATACATATATACTACATACTACATACATGCTACATATATACTACATTCATACAACATACATATATACTACATACAGGCTACATATATACTACATTCATACAACATACATATATACTACATACTACATACATGCTACATATATACTACATTCATACAACATACATATATACTACATAAATGCTACATATATACTACATTCATACAACATACATATATACTACATACTACATACATGCTACATATATACTACATTCATACAACATACATATATACTACATACATGCTACATATATACTACATTCATACAACATGCATATATACTACATACTACATACATGCTACATATATACTACATTCATACAACATACATATATACTACATACATGCTACATATATACTACATTCATACAACATACATATATACTACATACTACATACATGCTACACATATACTACATTCATACAACATACATACATACTACATACATACTTCATATATACTACATTCATACAACATACATACATACTACATACATTCATACAACATACATATATACTACATACTTGCTACATATATACTACATTCATACAACATACATACATACTACATACATACTTAATATATACTACATTCATACAACATACATATATACTACATACTACATACATGCTACATATATACTACATTCATACAACATACATACATACTACATACATGCTACATATATACTACATTCATACAACATACATATATACTACATACTACATATATACTACATTTATACAACATACATACATACTACATACATGCTACATATATACTACATTCATACAACATACATATATACTACATACATGCTACACATATACTACATTCATACAACATACACATAGACTACATACTACATACATGCTACGTATATACTACATTCATACAACATACATACATACTACATACATACTTCATATATACTACATTCATACAACATACATACATACTACATACATACTTCATATATACTACATTCATACACCATACATATAAAGTACATACTACATACATGCTACGTATATACTACATTCATACAACATACATGCATACTACATACATGCTACATATCTACTACATTCATACAACATACATATATACTACATACTACATATATACTACATTTATACTACATACATACTACATACATGCTACATATATACTACATTCATACAACATACATATATACTACATACATGCTACATATATACAACATACACATATACTACATACTACATACATGCTACATATATACTACATTCATACAACATACATACATACTACATACATACTTCATATATACTACATTCATACACCATACATATAAACTACATACTACATACATGCTACGTATATAGTACATTCATACAACATACATACATACTACATACATGCTACATATATACTACATTCATACAACATACATACATACTACATACATACTAAATAGATACTACATTCATACAACATACATACAGTGGGGAAAAAAAGTATTTAGTCAGTCAGCAATAGTGCAAGTTCCACCAATTAAAAAGATGAGAGGCGTCTGTAATTTACATCATAGGTAGACCTCAACTATGGGAGACAAACTGAGAAAAAAAAATCCAGAAAGTCACATTCTGTTTTTTTTTTCATTTTATTTGCATATTATGGTGGAAAATAAGTATTTGGTCAGAAACAAAATTTCATCTCAATACTTTGTGATATATCCTTTGTTGGCAATGACAGAGGTCAAACGTTTTCTGTAAGTCTTCACAAGGTTGCCACACACTGTTGTTGGTATGTTGGCCCATTCCTCCATGCAGATCTCCTCTAGAGCAGTGATGTTTTTGGCTTTTCGCTTGGCAACACGGACTTTCAACTCCCTCCAAAGGTTTTCTATAGGGTTGAGATCTGGAGACTGGCTAGGCCACTCCAGGACCTTGAAATGCTTCTTACGAAGCCACTCCTTCGTTGCCCTGGCGGTGTGCTTTGGATCATTGTCATGTTGAAAGACCCAGCCACGTTTCATCTTCAATGCCCTTGCTGATGGAAGGAGGTTTGCACTCAAAATCTCACGATACATGGCCCCATTCATTCTTTCATGTACCCGGATCAGTCGTCCTGGCCCCTTTGCAGAGAAACAGCCCCAAAGCATGATGTTTCCACCACCATGCTTTACAGTAGGTATGGTGTTTGATGGATGCAACTCAGTATTCTTTTTCCTCCAAACATGACAAGTTGTGTTTCTACCAAACAGTTCCAGTTTGGTTTCATCAGACCATAGGACATTCTCCCAAAACTCCTCTGGATCATCCAAATGCTCTCTAGCAAACTTCAGACAGGCCCGGACATGTACAGGCTTAAGCAGTGGGACACGTCTGGCACTGCAGGATCTGAGTCCTTGGTGGCGTAGTGTGTTACTTATGGTAGGCCTTGTTACATTGGTCCCAGCTCTCTGCAGTTCATTCACTAGGTCCCCCCGCATGGTTCTGGGATTTTTGCTCACCGTTCTTGTGATCATTCTGACCCCACGGGGTGGGATTTTGCGTGGAGCACCAGATCGAGGGAGATTATCAGTGGTCTTGTATGTCTTCCATTTTCTAATTATTGCTCCCACAGTTGATTTCTTCACTCCAAGCTGGTTGGCTATTGCAGATACAGTCTTCCCAGCCTGGTGCAGGGCTACAATTTTGTTTCTGGTGTCCTTTGACAGCTCTTTGGTCTTCACCATAGTGGAGTTTGGAGTCAGACTGTTTGAGGGTGTGCACAGGTGTCTTTTTATACTGATAACAAGTTTAAACAGGTGCCATTACTACAGGTAATGAGTGGAGGAAAGAGGAGACTCTTAAAGAAGAAGTTACAGGTCTGTGAGAGCCAGAAATCTTGATTGCTTGTTTCTGACCAAATACTTATTTTCCACCATAATATGCAAATAAAATGAAAAAAAAACAGACAATGTGATTTTCTGGATTTTTTTTTCTCAGTTTGCCTCCCATAGTTGAGGTCTACCTATGATGTAAATTACAGACGCCTCTCATCTTTTTAAGTGGTGGAACTTGCACTATTGCTGACTGACTAAATACTTTTTTTCCCCACTGTATATACTACATACTACATACATGCTACATATATACTACATTCATACAACATACATACATACTACATACATGCTACATATATACTACATTCATACAACATACATACTACATACATACTACATATATACTACATTCATACAACATACATACTACATACATGCTACATATATACTACATTCATACAGCATACATACATAGTACGTACTACATACATACAACATGCTACAGACATACAACATACATACTACATACTGCATACATACTACATACATACTGCATACAATACATTCATACAATACATACATAGACATGCAGTACATATAACATAGAGTACATACTCACCATCACTTGTCACTTTGATCCCCGAAGCCAGTGTCACCTGTGGAAAAAAATGAAAATAACAGACAAACAAAGTTCCCACACAGCTTTTGCCATAAAGTGAGACCAGGGACTATTTTTTTACAGTGGCGGAGGAATACAGTGCGGAAGGATACCTACCTCCCGTCACTGGATTCCTGGAGCCCCGTAGAGAGCGGTCGCATCAGCTGATGCTGCTGTTCTCCATGGCAGATCGGCGTAGGACATGCGTGGATTTCTGCGGATCAGGGAGTATATTGTTTGTTTGTTATTTTCATATTTTTCCGCGGATGACACCGGCTTCGGGGATCAAAGTGACAAGTGATGGTGAGTATGTACTCTATGTTATATGTACTGTATGTCTATGTATGTATTGTATGAATGTATGAATGTATTGTATGCAGTATGTATGTAGTATGTATGCAGTATGTAGTATGTATGTATGTTGTATGTCTGTAGCATGTTGTATGTATGTATGTTGTATGAATGTAGTATATATGAAGCATGTATGTAGTATGTAGTATGTATGTTGTATGTCTGTAGCATGTTGTATGTATGTATGTAGTATGTATGTACTATGTATTTATGTTGTATGAATGTAGTATATATGTAGCATGTATGTAGTATGTAGTATGTATGTATGTTGTATGAATGTAGTATATCTGTAGCATGTATGTAGTATGTATGTATGTTGTATTAATGTAGTATATATGTAGCATGTATGTAGTATGTTGTATGAATGTAGTATACATGTAGTACGTATTGTGGCAGGGCTAAGGGTCGTGTAATCGATGGGAGATATGTGTCTCATAAATGGCTTGTCTCTATAATGTAAGGCAGAAGTAAAGCATAACAGATATTGTTATTGTTTTTGTTTGAAGGACCTGTGGTGAGGTCACAGTCAGGTGACCAGTCAGCTGCTGGGAACGTGGGTGTGGCTACAGCCTTATAATGTGGCCTGCTCCTGAACCAAGGAGTTGTGTGTGGGGAGGACTAAGCCTCCCATGTGTGCTGAGACTCCTGCTGTGAGTCTACAACTACGGACATTGTGTTATTTTGCCTGAGCTAAAAGGCTATTTGTTTGCTGTTACGTTGCCTTGTGCGTTTATGCTGTGAATAAACTGCAAGCACTGTGGAAGAACCTGTCTCACAATTGTCTCCCGCTGCACCTAAGCGAGCCACATCCCCACAATTGGTGGTACACGTGCGGGCAGCGGTCCCAGCAGAGACTTGAGACAGTTGCTGCATGTCCTGGGTGAAGTTTGCAGCGGGGCAACAAGCATTGCCTGGAATAATGGAGGACCTGCTGAAACACCTGGTCCAGTCCCAGGCACTGCAGCAGGAAACCAACAAGCTGTTGTTACAGCAGATCCAGCAAAGCCAGGAGGAGCAGCGGCAGCAGTTCCAGCAAAGCCAGCAGGAACAATGGCAGCAGATGCAGCTTCTGGCAACCGCCATCCAGGAGGGCAGGACGAGCGCCCCAACCCCAGGTCGGGCTGATGCCACCGACGTCGAGAAGGCGGTAAGACGCGCATTACAAAAAATGACCCCTGAGGATGATGTGGAGGCCTTCCTGACGGTGTTTGAGAGGGTGGCTGAGAGGGAAAAACTTCAGCCAGAGCGGTGGGCGGAGGTACTGGCCCCTTACCTAACGGGGGAGCCCCAGAAGGCGTACTTTGACCTGACGGTACAAGATGCCAGAGAGTATCCCAAATTAAAAGCGGAAATTCTCGCCCGCTTGGGGGTAACAATGACTACCAGGGCACAGAGAGTGCATCGTTGGGCCTATCACCGGGACAAACCCCCGCGCTCCCAAATGTTTGACCTGTTGCACCTGGTCCAGAAATGGCTGCAGCCAGAGTCGGCTTCCCCTGCACAGATGGTAGAGCGAGTTGTGATGGATCGGTTTGTGCATTCTCTGCCGAGACCTCTACAGACTTGGGTTGCCCAGGGTGATCCCCAAAATGCTGATGAACTGGTTGGGCTGGTCGAGAGATACCAGGGGATGGAAGGTTCCTTGGGGAAGCAGCCCATTCCATATTGGGGGTCCCAGCAGGGGGCGGAGTCACAAAAAGGGGTGGTGCGTCCAAGGTCAAAAGGGGCGGGGGAGGCGGTGCCCAAGGTCCCCTCGGGTGTTATTTGCTGGAAGTGTCATGGGCCAGGACATATAGCGGCCCGTTGTCCCCAGACCACCGAGCAGATGGACTGCAGCATGGGACGCCGTAGTTCATACTACGCATATCCAGCTTGCAGTGTGAACTCGCTACCTAACAAGGGGCCACAAGCGTGTCCCGTGAAGGTGAACGGTCGAGCAGTAATGGCGCTTCTGGACTCCGGGAGCTTGGTGACCCTTGTGAGGGCCAGTTTTCCTCTAAACATACTCCCGGGTAAAAAGATTGGTGTTCGGTGCATACATGGCGATGCAAAGGACTACCCTATGGCTAGGGTGAAGATTGAAACGGCGCATGGCACCGAGTCGCATGAAGTTGACGTTGTTCGAGACTTGTTGCATCCCATAATTATTGGCCGGGATTTCTATCTGTTTTGGGATCTGTGGGGGATGGGTTCTGAGTGTGCTAGCAAGAGCAGGGAACCAATCCACCCCACTGAGGTATCGCCACCACCAGAGGCAGACGAGTTCCCTTTATGTGTCCTTGTTGGGGATGAAGAGGAAGGGTCCCCTGTACCTGACATCCCGGAGTTAGGGGTGGCCGGGGAGAATTTTGGGACTGCCCAACATAGGGACCCCACACTAAGGGAAGCCTTTAACAATGTCACCGTCATTAATGGGGTTGCACAAGAGCCGGGAGCAGACACAAGGTTTCCCCATTTTATGTTGAGTGGGGAATTGTTGTACCGGGTCACGAAAATAAGGGAGGAGGTGGCAGAGCAGTTAATAGTACCAGGCCCCTATAGACGAAAAGTGTTGGACATGGCCCATTCACACATCTTGGGGGGACACCTGGGGGTGGAAAAAACCCAGGAACGGATTGTACAGAGGTTCTATTGGCCTGGGTGTCACCGGGAAATAGTAAACTATTGCAGGTCCTGCCCGACATGTCAGTTAACTGCCCCCACATCTCATTTTCGGAACCCTCTTGTGCCACTGCCCATTATTGAGGTGCCATTTGAGAGAATTGCCATGGACTTGGTCGGTCCCTTAGTTAAATCAGCTCGGGCCATCAGTATATATTAGTCATCCTGGACTATGCCACACGCTATCCTGAGGCCATTCCCCTGAGAAACTCCTCTGCGAAGAGTATAGCCCGTGAGCTGGTCCATGTGTTTTCCCGGACGGGTTTGCCGAAGGAGATCCTGACCGACCAGGGGACACCTTTTATGAGCAAGGTGATGAGAGAATTGTGCAGTCTTGCAAATTTCCCAGCTGAGGACTTCAGTGTACCATCCACAGTCAGATGGCCTTGTTGAGAGGTTTAACAAGACCCTGAAGAGCATGCTGAGAAAAGTCATAGAGGAAGATGGTAGAGACTGGGATTGTCTCTTACCGTATTTACTGTTTTCTATCCGTGAAGTTCCCCAGGCCTCCACGGGGTTCTCCCCCTTCGAGCTTCTGTACGGCCGGCATCCGCGAGGTCTCCTAGATATAGCCAAGGAAACCTGGGAAGCCGAAGTCACGCCCCACAGAAGCGTCATTGAGCATGTGGCACTGATGCAGCAGAGGGTTGCAAAGGTGATGCCCATTGTTAAAGAACATCTCCGCCAGGCACAAGAGGCTCAGGCCAGGGTCTACAACCGGTCAGCCAGAGTGAGGCAGTTCAATCCGGGAGACCGAGTTCTCGTGCTAATCCCGACAGTGGAAAGTAAGTTCTTGGCCAAGTGGCAAGGGCCATATGAGGTGGTGGAGAAACTGGGAGACGTAAACTACAAGATCCACCAACCCGGAAGACGGAAGCCATACCAGGTTTACCATGTTAACCTTATCAAGCCGTGGCAAGATAGAGAGCCAGCGGTAACTCCGTGCTTGCTGGGCAACCTAGAAGGGGAGGTTGGAGCCGTTACCATAGCGGAGACTCTATCGAAGGCCCAGAAGCAGCAGTGCCGGGAGTTACTCCAGAAAAACCGGGACCTGTTCTCAGAGTTGCCGGGGTGCACGAAGGTGGTGGAGCACGAAATTCTGACCGAGCCACATGTGCGGGTGAACGTGAAACCATATCGTATTCCTGAGGCCCGGCGAGAGGTAATCTCCAAGGAGGTGCAGCGTATGTTGAAGCTCGGGGTCATTGAGGAATCCAAGAGCGGCTGGTCGAGCCCGATTGTCCTGGTCCCAAAACCTGATGGTGAATGGAGGTTCTGCAACGATTACCGGAAGCTGAATGAGGTCTCCAAGTTCGACGCTTATCCCATGCCACGCGTTGATGAGCTCATCGAGAGACTTGGACCTGCCAGGTACATAACCACTTTGGATCTGACCAAGGGATATTGGCAGATCCCCATGGCACAGGAAGCCAAGGAGAAGACGGCATTCTCCACACCAGACGGGTGCTTCCAGTATGTCCGGATGCCGTTTGGCCTACAGGGAGCTCCAGCAACCTTCCAGAGGGCGATGGATAGAATCCTTGCACCTCATAAGCTATACGCTGCTGCATACCTGGATGATATCGTCATCTTTACCCCGGACTGGGAGACTCACCTGAAAAAGGTCCAAGCAGTGTTTGACGCTCTAAGAGAGGCAGGGTTTACAATAAACCCGAAGAAGTGTGCCTTGGGGAGAGAAGAAGCCAAGTACCTCGGATATGTAGTGGGGCGTGGCGAGATCAAACCCCAAATCAATAAAGTGGAGGCAATTCAAACATGGCCGAGACCTCTGTCAAAGAAGCAAGTTAAAGCCTTCCTGGGGATTGTGGGATATTACAGGAGGTTTATCCCAAACTTCGCCACAATGGCTGCACCTCTAACTGATCTGCTTAAAGGGACAAAGTCAGTGATGGTCAGCTGGTCCGAAGAAGCAGAGTCAGCCTTCCAAGAAATGAAGGGAGCGCTTTGTAAGCAACCCGTTTTGGTGGCCCCAGACTTTAAACGTGAATTTGTCCTCCAGACAGATGCCTCAGATGTCGGGGTAGGAGCTGTCCTTTCCCAAGAGATACGTGGGGAAGAGCATCCTGTTCTCTACTTGAGTAGGAAGTTGACTTCTTGTGAGAGAAATTACTCAGTTGTAGAGAAGGAGTGTTTGGCCATAAAATGGGCAGTGGACACATTACGGTACTACCTGGTGGGATGGAAGTTTAGGTTAATATCCGACCATGCCCCACTCAGGTGGATGAGGGAAACCAAGGGCAAGAATGCTAGGGTCACCCGCTGGTTCTTAGCCCTACAAGACTTCAGCTTCCATGTAGAGCATAGGGCCGGGAAGCTACATGGGAATGCCGATGCCCTCTCCAGAATCCCTTGCCTGGTAGGTGAAAGTGCCAAGCCCCACGGCTTTAGGCAGAGGGGGGAGGTATGTGGCAGGGCTAAGGGTCGTGTAATCGATGGGAGATATGTGTCTCATAAATGGCTTGTCTCTATAATGTAAGGCAGAAGTAAAGCATAACAGATATTGTTATTGTTTTTGTTTGAAGGACCTGTGGTGAGGTCACAGTCAGGTGACCAGTCAGCTGCTGGGAACGTGGGTGTGGCTACAGCCTTATAATGTGGCCTGCTCCTGAACCAAGGAGTTGTGTGTGGGGAGGACTAAGCCTCCCATGTGTGCTGAGACTCCTGCTGTGAGTCTACAACTACGGACATTGTGTTATTTTGCCTGAGCTAAAAGGCTATTTGTTTGCTGTTACGTTGCCTTGTGCGTTTATGCTGTGAATAAACTGCAAGCACTGTGGAAGAACCTGTCTCACATTTGTCTCCCGCTGCACCTAAGCGAGCCACATCCCCACAGTATGTAGTATATATGTATGTTGTATGAATGTAGTATATATGTAGCATGTATGTAGTATGTATGTATGTTGTATGAAAGTAGTATATATGTAGCATGTATGTAGCATGTAAGTATGCTGCTGTTCTCCATGGCAGATCGGCGTAGGACACGCGTGGATTTCTGCGGATCAGGGAGTATATTGTTTGTTTGTTATTTTCATATTTTTCCGCGGATGACACCGGCTTCGGGGATCAAAGTGACAAGTGATGGTGAGTATGTACTCTATGTTATATGTACTGTATGTCTATGTATGTATTGTATGAATGTATGAATGTATTGTATGCAGTATGTATGTAGTATGTATGCAGTATGTAGTATGTATGTATGTTGTATGTCTGTAGCATGTTGTATGTATGTATGTTGTATGAATGTAGTATATATGAAGCATGTATGTAGTATGTAGTATGTATGTATTTTGTATGAATGTAGTATATATGAAGCAAGTATGTAGTATGTATGTTGTATGTCTGTAGCATGTTGTATGTATGTATGTAGTATGTACTATGTATGTATGTTGTATGAATGTAGTATATATGTAGCATGTATGTAGTATGTATGTATGTTGTATGAATGTAGTATATCTGTAGCATGTATGTAGTATGTATGTATGTTGTATTAATGTAGTATATATGTAGCATGTATGTAGTATGTTGTATGAATGTAGTATACATGTAGTACGTATGTAGTATACACTCACTGGCCACTTTATTAGGTACACCATGCTAGTAACGGGTTGGACCCCTTTTGCCTTCAGAACTGCCTCAATTCTTCGTGGCAGAGATTCAACAAGGTGCTGGAAGCATTCCTCAGAGATTTTGGACCATATTGACATGATGGCATCACACAGTTGGCGCAGATTTGTCGGCTGCACATCCCTGATGCGAATCTCCCGTTCCACCACATCCCAAAGATGCTCTATTGGATTGAGATCTGGTGACTGAGGAGGCCATTTGAGTACAGTGAACTCATTGTCATGTTCAAGAAACCAATCTGAGATGATTCGAGCTTTATGACATGGCGCATTATCCTGCTGAAAGTAGCCATCAGATGCCTGTTCTTAGCTGAGAGGAGTGGTACCCAGTGTGGTCTTCTGCTGCTGTAGCCCATCTGCCTCAAAGTTCGACGCACTGTGTGTTCAGAGATGCTCTTCTGCCTACCTTGGTTGTAACGGGTGGCAATTTGAGTCACTGTTGCCTTTCTATCAGCTCGAACCAGTATGCCCATTCTCCTCTGACCTCTGGCATCAACAAGGCATTTCCGGCCACAGAACTGCCGCTCACTGGATTTTTTTTCTTTTTCGGACCATTCTCTGTAAACCCTAGAGATGGTTGTGCGTGAAAATCCCAGGAGATCAGCAGTTTCTGAAATACTCAGACCAGCCCTTCTGCACCAACAATCATGCCACGTTCAAAGGCACTCAAATCACCTTTCTTCCCCATACTGATGCTCGGTTTGAACTGCAGGAGATTGTCTTGACCATGTCTACATGCCTAAATGCACTGAGTTGCCGCCATGTGATTGGCTGATTAGAAATTAAGTCTTAACACACAGTTGGACAGGTGTACCTAATAAAGTGGCCAGTGAGTGTATATGTATGTTGTATGAATGCAGTATATATGTATGTAGTATGTAGTATGTATGTATGTATGTTGTATGAATGTAGTATATATGTAGCATGTATGTAGTATGTAAGTATGCTGTATGAATGTAGTATATATGTAGTATGTATGTATGTTGTATGAATGTAGCATGTATGTAGTATGTATGTATGCTGTATGAATGCAGTATATATGTGGCATGTATGTAGTATGTTTTTTGTTTTTTTTTACATTCAACACATTAGCCGGATGATGGGACTACTACTGTCCCATCATTGGCTAATGTGTCAATCACTGTCATTGTAGCAGGCATCTCCCGATGGGACTTGTATTCCCATCGGACGATGCCTGCACACACACAAGACCCCCGGCAGGCCCGCACAGACCACTGGCAGCCGGCACAGACCACCGACAGCTGGCACAGGCCCCCGAGAGGCCCGTACAGACCTCTGGCAGCCGACACAGGCCCCCGACAGCCGGCACAGACCACCGACAGCCGGCACAGGCCCCCGAGAGGCCCGTACAGACCACCGGCAGCCAGCACAGGCCCCCGGCAGCCGGCACAGACCACTGACAGCCGGCACAGGCCCCCGAGAGGCCCGTACAGACCACCGGCAGCCGGCACAGGCCCCCGACAGGCCTGTACACACCCCTGAGAGGCCCGTACAGACCACCGGCAGCCGGCACAGGCCCCCGACAGTCGGCACAGACCCCCGAGAGGCCTGTACAGACCACCGGTAGCCGGCACAGGCCCCCGACAGTCGGCAAAGACCCCCAAGAGGCCCGTACAGACCACCGGCAGCCGGCACAGGCCCCCGACAGTCGGCACAGACCCCCGAAAGGCCCGCTCAGAGCCCGCCCGCACACACAGACATGCACAGTGTCCGCCCACGCACCGCCCACACTCTTCCCCCCTCCCGAACAGGATGTACAAGGCAAGAAAGGGGGTTTTTTTATTTCCGCTATTTCTGTCCCATTGACTTGAATGGGACTTCCGGGATCGGAATCGGTGATACCAGATACTTTTTTCATATTGGCCGATCCAATCCGATCTGATATTTTTCAATATCGGGTGGTATCGCTCAACACTATTCATGATGTTACACCTGGCTGCTACACACAAAGAACCTCCTCAAAGTTCCGTCTATTAATAGAATGACGTCACAGAGACGCATATTAAAGTAGCAAAGATATCACATGAGGGTACGAGGAAAAAAAAATTAAAAAAATTTAAATCCCCTCATTTAAGGTCAAAATGGACACGCAACATAATAGAGCATTAATCATATAAGATTCTGTCAAAATATAAGAATGCCTATTTAACCCCTTTGAATATGCAAATAAAGTCCATGGAGCCTCATTTAAGAGTCTCAAACACGGGACTAGCCAGATCTTCCTCCAGGGAAGGACCCAGCCAAGGAGTGGTGGTGTTGCCCCTCATCAGTGTGGAGTAGGATTCTGGCTAGGTGGGAGCAATGCCTAGTAGACCAACATCACGAAACAATCACTGACCTCAGGGAGACCAGTCAAAGAAAACACTGCGGCAGCCGGCAAAGGCGCTCAATCAGTGAAATCCTAGGTGCATTGCTCCCTGGGAAATACGAATATGCAAATAAAGTCCATGGAGCCTCATTTAAGAGTCTCAAACACGGGACTAGCCAGATCTTCCTCCAGGGAAGGACCCAGCCAAGGAGTGGCTCCTTTCGCAAACCACCACCATTACCGCCATATTAAGTTGCCCTTTAAGTCAATATCCAGCTCTTTACGAGTTTACAGATATGACAAGGGAAATACCAAGGCCAGGTATCCATCCACAGACAGCTGTTTCGGGGTGTCGCTCTTTGAAATCAACTTGGCTTCCAAGGCCTCCTTCAAAATTTTGGACAATCCAGAGCTAAAATCCTTTGTTGGGTCCATTTTCAGTACCTCCTATGTCAATTGGTCAGACAGAATAGACAAGCACATCTCAATATATTTATCCCTTTCCAGGATAACTGTATTGCCTCCCTTATCTGAGGGCTTCAGTATAATCTGCTTGTTATTCATCAAATCCTCCAGGGTCTTTCTTTCAGAATAAGAGAGATTAGATAGAGTCTGTTCAACTTTGGGGTTGATATTTCGAATTTCATCCGAGACCAACTGCAGAAAGATGTCAATACTACCAACTTCCCCCACCGGGGGTACTCTTTTACTTTTTGGTTTCAGATCCGAAAATGGTCCTACCCCAACTTCCCGCTGTCCTTCCTCTGCCATATTGGTTAGAAGAAGTACATCAGGGAGTTCATCCAGTGTTATACGACTCGTTCGACATTACTAATGGCACGCGACAGGGGTGCCCCCTGTCTCCCCTTCTCTTTGTGCTTGCCATAGAGCCCCTAGCCGAAAAAATTAGATTAAACAATGATATTAAAGGCTTTGAACTGCCATCACGAAATTTTAAAATCGGGTTATTCGCAGATGATCTCTTCCTCACACTTCTTGATCCTGCAAATTCCATTAAAGCCCTTTCAGATGAACTAGAAAAATTCTCTAGAGCATCCTATTTTAAGATAAACCCACACAAATCCAAATTTATAACTGTAAACATGAAACAATCCGAAATTAACGAAATAAAGACTCAAACCCAGTTCATTTGGGAGGAGAAAGAGATTGTCTATCTAGGGATTAGAATAGCAGGATCAATCCAAGCCACAGTTAGGGCCAATTTAGACAGCATTATAAAGACTATTACAGGCAATCTATCCTTTTTGGCTCAGTTTGAGACTTCCATTTTTGGGAAGATACTGGCAGTCAAAGCCTTTATCCTTCCCAAAATTTTATACATATTTAGGACTTTGCCAGTTAGCTTTCCGCGCCAATCCATTGATAAAATTCAAGAGCTCATCCGACTATTTATTTGGAAAGGTATGAAAGCAAGAATATCTGCAGACTTACTTTATAAAAATAAAAAACATGGGGGAGCAGGACTGCCCAACATATACGCTTATTATGAGGCCTCACTTATTAAACAGAGCTGGCACTGGTTTACAGAAAACATGACACATCCGACTTGGTATGGCTTGGAGAGAGATGCTAGTGATAGAGGTTCCATGCGAAAGATTTTCTTTTACTTCCTTCTGCAAAAGCCCAGTGCGAACTCATCGCATCCTATATTTCGGTCGATAATCTCAGCCTGGAGGAAACTCATTAAGCCGACTAAAAATAACAAAAAAGCAGAGCAAATCTTAAAACTACCCCTATCTTCATTTGCACTGATGGATGATCTCCCGATGCCGGAGGTATAGGGGAAATCTGGAATCAAAAAGGTGGGGGATGTTTTAAGTGGATTGGAGTTCTAGAAATTCAGTGAGATCAAGGCTAAATTTAATCTACCGTCATCTGAGCTGGTCTTTTACACCATGTTAAAAGACAGAATTTGGAAAATCATAAAAGGGAAGACTTTAAACTATGAAATGCTAGCTTCAGTGCTGTGCAACTTTAACCCCTTAAGCCCCAAGGGTGGTTTGCACGTTAATGACCAGGCCAATTTTTACAATTCTGACCACTGTCCCTTTATGAGGTAATAACTCTGAAACGCTTCCATGGATCCCGGTGATTCTGACACTGTTTTCTCGTGACATATTGTACTTCATGTTAGTGGTAAAATTTCATTCAAATAACTTGCGTTTATTTGTGAAAAAAATGGAAATTTGGCGAAAATTTTGAAAATTTCGCAATTTTCCAACTTTGAATTTTTATGCCCTTAAATCACAGAGATATAGCACACAAAAAACTGAATAAGTAACATTTCCCACATGTTTACATCAGCACAATTTTGAAACCAAAATTTTTTTTTGTTAGGAAGTTATAAGGGTTAAAAGTTGACCAGCGATTTCTCATTTTTGCAACACCATTTTATTTTTACGGACCACATCACATTTGAAGCCACTTTGAGGAGTCTATATGATAGAAAATACCCAAAAGTGACACCATTCTAAAAACTGCACCCCTTAAGGTGCTCAAAACCACATTCAAGAAGTTTATTAACCCTTTAGGTGCGTCACAGGAATATTTTGAATATTTTAAAAAAAAATGAGCATTTAACTTTTTTCACTAAAAAAATACTTCAGGTTCAATTTTTTTTAATTTACCAAGGGTAACAGGAGAAATTGGACAGCAAACGTTATTGAGCAATTTGTCCTGAGTACGCTGATACCTGATATGTGGGGGGGGGAACCACTGTTTCGGCGCATGGCAGACCTCAGCAGGGAAAGAGCACCATTTGACTTTTTCAATGCAAAATTGGCTGGAATTCAGATCGGACGCCATGTTGTGTTTGGAGAGCCCCTGATGTACTTAAACAGTGGAAACCCCCCCAAGTGACCCCATTTTGGAAACTAGACCCCCCAAGGAACTTATCTAGATATGTGGTGAGAACTTTGAACCCACAAGGGCTTCACAGAAGTTTATAACGTACAGTGGTACAATTAAAAAATCATATTTTTTCCACAAAAATGATCTTTTCACCCCCAATTTTTATTTTTCCAAGGGTAATAGGTCCCTAAAAGTTATTGTGCAATTTTTCCTGAGTACACTGATACCCCATATGTGGGTGTAAATGACTATTTGGGTGCATGGCAGAGCTCGGAAGGGAAGCAGCGCCATTTGACATTTTTGGCTGGAATTGAGATCGGACACCATGTCGCGATTGGAAAACCCCTGATGTACCAAAACAGTAGAAACCCCCCATAAATGACACCATTTTGGAAACTAGACCCCCCAAGGAGCTTATCTAGATGTGTGGTGAGCACTTTGAACCCCCCAGTGCTTCACAGAAGTTTATAACGCCCGTGCGTGAAAATACAAAAATCATATTTTTTCCACAGACATGATCTTTTAGTCACCAATTTTTTTCATTTTCCCAAGGGTACAAGGAGAAATTGGACCCCAAAAGTTGTTGTCCAATTTGTCCTGAGTATGTTGATACCTCATATGTGGGAGAAAACTACTGTATGGACACACGTCGGGGCTCGGAAGGGAAGTAGTGACGTTTTGGAATGCAGACTTTGATGGAATGGTCTGCGGATGTCATGTTGCTTTTGGAGAGCCCCTGATGTACCTAAACAGTGGAAACCCCCCACAAGTGACCCCATTTTGTAAACTAGACCCCCTAAGGAACTTATCTAGATGTGTGGTGAGCACTTTGAACCCCCCAGTGCTTCACAGAAGTTTATAACGACCGGGCGTGAAAATAAAAATATCGTATTTTTTCAACAAACATCATCTTTTAGTACCCATTTTTTTATTTTCCCAAGGGTAACAGGATAAATTGGACCCCAAAATTTGCTGTCCAATTTGTCCTGAGTACGCTGACACCCCATATATGGGAGAAAACTACTGTATGGGCACACGTCGGGGCTCGGAAGGGAAGTATTGACGTTTTGGAATGCAGACTGATGGAATGGTCTGCGGGTGTCATGTTGCCTTTGGAGAGCCTCTAATGTACCTAAACAGTGGAAACCCCCCACAAATGACCCCATTTTGGAAACCAGACCCCCTAAGGAACTTATCTAGATGTGTGGTGAGAACTTTGAACCCCCAAGGGCTTCACAGAAGTATATAATGCCCAGGCATGAAAATAAAAAAATCGTATTTTTTCCACAAACATGATCAATTAGTCTCCAATTTTTTTATTTTCCCAAGGGTAACAGGAGAAATTGGACCCCAAAAGTTGTTGTCCAATTTGTCCTGAGTACGCTGATACCTCATATGTGGGAGAAAACTACTGTATGGGCACACGTCAGGGCTCGGAAGGGAAGTAGTGACGTTTTGGAATGCAGACCTTGATGGATTGGTCTGCGGGTGTCATGTGCTTTTGGAGAGCCCCTGATGTACCTAAACTATTGAAACTCCCCACAAGTGACCCCATTTTGGAAACTAGACCCCCCCCCACGGAACTTATCTAGATGTGTGGTGAGCACTTTGAACCCCCAAGTGCTTCACAGAAGTTTATAACGCCTGGGCGTGAAAATAAAAAAATAATTTTTTTCCACAAAAATGATATTTTTGCCCCCAATTTTTTATTTTCCTAAGGGTAACAGGAGAAATTGGACCCCAAAAGTTGTTTTGCAAATTGTCCTGAGTATGCTGATACCCTATATGTGGGGGTAAAACACTGTTTGGGCGCATGGCAGAGCTTGGAAGGGAAGGAGCACCATTTGACTTTTTCAACACAGAATTGGCTGGAATTGAGATCAGACACCATGTTGCATTTGGAGAGCACCTGATGTGCCCAAACAGTGGAAACCCCCAATTCTAACTCCAACCCGAACCCCAACACACCCCTAACCCTAATCTCAGCCCTAACCCAAGCCCTAACCCTAGCCCTAACCCTAACCCTAGCCCTAATGGAAAAATGGAAATAAATACATTTTTTTAATTTTATTATTTTTCCCTAACTAAGGGGGTGATAACGGGGGGGGTGATTTACTATTTATGGCGGTTTTTATGTTTGGCAGCTGTCGCACGCTAAAAGACGCTTTTTATTGTAGAAATAGTTTTTGCATCACCACATATTGAGAGCTATAATTTTTCCGTATTTTGACCCACCGAGTCATGTGAGGTCTTATTCTTTGCAGGACGAGTTGACGTTTTTATCGGTACCATTTTTGGGCACGTGACATTTTTTGATCGCTTTTTATTCCGATTTTTGGGACGCAGAATGAACAAAAACCAGCGTTTCATGAATTTCTTTTGGGGGGTGCGTTTACACCGTTCCGCGTGCGGTAAAATTGATAAAGCGCTTTTATTCTTCGCGTCGGTACGGTTACAGTGATACCTCATTTAGGTTGTTTTTTTTATGTTTTGTCGGTTTTTTGCAATGAAAACAATTTTATATAAAAAATAATTATTTTTGCATCGCTTTATTCTGCGAGCTATAACTTTTTTATTTTTTTGCGGATGATGCTGTATGGCAGCTCGTTTTTTGTGGGACAAGATGACGTTTTCAGTGGTACCATGGATATTTATATGCGTCTTTTTGATCGCGCGTTATTGCACTTTTTGTTCGGTGGTATGATAATAAATCATTATTTTTTGCTTCGTTTTTTATTTTTATTTTTTAAGGGGTTCGCTAAAGGGGTTAACTAATGTAACAGTTTTATAGGGCGGGTCGCTACGGACGCGGCAATACCAAATATGTGTACTTTTATTGTTTTTTTTGTTTTTTTTCAAAAAATGAAATTATTGGGGAATATTTTTTTTTTTTTTACTAATTTATTTAGCGATTTTTTTTTTAAATTATTTTTACACTTTCTTTTATTTTTTTTTTTACTTTATTACATAGACCCAGGTGGGACATCACTGTCCTGTGACAGATCGCTGATCTGTCACATCACAGATCACTGTGACAGATCAGCAATCTGTCACAGGCAGTTCTGCAGACTTCCTCATGCCTGCGCTTTGCAGGCAGTGAGGAAGTCAGCTCCCTACAGGCCCCCGTCACCATCTTGGATCCGGGGGCCTGTAGGGAAAGAGCCCCCCGCAGCAGCGCTGCACATTGAGCTGCCGTGGGGGGCTCAGGGAAGCACGGAGGGAGCCCCCTCCCTGCCGAAGCTTCCCTTTAACTCCCGGTACACCGCGATCGTGTTTGATCACGGTGTACAAGGGGTTAACGTGTCGGGGGCGGTCTGTGACCGCCCCTGACACATTGTGCCGGGTGTCAGCTGTGATAATCAGCTGACACCCGGCCGCGATCAGCGGCGCTCACCACGTGGGCGCCGCTGATCGCATTAGATGTACAATCCCGTCCTTGGGAATTAAGTCCCAGGGCACATGGACGGGATAGTACGTCTAATGGCAGAAAGGGGTTAAAAATAAATATCTCTGGAGTCTGCGTAATTTGTATAGATCGGTCATCAAGGACCAAACAAGCCACAAAAACATATACATGAAGAGATGGGAGTCCGATTTAGGTGCTGATATCCATCTTGAGAATTGGAACGATGCCATCAAAATCACTTACAATTCCAACAAATCAATGGGTCTTCACGAGGGTTATTTTAAACTGTTAAATAGGTGGTACTATACCCCAACAAGGTTATCACTAGAGTTGAGCGACTTTTGGTTTTTTAGGGTCGCGTTTCGTTTCGTGAAACCCGACTTTTCCAAAAGTCGGGTCGAGCAAGATCGTCCGATTATAGGGAAAAGTCGGGGTCGTCCCGAAACACGAAACCCAATGTAAGTCAATGGGGAATAAAAGTCGGCAGTGAGAGGACAGGAAACACACCTACAGTGCCCATTTGAATGCCAAAAGCATCAATTCTTCTTACTTAAGCTTGTCAACCTTAATTAACTTCATAACACAAGTTACGCACTGAAAAATGGGGGTTATTTGGCTACAGTTGTGGGGGGGGAGGGCTGGCTCCAGGTTTTCATGTGCCCTGGGCGAAAGAGCACCCCTTTAACACATACCACAACTCATCATGCTCCGATACGGCAGAGAAATAGCGGTATAGTACAATGAAAAATACTTCACTTTTTACAGCTCATGACAAGGCCCATCTATTTCTCCATACAGAATCATTGGTCCCATATAATGTTTGAAACAGTATATGATGAGCTCCACATAATGCTACAGTATATGTTGGTCCCCATGGATGAAGCTCCACTGTCTTATGGGCCCAAATAATGCTCCAAACATAATGGGCCCCATTTCTAATGCTCTAGTGTATAATGGGCCCTGTAAATGCTGCTCCAGTGTCTGATGTTCACCTTTGGAATGTTCCAGTGTATGGTGGGCCCCATCTATCATTCTCCAGAGTATAGTGCTCCCCAAAAATTGCTGTCCCAACATTGAAAACAATGAAATAAGTCTCCTCGCTAGGGAATCCCTGTACTAGTCTGGACCCCTCGTCGTCCCCATCTTCTATCTCACTGCACAGTATTTCAACCTTGCAAGTGCTGTGATCCTGAGCAAGCAGGGGGGGCCCACTCGTTGGCGACGGCACTGGCACAGGGCCCCTGATAGTACGGTGGTGTGTCTGATGGCGGGTGGGCCGAACCTGCACTTTCATCTGCAGCTTCCTCTTTGTCACCGTCTAAGATGGAACTGTATATGGGAAGGGTAACCTGAGTTTCATCAGGGTCAGATTCAGGCCGTGTAGCGTGCGAGGGGAATGTAGTGGTCTGGGTCAATGTACCAGCAGATTCATCGAGCAGTGGCTGGGCATCAGTGCACTTGTGTCGCCCCCAGGAGTACGGTCGCCACAGTGGCATTACCTTCCTCCTAGGGAGTGTGATGTCATGCTTGGGAGCAACGAACGATCTCTCTAGCAGGTTAACTGATTGGGCGGCGTTATTCCCATGAGTCATGACCCTCCAAACAGCGTTCATGAAGGCAAAGTGTTTGTTTTACGTGGGCAGTATGGTTGCAAAGCTGAACCTTAAAGGAATGTCCAGAAGGACACCACCAGGAGTGGAGCCTACGGTTTAATTCGACTCCACCTGGGAAACCTCAACCATGCAAGCTACAGAACAGATGCACACATTGCAAGCTTAATTCTGTTAACGAACGAGACTCCATCATGCCCCGCGGTCCGAGTCCGGCTTAATAGAGGGACACGTGAGGCTCTGACACATGAGATTGGCCAATAACTGGTGTGTCATTCCCTTACATGTCCGTGGCTGCATGTGCGCTACACTGAAAAGGCCAGCGTTTGTCGCTTACAGGTGCAGATAACCCGCTGAACAACGTTAGTGATGGGGATCTGTGATTACAATTATTACCCGCGAACGATGATTTCCCAGTAAGTGCAGGTCAACCGCAGTTCCGGAATTAGGCCTAACCGTCATTCCTGAAAAAATGAAAAACTTACGTGTGCAAACCACAGGTGCTGTAGCTTGCTTAACAGCTCGCCAGCCGTTCTCAGGCCCAGTATGGATTACACGTGATTGCACAAAGGTGAGAAAGGGTACCGTATCCCCGGATAACATGTATGGATAGCATAGTGTACACATTCAAAATATATGTCTATACATCAGGAGGCAGGCTCAGACGGTGTTAGGCCCAGTATGGATTGCACGTGATTGCACAAAGGTGAGAAAGGGTTCCGTATCCCCAGACAACATGTATGGATAGCGTACACATTCAAAATATATGTCTATACATCAGGAGGCAGGCTCAGACGGTGTTAGGCCCAGTATGGATTGCACGTGATTGCACAAAGGTGAGAAAGGGTTCTGTATCCCCAGATAACATGTATGGATAGCATAGTGTACACATTCAAAATATATGTCTATACATCAGGAGGCAGGCTCAGACGGTGCTAGGCCCAGTATGGATTGCACGTGATTGCACAAAGGTGAGAAAGGGTTCCGTATCCCCAGACAACATGTATGGATAGCGTACACATTCAAAATATATGTCTATACATCAGGAGGCAGGCTCAGACGGTGTTAGGCCCAGTATGGATTGCACATGATTGCACAAAGGTGAGAAAGGGTTCCGTATCCCCAGATAACATGTATGGATAGCGTACACATTCAAAATATATGTCTATACATCAGGAGGCAGGCTCAGACGGTGTCAGGCCCAGTATGGATTGCACGTGATTGCACAAAGGTGAGAAAGGGTTCCGTATCCCCAGATAACATGTATGGATAGCGTACACATTCAAAATATATGTCTGCACATCAGGAGGCAGGCTCAGACGGTGTCAGGCCCAGTATGGATTGCACGTGATTGCACAAAGGTGAGAAAGGGTTCCGTATCCCCAGATAACATGTATGGATAGCGTACACATTCAAAATATATGTCTATACATCAGGAGGCAGGCTCAGACGGTGTCAGGCCCAGTATGGATTGCACGTGATTGCACAAAGGTGAGAAAGGGTTCCGTATCCCCAGATAACATGTATGGATAGCGTACACATTCAAAATATATGTCTATACATCAGGAGGCAGGCTCAGATGGTGTCAGGCCCAGTATGGATTGCACGTGATTGCACAAAGGTGAGAAAGGGTTCCGTATCCCCAGATAACATGTATGGATAGCGTACACATTCAAAATATATGTCTATACATCAGGAGGCAGGCTCAGACGGTGTTAGGCCCAGTATGGATTGCACGTGATTGCACAAAGGTGAGAAAGGGTACCGTATCCCCAGATAACATGTATGGATAGCGTACACATTCAAAATATATGTCTATACATCAGGAGGCAGGCTCAGACGGTGTTAGGCCCAGTATGGATTTGACGGCCCAGACTACACAGCGGAGGAGCAGGGAGAGGTAAAGATTGCAAATGCTGGGGCCCTGCCCAAGCAAGGGGGTCCCACTCGTGGGCGTCGGTACTGGCACTGGGCCCCTCATAGTACGGCGGTGTGTCTGACGGCGGGTGTGCACCACCACCGTCAGAGGCACTTGATTGCACTATGAAGGACCCTGTGCCAGTGCCCGCGCCCAAGAGTCGGCCTACCCACCTGTCCAGGGCAACGGCACTCGCACGGTGTCGTGCGCTAAGTGGTGACCCCGGCCATGGGGGGGGAGGCAGCACAGTTAGGAAGTTTTAGAAAGTGGCATATGTTGATGTTGGACATTCAGCTGATGCAATGGTGAAATAGGTCAAGTCCCAGGAAGAGGTGGACCAAAGCAAGCCATTTTTCTGTCACCCTATGTGTCATCAGGGGAAGGTGGGACAAAATCCTTGGAAACCCATGCGTGGTTCATTTTAATGAAGGTTAGATCATCCACATTTTGGGTTGACAGACGGGTCCTTTTTTCTGTCAGGATTGATCCAGCTGCACTGAAGACTCTTTCCGATAGCACACTTGCAGCTGGGCAAGCGAGCTCCTGTAAGGCATATTGTGCCAATTCAGGCCAGGTGTCCAGTTTAGCGGCCCAATAGTCAAAGGGGAATGACCTGTGTGGGAGAACATCGATATGGGAGGAAAAGTAGTTTGTAACCATAGTTGACAACTGCTGTCTCCTGTCACTTTCCATCGATGCAGTATTACCAGTTGTGTGAGCGGTACTTGAAAAATCAGTCCACAACATTGTCATGAAACCCCTGTCTCCAACGCCACTTCTGCTGTGTGCACCACGAACACCTCTGCCAAGCTGACCCCGGCCCATACGGCTCGTGTGAGAACCATCACCGCTGCTGTGTGCTGGGAATGCCTCAAGCAACCGATTTACCAGAGTTGCTTGTTTATTAGCCAATATTAGGTCAAGGTTCTCCTGTGGCATGATGTTTTGTAATTTGCCTTTATAGCGTGGATCCAGGATGCTGGCCAACCAGTAGTCGTCATCGTTCATCATTTTGGCAATGCGGGGGTCCCTTTTTAGGATCTGCAAGGCATAATCTGACATGTGGGCCAATGTTCCCGGTGTCAATGATGCACTACGAGTGCTGGTTGGAGGCGCACTTTCTGGCAAATCCACATCCCTCCAGTCATGCACAAACCCTGTACCAGACCTTGCCACGCCAACATTTTCACTTGCCCCACGAGATGCATCCTCCTCCTCTAAGTAATCATCCCCATCATCCTCCTCCTCCTCCTCCTCTTCTTCCTCCACCTCGTCCAGGAGAGGTCCCTGAGCAGACAATGGCTGAATGTCATCAAGGATTCCCTCCTCCTCTTCCTCCTCATCAACATTGGCTGCAGAAGCCTGCTCCTTAAGGTGCGTCAAAGTTTGCATGAGCAGACGCATAAGTGGGATGCTCATGCTTAGGATGGCGTCGTCTGCACTTACCAGCCGTGTGCATTCCTCAAAACACTGAAGGACTTTACAGAGGTCTTTCAGCTTCGACCACTGCACACCGGTCAACTCCATGTCTGCTCTCAAAGTGCCTGGCCGTGTATCCTCCCACAAATGCATTATGGCCTGCCTCTGCTCGCACAGCCGCTCCACCATGTGCAGGGTGGAGTTCCACCTTGTTGCAATGTCGATAATGAGGCGGTGGTTGGGAAGGTGGAGCAATCGCTGCAGCTTCTGCATACGAACGGAGTGTACAGGCGACCGGCGGATGTGCGCGCACAGTCTTCGCACCTTCTGGAGCAGGGCTGTTAACTCCGGATAATTTTTGAGGAAGCACTGCACCACCAGGTTCAAGGTGTGAGCCAAGCAAGGTATGTGGCTGAGTTTTGAAAGGGCTATGGCTGCCACAAAATTACGCCCGTTATCACTAACTACCTTGCCTGCCTCAAGATGTACACTGCCCAGCCATGACTCAGTTTGTCGCTGAAAGTACTCGGCCAGCACCTCGGCGGTGTGTCTGTCGCCCAAACACATCATCTGCAACACAGCCTGCTGACGCTTTCCACTAGCTGCTCGATAGGGGGACACCTCGTGTGCAACAGTGGCAGCTGCAGTTGGAGTGCTCGTACGACTGCGCTCTGTGGACGAGCTTTCGCTTCTGAGGAGGAGGAGGAGGAGGGTCGAACGCCTACAGCCAACTGTTTCCTATACCATGGGCTAGGCAGCACTGTCCCACCACCGCTGTCCCCTGTGGACCCTGCATCCACCACATTAACCCAGTGCGCAGTGATGGACACGTAATGGCCCTGGCCATGCCGACTGGACCATGCATCAGTTGTGAGGTGCACCTTTCCGCTCACTGACTGCTTGAGTGCATGGACAATGCGGTCTTTCACATGATGGTGGAGGGCTGGGATGGCTTTGCGAGAGAAGAAATGGCGACTGGGTAGGTCATAGCGTGGTACTGCATAGGCCATGAGTTCGTGGAAAGCTGCGCTTTCCACCAACCGAAAGGGCATCATCTCAAACGAGATTAGTTTGGCAATGTGGGCGTTCAAACCCAGTGTACGCGGATGAGAGACTGAGTACTTTCTTGACCTACTCATAGTGTCTGGGAGGGTGAGCTGGACTTGAGAGCTGCATATGGTGGAAGTAGCGGTGGACAGGGCGGACTGAGAGAGGGTTGATGATGGTGATGGAGTTGGTGTTCTTTCTGATGGCCTAGAATCAGTCTTTCGTTGATATAACAGTGGGATTCCCTGACTGCTGTGGCCTTGCAACGACACCTCAACATTTGCTGCTGTGCTAACCGGTGGGCTTACAGTGGGGGAAACAATGTAGCGTTGCTGACTACCTTCGTTGTGATCAGTTGCACATGTGGCACTTGAGGTTTGGTGTTGTGTCCACACTTGCAAGTGCATGCTGGTTAAATGTCTAAGCATGCAACTGGTATTCAAATTTTTCAGATTTTTCCCTCGGCTAAAGGTCTTTGCGCACTTCTTACAGATAACCTTGGCCTGATCATGAGGATTTTGTTAAAAAAAGTGCCACACTGCACTCTTCCTACTTTGGCAGACATTTTGCGGCCTAGCACGCTGTGATGTTTTGACCCTCTGGACAAGCTGTCCAGCAACTCTTTTGATTTTTGGAACCTGTCTTTGGAGTGCTCCGGGCCTGCCGGATAACAGCTGTTGCGATGTCGATGTCTGCTGTGGATGCTCCTCATCTGAGCTATTGGAAGCAGCACCCTCTTCCCCCAATGGATGCCAATCTGGGTCAACAACTGGGTCATCCATCACCTCCTCTTCAATGTCATGTGCACCTTCCTCTGTGTCACCGTGTATGGTGGTATAGTGTGCGGGAAGGGGCACCTGAGTCTCATCAGGGTCAGAATCTGGCTCTGTACACTGCGAGGACAATGTAGTGCTCTGAGTGAATGTACCAGCAGAATCATCCATCAGCGGCTGTGCATCAGTGCACTCCATGTCAGATTCATCTTGGCCTGGGTAATTCACCATTTCACTTGATAATCCAGGCATGGTATGTGAAAACAGCTCCATGGAGTAATCAGTAGTATGGCCTGCGTCATCCTTCAATCTTGGTTGGGGTGAAGGACAAAAGGAACGGTGTGGTTCATGAACATGAGCCTCCAATGACGACTCAGTGCTTTTACTTTTTACAACTGAAGAAGAGGAGGCGATAGAGCTGGAGGCTGAGTCAGCAATGTAAGACAAAACTTTTTCCTGATGCTCTGGCTTTAAAAGCGGTTTGCCAACTCCTAGAAAACTAAGCCTTCGAAGCCTTATGGAGCCAGACGATGACGCAGGCTCAACACCTCCTGCATTCGGTCCTATTTTGCTCTTCCCACTACCATCAGATCCACCACCAACACCATCATTACCAGCTGCCAACCCCCGCACAATTCCACGGCCTCTTCCACCAGCCTTCCTCATTTTTGGTAAAAATGTAGACAAAATCCAACAAACTATATAGTAATGTAAAACAAGGTACAAGGTGTCTATAGGACAGGGGAGATTTTGAATTTCTGCTCACACTAGTGGACACTGGACACTTTTGGATTGTGTGAGGCCCAATGAATATCTGAGCGCTATGTGACAGGCTCGATGGCACAGCTGTGACCAAAGTGACTAGAAGATAAGTGAGATTTTGAATTTCAGCAGACACTTGTGGACACTGGACACTTTTGGATTGTGTGAGGTCCAATGAATATCTGAGCGCTATGTGACAGGCTCGATGGCACAGCTGTGACCAAAGTGATTAGAGGATAAGTGAGATTTTGAATTTCAGCAGACACTTGTGGACACTGGACACTTTTGGATTGTGTGAGGCCCAATGAATATCTGAGCACTATGTGACAGGCTCAATGGCACAGCTGTGACCAAAGTGACTAGAGGATAAGTGAGATTTTGAATTTCAGCAGACACTTGTGGACACTGGACACTTTTGGATTGTGTGAGGCCCAATGAATATCTGAGCGCTATGTGACAGGCTCGATGGCACAGCTGTGACCAAAGTGACTAGAAGAAAAGTGAGATTTTGAATTTCAGCAGACACTTGTGGACACTGGACACTTTTGGATTGTGTGAGGCCCAATGAATATCTGAGCGCTATATGACAGGCTCAATGGCACAGCTGTGACCAAAGTGACTAGAGGATAAGTGAGATTTTGAATTTCAGCAGACACTTGTGGACACTGGACACTTTTGGATTGTGTGAGGCCCAATGAATATCTGAGCGCTATGTGACAGGCTCGATGGCACAGCTGTGACCAAAGTGACTAGAGGATAAGTGAGATTTTGAATTTCAGCAGACACTTGTGGACACTGGACACTTTTGGATTGTGTGAGGCCCAATGAATATCTGAGCGCTATATGACAGGCTCGATGGCACAGCTGTGACCAAAGTGACTAGAGGATAAGTGAGATTTTGAATTTCAGCAGACACTTGTGGACACTGGACACTTTTGGATTGTGTGAGGCCCAATGAATATCTGAGCGCTATGTGACAGGCTCGATGGCACAGCTGTGACCAAAGTGACTAGAGGATAAGTGAGATTTTGAATTTCAGCAGACACTTGTGGACACTGGACACTTTTGGATTGTGTGAGGCCCAATGAATATCTGAGCGCTATGTGACAGGCTCGATGGCACAGCTGTGACCAAAGTGACTAGAGGATAAGTGAGATTTTGAATTTCAGCAGACACTTGTGGACACTGGACACTTTTGGATTGTGTGAGGCCCAATGAATATCTGAGCGCTATGTGACAGGCTCGATGGCACAGCCAGAGGCGTATCCAGGGGGGGGCAGCCGGGGCAGTTGCCCCGGGCGCAGGCAGCAGGGGGGCGCAGTCGGGCCGCCTAATTCAGCGGTCCGCAGTGTCCTCTCTGGCGGCTGCGTTCTGCCGCCCCCCGGCTTGAGAGTCGGCTGTTCTCTGTGACGGCTGTCAAGCTGACAGCCGGCGCAGAGAAGGAGCGCATGCCGGCTACCAGGCAGCAATTGTACATGGTGTCTATACAGACGCCAGTACAATTGAAGCTCTGACCGCCGGGTCAGAGCGACGTCAGCAGCGTGATCAGGTCATGTGATCACTCTGCTGACGTCACTCCCCGGCACCCAGAGCAAACGCTGGTGGTAAGTGTGCTCCTCTGTGGAGCTGAAGAACCACCGAAGATGGGAGATGTGGGGGGTTAATGAGTAGGGGGGTTAATGTGTGGGGGTTAATGAGTGGAGATGGTGGTTAATGAGTGGGGGGGTTAATGTGTGGGGGTTAATGAGTGGAGATGGGGTTAATGCAGGGATGGGGGTTAATGTGTGGGGGTTAATGAGTGGAGATGGGGGTTAATGTGGGGATGGGGGTTAATGAGTGGGGATGGGGTTAATGTGGGGATGGGGGTTAATGAGTGGAGATGGGGGTTAATGTGGGGATGGGGGTTAATGAGTGGAGATGGGGGTTAATGTGGGGATGGGGGTTAATGAGTGGGGGGTTAATGTGGGGATGGGGGTTAATGAGTGGAGCTGGGGGTTAATGTGGGGATGGGGGTTAATGAGTGGAGATGGGGGTTAATGTGGGGATGGGGGTTAATGAGTGGAGATGGGGGTTAATGTGGAGATGGGGGTTAATGTGGGGATGGGGTTTAATGAGTGGGGGGTTAATGTGTGGGGGGTTAATGAGTGGAGATGGGGGTTAATGTGGGGATGGGGGCTAATGAGTGGGGGGTTAATGTGTGGGGGTTAATGAGTGGAGATGGGGTTAATGAGTGGGGATGGGGGTTTATGTGTGGGGGGTTGAGTGGGAATGGGGGTTAATGTGTGGGGGGTTAATGAGTGAGGATGGGGGTTAATGAGTGGAGGGGTTAATGAGTGGGGATGGGGGTTAATATATGGGGGATTTGGAGTGGGGGTACATAATGTGGGGGGGATTTGGGAGTAGGGACGAGGGGTTATTGAGTGGGGATGGGGGATACTTAATGTGTGGGGGGATTTGGAGTGGGGATGGGGGGTACTTAACGTGTGTGGGGGATTGGGGATGGGGGGATTTGGAGTGGGGATGGTATTTAATGTGTGTGTATGTATGAGGAAACAGTATGGGGGATGGGTGCAGACAGTAAGGGGTGCGAATGGGTGAATGTATGTGGACACAGTATGGGGAGTGAGGGTGATGGGATGTGTGCAGACACAGTATGGGGAGTCAGGGGTATGTGTGAGCAGACAGTATAGACAGTGAGGGGGTAAATATATGAGGAGACAGTATGGTGAACAGGTGGGATGTTAGAGGAGACAGTATGAGGAGGGAGGGGAATAGTGTGAGGAGACAGAATATTGCAGATATTTTTATTTAGGAGCATTATAATGACACTTCTATTTTTAAGGGCATCGTGTGGAGAGTTGGTGCAGAAGACGGGAGAAGATGGAAGTCTGCAGAGACGGCTGTGGATGAGAAAACTCATCATGGGGTCTGGACAAGAAGAAGAAAAGGAGACCGACTGCAGAGCCGACGTCATCTCTAAGGTACCTGGATGTAAATGTTATTTGTGATACTGACTTATTCTCACGTTTTTATTTTTTAGGAACATTAAAGGGGTTGTCCAGGTTTGTGCTGAGTCTGCAGACATTCTATGTGACTGCAGACTTCTGAATTCTCACAGTGCCCACTGAACGCTGTTAGGATTCTCTCGTGCCGGTAATTTACATACATGCTGACTAGACATGCGTGGCCTCACTCAATGAAAATGAACAGAGCGAGGCCGGGCACGTCTAGTCGGAATGTGGCCAGAAGTATATAAATCACATACTTGTGCTGACATGACTGTACATTGGCAAGGGAGAATCCTAAAAGTGTGCAGTGCATTCGTTGTGAGAATTCAGAAGCTGCAATGTCAGGACTCAGCTCTGCCGGTTCCAGTAGTCATCACATGGACACTTCACTCATATGCGATTTTCACAGTTATGGTCCTGTGACAACGAGCAGCTCTTCCTGCTTTCAGTTTTTTACTGAACATTGAGAGCATTAGGGAGAGCAGCTCGTGGGTGCATGGCTAAGTGTGCAAGACACATATGTTCTTGGGGGGGGGGGGGGCGCCGAACCAAATTCTTGCCCCGGGTGCCAGAAAGCCTAGATACGCCTCTGGGCACAGCTGTGACCAAAGTGACTAGAGGATAAGTGAGATTTTGAATTTCAGCAGACACTTGTGGACACTGGACACTTTTGGATTTTGTGAGCCCAATGAATATCTGAGCGCTATGTGACAGGCTCGATGGCACAGCTGTGACCAAAGTGACTAGAGGATAAGTGAGATTTTGAATTTCAGCAGACACTTGTGGACACTGGACACTTTTGGATTGTGTGAGGCCCAATGAATATCTGAGCGCTATGTGACCAAAGTGACTAGAGGATAAGTGAGATTTTGAATTTCAGCAGACACTTGTGGACACTGGACACTTTTGGATTGTGTGAGGCCCAATGAATATCTGAGCGCTATGTGACAGGCTCGATGGCACAGCTGTGACCAAAGTGACTAGAGGATAAGTGAGATTTTGAATTTCAGCAGACACTTGTGGACACTGGACACTTTTGGATTGTGTGAGGCCCAATGAATATCTGAGCGCTATGTGACAGGCTCGATGGCACAGCTGTGACCAACGTGACTAGAGGATAAGTGAGATTTTGAATTTCAGCAGACACTTGTGGACACTGGACACTTTTGGATTGTGTGAGGCCCAATGAATATCTGAGCGCTATGTGACAGGCTCGATGGCACAGCTGTGACCAAAGTGACTAGAGGATAAGGGAGATTTTGAATTTCTGCAGACACTTGTGGACACTGGACACTTTTGGATTGTGTGAGGCCCACTGATATCTGAGCGCTATGTCACAGGCTCGATGGCACAGCTGTGACAAAAGTGACGAGAGGATAAGGGAGATTTTGAATTTCTGCAGACACTTGTGGACACTGGACACTTTTGGATTGTGTGAGGCCCACTGATATCTGAGCGCTATGTCACAGGCTCGATGGCACAGCTGTGACAAAAGTGACTAGAGGATAAGGGAGATTTTGAATTTCTGCAGACACTTGTGGACACTGGACACTTTTGGATTGTGTGAGGCCCACTGATATCTGAGCGCTATGTCACAGGCTCGATGGCACAGCTGTGACAAAAGTGACTAGAGGATAAGGGAGATTGGATTGCTTTTAAAAAAGCAGTTTGCAGAGCAGTGGGTAAACAGCAATGCCAGCCTGTCAGGAAGCCTTAAAAGGCAGCCCAACAACCAACACCACTGATACACCACAATATAGCCTCCCCTTGCACTGCACACACAGTGACTGGTGTGTTGTGCAGGCCAAATCGCTAGCAGCAGAAGCAGTTTTTTTGTCTTCTTCCCTGCCTAACGCTCTCCCTACAGAATCAGCAGCAACCTCTCCCTATACTGAGATCGGCAGAAGTAAGATGGCGGTCGGCGTGCACGCCCTTTTATACCCCCTGTGACGCCCACCAAAGCAAGCCAATCACTTGCATGCCCTTCTGAAAGATGGTGGTGACCCGTGCCTATGTCATCACGTTGCCCAGTGTCCGTGGATCCTGATTGGCTGAAAAAGAGCGCAAAACAAACTTTTGAAACGCGACTTTGGCGCGTAAGTCGCCGACCTCGTGGCCGACCTCATCCTAGGGTCGGGTTTCGTTTCATGAAACCCGACTTTGCCAAAAGTCGGCGACTTTTGAAATTTTTCGACCCGTTTCGCTCATCCCTAGTTATCACATTTTAACACAGAATTATCTTCCTTGTGCTGGAGAGGTTGTGGACATCAAGGGAACCTCTACTATATATTTTGGGGTTGTTCAAAGATCAAAAACCTCTGGTTCCAGGTCACACAGCACACTTCTTTCATTAGACATGGGACAATTTGATGATTCGGTAATATACATTATCATACATATCCTCTTAGTGACTAAGACCATGTTAGCACAATGGTGGAAGAAAGTCGAGGTTCCTAAGTTTTCGGACATACTTGATAAGATAGGCCAACATAGCGATTTAGAACGCAGATTTGCGATTAACAACAATCACATCCACAAATATACAAAAAAATGGAAGACTTGGAACAACCAATTCCATATCAGATAGACCTATTAAGAAGTATTATATTTTGAGGCCTAAACATGGCCGATGTAGTACTGGGATGTTGTATCTCCTTCCAAGAATGTTACCCCATAAGAAGGATTGACGATTTTCTTTTCCTTTTATGTTGTTATTCGCTATATGTTATTTAATGCCTATTTGTGGGTTCTCTAGTTTTAAATTTTTTCCGTACCTGTACAAGGTTCTTTACTTCCCATTCGCTTTCCTCCCTTCCTACCTTCCTTCCCTTACCTTGTTTAATGACTGAAAACCAATAAAATTATTTGAAAAGAAAAAGGCATTCTTATATTTTTACAGAATCTTATATGATTAATGCTCTATTATGTTGCGAGTCCATTTTGACCTTAAAAAAGGGGATTTTTCTATTTTTTATTTATTTTTTTATTTTTTCCTTGTACCCTCATGTGATATCTTTGCTTCTTTAATATGCGTCTCTGTGACGTCATTCTGTTAATAGACGGAACTTTGAGGAGGTTTTTCGTGTGTAGCAGCCAGGTGTAACATCATGAATATGCCTCTTGGGCTTTTATGTTTTGTTCCCAATTGTGATATTTTGCCATTTTAACATTGGTTGTGTCCCCGTGACGTCACTCTATTAACATACAGAACCTTGATAGAGGTTAGTAGCAAGTTGTAATATCAGTAACATGCCTTTCGGAAGTTCCTCCCCTTTCTCTCACATATTTCCGGTGTTTGGGACGCAGGGTGCGCCGCATTGTGAGCGCACTCTCCATTACAGGTGACCGGAAGTGACGGCGCGACTGTGACATGGTAGATAGGAGGCAGAACGCCGTCCACTGAGATTACAGTTTTCACCACATGTGATCACTGCCTGTCACCGGAAGTGACGTTGCAACTAGGAAGCAGTAAATATGAGAATCAGAGACACAGTAAGCACGCCGCACATTGCACTGATCTCTCGGCTGGGGTGATGAGACCCCTTCTTCTCTGCCACTGATGAACCCTCAGTATTTTGGAGGGGGAAACGCGTCGGGCTGGGCCTCACATCTTCTAATGGCTGATAAGTATTGATTTTTATGCGCTGACAGACTGATGGATGGCAATGTAAATTTTGATTATATGTGGACATTATGGCATTCTTGATTGTAGGGAGTGCTTTCACTGCCACTTTTGCCTATAATTGGGACTATTATGTCCATGTTGTATGATTAATCAGCGTTTTATGCCATTTATTTCCACCTGGTGGAGTCGTTTATGGTGATTTATTTGCAGTGTATAACTATGTAATATTCACTACTACTGTTTGGAACATTGCTTCCTCTCAATTTTTCTTGTGTAGACGTTTTTTCTTTTTGTTTAGGGGGGCTTTCATATATAGTCTGTCATTGCATGCAGCATAAGCCCTTTTTACTACGAGATAAGCCATTTAAAAGCTGGAATAGTAAGCATTTTTTACTACGAGATAGGTTTATTAGGTGTGGGCCTAGTGCTCACGGTTCTACTACGAGATAAGTTTGCACTTAAAAGAGACATTATCCAGTCTCTCCACTAGGGGTTTGTTTTTCGGGTATTTATGTGTGTTTGTGTGTTTTTCTGTGCATCCTCGTCGTGGACTAGGGATTTGTAGGGTGTTATTAGTCCAGTCAAAATACGGTTTGACCCGGAACAAATTCCAAAAAAGCGTTTTATGATTTTTTTATTACTATTATATGTGGGGAACAACATATAAAAAGTTTTCCAAAAATTGATCACCACACAGGTCCTACTATGACGTCATAAGACGATGACAGACATCGCACTAAAAATAACGAATATTTCCCTATTTCAAAGCTGTAGCTTTAGGTTACAGAAGAGTTTGCATTTTGTATACTACATATTTTCATATAGCAATTTTTATACAAAGTTTTATACTAACTACATGGACAGGCGAGGTCATGACGTCATCAATGATGTCATGACATATATGTACATTTCTAGAAATTATAGAATTAATACACAGTGCATTTTAAGACCTACTTCATCACTGAATAAGCGTGTCAGGTCAATAGTCACTATTTTCATCATCAGACACTGCTTCCTCACTCATATTGTCACAATGCCCTTCTTGACATGGTCCGCATACCTGTGAACAGGTAAGTCCGTGTCTTTTGCAAGTGCACCGAAGTGTACTACAACCACGAGAACAATTGCAGTGAATTATTTTCAGAAGTGTTTCTGGCGTGGGTGAAGTATCCATCATCACTGGAACTAGACTGTTGTTCTGCAATTCCCATCCCTATTCAGTTGTGTCCATGGCCTCACCATTGTCCATCCAAAGCATCACTTGGAGGTAACTCCGAAGGGCATGATACTTCGTTGCAGAGGAGGTCGGTGGCAGTCGTTCAGGTGTAACAAAGATTTTGGCTGAACCAACTTTTTTGCAGAGAGTAGAATACCTCATTGCAGACAGATTGTCTCCAGGTTTGCCCCCGAACAATGCCACCATCGCTTTACACCCAGCGTCTTCAATCTCAATCTCTGCAAGAATGGGCAAACATTCGGCTACAGCATGAAGGTGCATCAGCCAGGATCCTGTACGATCGGCCTCGATAAGCTCCCTTGCAATTCCAACCATCTGTTGGTAATTCAGCCATAGTTTACTGGTGCGAGAGTGAGCGGATAATCCGTTTCTTTTGGTGGACAAGAGGTGGACAATTTCACTAAGGCAGGTAGAAGTAATGACCGAATTCAAGTCACTCTCCCCTGTCAGTGTCCGAGCATACAACTGCTCAAGTTCTTGCAACAGGTCTGCAAAACCGGGATGGTCACAAAGTACTTTGTCTGCAACTTGCTGAGTAAGACACTGATCAAGGAGAAGATGGCCACAAACTGCACGCTGAACTGCCTTTCCAGTCATGATGTGTTGCACAGCATTCTCACAGTAAATTGTTCCCAAGATCTCTTTGATTCCACTCCCATCCATCAACATTCCTATGGCACCCATAAGATTCATCAATGTGTGGAAGCTCCCGAGCATCAGGACAACATCTCGAACCGGGCTGTCTTCAGGCACCTCGTGTTTGATTTCTGACGCTTTCCAGTAGAGTGGCTGATTGAATGTAACAACTGCAGCGGATCGGTGTTTATCAGCAAAGTTGCACAGATACTCAGGCGTAGAGAAGATGCATGACTTGTCTCCGGAATACATGTCAATGATGGGCAGGAAGATTACCGAAGACGACCCAGGATGACCACAGTCTTTATGTAGCATGTGCATCATTCCATTCCAGCTCGGTGCAGGCTGTATGAAGCGTAAAGACATCTCCCACAATACATGAACACGATGGTCAATGGTGTCGAGAAATGGCAAGGGCTTGAATTTTATGTTTCGGCGACTGTGTTTTGTGAAACGGTATTCCCTTACATCAACTCTGCTTTTTTCAACTATCTCCAAGTCCGCAGTCTCCCGTCTGAGAACAGTGTGACTGACCTTCCTTCCTGGAGTCACAGTAGCTACCATCTCCATGCCGTGGAAAGTCCCCTTTCCATCTAACGTGATGATATTATGGTCGACGTTGTGCGCAGCGAACAGCAGTGCCGTATCCAGTCTGTCTATGGTACCACCGAGTACATCCTGGCCAACAGAAGCGGCAGCGTTTTCCTCGAATCGCTGAACTTCCGAATATGATGAACAATATCCCATGGCTGAGAGACCGTCTACAAGAAATCGAGACCTGAAATGATGATGGAGCTGGACTGCTAACCCAAGCTGCAATGGAGCTACTACAGCCCTGGGACGTACAGCCTGAACAACTGATTGTCCAGTGCTTGCGACCTTCCTGTGAATGTCCTTTCCAACGAAAAGGGTTTCAAGCAAGCAAAGCAAACGCAGGGGGAGATAATCTAAGGCAGACTGACCTTGAAGCGAAGAAGTCTTCGGATATTCATCGGTTGAAGATGGGATCTTAGACTTGATATCGCTCTTGATTAGTTTGGCCGCAGTCTCTATGATGGCTCTCTTCTCGGCTTCTTCATCCGTTTCCTGACTACGGAAATAGTCCCTCAGGATTATTCTGGTCTTTTCACTGAACGTTACAATGTTAGGCAACCCTTCACACTCTGCTATGAATAGCGAATCGCCATACCTCTCCTCCAGCCTATACCTCAGCCATTTATTACTATAGGCAGCACTGTCTCCTTCTACAAGATACTCCGTCATTTTCTTTGCAAGATCTGTGACAGTCAGTTGCTCTTAATCGTTGTCCTCGAGAAATGCACACATTCTCAAGAGCGCTTGCTCTTGGTCCATGTTCATCGGCCTCCCTACCTTCCGCAGTTTCTTTGTAGTAGATCCACCACCATGACGCATAGGAATTCCGTAATTTGTCCAAAAGTTAATGTCACATGAACGGTGATACAGACAGTCTGCAGCATGTAAGTCCTTCCCAAAGTACGCGATTCTCCCTTGAATGGTGATTGCCCAGTCATCATTACGCTGTTTGCAATGTGACAAGATGGACCTTACAAATCCATCCGTTTTAACAAAGCTTTAGTCATCGAAATCACTACTAGATCTTGTCTTCACCACTTCATGTCCACAGAACAAACACTGCATCATGCTATCATAGGATCCAGTAGACACCCGTGTACCTCTCTTGGCAGGTCAACGATGAATGGAAGTAGCTTTCTTATGCAAGTCTATTTGCTTCTTGTTTATGTAGTTCATACGACATCTCTTGTGCACCACTGCTCCAGCAGCTACCACAGTGCTAACGCCCCTCTCAATACTGGCTTTTTTGATCCCTTCAGCTCCTTTCGCACCAATCACCACTCTTTCTCTGTCATCTTCTACTTCATGGCTGCATAAGGGGCAAGTTTCTTGACTTTCCATCATTCTCAGCTCTGTAAAAGAAGATAAATAAATCGTTAAATAATAAATATAATAATAGTAGTAATTGTAAAAGAAATATGATAGACACTGAAAGGTGAGTCGCATTTAACATTTTACAGCTTTGGCGGCCATATTCTTTGACGTCACATTTGGACCCTTTGTGGTAACCCTATCTTGGTAAACTTTTAGTATGTTTTTCTCTACATGTAATACTACCAAAAAAACCAAGAAAACGCTATCTTGGAATTTGTCCAGGGTAAAGGATTTTTTTTTCGTATTTTGACTGGACTATATAGGGTCACCGACGTTGATCGGGGGCGCCACATCGTCAACAACTAGGGTGCCAACCTCCGCGGCCAGGAAGGGACTTGAAAAAAAATTTCTGCCTGGTGACCTTTTGGTGAATGATTGTCCTGTTCCCTTTGAGCTGGGATTGTCCAAGATTTTAATTATTTAATTAAAAGTTAATTTTTAAGTGGTCATTTTTGCTGCTATCTTGGTTTTTTTGGGATGTGGATTTGGCAGAAAGTGCTCCTCCACTCACCACTGGCAGTGCATAATTGACATCTGGAACATTGGCCCACATGTGTAATTATCTCTTGCGGATCCTAAAAAGGGACCCCCGCATTGCCAAAATTATGAAGGATGACGACTACTGGTTGGCCAGCATCCTCGATCCACGCTATAATGGCAAATTACAGAACATCATGCCACAGGAGAACCTAGAGCTAATATTGGCTAACAAACAAGCAACTCTGGTAAACTATTTGTTAGAGGCTTTCCCAGCACACAGCAGCGGTGCAGGTTCTACCACGAGCCGTACTGGGCAACTGATGAAGTGAGCTGGGACTGGCTCAGTTAAACGCGTTGGCAATAAAGATATCTTGAATTCTACCACAGCAGCGCAGTCTCTTATTGCACTACCAGCCTTCTCTTTGTACAAAGTCCTTGGACCTCGTACAGACAGCTGCAGCTGTTTTATGCGATTATAGGTGTTGTGACTCTCACAACCCTATCAGGTGAGCCTAACATTTGCTGTGCACTCATCTACTTTCCATACAGACCTACGCATTGGAAGCGCCCTGTCTCCCCCTTTTTCTTTCGTACTGGGCAACATGGAAGAGGTGTTCGTGGTGCACACAGCCGAAGTGGCGTTGGAGACAGGGGTTTTATGACCATGTTGTGGACTGATTTCTCGAGTACCGCTCACACGACTAGTAATATTGAATCGATTGCAACAGACAGAAGACAGCAGTTGTCAACTATGATTCAAAATTATCTCTCCTCCCATATCGATGTTCTCCCTCACAGGTCATTCCCCTTTGACTACTGGGCCTCTAAACTGGACACCTGGCCTGAATTGGCACAATATGCGCTACAGGAGGTCGCTTGCCCTGCTGGTAGTGTGCTATCTGAAAGAGTCTTCAGTGCTGCTGGATCAATCCTGACAGAATGAAGGACCCAGCTGTCGACCCAAAATGTAGGTGATCTCACCTTCATTAACATGAACCATGGTTTCAAAGGATTTTGTACCACCTTCCCCTGATGACACATAGGCTGCCAGCAAAATGGCTCGCTTTGTCCTCCTCTTCCTCCGACTTCTCCAATTCTTCCATTTGCAGCTGCTGAACGTCCAGCCTACACCTCAACATATGACAGTTTTTCCACCTCCCCAACTGGGCTGTACCCCCCCCCTACAACTTTAGCCAAATAACCCCCAGTTTTCAATGCGTTACTATTATTATAACGTAAATTAAGGTTGACAAGCTTAAGTAATAAGAATTGATGTCGTTGCCATTGAAATGGGCACTGTAGGTGTGTTTACTGTCCTCCACTCACTGCCGACTTTTATTCCCCATTGACTTGCATTGGGGTCAGGTCGGGTTTCGGTCGAAACTCCGACTTTTTCCGATAGTCGGACGATTTCGTTTGACTCAACTTTTGGTAAAGTCGGGTGGTCCAAAACCCGACTCGACCCTCCCGAAGGCAAAGTCGCTCATCTCTACTACAGTCAACTCTAACATCCACCTTCGACTCTGGTGTTTAAGATTTGAAGACATTTCAATCCATTTTAACTCCTTAACACTCTCTAATCTTTCTTTCTATGGAGGACCAGTGATCACACAATTAGTAGGAATGGAACTGGTATAATATTACCCCAGTATAGGTCCAACCTAAAATAAGGCCCTGTCTATAGCAACTGTGGGGCTTTAGTATGTTTGCTCTTGTACTTGATAAATTACAAGGGCCTCACATGGGCCCCACATCTTCTTATGGGGCCACAGAACACAGTACTTCAACATTTTTCCAATGCAGTGCATATAGGAAGCAGATTACGGTAATTATCTAATATTTTTTGGTCATCAATTATCAAAATATTTCATTGGAATTACCACAGCTTAGATTACACCAGACCCATCAGTCCTTCTCAATGATTCTATGATTCTATGATTCTACCCCTACTCATAATATGCCAAGTGCCCCCCAAGGCTATGGTCTAGAGTAGAAAGGGAGCACAGTGTGAGAGAACCTTCTATGAGAGGACCAATAATGATTGTAGTCTAGAAGTAGGTTGTGGCTGGTCTAGGAGGCATCTGGACTAGTTAGGAACCAAGGTTCTAGATGAGTAAGATGTGGAGTTGATGCCTGATACAAAGAGTTTGAATTAATTACAGATATCTATAGCATAAGGAATGTTATCAGATGAATCTATATGTAAATGAACTAAGCCTAAGCACCATCCAAGCGGAAGACATTTCCATGTATCTTAGATACTAGATCACATAATATGCATAGCATTTGCTGATTTCACAGTGATGATATGCTTGACTGTCTATCCACACTCCAAATACTTAATCACATTATTCTAATTAGCAATATTTCCAGATCATATATTTACATAAATTCACTGACATAGGAGTATTATACAGTAGATTACGTATTAGGTAAAGCCATATTACTAGGAATCTGAAAGCGTCACAGCTGGGTTTTTCATAAACTTAAAGAATAACCGTCATTTTATTTATTCAGAAGTCAATAGTATACATGAAAATAAGCAGCTTTGTAATATATCTTATCAGAGAAATCTGCTTCTTTCTCCTTCTGGACTGATCTTTCAGTCTGAACTCATGATTAAAATCCGTCTACAGGGAATACAGATTTTCCCATTATTGAGATAACAGGTGACAGTAGGAGCTCATAAAGCTCTATGGAGAATTGTAACTGTCTTATCAGGAGAACTTGCATCAGAATGTCTGTGTATTCCGCTAGCTCCTCCTCCATAGAAATTTAAAAGCACCAACTGTCATCTCAGTAAATAGAAAATCTATATTCACTGAAGACAGATTTCACCCATGAATTGACAGTGAAAGATCAATCCGGGAAGAGAAAAAAAGCAAATTTATCTGACATGTAGGGGGGTCTACCACTCTGAAATCCTCTCCGTTAGGCAAAACAGTGATCCACTTCCATAGAGTAGCTCTAGGGGTCTTGGCCAAGCTTTCAAAGCATGCACAATCCAATTTTTGGGTTCTTTGACCAGGCACAAATCTTTAAAGGGAATCTGTCACCTTTTTTTTGGCTTGCAACTGCCAGCATAGACATTGGGGGATTATCTACAGCATTCTGTAATGCTGTAGATAAGCCTCTGATGTAACCTGAAAGATAAGAAAAACACGTTATATTATACTCACCGGGGTGGGCGGTCCGGTCCGGTGGGTGTTGCGGTCCGGTTCGACGCCTCCCTTCTTCATGCGATGACGTCCTCCTCTTCCCATCCTGTAATGGTTCCGGCGAAAGCGCACTGCTCTGCCCTGTTGAGGGCAGAGCAGAATTCAGCAGTGTGCAGGTGCCGGACCTGTCCCGACGCCTGCGCACTGCAGGACTCTGCTCTGCCCTCAACAGGGCAGAGCAGTGCGCTTGCGCCGGAGCCTTTACAGGACGGGAGAAGAGGACGTCATCGCATGAAGAAGGGAGGCGTCGAACCGGACCGCAACACCCACCGGACCGGACCGCCCACCCCGGTGAGTATAATATAACGTGTTTTTCTTATCTTTCAGGTTACATCGGAGGCTTATCTACAGCATTACAGAATGCTGTAGATAAGCCCCCGATGTCTATGACGGCAGCTGCAAGCCAAAAAAAAGGGTGACAGATTCCCTTTAAATAGGCACAAAGTGAAGACTTCATCTGGACATCTATCCTGTGGATATGCCATTAATTTATGGTTTGGGAATATCCCATTTAAGCATAGGTTGAGGATACAGTGCAAGTAACTTGGCATGTCCACATATCACCGGTTTGGAAGCCAGGAGCTACAGTACACTAACGAGAGAGTTTACAGATGTAAATGTATAAACATCAGGTGACTGTCTGGAATCCTCTTACTTCTTATATTGCTCAGCTGCACCTGCTAACCGAGCCCTTGACTCAAGTGGTTGTATAAAAGAGCTTTCAGGCCCAATGTACAGTTACTTTGTACATTACGGGAAGTTGTGTAGACTTTATGCATTAGACTAGTGGTCTGGTCTCATTTCAGATTACATTTGAGTGTTTGCATTACTATTTATTAATTTCAGGGCTTTATATGCTTTTCTCTTGGCTTAGAAATGTTAATTGAAGCTCCTGGATCCCAATGTAAAATGTCCTCAACTCATATTCCTTTGTATGAACTAGGTGAGCATTGCGATTATAAGTGATAAGTGTCTACAGCCCATAGTTCTGGTCTGTAGACATCAGCTGCATTCACTGGGAACTGCAAAATGATGATAATTGCAGTAAAAATAATCTGTATAAGTTTTTTCAACCTCAAAAAATCTTGGACTCCTCCATTTTTTTAATGACAGGGCAAAAAGGTGCCCTATTTTTATGGACTTTCCTGGAATATCTCAAGAACATGGGCCCTCATCTTGTGCCATCTTCTGCCGCCAGGTAATTGGAGAGGTAATTGTGCATGCAAGTGTTTTTAATTCACTTCTATGAGAGCCCCGAGAATAGGCAAGGAAGCATTTTTTGGGGGTACGGAATTGGAATAACTTTTTTTAAGAATACATAGAGGCATTATGTAATATACAGAATAAATAAAGTATTTCTGAAAGGAGCTAAAATGATTTATGTTAAAGTCTGAACAGAACCGATAAATTTTCCCGAACATTACAAATGATTAGAGAAAAGTTCCAACGCGCTCGTAGTCACACAACTGCTGTAGAACATGCCCGGGAAAGCGAGTCTATCCACCTAACCACCGCTGTGTGACATCAATCCCTACAGCTGCACCAATTAGATTGATGTAATTAATGTCAAAGTCCTGTGTCACATAAACAAACCCACATGTACTAATAATTTCCTTTACGGCAACATCATCACCATTGTTGGGAAAGCAGAGATTCAAGTTCTGGTTCTGCCTGTGAACGCTTTGTACTGGATTTACTGTAAGCGTAAGGTCAATGTCAGGTTGGTTGAACTAAAGCCTTTTTAATTTTGGTATTTGAAGCATACATAATCATTCCAAAATCAATCGCAATCTCTCCATATATAACTGTACATATGTATGTTATATAGAAGAGCCGGATAGGAAAATTAATATTTTCTCTCTTTGTGTTCGCTGGTGTTATCCTAGTGTTACCTGCTCTAATCCAATTACATGTCTTTCCCTGTTGTCTTGTTCCCATTTCCCTTCATGCTGTTTCACTTAAAGGGAATCTGTCAGAAGGTTTTTACAATTTAATCTGAGATCAGAATAATATAGAGCAAGAGAGCCTGATTCCAGGGATGTGTCACTTATTAGGCTGTGTGCTGTCATTTCAATACAATCAGTGTTTTATCAGCAGTAGATTGTCACTAGACTACTAGATCTCACATGCCCACAAATCAGCCTAATTTATGTAACCCCGCCCCCACCACTGATTAGCAGCTTGCTGACAATGCACAGGAATCTGTCAATCAGTGTTGTGGGCGGGGTTATACAAAGCTCAGCATTCTGATCACTGCTACATATACGACAGAGAAAACAGGGATTCTATGACTTTGGCTTTTACCACCCTACCCAGCAATGTAACTACTTTGGAATTAAGAAAATATATATAAAATTATAAACAAATTCCCTTTAGAAGAGAAAGAGGGAACTTTTTATTTTGTATATTTACTGACTTTTATTGTACAATCACTATAAATACCACCAAAACTATTTTTTTTTCAAGAACTTAGATATGTATGACCTGCAGCTAGGAAGCCAGCCAAGAATCAACAAAGTCTATGCTGGGGGAAATGGGTTTTGATATTTGTTCACCTGCCTCTTCTGGTTGCCGACATTCCTCCGGAGCATTGCTGTGCACTGCTGGGGGCACAAAACGTCTGGAATGCTCTTGCTGTAATAAATTTGCTTTGTCTTAGGAAAAGAACCCAGAAGACAGAGTGGAGATCAAAGAATTGCAAGCCTTTTCTAAAGGTTTGCTATAAGGGACCATGGTTACTTGTTTTGCCCTTGTCCATGTTTTTATGTGTAGCGGAGACACTCAGTCTAGTTCCTTTCACCTGTTATAGTGGTTATATAAAACCAGTCCCTATATAAAGTGACACTACCCTGACAGCATGAAACCTACTTGATTCGGTAGTCCGCCCTTTACCGGCCTCATGGCAGCCATACTTGTGATGAGGATGTGACTATCATGACCTGATAGTCCTCTCTATACTGTCTTCATACCAGTTACGGAGGTGGTAGACCTCTCTCCACATGCTTCATAGCGACTAAGGAAAAGACTACTTTGAAACTTTTTGCCGTTGATTGACAATCGAAATGACGTCAGGAAGATGAAGGCAATTGATCAGATATCTAAGAAACCACATGAAGTACACAATACTCAAAAGTTGAAAGGATATAATCAACATGATATGCAGTCATGGATGTTATGTGACCACTATGACATAGTAGTCTCATCTCTATATGCTTCATTCAGACCATGGTGGAGCTAGAGAGGAAGTGGCTAACAGGATAGAGGTGACTTGTCTTCACCAGCATTAGCAATAATAATGATTGTAGTAGTAAAAATGATGTGACCAATGTGACCTGGTAACTCTCTTCACTGCTTCCATAGTGGTCTAGTCCTTGGTGGTAGAGAGGATGTGCTCAAATTGACCTGGTAGATTCCTCTACCCATATCTAATAGCAGCCATGGTGGTAGTAGAAAGGATGTGGCCAACATCACTTGTAAGACTTCTCTGCACAGACCCAATAGGAATAATGTTGGTGTTGGTGGCCAACATGACATTGTAATTCTATCTTTTCACTACACCAATAATTGCCTATTTTGTGTTAGAAGAGAGGGTATGACCAACATGACTTATCAGCAAACTATCTACAGGTAATATACGAACTATGGTGGTGGCAGTAAAGAAGATGTGGACATTAACACCTGATAGCTCACTTTCTACAGATCCCAAAGTGTCTACAGTAGTGGGGGTATTTAGGATTCCACCAAAATGAACAAACAACCATACCACCCATACACCAGCGATGGAAGCAGGCTCGGACAGGCCCATAGGGTAACAGGGGAATCCCCCGGTGGGCCCCTGTGCAGATCTGGGCCCTCAACTCCCCTGTATGAGCAGAACTTGGCATAATTCACTTGATTTTCTCTGTACAGAAAAAAGCAGCATCTCATCATTCATTAACCAAACTACCCAGTTTATTATTATATAGAGATAGAGGTAAATTTGTGAACGACGGTAGTGTAATATTTGTATGCAGGTGGAAAGTGGCCCCCCAAAGTCAATGTTACTGGTGGGCCCTTGGCACCCCAGTCCGACACTGGATGGAAGTGGTGTACACAGGGGAGTACATAGAAATCCTGGGGCCCCATAGCAGAAGTTCTAATTGGGCCCTTCTTCCAAAGAAAATACAGTGTGACACCCACAAGATGAATTCTTCCACAGTACCCTCCTCACATACGGTATGATACGGTATCCTCCCCTCAACCTTCCCCTCAAAACACAGTATGATACCCCAACTGTGATCATCACACAGCCCCCCCCATACAGTATAATAGGCCTAGATACAGTATAATGGCCCCTACACACACCCCTCTACTCAGTATGATGGCCCCAACATAACTATGCATACTGTATAATGGCCCATGTGGTGTTTGCAGGTGCGCAGGATGCAGTGACGAGTCGCGAGACAATTTGGTGCTTTCTATATTAACGTTTATAAGACTAGAGGGAACTTTCCTCAGTCACGGCCTGATCAACAAAAGGGGGTAACACGGGTTGCCCTCGCAGGGGCTCTATACAAGCAAACACAAACGGGTAGAACACGACTACTTCCGGCAATGGAGGGCAAATGGCGTCTCGTCTGCTTCTAATTCGTTGTCTCGACTTCTTCCTGGGGTGGTGTGTCGGATTCTGGAGAGGGCGTCGGCGTGCACGTTTTCAGCTCCCCGTTTGTAGATGATCTTATAATTGAATTTGGCCATCCGAGCCACCCACCGCTGCTCTAGGGCCCCCAGTTTGGCATTCTCCAAATGGGCTAACGGGTTGTTATCGGTCCGCACTACTACTTCGGAGCCCGCCAGGTACTCTGCGAATCGCTCCGTCATTACCCACACTACCGCGAGGAGCTCGAGCTTAAAGGAGCTGTAATTGTCCGGGTTGCGTTCTGAGTCGTGCAGCGACCGGCTACCGTAGGCGATCACTTTCTTCCTGCCGTCCTGCACCTGTGACAACACAGCTCCTAGTCCCTGGAGGCTCCCGTCGGTATGCAGGATGAACGGTTGCGAGAAATCCGCATATGCCAATACTGGGGCGTCCGAAAGAGCAGCTTTGAGATCTTGAAACGCATCCTCTTGCGGTTGCTGCCACTAGATCTTCCGTCCATTCACCCCGGCGGGAGACCTCTTCAGCAGGTCTTGCAGGACCTTGCCCAGAGCCTCACCCTCCTGACACTCCTGGAGCACTCGCGCCTCCCGCACCAACCGCTGGAAGACCTGCCCCTGGGCCGTGTGAGAACCCCACTGACTTGGGGTCTCCTGTGTGGAATCATTGAGGAGTAGATTGCCGAACTCCTGCAGTATGTTCATGCCCAAGATGATCGGATGACGGTCGTTAGTCTCTTCTTGGGTTAGGACCACTCCCCGGCGGCCGAGGGATTTACCACACAATGTCATCTGAAGCCACATCACTCCGGCGACAGGTACCGGCAGTTGGTTTGCGGCCACTAGTCGTATCATGGGCCCCCACTGGGGCCTTGCCGCTTCCGGGAAATGCTGCCGGAAGTACGTTGCCGACATGGTCGTTAACTGCGACCCTGTATCCACTAGGCACCATACAGCACGATCCTCGACTTCGGCCCATACTATTGGGCACTTAGCGACCAGTTCTTCGGGACTTCCACCACCCCTTGTTGTGGCTTCCGGCTCCGAGAGGTGTCCCCCATGCCCGGAGCCCTCTAATTTAATGTCCGCCGGGGTGGGTATTTGCCACGCCGCGGACACCCCCGTGCAAAGTGGCCCAGTTCTCCACACTCATAACACAGGGGCGGTGAAGCTCGGCCACCCCGGGTATTGCGAGGCCCCCAGGGTCCGGAATTGTAGCCAGGTCGGCCGGGCACGGGCTCCATTCTCTTCTTCACTTCAGCCAGCTCTCCCTAAATACTCTTCAGTTCTTGTCTCATTTCCTCCATCCATTGAGGTTCTTCGACAACGCTTACGGAAGACTCCATGCTCCACGCCTTCCCCACAGGAGCTGTCATCCCCTGCTCTTGCTCTCGCACCCGGGCCTGACTCCCCACTTTGGAGAAGGCTAAACGTGAGTTCACTCGGACCTGTTCCCGCATTGCTTGCTTGATTAGCGGATCCCGGAGTCCAGTCACTAGCAGGTCACGCAGGGTGATGTCGATGGGCCCTACCCCTATTCCGGCCTTCCTTTCTTTGGCGGTGTATAGCTCCTGGAGGGCGTTCATATACTGGGTGATGGTCTCCCCCTCCCCCTGCATCCGACTGAACAACCGGGTTCTCAACTCCCCCACGTCTGTTGGATCCCCGTGGGTCTCTTCCAGGATCTGCAAGACCCTGGCGAAGGTGTTGCGACGCCCTGGGGGTCTCAACATTACCGACTTCCGGGCTTCCCCATCTAGCGCCATAAGGGCCACCTCAGCCTCTAAATTGGGGGTCATGGGGTGCATGCGGAAGAGGCCCCGCACACGTTCTGTCCAGCTCCACAACAGCGTATCGCAGCCAGAAAACCGGGGCAAGTTACTTAGCATAGCCCCAAGGGAGATGCTGGAGCGGGGGCCCCCATCATCATCAGCGCCAGCAGCCCCACTCTGATCAGGCGCACCGCCATCTGCGCTTGGAGACTGCATCCTGCTGACTACGCCAAATGTGGTGTTTGCAGGTGCGCAGGATGCAGTGATGAGTCGCGAGACAATTTGGTGCTTTCTATATTAACATTTATAAGACTAGAGGGAACTTTCCTCAGTCACGGCCTGATCAACAAAAGAGGGTAACACGGGTTGCCCTTGCAGGGGCTCTCTACAAGCAAACACAAATGGGTTGAACACGACTACTTTCGGCAATAGCCGGTCACTATAGGGCCGCGGTATGGCCGAATACGGGTCCTTAATTATATAGTCAAATTAGCCGTCCAGACGTCCCTCGCCATTCGGGATGGTGGTCTTTCAGCGTAGTAGTCGCTGGGCCCAGTTGCTGAGGCGTTGACGAAGTCTTCGCGCGCTTGGACGGATGGGCCGCAGTCCCCGGACTGGGGCAAGCGGCAGTGATGTAGGGTGGCGAATCACAGACCACCTGCGCAGCTAACGACTGTGACGGGGAGTCCGCGGCCAGCAGAGGCTCGGCCCCTTCTGCGACTGGAGCGGTACAGTAGTGGCCGCCGACGGTACTGTACTTGCAGCAGCCACTGGTGAGAGCAGGGCGGCTGCGGGTGGCGGGGAACAGGCCGCAGCTGCGGGCTGAAGCGAGATGGCAGTGGCTGTGGGCTGGAGCGGGGCAGCAAGTCTCAGATGATCGCCTTGGCGCAGTCCCTCTGGAGTCCTCAGTAAGCATCTTCCCTAGCACTGGTAAGTTGCACTAGCTTTCAGTCGCTCCCACGGTCTCCTGATGCCTCTGTCCCGGTCTGCTGACTCATTGTCCCGGGAATTCCCCGCCTCCTTTATACTGGTCCCTCCCCCAGTCCCTCTGTCTGTCACAATGGTCCATCCCCGAACTCTGTCCCCCGGGGACAGTTTCACCCGGAACCCAGATGACGGCTTCCTTGGTTCCGGCCCGGACACTCGACCGGGCCGTTCCTCCCACACCCACACCAGCCCTCCAAAGAGTATAATGGCCCCTCAGCCCTACAAACAATATACTGGCCACTCCACAGCCCTCTACGCAGCTTGATGGATGCCACAAAAACATTTACACTGTATAATTGCTTGCATACAGTATACTGGCCTCAACAAAACCTTCCAGACAGTTTAATGTTCCCCACATAGCCTTCCAAACAATATAATGGTCCCCACTAGAGTTGAGCGACTTTTGGTTTTTTAGGGTCGCGTTTCGTTTCGTGAAACCCGACTTTTCCAAAAGTCGGGTCGAGCAAGATCGTCCGATTATAGGGAAAAGTCGGGGTCGTCCCGAAACACGAAACCCAATGTAAGTCAATGGGGAATAAAAGTCGGCAGTGAGAGGAGGACAGGAAACACAACAACAGTGCCCATTTGAATGCCAAAAGCATCAATTCTTCTTACTTAAGCTTGTCAACCTTAATTAACTTCATAATACAAGTTACGCACTGAAAATTGGGGGTTATTTGGATAAAGTTGTGGGGGGGTAGGGCTGGCTCCAGGTTTTCATGTGCCCTGGGCGAAAGAGCGCCCCTTTAACACATACTACAACTCATCATGCTCAGATACGGCAGAGAAATAGCGGTATAGTACAATGAAAAATACTTCACTTTTTACATCTCATGACGAGGCCCATCTATTTCTCCATACAGAATCATTGGTCCCATATAATGTTTGAAACAGTATATGATGAGCTCCACATAATGCTACAGTATATGTTGGTCCCCATGGATGAAGCTCCACTGTCTTATGGGCCCAAATAATGCTCCAAACATAATGGGCCCCATTTCTAATGCTCTAGTGTATAATGGGCCCTGTAAATGCTGCTCCAGTGTCTGATGGCCACCTTTGGAATGTTCCAGTGTGTGGTGGGCCCCATCTATCATTCTCCAGAGTATAGTGCTCCCCAAAAATTGCTGTCCCAACATTGAAAACAATCAAATAAGTCTCCTCGCTAGGGAATCCCTGTACTTGTCTGGACTCCTCGTCGTCCCCATCTTCCATCTCACTGCACAGTATTTCAACTTTGCAAGTGCTGTGATCCTGAGCAAGCAGGGGGGGCCCACTTGTTGGCGACGGCACTGGCACAGGACCCCTGATAGTACGGTGGTGTGTCTGATGGCGGGTGGGCCGAACCTGCACTTTCATCTGCAGCTTCCTCTTTGTCACCGTGTAAGATGGAACTGTATATGGGAAGGGTAACCTGAGTTTCATCAGGGTCAGATTCAGGCCGTGTAGCGTGCAAGGGGAATGTAGTGGTCTGGGTCAATGTACCAGCAGATTCATCGAGCAGTGGCTGGGCATCAGTGCACTTGTGTCGCCCCCAGGAGTACGGTCGCCACAGTGGCATTACCTTCTTCCTAGGGAGTGTGATGTCATGCTTGGGAGCAACGAAGGATCTCTCTAGCAGGTTAACTGATTGGGCGGCGTTATTCCCACGAGTCATGACCCTCCAAACAGCGTTCATGAAGGCAAAGTGTTTGTTTTACGTGGGCAGTATGGTTGCAAAGCTGAACCTTAAAGGAATGTCCAGAAGGGCACCACCAGGAGTGGAGCCTACGGTTAAATTCGACTCCACCTGGGAAACCTCAACCATGCCAGCTACAGAACAGATGCACACATTGCCAGCTTAATTCCGTTAACGAACTAGACTCCGTCATGCCCCACGGTCCGAGTCCGGCTTACTAGAGGGACACGTGAGGCTCTGGCACATGAGATTGGCCAATAACTGGTGTGTCATGCCCTTACATGTCCGTGGCTGCATGTGCGCTACACTGAAAAGGCCAGCGTTTGTCGCTTACAGGTGCAGATAACCCGCTGAACAACGTTAGTGATGGGGATCACTGATTACAATTATTACCCGTGAACAATGATTTCCCAGTAAGTGCAGGTCAACCGCAGTTCCGGAATTAGGCCTAACCGTCATTCCTGAAAAAATGAAAAACTTACGTATGCAAACCACAGGTGCTGTAGCTTGCTTAACAGCTCGCCAGCCGTTCTCACGCCCAGTATGGATTACACGTGATTGCACAAAGGTGAGAAAGGGTACCGTATCCCCAGATAACATGTATGGATAGCGTACACATTCAAAATATATGTCTATACATCAGGAGGCAGGCTCAGACGGTGTTAGGCCCAGTATGGATTGCACGTGATTGCACAAAGGTTAGAAAGGGTACCGTATCCCCAGATAACAGGTATGGATAGCGTACACATTCAAAATATATGTCTATACATCAGGAGGCAGGCTCAGACGGTGTTAGGCCCAGTATGGATTGCACGTGATTGCACAAAGGTGAGAAAGGGTACCGTATCCCCAGATAACATGTATGGATAGTGTACACATTCAAAATATATGTCTAAACATCAGGAGGCAGGCTCAGACGGTGTTAGGCCCAGTATGGATTGCACGTGATTGCACAAAGGTGAGAAAGGGTACCGTATCCCCAGATAACATGTATGGATAGCGTACACATTCAAAATATGTCTATACATCAGGAGGCAGGCTCAAACGGTGTCAGGCACAGTATGGATTTGACGGCCCAGACTACACAGCGGAGGAGCAGGGAGAGGTAAAGATTGCAAATGCTGGGGCCCTGCCCAAGCAAGGGGGGCCCACTCGTGGGCGTCGGTACTGGCACTGGGCCCCTCATAGTACGGCGGTGTCTCTGACGTCGGGTGTGCACCACCACCGTCAGAGACACTTGATTGCACTATGAGGGACCCTGTGCCAGTGCCCGCGCCCAAGAGTCGGCCTACCCACCTGTCCAGGGCAACGGCACTCGCACGGTGTCGTGCGCTAGGTGGTGACCCTGGCCATGGGGGGGGAGGCAGCACAGTTAGGGAGTTTTAGAAAGTGGCATATGTTGATGTTGGACATTCAGCTGATGCAAAAGGTGAAATAGGTCAAGTCCCAGGAAGAGGTGGACCAAAGCAAGCCATTTTTCTGTCACCCTATGTGTCATCAGGGGAAGGTGGGACAAAATCCTTTGAAACCCATGCGTGGTTCATTTTAATGAAGGTTAGATCATCCACATTTTGGGTTGACAGACGGGTCCTTTTTTCTGCCAGGATTGATCCAGCTGCACTGAAGACTCTTTCCGATAGCACACTTGCAGCTGGGCAAGCGAGCTCCTGTAAGGCATATTGTGCCAATTCAGGCCAGGTGTCCAGTTTAGCGGCCCAATAGTCAAAGGGGAATGACCTGTGTGGGAGAACATCGATATGGGAGGAAAAGTAGTTTGTAACCATAGTTGACAACTGCTGTCTCCTGTCACTTTCCATCGATGCAGTATTACCAGTTGTGTGAGCGGTACTTGAAAAATCAGTCCACAACATTGTCATGAAACCCCTGTCTCCAACGCCACTTCTGCTGTGTGCACCACGAACACCTCTGCCAAGCTGACCCCGGCCCGTACGGCTCGTGTGAGAACCATCACCGCTGCTGTGTGCTGGGAATGCCTCAAGCAACCGATTTACCAGAGTTGCTTGTTTATTAGCCAATATTAGGTGAAGGTTCTCCTGTGGCATGATGTTTTGTAATTTGCCTTTATAGCGTGGATCCAGGATGCTGGCCAACCAGTAGTCGTCATCGTTCATCATTTTGGCAATGCGGGGGTCCCTTTTTAGGATCTGCAAGGCATAATCTGACATGTGGGCCAATGTTCCCGGTGTCAATGATGCACTGCGAGTGCTGGTTGGAGGAGCATTTTCTGGCAAATCCACATCCCTCCAGTCACGCACAAACCCTGTACCAGACCTTGCCACGCCAACATTTTCACTTGCCCCACGAGATGCATCCTCCTCCCCTAAGTAATCATCCCCATCATCCTCCTCCTCCTCTTCTTCCTCCACCTCGTCCAGGAGAGGTCCCTGAGCAGACAATGGCTGAATGTCATCAAGGATTCCCTCCTCCTCTTCCTCCTCATCAACATTGGCTGCAGAAGCCTGCTCCTTAAGGTGCATCAAAGTTTGCATGAGCAGACGCATAAGTGGGATGCTCATGCTTAGGATGGCGTCGTCTGCGCTTACCAGCCATGTGCATTCCTCAAAACACTGAAGGACTTTACAGAGGTCTTTCAGCTTCGACCACTGCACACCTGTCAACTCCATGTCTGCTCTCAAAGTGCCTGGCCGTGTATCCTCCCACAAATGCATTATGGCCTGCCTCTGCTCGCACAGCCGCTCCACCATGTGCAGGGTGGAGTTCCACCTTGTTGCAATGTCGATAATGAGGCGGTGGTTGGGAAGGTGGAGCAATCGCTGCAGCTTCTGCATACAAACGGAGTGTACAGGCGACCGGCGGATGTGCGCGCACAGTCTTCGCACCTTCTGGAGCAGGGCTGTTAACTCCGGATAATTTTTGAGGAAGCACTGCACCACCAGGTTCAAGGTGTGAGCCAAGCAAGGTATGTGGCTGAGTTTTGAAAGGGCTATGGCTGCCACAAAATTACAGCCGTTATCACTAACTACCTTGCCTGCCTCAAGATGTACACTGCCCAGCCATGACTCAGTTTGTCGCTTCAAGTACTCGGCCAGCACCTCGGCGGTGTGTCTGTCGCCAAAACACATCATCTGCAACACAGCCTGCTGACGCTTTCCACTAGCTGCTCGATAGGGGGATACCTCGTGTGCAACAGTGGCAGCTGCAGATGGAGTGCTCGTACGACTGCGCTCTGTGGACGAGCTTTCGCTTATGGAGGAGGAGGAGGAGGAGGGTCGAACGCCTACAGCCAACTGTTTCCTATACCGTGGGCTAGGCAGCACTGTCCCACCACCGCTGTCCCCTGTGGACCCTGCATCCACCACATTAACCCAGTGCGCAGTGATGGACACGTAACGGCCCTGGCCATGCCGACTGGACCATGCATCAGTTGTGAGGTGCACCTTTCCGCTCACTGACTGCTTGAGTGCATGGACAATGCGGTCTTTCACATGATGGTGGAGGGCTGGGATGGCTTTGCGAGAGAAGAAGTGGCGACTGGGTAGGTCATAGCGTGGTACTGCATAGGCCATGAGTTCGCGGAAAGCTGCACTTTCCACCAACGGAAAGGGCATCATCTCAAACGAGATTAGTTTGGCAATGTGGGCGTTCAAACCCAGTGTACGCGGATGAGAGACTGAGTACTTTCTTGACCTACTCATAGTGTCTGGGAGGGTGAGCTGGACTTGAGAGCTGCATATGGTGGAAGTAGCGGTGGACAGGGCGGACTGAGAGAGGGTTGATGATGGTGATGGAGTTGGTGTTCTTTCTGATGGCCTAGAATCAGTCTTTCGTTGATATAACAGTGGGATTCCCTGACTGCTGTGGCCTTGCAACGACACCTCAACATTTGCTGCTGTGCTAACCGGTGGGCTTACAGTGGGGGAAACAATGTAGCGTTGCTGACTACCTTCGTTGTGATCAGTTGCACATGTGGCACTTGAGGTTTGGTGTTGTGTCCACGCTTGCAAGTGCATGCTGATTAAATGTCTAAGCATGCAACTGGTATTCAAATTTTTCAGATTTTTCCCTCGGCTAAAGGTCTTTGCGCACTTCTTACAGATAACCTTGGCCTGATCATGAGGATTTTGTTAAAAAAAGTGCCTCACTGCACTCTTCCTACTTTGGCAGACATTTTGCGGCCTAGCACGCTGTGATCTTTTGACCCTCTGGACAAGCTGTCCAGCAACTCTTTTGATTTTTGGAACCTGTCTTTGGAGTGCTCCGGGCCTGCCAGATATCAGCTGTTGCAATGTCGATGTCTGCTGTGGATGCTCCTCATCTGAGCTATTGGAAGCAGCACCCTCTTCCCCCAATGGATGCCAATCTGGGTCAACAACTGGGTCATCCATCACCTCCTCTTCAATGTCATGTGCACCTTCCTCTGTGTCACCGTGTATGGTGGTATAGTGTGTGGGAAGGGGCACCTGAGTCTCATCAGGGTCAGAATCTGGCTCTGTACACTGCGAGGACAATGTAGTGCTCTGAGTGAATGTACCAGCAGAATCATCCATCAGCGGCTGTGCATCAGTGCACTCCATGTCAGATTCATCTTGGCCTGGGTAATTCACCATTTGACTTGATAATCCAGGCATGGTATGTGAAAACAGCTCCATGGAGTAATCAGTAGTATGGCCTGCGTCATCCTTCAATCTTGGTTGGGGTGAAGGACACAAGGAAAGGTGTGGTTCATGAACATGAGCCTCCAATGACGACTCAGTGCTTTTACTTTTTACAACTGAAGAAGAGGAGGCGATAGAGCTGGAGGCTGAGTCAGCAATGTAAGACAAAACTTTTTCCTGATGCTCTGGCTTTAAAAGCGGTTTGCCAACTCCTAGAAAACTAAGCCTTCGAAGCCTTATGGAGCCAGACGATGACGCAGGCTCAACACCTCCTGCATTCGGTCCTATTTTGCTCTTGCCACTACCATCAGATCCACCACCAACACCATCATTACCAGCTGCCAACCCCCGCCCAATTCCACGGCCTCTTCCACCAGCCTTCCTCATTTTTGGTAGAAATGTAGACAAAATCCAACAAACTATATAGTAATGTAAAACAAGGTACAAGGTGTCTATAGGACAGGGGAGATTTTGAATTTCTGCTCACACTAGTGGACACTGGACACTTTTGGATTGTGTGAGGCCCACTGAATATCTGAGCGCTATGTGACAGGCTCGATGGCACAGCTGTGACCAAAGTGACTAGAGGATAAGTGAGATTTTGAATTTCTGCTCACAATAGTGGACACTGGACACTTTTGGATTGTGTGAGGCCCACTGAATATCTGAGCGCAATGTCACAGGCTCGATGGCACAGCTGTGACCAAAGTGACTAGAGGATAAGTGAGATTTTGAATTTCTGCAGACACTTGTGGACACTGGACACTTTTCGATTGTGTGAGGCCCACTGAATATCTGAGCGCTATGTCACAGGCTCGATGGCACAGCTGTGACCAAAGTGACTAGAGGATAAGTGAGATTTTGAATTTCTGCAGACACTTGTGGAGACTGGACACTTTTGGATTGTGTGAGGCCCACTGAATATCTGAGCGCTATGTCACAGGCTCGATGGCACAGCTGTGACCAAAGTGACTAGAGGATAAGTGAGATTTTGAATTTCTGCTCACACTAGTGGACACTGGACACTTTTGGATTGTGTGAGGCCCACTGAATATCTGAGCGCTATGTCACAGGCTCGATGGCACAGCTGTGACCAAAGTGACTAGAGGATAAGTGAGATTTTGAATTTCTGCAGACACTTGTGGACACTGGACACTTTTGGATTGTGTGAGGCCCACTGAATATCTGAGCGCTATGTCACAGGCTCGATGGCACAGCTGTGACCAAAGTGACTAGAGGATAAGTGAGATTTTGAATTTCTGCAGACACTTGTGGACACTGGACACTTTTGGATTGTGTGAGGCCCGCTGAATATCTGAGCGCTATGTCACAGGCTCGATGGCACAGCTGTGACCAAAGTGACTAGAGGATAAGTGAGATTTTGAATTTCTGCTCACACTAGTGGACACTGGACACTTTTGGATTGTGTGAGGCCCACTGAATATCTGAGCGCTATGTCACAGGCTCGATGGCACAGCTGTGACCAAAGTGACTAGAGGATAAGTGAGATTTTGAAGTTCTGCTCACACTAGTGGACACTGGACACTTTTGGATTGTGTGAGGCCCACTGAATATCTGAGCGCTATGTCACAGGCTCGATGGCACAGTTGTGACCGAAGTGACTAGAGGATAAGTGAGATTTTGAATTTCTGCAGACACTTGTGGACACTGGACACTTTTGGATTGTGTGAGGCCCACTGAATATCTGAGCGCTATGTCACAGGCTCGATGGCACAGCTGTGACCAAAGTGACTAGAGGATAAGTGAGATTTTGAAGTTCTGCTCACACTAGTGGACACTGGACACTTTTGGATTGTGTGAGGCCCACTGAATATCTGAGCGCTATGTCACAGGCTCGATGGCACAGTTGTGACCGAAGTGACTAGAGGATAAGTGAGATTTTGAATTTCTGCAGACACTTGTGGACACTGGACACTTTTGGATTGTGTGAGGCCCACTGAATATCTGAGCGCTATGTCACAGGCTCGATGGCACAGCTGTGACCAAAGTGACTAGAGGATAAGTGAGATTTTGAATTTCTGCTCACACTAGTGGACACTGGACACTTTTTGGATTGTGTGAGGCCCACTGAATATCTGAGCGCTATGTCACAGGCTCGATGGCACAGCTGTGACCAAAGTGACTAGAGGATAAGTGAGATTTTGAATTTCTGCAGACACTTGTGGACACTGGACACTTTTGGATTGTGTGAGGCCCACCGAATATCTGAGCGCTATGTCACAGGCTCGATGGCACAGCTGTAACCAAAGTGACTAGAGGATAAGTGAGATTTTGAATTTCTGCTCACAATAGTGGACACTGGACACTTTTGGATTGTGTGAGGCCCACTGAATATCTGAGCGCTATGTCACAGGCTCGATGGCACAGCTGTGACCAAAGTGACTAGAGGATAAGTGAGATTTTGAATTTCTGCAGACACTTGTGGACACTGGACACTTTTGGATTGTGTGAGGCCCACTGAATACCTGAGCGCTATGTCACAGGCTCGATGGCACAGCTGTGACCAAAGTGACTAGAGGATAAGTGAGATTTTGAATTTCTGCAGACACTTGTGGACACTGGACACTTTTCGATTGTGTGAGGCCCACTGAATATCTGAGCGCTATGTCACAGGCTCGATGGCACAGCTGTGACCAAAGTGACTAGAGGATAAGTGAGATTTTGAATTTCAGCAGACACTTGTGGACACTGGACACTTTTGGATTGTGTGAGGCCCACTGAATATCTGAGCGCTATGTCACAGGCTCGATGGCACAGCTGTGACCAAAGTGACTAGAGGATAAGTGAGATTTTGAATTTCTGCAGACACTTGTGGACACTGGACACTTTTGGATTGTGTGAGGCCCACTGAATATCTGAGCGCTATGTCACAGGCTTGATGGCACAGCTGTGACCAAAGTGACTAGAGGATAAGTGAGATTTTGAATTTCTGCAGACACTGGACACTTTTGGATTGTGTGAGGCCCACTGAATATCTGAGCGCTATGTCACAGGCTCGATGGCACAGCTGTCACCAAAGTGACTAGAGGATAAGGGAGATTTTGAATTTCTGCAGACACTTGTGGACACTGGACACTTTTGGATTGTGTGAGGCCCACTGAATATCACAGCGCTATGTCACAGGCAGAAATTGGCTAGTGTATCACAAACTACAAGGTGTATGTAGAATTGGGCAGAGTAGGAATCTCCCTAGAGTGCAGGTCTGTAAGAACAGAACATGTCCTCGACTTATTCTCACAGAGTGACACAGATAGCTTCACTGTGGCTGTGATAACAGCCGTTACACGGTACTGTGTGAGGAGCGTACACCGCTGTATGGTGTGAAAAAATGCACGCTCAGTACCTCAGCAGGACAAAAAAAAAAATTGGGATTGCTTTTAAAAAAGCAGTTTGCAGCTCAGTACCTCAGCAGGACAAAAAAAAAAATTGGGATTGCTTTTAAAAAAAGCAGTTTGCAGAGCAGTGGGTAAACAGCAATGCAGCTGTCAGGAAGCCTTAGAAGGCAGCCCAACAACCAACACCACTGATACACCACAATATAGCCTCCCCTTGCACTGCACACACAGTGACTGGTGTGTTGTACAGGCACGATCGCTAGCAGCAGAAGCAGTTTTTTTTTCTTCTTCCCTGCCTAACACTCTCCCTACAGAATCAGCAGCAACCTCTCCCTATGCTAAGATCGGCAGAAGTAAGATGGCGGTCGGCGTGCACGCCCTTTTATAACCCCTGTGACGCCCACCAAAGCAAGCCAATCACTTGCATGCCCTTCTGAAAGATGGTGGTGACCCGTGCCTATGTCATCACGTTGCCCACAGTGTCCGTGGATCCTGATTGGCTGAAAAAGAGCGCAAAACAAACTTTTGAAACGCGACTTTGGTGCGTAAGTCGCCGACCTCGTGGCCGACCTCATACTAGGGTCGGGTTTCGTTTCATGAAACCCGACTTTGCCAAAAGTCAGCGACTTTTGAAATTTTTCGACCCGTTTCGCTCAACTCTAGTCCCCACATAGCCTTCCAAGCAATATAATGGTCCCCACATAGCCCTCCAAACAGTATAATGGTCCCCACATAGCAATCCAAACAGTATAACAGTCCCTACATAGCCCTCCAAACAGTATAATAGTTCCCACATAGCCCTCCTAGAAGTATAATGGCACCTCCACATAAACCTGCAAACAGTATAATACCCCCCATGTAGACCAACAAACAGTATAATGGCCCCCACATAGTCCTGCATACAGTATAATGGCCTCTCATGTTTACCTGCAAACAGTATAATGGACCCTCACATATACAAACAGTAAAATACCCCCCACGTAGACAAGAAAACAGCATATCAGCCCCTTCACATAGACTTGAAAACAATATAACGGCCTCCATAAAGACTTGCAAGCATTATAATAGGCCCCATATAGTCCTCCATACCGTAATATGGGCCCCACACAGTCCTCCATACAGTATTATGGGTCCAACATATTCCTCCACACAGTATTATGAACCCCACACAGTCCACCATACAGTATTATGGGCCCCACATAGTCCTAAATACAGTATAATGGGCCCCACATAGTCCTCCACAGAGTGTTATGGGCCCCACACATTCCTAAATACAGTATTATGGGCCTCACATAGTTCTCCATACAGTATTATGGCTCAACATAGTCCTAAGTACAGTATAATGGGCACCATATAGTCCTTCGTACAGTGTTAGGGGCGCCACATAGTTCTCCATACAGTATTATGGGCCCAACATAGTGCTAAAAACAGCATAACGGGCCCCACATAGTCTTAAATACAGTATTATTGGCCCCACATTGTTCTCTATACATGATCATGCGTCCCATATAGTTCTCCACACAGTTTTATGGGTCCCGTATAGTTCTCCATACATTATTATGGGTCCCATATAGTCCTCCATACATTATTTTAGGTCCCATATAGTACTCTATACATTATTATGGGCCCAATATAGTCCTCCATACAATATAATGGGCTCAATATTAAAAATAAATATGATACTCACCTCTCCCCATTCACCGCTGCTCCGGTCTCTGCAGCACGTCTTCTGACCCTCTGCACTACACAGCACAGAGGGTGTGCTGTAGTGATGTGATTGCGCCCTCTGCATTGAGACATCATAGAGGGGAATGATGGTGGAAGTATCGTCAGCTGACGAATCCCTCTCCCTTCATTATTTTCTACTGTATCAGCATCCAGGACCAGTATGTGGAAACAGCTGAAAGTATGATGCTCTATGGGGGCGAGACCCCCCTGACCCATGGGCCCCATAGGAGCCATGTTGTCTGCCACCATTGGCGGTATGCCATTGGATGTAAAGGATGTGACCAACATAATATGGTAGCCCTCTCTCCACAGAAACCATGGTGAGCATAGTTGTGGTGATGGGCTCTTTTTTTAGTTGTGCCTCTTACAGGGAGAACAAGCCATCAGATCAGATCGCAATTAAACCACAGGAAATGTTTCTTTTTCCTAATGTCCTGTACAAATTCTTCAAGTGGTCATTTCAGTGATAGAATGAATGTGGCTATCGTGACTAGGTTCTTCACTTTCCACAGGTCTCATAGTGAACAAGGTGGTGGTGATAGAGATGATGCGACCAACAAGACCTGGTAGCCTCTGCTCTATACATTCTATAGCGACCATGGTAGTAGTGTTACAGAGGGTATGACTAACATGACTTGGTAGCCCACTCTCCACGAGCACAATAGGAATCATCATGATTATGATGGTGCTAGACATAATTTGGCCAACATGACCTTTTAACTTTCTGTTCACTAATGGTGGTTCATGGTGATAAAGAGAATGTTCCCGACCTGACCTAACAGCTTCCTCTCCACAGGTATCATAGCAGCCATGGTGGTGTAGAAAGGATGAGCACAACATCACTTGGTAGCCCTCGCCCCACAGACCCAATAGTAATAACGTTGTGGTATATAGTAGTCGTGATGTGGCCAAAATGACCTTTTAATTCTAACTCTCTATTACTCCTATAATGGCCTAGTTTGTGATAGAAGAGAAGATATTGCAAACCTTAGCTTGTAGCCTGCTCTCTACTGGCACCTCAACAGCCATGGTAGTAGTGGTAGAAATGTGTGAGCAACATGATTTATGGTTTTCTCTCAACAAGGCTTATATCAGCCTTGATGGTGGTAAGGAGGATGTGGCCAACATGACTTCATAGGTCCTTCATAACAGGTCCTACATTGGCCACATTGGTGATGGCCTCCGTTCCTTTTCCCTTGATTTGCAATTCCAGGAAATGCAAAGCCAGACAAGACAAGCCAAACAATTCAGGTATCCCTGAAACCAAAACTTACTGCTCCTAGTAGTTTTGACTCATTCTCACATCAAAGCCAGTTCATCAATGAATGTATTGCGATTGATTATCTGGGATACTGGAGCAGAGACGGCATTATGCTGAGAGTTAGGTAACAGCAATAAACTTGAAAGCTATTCTTATTATGGGGGGGAGGATGCAGTAATTACAGGGTTTGAGAAAGGAATTGCAGCTTATTCCAATTGTGGCATTATTGCATTCCCATAGTGCACTAGGGTGTGGCTGAAATTACAGCCTTCCTACCTGCAATCCATTACCTACAAGGAATAATACACCGTTTGCCAGTAACATGAAAACTTTATGCAAACAGGCTACAAAGAAAATTTTATGTAACATATTGCAGAAGATTTATCCATGATCAGATTATAGCTTGCTCATTACTAGTGTTCACCACTGCTCAATACTGGATTGAGCATTGGGGTACTCTGGTACGCTCGTTACTCGATCGATTATCGCGGGTGCTCAAGTCCCCGCCCCACTCCTAGACAGCCAATAAACATGCATGGATTGCCTGCCATGCATGGCAATGCCATAGCCATGTTGGCTACTGACATTACTTTGATTGGTCGGCCGCATTGCGCCATTGGGTCTTATAGAAGACCTGGCAACACGATGCTTGGCACACGTTCCTCTGAAAGCAGTTCAGAGAGAGTTCATCAGAGGAGGGAGAGCTTAGATTAAAGCAGGCATATAGGCAGTGTTTAATTACTATTGCAGTACTTGTACACCGCTGCTGCACCATTAAAACAAAAGTCCTTTTTAGGGCTACATACTGTGCTTTCTCTAGAAAAAACACTGTTACCTGCATACAGTGTAGGAATAACTGATGGAGGAAGGATAGTTTTGGATTAGAGGCATATAGGCAGAGTTTATTGCCTTACAGTCCTTCTATAGGTGTACGGCTGCTGCAACCTAAAAACAAAAGTCCTTTTCAGGGTTACATATTTTTTTCCTCTATTAATACCGGAAATTTAGCTTGCATATATTATATACCTAATTTAAAATGCGCAAGGTATGCGGTAAGTGAGGAGGATGTGGATGTGCTGCTGATGGTGCACGCAGAGGCCAAGGCCGTTAGCCCAGACTTCCCAACCCCACCGGATGACAGGAGCGGAACATAAAGCAAATTGAAATGCTCCGTTTTCTGGTGTATTCCCATGCACCCCTTCCTACCCAAAAAAGGTATACGGTTCATGGTTTCTTCTTTTTCTTGTCCTCCTCCACCATATCAACAGGGTCATCATGCGGCACCCCTCCAAATTTTTACAGGGTCTTCAGGCGGCCCTAAATTCATAATTTTCAGAGGGTTATTATGTGGCCCTCACTCATAAATTTTAGAGGGTCATCAGGTGGCCCTCGTTCAAAAATTTTAGAGAATTATCAGGCAAACCTCACTCATAATTTTTAGAGGGTCATCATGTGGCCCTCGCTCATAATTATTAGTGGGTAAACAGGCAGCCCTTGCTCATAATTTTTAGAGGGTCATCACAAGTGGCCCTGGCTTATAATATTTATAGGGTAAACAGGCGACCCTTACTCATACTTTTTAGAGCGTCATCAGGCGACCCTCACTCATAATTTTAGAGGGTCATCATGCAGCCCTCGCTCATACTTTTTAGAGGGTCATCACATGTGGCCCTGGCTCATGATATTTATAGGGTAAACAGGCGGCCCTCACTCATACTTTTTAGTCTTCAGTCGGCCCTGGAACATTTTTTATAACACATCTAATTGTGGAACTTATTATTATTCCAATATCTATTGATTAAAATGTTCTTTGTGGGAAAAACCCTTTAAGGTCCCATGAAAAGAAAGGTCACTTTGGCGTGGCTGGGGACAATTTGTGCACTAAGTACCTTCATTTTTTTGTGTCTTTTATATAGTAGCAATGATGTTTGCATTTCACATAGTCAATGTTTGCATACATCTTGGCTGCAGCTCTATGCTTTGGTTTAGATATAACATAAACATTTTAATACAAATACCGAGTAAAGTGAGTGATAAGTGGCAGCTGAACTATAGTTTCTGTCATCTCTTAAATTTCATTGCCACCAAGAACCTATAATTACTTCTGTAATAAACACAGATTTTGAGGGGAAAATAGGTCACAGTAAACTATAACTGCTGCTGCGATTACGAGATGATATGCAAACTTAATTGATGAATTACATCATAGTGTTTCCATCACAAAGTGCTTCTATACCAAGGATTAAAATGTGCAGCAGTATAGAGTCAGTAATCAGGAGGATAAGCACATTACTGCCCGTTAAGCTATGGATTTTTGGTAAAGTAGTGGCATATTTTAGTAATGTTATAGGTAATCACTGACAGTTGATACTTGCAGCCTGATCCACGGGCAGCATGTATCAGGGACTGGTGGTATGATCTCAGCCACGTCTGTTTCACTCTGAAATGCTGCGGCATTTTAGAAAAAAAAATATTTAAAGGGAATCTGTCATCAACTTTTTGCTACCCCACCTGAGAGCAGCATAGTTTAGAGAAAGAGACCCTGATTCCAGTGATATGTCACTTTGTGATCTGCTTGCTGTCATTATGATAAGATCCATGTTTTATCTGCTGCCGATTTAGTAGTTCTCTGAATGCTGAGCTCTCTATAACCCCGCCCACTGCCTTGATTGGCAGCTTTGTACCTATGCACATATTGTACAAAGTAAGCTGCCAATCAGTGGTGTGGGCGGGGTGAAACAGAGCTCATGAATATGCTTGACTACCTGGTAGCAGGTTTACTAGTCCTAATCTCCAGTGTATCAAAACTACAGCAAGCAGCCCAGTAAGTGATGCATTGCTGGAATCAGGGTCTCTGTTTCTATAACATGCTGCTCTTAGATTAGGTGGCAAAAACCAAGTGAGAGGTCCCTTTAAAAACCACAGAGTACTGAGCCCCAAGAGAGACTAGTTGGACAGGGGCACAGAGAGAGACCTGTCACTCCAGCACAAGCCGAGAAGCCGCCAGGGATCCACCTGTCCAACTAGTCTCCTATGCAGCTCAGTCCCCAGCAGGAAGTAGACTATGTTTTACACTGAAACAGTGTGGTGTTTCATAAACTTGGAATACACCTTTAATAAATAATAGGTCTTGTGGTTTGCAGTAAAGTTACTTTCATAAATTAATTATGAAGCTTTTATTAAAAAGCTAAAATAAATAATGATGCAACTTTGACAAAAAGTCTGTATCGTATTGGGTACACAGCTCCTATGCAGATCTAAGCGTCTGCAGCATTACAGACTACTGATACAAACGATATCTTGATACTCTTTGATGTCTATATTTAGGAAGATTGATATTTTTGGAGGGTTTTTTTATCTTTAGGTCAAAACTCCAAAAAAATAAAATGCTGGATTTATAGCTAAGACAAACGTCTCTTATGAACGCTGCTTTATTTTTGGACTGATTTATGACAGCTTGTCAATATTAACTGCATAGCTGAAAATGAATGGAACATCATATTCAAGAAGTTGTAGGAGTTCTCATCTGGTCAGGCAGGTTCTGGGAGGTCGGATGATGGGCACAGCATTAAAAACGAGCGTTGAGAAACAGCCGGCTTTGCTCATTTGCAATTCCTAGTAGAAGATTTTAATATTTTAAGATGTATGTTATGGATTCCATGCCAAGATTCCTTCATATAGATTAGGTAAAAGCCACTGGATAGGCGATAAATGTAAGATCACTGCTATCACCTTTGATGATGAGGACAGGGATCCTGGGTCGCTCATTGCAATGAAGTAGGAGTCCAACATCACTCTATTTCTTGTTTACGGGAATGACGGAAATAGCCAAGCAATACACTTGCTAATCTCATAGACAAGGAATGGAGCTGTGGTGCCCATATGTGGCCACTGCCTGTGGGACCTATTTTTTTGCATTTGATGGGTGTCCCAGTGATGGACCCCCGGCAATCATACATTTATTATCTACCTTGAGGATCGGAAACTCTTGCAATGCTATGAGTCCAGGATCAGCTTAGGCTTGATGAGTACCTCCTGTTGGCACCACCTCCATTGGATTTACTGTATTAAAAAAATCGAAATGACCATACCATATAGTGTCTAATTATAACAAGTCCCATATAATCTGGTGCCCAAATATCACTGCCATTGGTTGACCAAATTAAAAATGCCTGAATAACACTACCTCTGCCACTCTACTCAGTGCCAAAGTAATGAATGAAGAGGGTAGTAAAATCTGGTATTTGTGACATGTGAAAAAAGTCAGTTAATGTAATATACAGTAACATATTACCAACATGTACACCCAGGGACTATAAGCGACCCGTTGTACCAACTACATAATGAACAAGGGGGGGAAAAATCCAGAGTACAACAAAGGGTCATGATAAAATTGCTTTATTCAAAAGTGAGGCAAAGTGAAAAGGGCACAAGTACAATGCTATAAAACCATAAAAACATCACCCACAAATAGGGACACAGAGGCCCATGTTGCCAATACTGCACTCAAATGTAATCATGATTATACAAAATGTATTACATAATATGACAAATACACCTAGCAACTAATAATGATAGGTACAATACACATGAAAAGTGGCCAGGCTGTGGATCAATAGATCAAGGCAAAATTCAAAAATATATACACATATTATGCTCAATATTAGCTATTACCTGGACACTGTAGCAGATGGCAAACAGGGGTCCCTGGGTCCGCCCCAACGTGCGTTTCAGAACACCTTCGTCAGGGGTATTTGTCATATTATATAATACATTTTGTATAATCATGATTACATTTGAGTGCAGTATTGGCAACATGGGCCTCTGTGTCCCTATTTGTGGGTGATGTTTTTATGGTTTTATAGCATTGTACTTGTGCCCTTTTCACTTTGCCTCACTTATGAATAAAGCAATCTTATCATGACCCTTTGTTGTACTCTGGATTTCCCCCCCCCCCTTGTTTAGTGCCAAAGTAGTAGTGTGCCACCATCTATTGCTCAAAGATTACCTCTATATAGCAACCAAATATAAGAAACTGATTGCGGTGATAAAAACCCACGAGTGCTTAGCTTTCTGTGGCACCACATTCAGTGTGACCGCAGAAGTCCTACACACCAAAAGCCCAATTGTTTGTGAAGAAGCTTCATGGGTGGAGGAGCATCATGCACCTCAATAGAAAAAGGCAAGAGATACTAACAAAATATAGGGGTGGCCACAACCTAAACGAGTAGCAATATGGGTCATCAGTTTTCCCTTTTTCCACTGGGAGTCCTCTTTTCTATGTACTCATGTCAAGTGGTTATAGGAATCATGGTGACATATTTGCTTCCTGCCCATGTTTGGTCTTAAGTTTCTTGTGCTTTTGTCCTGAAATCTGGGCCAATAGCCCACCGGTTTGCTGGCTGAGCCAAGTAAAGTTGTACATTAATTGTGTACCGATCCATTAAATGGAGTGACTCAATGTACGACTGTACAGATCCCATGCACATGGCACTGTAGTATGAGCTTTAAATCTTAGCCAACCCTGAAGATGCAAAAGAAGAGTGGTAATGAATTCATAAAAAAGACTGGGAAGGGTAACAATTACTGAAACTGCTTTATCCAGATCTTAATATCACTGCAAAGGTATGTAACAGCATACTGTATGTACCAGCAACTAAGCTTATGCTGATAATAATGGGCAATAAAGGATCAGTGGTTATACATGATAGAACGGGAGTGTGGAAACCACAAGGAAACTACGACCTTTAGATCCAGATTTTGGAAAAATAGTCTCTTTATTAAAGAATTAGGACAACACAGGAAAAATGGGGAACATGTGCAAAGGACAAACAAAGTGCAGCAGTGCAAGAAGAGGCGCTGAACCAGACTAAAACCGTACCATACAATATCAATATATTATTAGCTGTAAAACTACCAGCAACTGTAAATAGAATTGTGCCATAAATAAACAACCTGAGGTACTGTATAGCACTCCAAAGGGAATACACTGAACCCAATATTTAACTATTACAATGCATAAACTCCCAATCATGCCATGAGAGCCATTGTAGAGCCTTTAGGTGTATGTCTACATTGACACATGGATCAGTCTATACCGTTGTGCTCATTACATTTAAAATAGTACAACCAAATTTAGAATATGGCCAATCAGTATAGCAGAAATGTGTGCTCATTATATTTAAAGTAGCACATCCAAAATTGGAATGTGTCCAATCATTATGACATCACCACTGTCTCAAAAGCATGGCTGACATGAAAATTATGCCCAAATAGGGCTATTAGCTCATCACAAGGGGAGACAAAACAGCTATACATGAATGAGGTGGATCACCCCGACGCGCGTTTCGGAGAAATGCTCCTTCGTCAGGGGGCGTGAAGTAAATGTAAATAATCAGTTTAAATAGCGCCGGACCGTAAGTGCCTATGATGCGCACCGGAAGTGACATGTGCATAGCCATAGCAACCCGGGTCGCAAGATGAATGCTGCATCATGCAGTGGGAGGCATCAGGTGTTAACCCAGGTACTCCCCACCCACATAGAGATGCCGCGGCCATCACACATGGACACGTGGATACCGCGTTCTCCAGGGCACACTACGCCGCCACCCACTAATGCTACATCACACAGCGTTGTAAACGCCATTCTATGGAGCATGATTTTTTAAGGGATTGCAAACCTGATATTAAACTCATCATATAGAATCTTACTACAATATTACCCATCAGTTCAGTTACACATCATTACCGATATAAACAAGATTGATTACTAACATGGATCAGACTATCCACACCATTATTACAGTGGTGGCTTGATACTGAATACATTGCAAGTCTTTCCAAGAGAGCAGTCTTGCTTACTGATGAAGGCTTGATTGTATAAGCCGAAACGTCTAAACATTTGAGACTGCAAATAAAACCTTCACTTTGCAACAAGTTGAGTGCCAAAATTTTTTGTTCATTAATGCATATAATTATCACATATGTCAAATATACATATTCTAAGGACATCATTAAAAGGCTCCGAATCCTTCCTCCAAAAAACGATAGTTGATAGATAGAAATATCCCGGGTCAAATCCAGTCCGAATATGCAAAATATGAATCTAAAGGAAAATTAAGAAAACAAGAAAAAGCAATTAAAATCAAATTTAAAAAAACACTGCAGCACCAATGCCTGCCCTGGCACTGCTCCACAGTGGACCACACAATCACAGGAATGGAACATATGATAAATTGTCATTCAACCCATGAGGATGCACCGTGTTTAATGTCCATATCCACCGCGACTCTTTTTGGGCTAGACGTTGGGATACAATCCCACCCCATATCCCCATATCAACCATGTCTATACCCTTTACTTTTAAGCCTCTACTATCACAGTTGTGGTAGGTCTTAAAGTGCCTAGGAAGTGTTTTTAGTGAATGCAGATCTACTTCACTGGCTGCGACCTCTATGCCAAGAGCATGTTCCCTGACCCTAATCTTCAGCTGTCGAGTGGTCAAACCTACATAGATTAGGGAACAGGGACATCTGGCATAGTAAACAACATTACGGGACGTACACATGATGGATTTCCTGATCTTGTTTTCCTTAAGACCTGAAGAGTCCAAAAACGTGTCTTCTTTCACCATATTAGCGCATGCTACGCAGTGGCGACAGGCGGCACTACCACCACTTCTGTTTCGGGAAAAAGTGTCTAAGAACGTCTTGGGAGAATCCCTGACGTAGTGACTTCGTACCAAATGATCACCCAAGTTTTTAGCCCTCCTAAAAGTAATTTGAGGTTTGTCAGGGATAATCTTAGCAATAATCGGGTCTGTCTTCAAAATAGCCCATGATTTTTTTTTTAAATTGCCCGCATCTGCTCCGACTGGGTATTAAAGTTAGTGATGAACCTCACTATATCCGATTTAACTGGTTCATCTCCTGACTTATATAAAAGGGCGTTTCTATCACTATATTTTGCCCGTAAATATACCCTTTTGATGGATCGGTTACTATATCCCCTCTCGGAGAAGCGAGTCTTCAAATCTCTAGCCCGATCCTCAAATTCTTCTTTGGTCGAGCAGATACGCCGGAGATGCAAAAAGTGACCGATAGGTACCGACCGCACCATGTGTGTCGGATGCGAGGAGGACGCATGCAGGAGCATGGTCGTGGCTGAGGGTTTTCTAAAAATGGTAGTCTGAATTGTCCCCTCTCTATCCCTACTTATCAAGACATCCAAAAATTCCACCTTGTCTTTATCAAAAGTGGCAGTGAGATGAATGTTACGGTCACCATCATTTAGATCACTGATAAACTTCTCCAATGATAAACTGTCCCCCGCCAGATCATGAGAATGTCATCTATGTAACGCATCCACAATAGGATGCGTTCCATAGATGACAGACGATCCGACATCAGGAGGTACCTTTCCCACAGCCCAAGGAACAGGTTAGCATAGGAGGGCACAAAGGCCGCCCCCATGGCTGTCCCCTGGAGCTGTAGGAAAAAAGACCCCCTGAAAAGGAAGAAATTGTGAGTCAAAGCAAACTCCAAAACGAGGGCCCTCAAACCTGGAGAGACAATAAGGTAATCAACCTTAGTAACCACACGCTCACACGAGCGGATTGTGGATTACTATATAAAGGCTTGTGTTTTTCACCTGTGGCGGGTTTTGATAGGTTCACAGCTATCAAGGACTTGCATATCTTTGCTAGATCAGTTTTATTTAAGCGATTCTTCTTTGATAATAATCTGAATAAATTATTTCCCACAGAAAAAGAACAATCAGCACTGAGGATATTAGAAGATCTGTCTGATGAGCACTTGACTCCTGAGAGGAAAAGATACCTCCATCTTTGAGGGTACACTTTAAGAAGTTTCCTCCTCTTTCGAACTGCAGTGCGATTGACCTCTTTGTGAAGGTCGTGACTAATGAGTTTCTAAAGGTACCACAATACATTCAGAAAGATAATTTGACTGGGGAGGAGAGGAGACGCTTGACACATTTGAGGAATCTCCCTGATGTTGTGATCAAACCGGCGGACAAGGGGGGTAACATCGTATTATGGCCTAAAAAGCTTTATGAAAAAAAAAGCCATGCGTCAACTCTCTAATACCACATGCTATAAGAGATTGACATATAACCCCTTGTCCGCCTTTTGTACGCAGCTCAGGGGGATTCTGACTAAGGTAATGGAAGCCAACATCATTTCAAAAGAGTTGTGGTCTGCGTTGTTCGTGGTTGAACCAACTATTCCCACCTTTTATCTCCTCCCCAAGACACATAAGAACATGCAGACTCCTCCGGGGAGACCGATTGTGTCGGGACGGGGAGGCTATTTGGAGTGCGTTAACAAATGGATTCGATACTCCAACCACTTGTGGAGGATTTACCCTCATATCTTAAAGATACGAACCAACTTTTACGCAAGACAGAAGGCCTCACCCTAGATGATGACACTGTTCTATGTACTATGGACGTGGAATCATTATACACTAATATTCACCATGAGGATGGCCTGCGAGCCACGGAATTTTTTCTATCCATGTCGAAGGTCTCTCCGGGTTTGAGGGCCCTTGTTTTGGAGGTCCTGGAGTTTGCTTTGACTTACTATTTCTTCCTTTTCAGGGGGTCTTTTTCCTACAGCTCCAAGGGACAGCCATGGGGGCGGCCTTTGCGCCCTCCTATGCTAACCTGTTCCTGGGGCTGTGGGAAAGGGACCTCCTGATGTTGGATCGTCTGTCGTCTATGGAATGCGTCCTCTTGTGGACGCGTTACATAGATGACATTCTCATGATCTGGCAGGGGGACAGTTTATCATTGGGGAAGTTTATCGGTGATCTAAATGATGGTGACCATAACATTCATCTCACCGCCACTTTTGATAAAGACAAGGTGGAATTTTTGGATGTCTTGATAAGTAGGGATAGAGAGGGGACAATTCAGACTACTATTTTTAGAAAACCCACTGCCACGAACATGCTCCTGCATGCGTCCTCCTCGCATCCGACACACATGGTGCAGTCGGTACCTATTGGTCAGTTTTTGCGTCTCCGGCGTATCTGCTCGACCAAAGAGGAATTTGAGGATCGGGCTAGAGATTTGAAGACTCGCTTCTCCGAGAGGGGATATAGTAACCGATCCATCAAAAGGGCCTATTTACGGGCAAAATATAGTAATAGAAATGCCCTTTTATATAAGTCAGGAGATGAACCAGTTAAATCGGATATAGTGAGGTTCATCACTAACTTTAATACCCGGTCGGAGCAGATGCGGGGAATTTTGAAAAAATGGTGGGCTATTTTGAAGATGGACCCGATTATTGCTAAGATTATCCCTGACAAACCTCAAATTTTTTTAGGAGGGTTAAAAACTTGGGTGATCATTTGGTACGAAGTCACTACGTCAGGGATTCTCCCAAGACGTTCTTAGACACTTTTGCCCGAAACAGAAGTGGTGGTAGTGCCGCCTATGGCCACTGCGTAGCATGCGCTAATATGGTGAAGGAAGACACGTTTTTGGACTCTTCAGGTCTTAAGGAATACAAGATCAGGAAATCCATCACGTGTACGTCCCGTAATGTTGTTTACTATGCCAGATGTCCCTGTTTCCTAACCTATGTAGGTTTGACCACTCGACAACTGAAGATTAGGGTCTGGGAACATGTTCTTGGCATAGAGGTCGCGGCCAGTGAAGTAGATCTACATTCACTAAAAACACTTCCTAGGCACTTTAAGACCTACCACAACTGTGATAGTAGAGGCTTAAAAGTAAAGGGTATAGACATGGTTGATATGGGGATACGGGGTGGGAAAGTATCCCAACGTCTAGCCCAAAAAGAGACGTGGTGGATAGGGACATTAAATACGGTGCATCCTCATAGGTTGAATGATAATTTATCATATGTTCCATTCCTGTGATTGTGTGGTCCACTGTGGAGCAGTGCCAGGGCAGGCATTGGTGCTGCAGTGTTCTTTTAAATTTGATTTTAATTGCTTTTTCTTGTTTTCTTAATTTTCCTTTAGATTCATATTTTGCACATTCGGACTGGATTTGACCCGGGATATTTCTATCTATCACCTATCATTTTTGGGAGGAAGGATTCGGAGCCTTTTAATGATGTCCTTAGAATATGTATATTTGACATATGTGATAATTATATGCATTATCATATCCATCATCTATGATTCCCGGGAGGAAGGATTTGGAGTTTCTTAATCATGTCTTTAGAATATGTATGCCTGACATGTGATAATTATATGTATTGTCATATTTCGTGTGGTTTGGTTCCGTTTTAGGACATTCTTGCATGTCAATTGTTATGATCATTATCGATTTTGTTTTATGCTGCTTAAATTATAGATGTAGCATTACATATGGACATTACTAGTATTACTCTCTTCCCACTGAGCCTTTGGGGTTAATTTGATATCATTGTTCCAACTATCTCTGATATATTCCCCCTGCAATCTTGACGGCCTTGGAACTGATATGATGGCGGCTTTTGCAGACGTGTGTACCATGCCCGGGCGTGTGTGATGGTCGCGGCGTCTCTATGTGGGTGGGGAGTACCTGGGTTAACACTCGGTGCCTCCCACTGCATGACGCGGCGTTCATCTTGCGTCCCGGGTTGCTATGTCTATGCACGCGTCACTTCCGGTACGCGTCATAGGCACTTCGGGTCCGGCGCTATTTAAACTGATTATTTACACTTACTTCACGCCCCCTGACGAAGGAGCATTTCTCCGAAACGTGCGTCGGGGTGACGCGCTGACTGCCTGGCCATCCGTACCTGTGCCTTCTGAGGTAAATCTTGTGGCCCCCCCTTTTCATATCTCGGGGGTGGTACACAGTGTCCTCTCCCTGGGGGGTGATCCACCTCATTCATGTATAGCTGTTATGTCTCCCCTTGTGATGAGCTAATGGCCCTATTTGGGCATAATTTTCATGTCAGCCATGCTTTTGAGACAGTGGTGATGACATAATGATTGGACACATTCCAATTTCGGCTGTGCTACTTTAAATGTAATGAGCACACATTTATGCTATACTGATTGGCCATATTCTAAATTTGGTTGTGCTATTTTAAATGTAATGAGCACAACGGTATAGACTGATCCATGTGTCAATGCAGACATACACCTAAAGGCTCTACAATGGCTCTCATGGCATGATTGGGAGTTTATGCATTTTAATAGTTAAATATTGGGTTCAGTGCATTCCCTTTGTTATACAGTACCTCAGGTTGTTTATTTAGAGTTGCTGGTAGTTTACAGCTAATAATATATTGATACTGTATGGTACGGTTTTAGTCTGGTTCAGCGCCTCCTCTTGCACTGCTGCACTTTGTTTGTCCTTTGCACATGTTCCCCATTTTTCCCGTGTTGTCCTAATTCTTTAATAAAGAGACTATTTTTCCAAAATCTGGATCTAGAGGTCATAGTTTCCTTGTGGTTTCCACACTCCCGTTTTATCCAGACCTTGTAGTTCCTGCGGTGATCGCCACATCATTGCTTAAAGTGAGCAGCATCAATGTGACAGCAGCACCCCAGTATATTGTGAGTCGCCACAGAACATCATGTAATCAACCACTTGCTTAGAAATGATGACAATGGCAGAAGAGTGTGCTGACCTAGAAAGTGACCTTTCACGATTTTCAAAAATCTGATTTTCCTTCTAGATTTTGGGTGCAACTATGGACAGGGAAGATCTACTGCTTCAGACGTTTCTGAAGAACATGTCCCGAGATGTAAATCTAATGTTGGATGAGGATATGTTCCTAATAAGAGAAATGGGGAAAGGAAGTTATGAGCTGATCATGAAAAATACAGCGCCCAAGCTTGAATAAACCCTCAATCTAGCTATACTATTAAATGTTGTCTTTTTATTGGCATAGTGACAGCAAATGACATAAAATTAGCTCTTAGAGATCCTCTTAACTTTACATTTATCATTGCATGCAAAATTGAAAACAAAGTTAAAAAGTGATATGATCCATTTACCAATACTGCACTCCTCATCATTATAATCACCGCACCGAGAAGAGAAAGTGTTAGAATTATGGAAATCACAGGATGGATAGATATACTGTATTAATCATACACAAATGATGCAAAAATGGAAACAACATTTTCAAAACATCTTGACTTGTATGGAGTATGTGCACCACGCGGAGAAATCCCGGCACTTACAAGTCTCGCCTGCCATCTATGAGGATACTAATGGTCATCTGAGGAATAAATGCACTTGGGTAAATCATCAAGATCCTCTGCTGGCAGCTCTTGTGTAATTATCAACTAATGAGGTCCCAATGCGCTAAATGGGAGACAAGTCAGAGACGCTGCAGTCATGGGAGCACGTTTAAGCTGTGCTGGCTGCTCACAATAGCACGAGAAACATGTGACCTAGCATTGTCATGTTGAAAAACCTAGGAAACTTTGTAGAAGTGTAAGAAAACTGATGCAAAACCTATTCACTTTCAATCCAACTCATATCCCTATGCGTGCCTTTGCATGAACACAGATGAATCATTGATTATGGTCCTATTTGCCCCCATCCTTGATCCAGTTTCTGCCCACCTGTACCTTCCCTCCATTACCAACATCTAGCTCCATATTATTTCACTCTTCAAATTAGAAGAAAAAATAAGAGGTTTTCATGTGACTACCCTATGTGGAGTTGATGTGCCCTCTTCATGTGATGTGCTCACTCATCGATAGCCCTCACTTCCTCTGTCCCCTGGGGCCTGTTAGACTGGTTCTTTTTACAGTTATCAGCCGCCATGAGTCAGAAACCACATATGAACGACCTTGACACGTTCCCGCAGATCAGTAAAGATGAGAGTTGTTATTCTAAGGAAAGAAGCTTCTATGTGGTATGTTTTCTTTATCATATGTACTGTAACGGCCTACACACGAGATCTCCGCCAAGAAAAACAATGGGAAACATCTAAAGTGCAAAGCGTATCCTCAAAGATTGAGCTGTCGAGTACAACTGAAGTGTCATTCATTGGTCGTTCCTCGAAGAAGTCATCAGAATTAGGTTACAATGTCTTTACAAATTTTTTTTTAATTCACCAGCTACACTACCCTCTGCTTTGTGCCTGCCCCCAGTCTTTAGTGACTCGGTAGCAGCAGCAATGACTTCTCTACCACAGCATGAAACCAATGCATCCAGTCAATGGGCTCATCATTCATATCGAAGCTAGTAATTGGCTGTAGGATGCCCATGATGTAGCCATGATGTCACCATTGCAGCCAATCAATGGGCTCATCATTCATATCGAAGCTAGTAATTGGCTGTAGGATGCCCATGATGTAGCCATGATGTCACCATTGCAGCCAATCAATGGGCTCATCATTCATATTGAAGCTAGTAATTGGCTGTAGGATGCCCATGATGTAGCCATGATATTACCACTGCAGCCACCTCAGCAAAGACTGATTTTATAGTATGGGTCATCAAAAACCTAGCAATGCAAAATAATGAATATCTGCTTTAAAAAACAAACAAATAGTACAAAAGGGCAGTTTTGTCTAGTTGCTTTATATTTTTTATATACTTTTTATTTTTTTTAGTTCCATGAAGACACTTGAACTGCATTGCAATACCGCTATATTGTACTGTAACATGCCTGTCAGCGCAAGTGATCATTCACACATCAACACATCAGTTTTTCCCGTATGAGTGCTAGCTATATTTTTCACGGTAACACTCGTACCTATGATAGTCTATGGTGTAGCTCACGTCTAATTTTTTCTTTGGACTTAGTAGTCCTCTCAAAAGAATGAAGAGCTGTATGATATTGATCCAATTCTAGAATGTAACTCATCAATGTAAGTTTGAGGGTCAACCCATGTGTTGTCCAATTTTCCTGAATTATTTGATAGGAGAAGCTTCAACGACTTGGGCCATTTTCCGTTTTTGCATTTCTGTTTTTTTTGCTCCCCTTCTTCCCAGAGCCATAACTTTTTTATACTTATTCCATCAATATGGCCATGTGGGGGCTTGTTTTTTTGCGGGATAAGTTGTACTTTTGAACGACACCATTGGTTTTACCATATCGTGTACTTGAAAATTGGAAAAAAATTCCAAGCGCGGTGAAATTGCAAAAAAAGTGCAATTCCATTTTTTTCATTTACCATGTTCACCAAATGCTAAATCTGACCTGCCGTTATGATTCCCCAGGCCATAACGAGTTCATAGACACCAAACCTGTATAGGTTCTTTTTTATTTAAATGGTGAAAAAAATTCCAAAGTCTGTTTAAAAAAAAAAGTGACATTTTCCGAGACCTGCAGCGTCTCCATTTTTAGAGATCTGGGGCTGGGTGAGGGCTTATTTTTTGTGCGCCAAGCTGACGTTTTTATTGATGCCATTTTGATGTAGATACAATCTTTTGATCGCCCGTTATTGCAGTGACCAAAAGAAGTAATTCTGGCGTTTTTCCTTTTTTTTTCCTCGCATTGCCGTTTACCCATAAAAATAATTATTTTTTCTACATTGTTAGATTGGGGCGATTCTGAACTTGGGGATACCAAATATGTGTATTTTTTAATTATTTTATTTTGAATGGGGTGAATAGGGGATGATTTAAAATTTATATTTTATTATTTTTTTAATATTTTTAAAAACTTTTTTTTAAACTTTACACTTGCTTCAATAGTCTCCACCAAAAGCTGCAATCATCCAATTGCTTGTGCTACAAAGAGCAGGGCTTCAGCCCTGCTTTGTGCAAGAGAAATGCTCACTTGCTATGAGGACTGACAGTTGGACAGCGCTCATAGCTATCTGGCTATGACAACCACAAGGGTATCCTGTCATGCCAACTCATCGGTGACCCGCGGTCATGTGACACTGGCACCGATGGGCTGGATCAGAGACGCGTTTCCGGCACAATAGTGTTAAATGCCACTGTCAAAGATTGATAGCGGTATTTAACAGGTCAACAGCAATGGATGGATCTCGATTCCACCCGCGGCTCTTAGGGGCACATGTCAGCTGTTCAAATCATCTGATAGGTGCAGGAAAAGCTCCTGAGCCCAAATCAAAGGAGGAGACCCCACATGTCGGGAAGGGGTTAAACACCTCTTGCTTTAATAAAACTTGGAATAAACTCTGAGGGTAAAAACTAACACTCTGGCCAAACTCTGGTCAAAACTTGGACCTTTTTTTTTACAAGAAATATCACTAATGTTAGAACGAGCCCTTACACTGACTGACATCATATAAGGCTCTGCAGCTGGTCTTCTGAAAGCCTCAGTTTGTCCTAACAACCCATTGGCACCCTGCAATCGCACAGCAGGAAAGTCAAACCCCTCAGATGTCGCAGTCTCTATTAACTATAGGATCTGATGGGGTAAAAGTCACGGCTCAGAGTTATCTCAGATCCTGGGTATTGAAGCTGGATAAGACTGTGATATAAATGTGTTGTGTTCATAGACAGAACGTGATGTGGTTTGGCGTAAATAAGTCATATGTTCACATCATTTGGGGTCAATCAGAGAGGGAATTTATTCAGGTGGTATCTAAAATGTTGGATAGAGCTTAGGGATGGATACACTTGAAGGTAAGACTTGACTAAGTAAGAATAGAAGTGATGAATTTCCCAGGATGTCCCGAGCATGGAAGACCAGCCTCTTATGAGGAGAATCAGCCATTTTGAGAAAGAGAATTGCTACAAAGTAGGGCAGCGGAAGTTCCTGCAAGTCAATAAAAGTGGTTCCTATGAGTGAGATATAGGCCCACGTGAACTTAATTAAAAATCATTTTCGGCAGCACAGTGTCCAGTGTAGACAGGTCATATGCTGCTGAGAATAATGGTGTTCTATTTGTAGAGTCTATTACCAATAGTTCTGTGCACATGGAAGGTGCAGTTGACCTGTTGCATGGTTGACCATGAAAAGTTACCCTTAAAAGTAGACATCTGAAGACCTCCCATAAAGAAACAAGGATTCCAGTTGGGGGGGCTGACCAATATTTGTCCTACAAAAAGCAGAGATAAAGGAGTCGGACAACAAATCAGCCAAATAAAGCCTCATGTCTATGAGCAACTTCAGGCTGGTTCCAACAAAGACCTCCTACAATGACTGACAACCATCTTAAGGACAATTGATGGCTCTTTCATGGCTCTTTCAGTACAGTTCCGTACTTCTTCCTCCAACATTTTCACCCATTACCCAATTCTCCTCTCTTTCACTTTACACTTTAGGTCAAATTCAGATAACCAAACCGCAGCCATGTTTTAGTGTCAATATTACGGCCAAAATACCTTGACTACCTGTGGTGAACGCTACAGGAATATATGTAAACTTGAATTATGGAGGTTCCAGATGATACAACCATATACTTGACACTAATACACAGTCTACCATACCGACATCCACAGTTGAAGAACATTTCCCATCTGCAGTCACAGTGATAAGACAGGTACCTTCATGTTTTTCCATTTTGAAGACTTAACATAGACGTGAACTTTGCTGCTCTACCGACGCATTACTCATGCCAAAAAATTCATAGCTGATCCGACACAAGCCGGTTTGAGGTGGATATTGAGGCAAAGCCGTCCATATGTATTTAGTCACTACTCCCATTACAAACATATTTTAACACACAGCACAATGTTCTATACACAATTGGTATGACAGCTGATAAGAACCAGGGAGAACGCCTTGTCCTTTGGACTAACCTAATTAAATTTGTATATGTTGTGTGTCGGTATGATCATTCCCTGTCCTTATTTCTAGGTGACGTCTTTGTTGGTTTAATGCCTAGAATTTTTTAATGTTCAAATTAACATCTACCAGCATTTATTATAGGAAAATTATTAGATAACCTTGAATTGTCCTGCTGCCAATAAGAATTCCAAGGAGGTCATCCATAGGTTGTCACCTAGAGTGCTTTATTGAAACTGTCAAAAACATATAGTGGGTGCCAACATGGTGGTTCAGTCACCCTTATAGCTTAACCCACTGAATGGAAGCCTATGCTCTGGAGGAGAAAGGCAGCAGAAACCCCTGAAGGAAGATTTCAAAAACTAATTTCCACCTAAAAGTGTTTTACCATGTAAGATATTTATAGTAAATCTACTAGATGATTAATCTTATGTATGAGTAATACAGTGGGTACAAAAAGTATTGAGACTCCTTTAAATTTTTCACTTCTTGTTTCATTGCAGCCATTTGGTAAATTCAAAAACATTCATTTTTTCTCATTAATGTACACTCTGCACCCCATCTTGACTGAAAAAAAGGAATGTAGTAAGTTTTGCAAATTTATTAAAAAAGAAAAACTGACATATCACATGGACATAAGTATTCAGACCCTTTGCTCAGTATTGAGTAGAAGCACCTTTTGAGCCATGAGTCTACTTGGGAATAAATCAACAAGTTTTTCACACCTGGATTTGGGGATCCTCTGCCATTCTTCCTTGCAGATCCTCTCCAGTTCCCTCAGGTTGGATGGTGAACGTTGGTGGACAGCCATTTTCAGGTCTCTCCATATGCAACAAGTGTTCCAAAACTAAAGGACCCTCCAAGGCGGATCTCAACAGACCCAAAATTTTTGGGATTTGGTTGTCCAGAAGGTGATTTAGTAGTAGGTTTTGTTACTGACCCTGCACACGTTTGAAATCACGCCCATTGCCCCATCATAATCATATAATAATGAATCTTAAGTCAGTAATTTTTATGTTAGGACTGGTCCAAAATAATATACAGCAAACTGTAATACTAAACTGATCTGCATTTCATGGACTCCATGGAGTTTGCATATTCATGAGGACAAACATGGCATTTTAAGTTATATTAGACAATCCCAATTTTCTCTTGGCTTTAATGGCTGGTCATTGCTCTCTTTACTCTTGCAGTCTATAGAGTAAACTGTTAAATGCTGAGACTGAAGACTGCTCCACCCTATGGGTCTATGTTCAGAATCTGCAGAATTTTTCATAGTTTTGCTTTCTAGGTTTTTATGCAGAAAACTTAGCATATTCTGCTGTCGCAGACTGACCCCTTGTGAATTTGTAAGCATGGCACCCACATTCATACATACTCATTTGTCTTCTTTTTTTCAAAGTTCTTTCTTTCTCTTTCTTTCTTCTTCCTTCCTTTCTTTCTTTCTTTCTTTCTTCCTTCTTTGTTTCTTTCCTTCCTTCTTTCATTCTATTTCTTTCTTTCTACTTCCTTTCTTCCTTTCTTTCTTCCTTTCTCTCTTTCTTTCTTTCTTTCTTTCTTTCTTTCTTTCTTTCTTTCTCTCTTTCTTTCTTTCTTTCTTTCTTTCTTTCTCTCTCTCTCTTCCTTCCTTATCTCTCTTTCTATACTTTTGGACTCTATTTCCTCCTTCATTTCCTTTCATTAGTTTTCCTTTCCCTCTTCTTCCAGTTATCTTATTTTCTTATTTAATTTCCTCCCCTTCATTTTGCTTATTATCTCCCTTCCTGTTACTTTCTATTCCTTCATTTCCCTATTTCTTTCCATGTTTTCTCATTTTTCCTTTGTTGTATTTCCTCTTTTTTCTGAAAAAAAAAAAAAATCAGTTTTCTTTTCTTTCACATTCCGTTCTCATTCCCTTCACTTATCATGTTTCCTCCCCTTTCCTTTCATTTCCCTTTTATTTTTAGTATCCACTTTTCTTTCATCCCTCTTTACTTTTTCATTCCAATTCTTTTTCGTTCCCATACTGGATCCTTCTTCTTTTCCTTTCACTATTGGTGCTTCCCTCTTTCCAGTTTGTTTTTTAACCCCTTACATTCCCATTTCTTCCGCTTTGAATTCTGCAATGCTGTTGTTATTACTAAGCTTTAATAAATGTTCCTAATCCTTATAGCTGATACAGTATACTTTTGTAGAATAGGATTTAGTTCTAGATAATACATGATCTAAATATTCATGAATAGATATCGTTATAATCACTTCGCTATGTCAAAACTGCGCTCACGTCACCAGCGCTGCTCTTCAGTAGTTTTGGGATGCCCAGACACTTTTTGGAGTCCCTTTTTAAAACCCTAAGGCTGTGTTCACATGTAGCATTTTTTTTTGCGTTTTCGCAGCGATTTTAAACGCACGAGTTTTTCCGCGAAAACGCATAAAAACAGCATCTCATGCAATCCTATGGGATTCAGCGATGCTGTGCTAATGCTGCGGATTTTTCCGCGGCGGAATTGTATCGAGGAAGACTACGCAGCATGCTCATTAATTTTGCGGAATTGCGGCGATTCCGCACACATAGGAATGCATTGTTCTGCTCACTTTCCGCATATGGCTATGCCCACCATGCGAAAAGTAAGCAGAACATTTGATTCTCCTCCAGGCTCTGGGTACCATATCCCTGTAAAAAATAGAATTAAATTAAAAAAATTGTCATATTCTAACCTACCGATGTCCCTCGCAGCGTCACCAGGCCTCAGCAATGCTCACAGCAGGTCCCATTCCCAGTGATGCATTGCGACAATGACCTTTAATAACGTCGCGGTCTCGCGACACCGTAGCATCTCGCGAGACTGCAATGTCATCAAAGGTCATTGTCACAAGGCATCGCTGGGAACGGGACCTGCCTGGAGCATCGCGATGATCGGGAACGCTGTGTGGGACGTCGGAAGGTGAGAAAAACACGATTTTTTATTTTTTTTATTATTTTTACCATTAGATCTTTTTACTACTGATGTTGCATAGGCGGCCTCAATAGTAAAAAGTTGGTCACTCATCAAACACTATGTTTGACGAGTGTGACCAACCTGTCAATCAGTTTTCCAAGCGATGCTAAAGATCACCTGGAAAACGCTAGCATTCTGCAAGTTAATTACGCTTGCAAATTGCTAGTTTTTCCGTGGGAAAATCGCGGGAATTTAAAATGTGGTTTTCCCGCGGAACTGAATTCCAGAATTCCCGCATTAACTTCCGCGGGAATTCCGCAACGTGTGCTCACAGCCTAAATCTATAAGGCTAATTGGTATATTATCAATATTATATATCTTATATACTAAATGTTTGAATGATACATTGTATGTACAGTATACCCATAAACCATATACTTCCCCACCAGACAGCAGCTATTGACAAAGCACCTGCACTCTTTTCTCTGTGAGCAGAAAGGTCTCTCGTAAACGTCCCACCGAGTTTTTCCTTACTCATTTACTGTACCAATGCCTTCCATATATTCCTGCTAACTGTAAGCTAATTCTAACAATCCATCCACACCATTAATTATAGATTTTATTATAAAAAAAAAATCATCAACTACTATTTTGCTGCTGATTCATTCACCCAGTACCAGAGGCGAGGGAGAATTACATCACATTTCTCCATCAGTACATACCGTTCTTCTAAATAACTATTAGAACATTCCCCCAGGAGCTGATATTAGCAATTTCCATTCAATAACTGCTGTCACATTCATACTCTAGAGCATCAAAATATGTTTTGGATGCATTAATATTTCATAAGTGTAAGGACATTGTGAGAAGTATGTTAAAGTTGAGAATATGATGAAACTGTTGCAGATTTCAGCTTTCAGCAGAATTATCACTCAGACAGACATTGTGGGAGAGTTAAATGTTTTGATTTGAATTTATAGAAACCATATAAAGTCACAACATGGAGGATAACGGGGAGAAAATAGCGCAAACCAAATTCGTACAGTACAGTGTTATCAAACTCTCGCATTTGCACAGCGCCATCTGCAGTCCGCTCCATGAAACATTCCAGCATAAGCCTGCAGCTGTTGCAAATGCAACAAAAATAAGCATTGTTTACTGGATAGTCAAAAAGGCTAAGGAACCCCGACTATTCCTGCCACTTCTGATATTTTATCTGTATGCTCAGCAAAACTATGTATTTTTTTGCCAGACTTGCATATGGTATTGCAATTATAGTCTTATAGGTAAACTACAAAAAAAAAATTAAGGGACAGATTTGCTATGTATTAGGTGACATATAATATAGTGCGTATGCATATACATTGACATAGGTAGTTAGCATACGTATATGCATGACTATGCTTCGCAGTGAAAACTTCCCAAAAACCTGCTACTCTAGAAGGTTTATTCCAAGGAGTGGATTCCAAAGAGCCATGGAGGAGCGAGGAAAATGTTCAGTGTGGCGCAGCCTGAAGAAGGGACATATCTATGGGCAAAATCTTTGACACTCTACTCCTTCAAGAACTTGTGAGAACAAAAAAATAGTCAAAGACAAGCATGTAATTTATAATAATTATTGAAGAAAATGACTTCAATCCCCAAATTAAGGCCAAAGCCTAACAACAGTCAAGGAAGGAAATGCTCCCATTACGAATGAACACGGAAGAAACGGAGCAGAGAACAATATCCAATAAAAAACAATAATTTATTAATTCAAATAATTGACAATACAAAAATATACATGTCAGTAATAACTTATATAGTAAAAAGGAAAAGGAGGAATACAAAGGCCAGAAGAAGGGGTACACGTGGTGATCCTGTGACCAAGGGTAAAAAGGTAAGTACAGCGACAATATGATAACATAATAAATCCCGGGCAAAAATACCCATACAGGGTGTGATTAATATTGTCTAGAACATTTAAACAAGTCAAATGCCCTTTGTTATTTAAATAGTGTCACTTACCCATGATCAACAGTGTACCAGGGTGCACCTCTATGACCCCCTGACGCGCGTTTCGCGTTGGATGCTTTCTCAAAAGGTACCCCTGTGATGTTTTGATCAATCAGGTGACCACTGCAGCCCATCATCTGCAGACCATGCTTGCTGTTTTGAAGATGATTATTATTATTGGTCTGAAATCGTATTTGTACCCACTTACTATACTAGTACACCTGAGTACAGACTTACTTCAAAGACATTCAATTTGCTTTCTCGTGGGAACAATCTATAAGAATTTGCAACACTCAGCATTTGGAAATATTATTGTGCAATGTGATTTTGTAGACACTGCTCCCTCTAGCGGATGCTATTGCAAAAAGTAGAAAAACAAGATTTGCAAGTATAACTCGTCGGATTTGCTGCATGCATTCAACATACATTTTAAAAAGTCTTTTTGTCATTTTGTTGTTGATATCTAATTTATGGGTTGACAATGTTAAAGGGGTGGTTCCATCCTGTAATATTATTGCATATTACATATATATATACATATTATATATTAGATATTAAAGCAGAACATTATAGTTGTCGGGTAGGGGAGTCCAGGGGAGTCCAATCACAGAGATCTTGAGAACAAAAGGGTCAAAGTCCCTTCGGCTTATTCCCTGCACAGCAACACTATGTAGGATAGAATAGAGAAAACGGTGATACAAAATAAATAATAGAGGGTGTTAGAGAGAAGAGTGATGAATAAGGACGTCATCTGCAAGTAGTTTGTATGTTCTCCCCGTACATGCGTGAGTTTCCTCCCACACTACAAAGACATCCTGATAGGGAACCTAGATTGTGATCCCCGATCAGGACAGTGATGATAATGTCTATAAAGCGACGTGGAATTAATGGCGATATATAAGTGAGCAAATAAAATAAATATTAGAGAGCGGTCATATAACGGAGAAAGGGTAATGATATAATATAAAGAGGGTTACAGAGAACAGTGATTTGTTATTGGCAAGAGCAGGTTAGGTAGAGCAGTGATACACAAACGAATAGAGAGAGGGAATAAAGAGCAGTGATGTATGATAGAATAGAGAGAAAGCTATGGAGAGCAGTGATGTAGGACAGACTAGAGAGAGGGCTATGGAGAACAGTGATGTAAAATAGAATATAGAGAGTGCTATGGAGAGCAGTGATGTATCATAGAATAGAGAGAGGGCTATGGAGAGCAGTGATGTGTGATAGAATAGAGAGAGTGCTATGGAGAGCAGTGATGTATGATAGAATATAGAGAGGACTATGGAGAGCAGTGATGTATGATAGAATAGAGAGAAGACTATGGAGAGCAGTGATGTAGGATAGAATAGAGAGAGGACTATGGAGAACAGTGATGTGTGATACAATAGAGAGAGGGCTATGGAGAGCAGTGATGTATGATAGAATAGAGAGAGGACTATGGAGAACAGTGATGTATGATAGAATAGAGCGAGGGCTATTGAGAGCACTGTTGTAGGATAGAATAGAGAGAGGACTATGGAGAGCAGTGATGTAGGATAGAATAGAGAGGGAATAAAGAGCAGTGATGTAGATAGAATAGAGAGAGGACTATGGAGAACAGTGATATATGATAGAATAGAGAGAGGGCTATGGAGAGAAGTGATGTATGATAGAATAGAGAGAGGGAATAAAGAGCAGTGATGTAGATAGAATAGAGAGAGAGAACTATGAAGAACAGTGATGTATGATAGAAAAGAGAGAGGGCTATGGAGAGAAGTGATGTGTGATAGAATAGAGAGAGGACAATGGAGAGCAGTGATGTATGATAGAATAGAGAGAGGACTATGGAAAGAAGTGATGTATGATAGAATAGAGCAGTGATGTATGATAGAATAGAGAGAGGGCTATAGAGAGTAGTGATGTATGATACAATAGAGAGAGGGCTATGGAGAGAAGTGATGTATGATAGAATATAGAGAGGACTGTGGAGAGTAGTGATGTATGATAGAATAGAGAGAGAGAATAAAGAGCAGTGATGTGTGATAGAATAGAGAGAGGACTATGAAGGACAGTCATGTATGATAGAAAACAGAGAGGGCTATGGAGAGAAGTGATGTGTGATAGAATAGAGAGAGGACAATGGAGAGCAGTGATGTATGATAGAATAGAGAGAGGACTATGGAAAGAAGTGATGTATGATAGAATAGAGCAGTGATGTATGATAGAATAGAGAGAGGGCTATAGAGAGTAGTGATGTATGATACAATAGAGAGAGGGCTATGGAGAGAAGTGATGTATGATAGAATAGAGAGAGGACTGTGGAGAGTAGTGATGTATGATAGAATAGAGAGAGGGAATAAAGAGCAGTGATGTGTGATAGAATAGAGAGAGGACTATGAAGGACAGTCATGTATGATAGAAAACAGAGAGGGCTATGGAGAGAAGTGATGTATGATGGATTAGCGAGAGGACTATGGAAAGAAGTGATGTGTGATAGGATAGAGCGAGGACAATGGAGAACAGTGATGTATAATAGAAAAGAGAGAGGACTATGGGGAGAAGTGATGTATGATAGAATAGAGAGTGCTATAGAGAGTAGTGATGTATGATATAGTGGAGAGATGACTATGGAGAGTAGTGATGTATGAAATAATAGAGAGAGGATTATGGAAAACATTGATGTATGATAGAATAGAGAGAGGGCTATGGAGAGTAGTGATGTATGATAAAATAGAGAGTTAGAGAGCAGTGATATGATAGAAAAGAAGAAGTTATAGAGAGTCATTACTTATGGAATGATAAAGTAGAGACAGTTATCGAGAGTAATGAAAGGGATGTAGAGAGTAGTGATGTATGAAAGGTCAGAGAGCTTTATAGAGAGTAGTGATGTATGATGGAATAGAGAAGATGGTAAAGAGAGCAGAATAGAGGACAGACAATAGTTTAGGGAGAGCGTTGGTAAAATGATAGAATAGATAGAGGATCAGTGAGAGGAGTGATGTCCGATAGAGTAACAAAGAGGTTACAGAATGTTGATCTATGATATAACAGGGAGAGGGGTATGGATCTGTGATATACAATAGAATGGAGAAAAGGTTAGAGAGCAGTGAAATTATTTTACAATATTTAGAAAGTTTGAGAGTGCAATGAAAAATTTATAAAAAGACAGAGAGTTTCAGAGAGCAGTGATGTATGAAAGAATAGAGGGAGGGACATACTCTATATAGCAGTGATGGTATAACAGAATAAAGAGAGAGAAGATAAAGAAGAGCAGTGATATATATGATTGAACAGAGTGAGGATTAGAATGGTTAGAGAGCGGTGATGCTAAAATAGAATAGAAAGTGGGCTAGAGAGAGCAATGATGCATTGATAGAGATAAAAAGAGCAGTAATATATTTATAGAATAGAGAGAGGACTAGAGAGAGCAGTAGTATATGATAAAATAAAGGTTTAGAAGGAGTAGTAATCTATGATAGAATAGAGAGGTTATAGAGAGCAGTGATGAATAGTAAAATAGGGAGAGAGTTTGACAGTTATTTGTGTCTTACAAAATAGAGAGAGGTATAGATAATAATAATAATAATAATAATAATAATAATAATAATAATATAGAGAGTATTGATGGAATGATTGAATAGAGGGAGGATTAGAGAGCACTGATGCATGATAGAAAAAAAAGGACTATATTGAGCTGTGATGTGTAATAAATATCGACTTGGAGAGCAGTGATGAATGATAGAATAGATGCAGGAATATAGAGAGCAGTGATGTGTGATAGAATAGATACAGGAATATAGAGAGCAGTGATGTGTGATAGAATAGATACAGGAATATAGAGCGCAGTGATGTGTGATAGAATAGATACAGGAATATAGAGAGCAGTGATGTATGATAGAATAGATACAGGAATATAGAGAGCAGTGATGTATGATAGAATAGATACAGGAATATAGAGAGCAGTGATGAATGATAGAATAGATACAGGAATATAGAGAACAGTGATGTATGATAGAATAGATACAGGAATATAGAGAGCAGTGATGAATGATAGAATAGATACAGGAATATAGAGAGCAGTGATGAATGATAGAATAGATACAGGAATATAGAGAGCAGTGATGAATGATAGAATAGATACAGGAATATAGAGAGCAGTGATGTATGATAGAATAGATACAGGAATATAGATAGCAGTGATGTATGATAGAATAGATACAGGAATATAGAGAGCAGTGATGAATGATAGAATAGATACAGGAATATAGAGAGCAGTGATGAATGATAGAATAGATACAGGAATATAGAGAGCAGTGATGTGTGATAGAATAGATACAGGAATATAGATAGCAGTGATGTATGATAGAATAGATACAGGAATATAGAGAACAGTGATGTGTGATAGAATATATACAGGAATATAGAGAGCAGTGATGAATGATAGAATAGATACAGGAATATAGAGAGCAGTGATGAATGATAGAATAGATACAGGAATATAGAGAGCAGTGATGTATGATAGAATAGATACAGGAATATAGAGAGCAGTGATGAATGATAGAATAGATACAGGAATATAGAGAGCAGTGATGAATGATAGAATAGATACAGGAATATAGAGAGCAGTGATGAATGATAGAATAGATACAGGAATATAGAGAGCAGTGATGTATGATAGAATAGATACAGGAATATAGAGAACAGTGATGTGTGATAGAATATATACAGGAATACAGAGAGCAGTGACGTAAGATAGAATAGATACAGGAATATGGAGAGCAGTGATGTATGATAGAATATATACAGGAATATAGAGAGCAGTGATGAATGATAGAATAGATACAGGAATATAGAGAGCAGTGATGAATGATAGAATAGATACAGGAATATAGATAGCAGTGATGTATGATAGAATAGATACAGGAATATAGAGATCAGTGATGAATGATAGAATAGATACAGGAATATAGAGAGCAGTGATGTATGATAGAATATATACAGGAATATAGAGAGCAGTGATGAATGATAGAATAGATACAGGAATATAGAGAGCAGTGATGAATGATAGAATAGATACAGGAATATAGATAGCAGTGATGTATGATAGAATAGATACAGGAATATAGAGATCAGTGATGAATGATAGAATAGATACAGGAATATAGATAGCAGTGATGTATGATAGAATAGATACAGGAATATAGATAGCAGTGATGTATGATAGAATAGATACAGGAATATAGAGAGCAGTGACGTATGATAGAATAGATACAGGAATATAGAGAACAGTGATGTGTGATAGAATATATACAGGAATACAGAGAGCAGTGACGTAAGATAGAATAGATACAGGAATATAGAGAGCAGTGATGAATGATAGAATAGATACAGGAATATAGAGAGCAGTGATGAATGATAGAATAGATACAGGAATACAGAGAGCAGCGATGTGTGCTAGAATAGATACAGGAATATAGAGAGCAGTGATGAATGATAGAATAGATACAGGAATATAGAGACCAGTGATGTATGATAGAATAGATACAGGAATATAGAGAGCAGTGATGAATGATAGAATAGATACAGGAATATAGAGACCAGTGATGTATGATAGAATAGATACAGGAATATAGAGAGCAGTGATGTGTGATAGAATAGATACAGGAATATAGAGAGCAGTGATGTGTGATAGAATAGATACAGGAATATAGAGAGCAGTGATGTATGATAGAATAGATACAGCAATATAGAGAGCAGTGATGTATGATACAGTAGAATAGATACAGGAATATAGAGAGTAGTGATGTATGATAGAATAGATACAGGAATATAGAGAGCAGTGATGTATGATAGAATAGATACAGGAATATAGAGAGCAGTGATGAATGATAGAATAGATACAGGAATATAGAGAGCAGTGATGTATGATAGAATAGATTCAGGAATATAGAGAGTAGTGATGTATGATAGAATAGATACAGGAATATAGAGAGCAGTGATGTATGATAGAATAGATACAGGAATATAGAGAGCAGTGATGTGTGCTAGAATAGATACAGGAATATAGAGAGCAGTGATGTATGATAGAATAGATACAGGAATATAGAGAGTAGTGATGTATGATAGAATAGATACAGGAATATAGAGAGCAGTGATGAATGATAGAATAGATACAGGAATATAGAGAGTAGTGATGTATGATAGAATAGATACAGGAATATAGAGAGCAGTGATGTATGATAGAATAGATACAGGAATATAGAGAGTAGTGATGTATGATAGAATAGATACAGGAATATAGAGAGCAGTGATGTATGATAGAATAGATACAGGAATATAGAGAGCAGTGATGTGTGATAGAATAGCAACAGGAATATAGAGAGTAGTGATGTATGATAGAATAGATACAGGAATATAGAGAGCAGTGATGTATGATAGAATAGATACAGGAATATAGAGAGTAGTGATGTATGATAGAATAGATACAGGAATATAGAGAGCAGTGATGTGTGATAGAATAGATACAGGAATATAGAGAGCAGTGATGAATGATAGAATAGATACAGGAATATAGAGAGTAGTGATGTATGATAGAATAGATACAGGAATATAGAGAGCAGTGATGTATGATAGAATAGATACAGGAATATAGAGAGTAGTGATGTATGATAGAATAGATACAGGAATATAGAGAGCAGTGATGTATGATAGAATAGATACAGGAATATAGAGAGCAGTGATGTGTGATAGAATAGCAACAGGAATATAGAGAGCAGTGATGTGTGATAGAATAGATACAGGAATATAGAGAGCAGTGATGTGTGCTAGAATAGATACAGGAATATAGAGAGCAGTGATGTGTGATAGAATAGATACAGGAATATAGAGAGCAGTGATGAATGATAGAATAGATACAGGAATATAGAGAGCAGTGATGTATGATAGAATAGATACAGGAATATAGAGAGCAGTGATGAATGATAGAATAGATACAGGAATATAGAGAGCAGTGATGTGTGATAGAATAGATACAGGAATAAAGAGAGCAGTGATGAGTGATAGAATGGATACAGGAATATAGAGAGCAGTGACGTAAGATAGAATAGATACAGGAATATAGAGAGCAGTGATGAATGATAGAATAGATACAGGAATATAGAGAGCAGTGATGTGTGATAGAATAGATACAGGAATATAGAGAGCAGTGATGTATGATACAGTAGAATAGATACAGGAATATAGAGAGCAGTGATGTATGATAGAATAGATACAGGAATATAGAGAGCAGTGATGTGTGATAGAATAGATACAGGAATATAGAGAGCAGTGATGTGTGATAGAATAGATACAGGAATATAGAGAGCAGTGATGTATGATAGAATAGATACAGCAATATAGAGAGCAGTGATGTATGATACAGTAGAATAGATACAGGAATATAGATAGCAGTGATGTATGATAGAATAGATACAGGAATATAGAGAGCAGTGATGTGTGATAGAATAGATACAGGAATATAGAGAGCAGTGATGTGTGATAGAATAGATACAGGAATATAGAGAGCAGTGATGTATGATAGAATAGATACAGCAATATAGAGAGCAGTGATGTATGATACAGTAGAATAGATACAGGAATATAGATAGCAGTGATGTATGATAGAATAGATACAGGAATATAGAGAACAGTGATGTGTGATAGAATATATACAGGAATATAGAGAGCAGTGATGTATGATAGAATAGATACAGCAATATAGAGAGCAGTGACGTAAGATAGAATAGATACAGGAATATAGAGAGCAGTGATGAATGATAGAATAGATACAGGACTATAGAGAGCAGTGATGAATGATAGAATAGATACAGGAATATAGAGAGCAGTGATGTGTGATAGAATAGATACAGGAATATAGAGAGCAGTGATGTATGATACAGTAGAATAGATACAGGAATATAGAGAGTAGTGATGTATGATAGAATAGATACAGGAATATAGAGAGCAGTGATGTGTGATAGAATAGATACAGGAATATAGAGAGCAGTGATGTGTGATAGAATAGATACAGGAATATAGAGAGCAGTGATGAATGATAGAATAGATACAGGAATATAGAGAGCAGTGATGAATGATAGAATAGATACAGGAATATAGAGAGCAGTGATGTGTGATAGAATAGATACAGGAATATAGAGAGCAGTGATGTATGATACAGTAGAATAGATACAGGAATATAGAGAGTAGTGATGTATGATAGAATAGATACAGGAATATAGAGAGCAGTGATGTGTGATAGAATAGATACAGGAATATAGAGAGCAGTGATGTGTGCTAGAATAGATACAGGAATATAGAGAGCAGTGATGTGTGATAGAATAGATACAGGAATATAGAGAGCAGTGATGTATGATAGAATAGATACAGGAATATAGAGAGCAGTGATGTGTGCTAGAATAGATACAGGAATATAGAGAGCAGTGATGTGTGATAGAATAGATACAGGAATATAGAGAGCAGTGATGTATGATACAGTAGAATAGATACAGGAATATAGAGAGCAGTGATGTATGATACAGTAGAATAGATACAGGAATATAGAGAGCAGTGATGTATGATAGAATAGATACAGGAATATAGAGAGCAGTGATGAATGATAGAATAGATACAGGAATATAGAGAGCAGTGATGTTTGATAGAATAGATACAGGAATATAGAGAGCAGTGATGTATGATAGAATAGATACAGGAATATAGAGAGCAGTGATGTGTGATAGAATATATACAGGAATATAGAGAGCAGTGATGTAGGATACAGTAGAATAGATACAGGAAAATAGAGAGCAGTGATGTGTGATAGAATAGATACAGGAATATAGAGAGCAGTGATGTTTGATAGAATAGATACAGGAATATAGAGAGCAGTGATGTATGATAGAATAGATACAGGAATATAGAGAGCAGTGATGTGTGATAGAATAGATACAGGAATATAGAGAGCAGTGATGTATGATACAGTAGAATAGATACAGGAAAATAGAGAGCAGTGATGTGTGATAGAATAGATACAGGAATATAGAGAGCAGTGACGTATGATAGAATAGATACAGGAATAAAGAGAGCAGTGATGTATGATAGAATAGATACAGGAATATAGAGAGCAGTGATGTATGATAGAATAGATACAGGAATATAGAGAGCAGTGATGTATGATAGAATAGATACAGGAATATAGAGCGCAGTGATGAATGATAGAATAGATACAGGAATATAGAGAGCAGTGATGTATGATAGAATAGATACAGGAATATAGAGAGCAGTGATGTATGATAGAATAGATACAGGAATATAGAGAGCAGTGACGTATGATAGAATAGATGCAGGAATATAGAGAGCAGTGACGTGTGATAGAATAGATACAGGAATATAGAGAGCAGTGATGTATGATAGAATAGATACAGGAATATAGAGAGCAGTGATGTATGATAGAATAGATACAGGAATATAGAGAGCAGTGATGTATGATAGAATAGATACAGGAATATAGAGAGCAGTGATGTGTGACAGAATAGATACAGGAATATAGAGAGCAGTGATGTGTGATAATAATAATAATAATTTTTATTTATATAGCGCCAACATATTCCGCAGCACTTTACAATTAAGCGGGGACATGTACAGACAATAAATTCAATACAAGTTAAGACAATTCAAACAATGACATTAGGAGTGAGGTCCCTGCTCGCAAGCTTACAATCTACAAGGAAATGGGGGGACACAGTAGGTGAGAAATGCTTGTTAATTCAGGTCTGGCAATTATAATAGGGATTTTCATATAAAGCTGCATGATCCGGTCATCAGCCCGTGTGTTTAAGTGCAATAGACAAGTATCAAGTGCAGTTATGTGTATGAAGGGTGTGGAGACAGATGAATAGTAGGGTGCAGATTCAGAATAATATTTGGAAGGAGGGAACAGGGCAAAGTTAGCTTGCTGAGTAGTTGATGTGATAGGCTTCTTTGAAGAGATGGGTTTTCAAAGCGCGCTTGAATAGGTCAGGGCTAGGTATCAGTCTGATCGTCTGGGGAAGTGCATTCCAGAGAGCTGGAGCAGCACGAGAGAAGTCTTGGAGACGGAGGTGCGAGGTTCGGATTACGGGGGATGTTAGTCTTAGGTCATTTGTAGAACGGAGGGCACGTGTAGGGCGATAGACAGAGATAGAATAGATACAGGAATATAGAGAGCAGTGACGTATGATAGAATAGATACAGGAATATAGAGAGCAGTGACGTATGATAGAATAGATGCAGGAATATAGAGAGCAGTGATGTGTGATAGAATAGATACAGGAATATAGAGAGCAGTGATGTGTGATAGAATAGATACAGGAATATAGAGAGCAGTGATGTATTATACAGTAGAATAGATACAGGAATATAAAGAGCAATGATGTGTGATAGAATAGATACAGGAATATAGAGAGCAGTGACGTATGATAGAATACATACAGGAATATAGAGAGCAGTGACGTATGATAGAATAGATGCAGGAATATAGAGAGCAGTGATGTATGATAGAATACATACAGGAATATAGAGAGCAGTGATGAATGATAGAATATATACAGGAATACAGAGAGCAGTGACGTATGATAGAATACATACAGGAATATAGAGAGCAGTGACGTATGATAGAATAGATGCAGGAATATAGAGAGCAGTGATGTATTATACAGTAGAATAGATACAGGAATATAAAGAGCAATGATGTGTGATAGAATAGATACAGGAATATAGAGAGCAGTGACGTATGATAGAATACATACAGGAATATAGAGAGCAGTGACGTATGATAGAATAGATGCAGGAATATAGAGAGCAGTGATGTATGATAGAATACATACAGGAATATAGAGAGCAGTGATGAATGATAGAATATATACAGGAATACAGAGAGCAGTGACGTATGATAGAATACATACAGGAATATAGAGAGCAGTGACGTATGATAGAATACATACAGGAATATAGAGAGCAGTGATGAATGATAGAATATATACAGGAATACAGAGAGCAGTGACGTAAGATAGAATAGATACAGGAATATAGAGCAGTGATGTGTGATAGAATAGATACAGGAATATAGAGAGCAGTGATGTGTGATAGAATAGATACAGGAATATAGAGAGCAGTGACGTGTGATAGAATAGATACAGGAATATAGAGAGCAGTGATGTGTGATAGAATAGATACAGGAATATAGAGAGCAGTGATGTATGATAGAATAGATACAGCAATATAGAGAGCAGTGATGTATGATACAGTAGAATAGATACAGGAATATAGAGAGTAGTGATGTATGATAGAATAGATACAGGAATATAGAGAGCAGTGATGAATGATAGAATAGATACAGGAATATAGAGAGCAGTGATGAATGATAGAATAGATACAGGAATATAGAGAGCAGTGATGTATGATAGAATAGATACAGGAATATAGAGAGCAGTGATGTGTGATAGAATAGATACAGGAATATAGAGAGCAGTGACGTATGATAGAATACATACAGGAATATAGAGAGCAGTGACGTATGATAGAATAGATGCAGGAATATAGAGAGCAGTGATGTATGATAGAATACATACAGGAATATAGAGAGCAGTGATGAATGATAGAATATATACAGGAATACAGAGAGCAGTGACGTATGATAGAATACATACAGGAATATAGAGAGCAGTGACGTATGATAGAATACATACAGGAATATAGAGAGCAGTGATGAATGATAGAATATATACAGGAATACAGAGAGCAGTGACGTAAGATAGAATAGATACAGGAATATAGAGCAGTGATGTGTGATAGAATAGATACAGAAATATAGAGAGCAGTGATGTGTGATAGAATAGATACAGGAATATAGAGAGCAGTGACGTGTGATAGAATAGATACAGGAATATAGAGAGCAGTGATGTGTGATAGAATAGATACAGGAATATAGAGAGCAGTGATGTATGATAGAATAGATACAGCAATATAGAGAGCAGTGATGTATGATACAGTAGAATAGATACAGGAATATAGAGAGTAGTGATGTATGATAGAATAGATACAGGAATATAGAGAGCAGTGATGTATGATAGAATAGATACAGGAATATAGAGAGCAGTGATGAATGATAGAATAGATACAGGAATATAGAGAGCAGTGATGTATGATAGAATAGATACAGGAATATAGAGAGCAGTGATGTGTGATAGAATAGATACAGGAATATAGAGAGCAGTGATGTGTGATAGAATAGATACAGGAATATAGAGAGCAGTGATGAATGATAGAATAGATACAGGAATATAGAGAGCAGTGATGAGTGATAGAATGGATACAGGAATATAGAGAGCAGTGACGTAAGATAGAATAGATACAGGAATATAGAGAGCAGTGATGTGTGATAGAATAGATACAGGAATATAGAGAGCAGTGATGTATGATAGAATAGATACAGGAATATAGAGAGCAGTGATGTATGATACAGTAGAATAGATACAGGAATATAGAGAGCAGTGATGTATGATACAGTAGAATAGATACAGGAATATAGAGAGCAGTGATGAATGATAGAATAGATACAGGAATATAGAGAGCAGTGATGTATGATAGAATAGATACAGGAATATAGAGAGCAGTGACGTAAGATAGAATAGATACAGGAATATAGAGAGCAGTGATGTGTGATAGAATAGATACAGGAATATAGAGAGCAGTGATGTATGATAGAATAGATACAGGAATATAGAGAGCAGTGATGTATGATACAGTAGAATAGATACAGGAATATAGAGAGCAGTGATGTATGATACAGTAGAATAGATACAGGAATATAGAGAGCAGTGATGTATGATAGAATAGATACAGGAATATAGAGAGCAGTGATGAATGATAGAATAGATACAGGAATATAGAGAGCAGTGATGTTTGATAGAATAGATACAGGAATATAGAGAACAGTGATGTATGATAGAATAGATACAGGAATATAGAGAGCAGAGATGAATGATAGAATAGATACAGGAATATAGAGAGCAGTGATGTGTGATAGAATATATACAGGAATATAGAGAGAAGTGATGTGTGATAGAATAGATACAGGAATATAGAGAGCAGTGATGTATGATACAGTAGAATAGATACAGGAAAATAGAGAGCAGTGATGTATGATAGAATAGATACAGGAATATAGAGAGCAGTGACGTATGATAGAATAGATACAGGAATAAAGAGAGCAGTGATGTATGATAGAATAGATACAGGAATATAGAGAGCAGAGATGAATGATAGAATAGATACAGGAATATAGAGAGCAGTGATGTGTGATAGAATATATACAGGAATATAGAGAGAAGTGATGTGTGATAGAATAGATACAGGAATATAGAGAGCAGTGACGTATGATAGAATAGATACAGGAATAAAGAGAGCAGTGATGTATGATAGAATAGATACAGGAATATAGAGAGCAGTGATGTATGATAGAATAGATACAGGAATATAGAGAGCAGTGATGTATGATAGAATAGATACAGGAATATAGAGAGCAGTGATGTATGATAGAATAGATACAGGAATATAGAGAGCAGTGACGTATGATAGAATAGATGCAGGAATATAGAGAGCAGTGACGTGTGATAGAATAGATACAGGAATATAGAGAGCAGTGATGTATGATAGAATAGATACAGGAATATAGAGAGCAGTGATGTATGATAAAATAGATACAGGAATATAGAGAGCAGTGATGTATGATAGAATAGATACAGGAATATAGAGAGCAGTGATGTGTGACAGAATAGATACAGGAATATAGAGAGCAGTGATGTGTGATAGAATAGATACAGGAATATAGAGAGCAGTGACGTATGATAGAATAGATACAGGAATATAGAGAGCAGTGACGTATGATAGAATAGATGCAGGAATATAGAGAGCAGTGATGTGTGATAGAATAGATACAGGAATATAGAGAGCAGTGATGTGTGATAGAATAGATACAGGAATATAGAGAGCAGTGATGTATGATACAGTAGAATAGATACAGGAATATAGAGAGCAATGATGTGTGATAGAATAGATACAGGAATATAGAGAGCAGTGAAGTATGATAGAATACATACAGGAATATAGAGAGCAGTGATGTGTGATAGAATAGATACAGGAATATAGAGAGCAGTGATGTGTGATAGAATAGATACAGGAATATAGAGAGCAGTGATGTGTGATACAGTAGAATAGATACAGGAATATAGAGAGCAGTGATGTGTGATAGAATAGATACAGGAATATAGAGAGCAGTGATGTGTGATAGAATAGATACAGGAATATAGAGAACAGTGATGAATGATAGAATAGATACAGGAATATAGAGAACAGTGATGTATGATAGAATAGATACAGGAATATAGAGAGCAGTGATGTATGATAGAATAGATACAGGAATATAGAGAGCAGTGATGAATGATAGAATAGATACAGGAATATAGAGAACAGTGATGTATGATAGAATAGATACAGGAATATAGAGAGCAGTGATGTGTGATAGAATAGATACAGGAATATAGAGAGCAGTGATGAATGATAGAATAGATACAGGAATATAGAGAGCAGTGATGTGTGATACAGTAGAATAGATACAGGAATACAGAGAGCAGTGATGTGTGATAGAATAGATACAGGAATATAGAGAGCAGTGATGTATGATAGAATAGATACAGGAATATAGAGAGCAGTGATGTGTGATACAGTAGAATAGATACAGGAATACAGAGAGCAGTGATGTGTGATAGAATAGATACAGGAATATAGAGAGCAGTGATGTATTATAAAATAGATACAGGAATATAGAGAGCAGTGATGTGTGATAGAATAGATACAGGAATATAGAGAGCAGTGATGTGTGATAGAATAGATACAGGAATATAGAGAGCAGTGATGTATTATAAAATAGATACAGGGATATAGAGAGCAGTGATGTGTGATAGAATAGATACAGGAATATAGAGAGCAGTGATGTGTGATAGAATAGATACAGGAATATAGAGAGCAGTGATGTGTGATAGAATAGATACAGGAATATAGAGAGCAGTGATGTGTGATACAATAGATACAGGAATATAGAGAGCAGTGATGAATGATAGAATAGATACAGGAATATAGAAAGCAGTGATGTATGATAGAATATATACAGGAATATAGAGAGCAGTGATGAATGATAGAATATATACAGGAATATAGAGAGCAGTGATGCATGATAGAATATATACAGGAATATAGAGAGCAGTGATGAATGATAGAATAGATACAGGAATATAGAGAGCAGTGATGAATGATAGAATAGATACAGGAATATAGAGAGCAGTGATGAATGATAGAATATATACAGGAATATAGAGAGCAGTGATGTGTGATAGAATAGATACAGGAATATAGAGATCAGTGATGAATGATAGAATAGATACAGGAATATAGAGAGCAGTGATGAATGATAGAATATATACAGGAATATAGAGAGCAGTGATGAATGATAGAATATATACAGGAATATAGAGAGCAGTGATGTATGATAGAATATATACAGGAATATAGAGAGCAGTGATGTATGATAGAATATATACAGGAATATAGAGAGCAGTGATGTATGATAGAATAGATACAGGAATATAGAGAGCAGTGATGAATGATAGAATAGATACAGGAATATAGAGAGCAGTGATGAATGATAGAATATATACAGGAATATAGAGAGCAGTGATGTATGATAGAATAGATACAGGAATATAGAGATCAGTGATGAATGATAGAATAGATACAGGAATATAGAGAGCAGTGATGAATGATAGAATATATACAGGAATATAGAGAGCAGTGATGAATGATAGAATATATACAGGAATATAGAGAGCAGTGATGTATGATAGAATATATACAGGAATATAGAGAGCAGTGATGTATGATAGAATAGATACAGGAATATAGAGAGCAGTGATGTATGATAGAATAGATACAGGAATATAGAGAGCAGTGATGTGTGATAGAATAGATACAGGAATATAGAGAGCAGTGATGAATGATAGAATAGATACAGGAATATAGAGAGCAGTGATGTATGATAGAATAGATACAGGAATATAGAGAGCAGTGATGTGTGATAGAATAGATACAGGAATATAGAGAGCAGTGATGTGTGATAGAATAGATACAGGAATATAGAGAGCAGTGATGAATGATAGAATATATATAGGAATATAGAGAGCAGTGATGTATGACAGAATAGATACAGGAATATAGAGAGCAGTGATGTGTGATAGAATAGATACAGGAATATAGAGAGCAGTGATGTGTGATAGAATAGATACAGGAATATAGAGAGCAGTGATGAATGATAGAATAGATACAGGAATATAGAGACCAGTGATGAATGATAGAATAGATACAGGAATATAGAGAGCAGTGATGTGTGATAGAATAGATACAGGAATATAGAGAGCAGTGATGTGTGATAGAATAGATACAGGACTATAGAGAGCAGTGATGAATGATAGAATATATATAGGAATATAGAGAGCAGTGATGTATGATAGAATAGATACAGGAATATAGAGAGCAGTGATGAATGATAGAATAGATACAGGAATATAGAGAGCAGTGATGAATGATAGAATAGATACAGGAATATAGAGAGCAGTGATGAATGATAGAATAGATACAGGAATATAGAGAGCAGTGATGAGCAGAGTAGTGATATATGATGTAATAGAGAGTTATAGAGAGTAATAATGCAATAATAAAATAGACAACATATAGAGAGCAGTGATATATGAATAAATAGAGGTGGCTAGAGAGAGCAGTGAGCGAATAATACATTAGAAAGATGATTAGACAGCAGTGATATTGGATAAATAGAGAGGATAGAAAAAGCTGTAATATAAGCTAGAATCGAGAGACTGTTAGAGAGAGCAGTGATATACAGTGCGGAAAATATATATTTGATACCCTGTGGATTTTACAAGTCTTTCCACATAAAAAGAATGGAAAGGTCTGTAATTTTTATCGTAGGTAAACTTCAACTGTGAGACACTGATTCTTGAAAAAATCCAGAAAATCACATTGTATGGTTTTTACATAATACATTTTCATTTTATTGCATGAAATAAGTATTTGATACAATAGAAAAACAGAACTTAATATTTGGTACAGAAACCTTTGCTTGCGATTACAGAGGTCAGACATTTCCTATATTTCCTGTATTATCTTGACCAATTTTGCACACACTGCAGCAGGGATTTTGGCCCACTCCTCCATACAGGTCTTCTCCAGATCTTTCAGGTTTCGGGGCTGCTGCTGGGCAACATTGAGTTTCAGCTCCCTCCAAAGATTTTCTATTGGGTTTAGGTCTGGAGACTGGCTAGGCCACTCCAGGACCTTGAAATACTTCAACTGCTTAGTTGCCCTGGCTGTGTGCTTCGGATCATTGTCATGGTGGAAAGCCCAGGCACGACCCACCTTCAATGCTCTTACTGAGGAAAAGAGGCTGTTGGCCAAAAATTTCGAGATACATGACCCCATCAATCCTCCCTTCAATACGGTGCAGTAATACTTTCCCTTTTGCTGTAAAGCAAATATGATGTTTCCCCCACCATGCTTCACAGTTGGGACTGTATTCCTGGTGGTGTACTCATCTTTCTTCTTCCTTCAAACAGACCTTGCATGCCCTGCAGGATTTTAATCCATGACTTTGTATTGTGTTACTAGCGGTAAATGTTTGAGACTGTGGTCCCAGTTCTCTTCAGTTCATTGACCAGATCCTCCCATGTAGTTCAGTACCGATTTCTGACCTTTTTCAGAACAATCCTAACCCACATGGAGAGCTCTTGCATGGAGACCCAGACCGAGATAGACTGACAGTCATCCTGTGTTTCTTAATTTTTTCAATAATTGCGCAAACAGTTGTTGCCTTCTGCCCAAGCTGATACCTACTGTCCTCTAGCCCATCCCAATCTTGCCCAATTTTGTTCCTGGTGTGCTTAGACAGCTCTTTGGTCTTGGCCATGGTGGATAGGTTGTAGTGAGAATGATTGTGTGGATAGGTATCTTTTATACAGGTATAAAGTTCATACAGGCGCAATTAATACAGGTAATGAGTGCAGAGTAGGAGGCTTCTTAAAGAAAAACTAACAGGTCTATGAAAGCAAGATTTCTTCCTGGCTGGTAGGTGATCAAATACTTATGTCATGCAATAAAATGCAGTTTAATTATGTCAAAATAATGCAATGTGATTTTCTGGATTTTATTTTAAGATTCTGTCTCTCACAGTTGAAGTAAGGTACCTATGATAAAAATAACTGACAGAATAAAAAGACAGTTATAGAAAGTAGTGATGTACAACTTATTAGAGAGCAGGTTAGGAAACCAGTGATATATCACAACAGAGAGAGGGTTATAAGGCGTAGCAGTGCATCATAATATAGAGAGATTATAGAGAATAGTGATGGAATAATAGTATATAGAAATGGTTAGAGAGCTGTGATGTTGGATAAAATAGGAAGAGTAAAGGTACTCTATATCAGGGGTCCCCAACCACCGGACCGCGGCACAGGACCGGGCCGTTGCAGTTCTGTTGCCGGTCCGCGGAGCCACGGCTCAGAATGCTGGACACAAGGGGAGCCAGCGGCTGTAGAACTGTAGTGACAGCTGCAACCGCCGGCTTCCAGAAGACATCGATATTCACCCTCAGTTCCTGCATCCCTGTCGGGCGCGGTAGCTTCTTCCAGTGCTGAGCAGTCACGTAGTACCGCTCATTAAGGTCATGAATATGGATACGACTCCACTTCCATAGGCGTAGCGTCCATATTCATGACTTTAACGAGCAGTAATACGTGACCGCTCAGCACAGGAAGAAGCTGACGCGCCAGGATAGAGATGAAGGGAAGTTCAGCGACGCTGTGAGGCTAAGTATGATGGGGGAGGATGGGGGAGCCCAGCCATACATACAAGGGTGGGAGCAGAGCCATGTATACAAGGGTGGGAGCAGAGCCATGTATACAAGGGTGGGAGCGGAGCCATGTATACAAGGGTGGGAGCGGAGCCATGCATACAAGGGTGTCGCTGTCACCCATCACCCCTAGATGGGACCGTCGTTGCAAGAAAACAAGCCCAGAGCTCCCACTGATACAGGGAAACAAGCCCGGTGCTCCCACTCATTCAAAACCTATGGTGAGTTGAGTCACATTCACATTATAAATGTTATAATTAAATCATAAGTATGCGCTACTAAACTACAACCCCGTCCATAGTCCCACCCCCTTATGAATAAATCCCCGCCCCTGCCACACCTCCATCCCCGCCCTTCCGGGCCATGGAAGAATGGTCTTGCTTGAAGCCGGTCCCTGGTGCAAAAAAGGTTGGGGACCACTGCCCTATATAATAGAATAGAGAGCGGGTCAGGGAGTGGATAGATGGATGATAGCATAGAGAGGGGATTAGAGAGAGAAGCCATGTATGCTAGAGAATGTCTTATAGAGAGCAATGATATAATTTTAGAATACAGAGGTCTAGAGAGGGCAGTAATGTATTAACAGAATATAGAGAAAAATTGATAGAACAGAGATAATTGTAGAGAGAGTAGTGATACACTTATAGAAAGCAGCATTGGAGAGAGCGGGAATGTATTACAGAAAAAAAGAGAATGATAGAGAGCACTGAAGATGATAAAATAAAAGAGAGGGTAAAGGGTCACCGATTTTGTGACGCAGCAGCGATATTGCTAGCGATATCGCTATGTGTGATACTTACCTCTGACCCGCTCCCCCGCTGTCTGTCACTGATCGCACGAGATCGTGCAGCTCCATTTCTCGTCGGGCGCTTCCTGCTGGGCTTCCTGCTGGCGCCGACGAGCGACGCGTGGATGCGTGCGGGAGGAAGTCAGGATCGCCGCGTCTGAACGACCGCTGCTGCGTCGCTACATCGCTGTGAGATCTGCCTGTGTGGCAGCTCACTAGTGACCATTTAGCGATGCACCAGCGATCCTGACCGGGTCGTATCGTTGTCGGGATCGCTGGTGCATCGCTAAATGTAAAGGGGCATATAATGATATAATGGAGAGTGGATTAGAGATCAATAATGTATGGTATAATAGAGTAAGAGATTGACAGTAGTAATGTATGATAGAATAGAGTGTTAGAAAGAGCAATGATGACTTAAAATAATAGAGGATTATAGAGAGCAGTGGTGTATGATAAACTGAGGGTTAGAGGGAGCAGAGATGGGATAGAGAGAGGGTTAGGGAGGAGAGATACGATAGAGATAAGGTCAGGGAGCAGAGATAGGATAGAGAGAGGGTTAGGGAGCCATGATATTTCATAGGACACAGAAGAGATTGGAGAGAGTGATGATATAATTTTAGCATATTTAGAGAGTTAGATAGTGGAAAAAACATTGAGAGGGGTGGAGAGAGTGATGATAAAATGATACAAATGAGACAGTATTAGAGCAGAGATGTATGGTAAAATAAAGAGATTAGAGAGTTAATGTACAAAGAGAGAGGGTCATAGAGAACAGTGACATAATACAATAGATGTAAATACTTATGTCCCCCCAAAAAATTGAGAAAAGTATTCAAGGTGTGATACCTTTATTGGCTAACCAGAGAAATTATATTTGCAAGCTTTCAGGGCTCAAAAGGCCCCTTCATCAGGCTGGATTACAAGTGAATTACTGAGAAGAGATGGCAACATTTAAATAGTCCTGTTGTAATTTCTATTTAAATGTTGCCATCTCTTCTCAGTAGAGTTGAGCGACTTTTGGTTTTTTAGGGTCGCGTTTCGTTTCGTGAAACCCGACTTTTCCAAAAGTCGGGTCGAGCAAGATCGTCCGATTATAGGGAAAAGTCGGGGTTGTCCCGAAACACGAAACCCAATGTAAGTCAATGGGGAATAAAAGTCGGCAGTGAGAGGAGGACAGGAAACACACCTACAGTGCCCATTTGAATGCCAAAAGCATCAATTCTTCTTACTTAAGCTTGTCAACCTTAATTAACTTCATAATACAAGTTACGCACTGAAAAATGGGGGTTATTTGGCTACAGTTGTGGGGGGGGGGAGGGCTGGCTGCAGGTTTTCATGTGCCCTGGGCGAAAGAGCGCCCCTTTAACACATACCACAACTCATCATGCTCCGATACGGCAGAGAAATAGCGGTATAGTACAATGAAAAATACCTAACTTTTTACATCTCATGACGAGGCCCATCTATTTCTCCATACAGAATCATTGGTCCCATATAATGTTTGAAACAGTACATGATGAGCTCCACATAATGCTACAGTATATGTTGGTCCCCATGGATGAAGCTCCACTGTCTTATGGGCCCAAATAATGCTCCAAACATAATGGGCCCCATTTCTAATGCTCTAGTGTATAATGGGCCCTGTAAATGCTGCTCCAGTGTCTGATGTCCACCTTTGGAATGTTCCAGTGTATGGTGGGCCACATCTATCATTCTCCAGAGTATAGTGCTCCCCAAAAATTGCTGTCCCAACATTGAAAACAATCAAATAAGTCTCCTCGCTAGGGAATCCCTGTACTTGTCTGGACTCCTCGTCGTCCCCATCTTCCATCTCACTGCACAGTATTTCAACCTTGCAAGTGCTGTGATCCTGGGCAAGCAGGGGGGGCCCACTCGTTGGCGACGGCACTGGCACTGGCACAGGGCCCCTGATAGTACGGTGGTGTGTCTGATGGCGGGTGGGCCGAACCTGCACTTTCATCTGCAGCTTCCTCTTTGTCACCGTGTAAGATGGAACTGTATATGGGAAGGGTAACCTGAGTTTCATCAGGGTCAGATTCAGGTCGTGTAGCGTGCGAGGGGAATGTAGTGGTCTGGGTCAATGTACCAGCAGATTCATCGAGCAGTGGCTGGGCATCAGTGCACTTGTGTCGCCCCCCAGGAGTACGGTCGCCACAGTGGCATTACCTTCTTCCTAGGGAGTGTGTTGTCATGCTTGGGAGCAACGAAGGATCTCTCTAGCAGGTTAACTGATTGGGCGGCGTTATTCCCACGAGTCATGACCCTCCAAACAGCGTTCATGAAGGCAAAGTGTTTGTTTTACGTGGGCTGTATGGTTGCAAAGCTGAACCTTAAAGGAATGTCCAGAAGGGCACCACCAGGAGTGGAGCCTACAGTTAAATTCGACTCTACCTGGGAAACCTCAACCATGCCAGCTACAGAACAGATGCACACATTGCAAGCTTAATTCCGTTAACGAACGAGACTCCGTCATGCCCCGCGGTCCGAGTCCGGCTTACTAGAAGGACAAGTGAGGCTCTGGCACATGAGATTGGCCAATAACTGGTGTGTCATGCCCTTACATGTCCGTGGCTGCATGTGCGCTACACTGAAAAGGCCAGCGTTTGTCGCTTACAGGTGCAGATAACCCGCTGAACAACGTTAGTGATGGGGATCACTGATTACAATTATTACCCGCAAACAATGATTTCCCAGTAAGTGCAGGTCAACCGCAGTTCCGGAATTAGGCCTAACCGTCATTCCTGAAAAAATGAAAAACTTACGTGTGCAAACCACAGGTGCTGTAGCTTGCTTAACAGCTCGCCAGCCGTTCTCACGCCCAGTATGGATTACACGTGATTGCACAAAGGTGAGAAAGGGTACCGTATCCCCAGATAACATGTATGGATAGCGTACACATTCAAAATATATGTCTATACATCAGGAGGCAGGCTCAGACGGTGTTAGGCCCAGTATGGATTGCACGTGACTGCACAAAGGTTAGAAAGGGTACCGTATCCCCGGATAACATGTATGGATAGCGTACACATTCAAAATCTATGTCTCAGGAGGCAGGCTCAGACGGTGTTAGGCCCAGTATGGATTGCACGTGATTGCACAAAGGTTAGAAAGGGTACCGTATCCCCGGATAACATGTATGGATAGCGTACACATTCAAAATATATGTCTCAGGAGACAGGCTCAGACGGTGTTAGGCCCAGTATGGATTGCACGTGATTGCACAAAGGTTAGAAAGGGTACCGTATCCCCGGATAACATGTATGGATAGCGTACACATTCAAAATATATGTCTCAGGAGGCAGGCTCAGACGGTGTTAGGCCCAGTATGGATTGCACGTGATTGCACAAAGGTTAGAAAGGGTACCGTATCCCCGGATAACATGTATGGATAGCGTACACGTTCAAAATATATGTCTCAGGAGGCAGGCTCAGACGGTGTTAGGCCCAGTATGGATTGCACGTGATTGCACAAAGGTTAGAAATGGTACCGCATCCCCGGATAACATGTATGGATAGCGTACACATTCAAAATATATGTCTATACATCAGGAGGCAGGCTCAGACGGTGTCAGGCACAGTATGGATTTGACGGCCCAGACTACACAGCGGAGGAGCAGGGAGAGGTAAAGATTGCAAATGCTGGGGCCCTGCCCAAGCAAGGGGGGGCCACTCGTGGGCGTCGGTACTGGCACTGGGCCCCTCATAGTACGGCGGTGTGTCTGACGTCGGGTGTGCACCACCACTGTCAGAGACACTTGATTGCACTATGAAGGACCCTGTACCAGTGCCCGCGCCCAAGAGTCGGCCTACCCACCTGTCCAAGGCAACGGCACTCGCACGGTGTCATGCGCTAGGTGGTGACCCCGGCTATGGGGGGGGGAGGCAGCACAGTTAGGGAGTTTTAGAAAGTGGCATATGTTGATGTTGGACATTCAGCTAATGCAAAAGGTGAAATAGGTCAAGTCCCAGGAAGAGGTGGACCAAAGCAAGCCATTTTTCTGTCACCCTATGTGTCATCAGAGGAAGGTGGGACAAAATCCTTGGAAACCCATGCGTGGTTCATTTTAATGAAGGTTAGATCATCCACATTTTGGGTTGACAGACAGGTCCTTTTTTCTGTCAGGATTGATCCAGCTGCACTGAAGACTCTTTCCGATAGCACACTTGCAGCTGGGCAAGCGAGCTCCTGTAAGGCATATTGTGCCAATTCAGGCCAGGTGTCCAGTTTAGCGGCCCAATAGTCAAAGGGGAATGACCTGTGTGGGAGAACATCGATATGGGAGGAAAAGTAGTTTGTAACCATAGTTGACAACTGCTGTCTCCTGTCACTTTCCATCGATGCAGTATTACCAGTTGTGTGAGCGGTACTTGAAAAATCAGTCCACAACATTGTCATGAAACCCCTGTCTCCAACGCCACTTCTGCTGTGTGCACCACGAACACCTCTGCCAAGCTGCCCCAGGCCCGTACGGCTCGTGTGAGAACCATCACCGCTGCTGTGTGCTGGGAATGCCTCAAGCAACTGATTTACCAGAGTTGCTTGTTTATTAGCCAATATTAGGTCAAGGTTCTCCTGTGGCATGATGTTTTGTAATTTGCCTTTATAGCGTGGATCCAGGATGCTGGCCAACCAGTAGTCGTCATCGTTCATCATTTTGGCAATGCGGGGGTCCCTTTTTAGGATCTGCAAGGCATAATCTGACATGTGGGCCAATGTTCCCGGTGTCAATGATGCACTGCGAGTGCTGGGTGGAGGAGCACTTTCTGGCAAATCCACATCCCTCCAGTCACGCACAAACCCTGTACCAGACCTTGCCACGCCAACATTTTCACTTGCCCCACGAGATGCATCCTCCTCCCCTAAGTAATCATCCCCATCATCCTCCTCCTCCTCCTCTTCTTCCTCCACCTCGTCCAGGAGAGGTCCCTGAGCAGACAATGGCTGAATGTCATCAAGGATTCCCTCCTCCTCTTCCTCCTCATCAACATTGGCTGCAGACGTCTGCTCCTTAAGGTGCGTCAAAGTTTGCATGAGCAGACGCATAAGTGGGATGCTCATGCTTAGGATGGCGTCGTCTGCGCTTACCAGCCGTGTGCATTCCTCAAAACACTGAAGGACTTTACAGAGGTCTTTCAGCTTCGACCACTGCACACCTGTCAACTCCATGTCTGCTCTCAAAGTGCCTGGCCGTGTATCCTCCCACAAATGCATTATGGCCTGCCTCTGCTCGCACAGCCGCTCCACCATGTGCAGGGTGGAGTTCCACCTTGTTGCAATGTCGATAATGAGGCGGTGGTTGGGAAGGTGGAGCAATCGCTGCAGCTTCTGCATACGAACGGAGTGTACAGGCGACCGGCGGATGTGCGCGCACAGTCTTCGCACCTTCTGGAGCAGGGCTGTTAACTCCGGATAATTTTTGAGGAAGCACTGCACCACCAGGTTCAAGGTGTGAGCCAAGCAAGGTATATGGCTGAGTTTTGAAAGGGCTATGGCTGCCACAAAATTACGGCCGTTATCACTAACTACCTTGCCTGCCTCAAGATGTACACTGCCCAGCCACGACTCAGTTTGTCGCTTCAAGTACTCGGCCAGCACCTCGGCGGTGTGTCTGTTGCCCAAACACATCATCTGCAACACAGCCTGCTGACGCTTTCCACTAGCTGCTCGATAGGGGGACACATCGTGTGCAATAGTGGCAGCTGCAGATGGAGTGCTCGTACGACTGCGCTCTGTGGACGAGCTTTCGCTTCTGGAGGAGGAGGAGGAGGGTCGAACACCTACAGCCAACTGTTTCCTATACCGTGGGCTAGGCAGCACTGTCCCACCAACGCTGTCCCCTGTGGACCCTGCATCCACCACATTAACCCAGTGCGCAGTGATGGACACGTAACGGCCCTGGCCATGCCGACTGGACCATGCATCAGTTGTGAGTTGCACCTTTCCGCTCACTGACTGCTTGAGTGCATGGACAATGCGGTCTTTCACATGATGGTGGAGGGCTGGGATGGCTTTGCGAGAGAAGAAGTGGTGACTGGGTAGGTCATAGCATGGTACTGCATAGGCCATGAGTTCGCGGAAAGCTGTGCTTTCCACCAACCGAAAGGGCATCATCTCAAACGAGATTAGTTTGGCAATGTGGGCGTTCAAACCCAGTGTACGCGGATGAGAGACTGAGTACTTTCTTGACCTACTCATAGTGTCTGGGAGGGTGAGATGGACTTGAGAGCTGCATATGGTGGAAGTAGCGGTGGACAGGGCGGACTGAGAGAGGGTTGATGATGGTGATGGAGTTGGTGTTCTTTCTGATGGCCTAGAATCAGTCTTTCGTTGATATAACAGTGGGATTCCCTGACTGCTGTGGCCTTGCAACGACACCTCAACATTTGCTGCTGTGCTAACCGGTGGGCTTACAGTGGGGGAAACAATGTAGCGTTGCTGACTACCTTCGTTGTGATCAGTTGCACATGTGGCACTTGAGGTTTGGTGTTGTGTCCATGCTTGCAAGTGCATGGTGTTTAAATGTCTAAGCATGCAACTGGTATTCAAATTTTTCAGATTTTTCCCTCGGCTAAAGGTCTTTGCGCACTTCTTACAGATAACCTTGGCCTGATCATGAGGATTTTGTTAAAAAAAGTGCCACACTGCACTCTTCCTACTTTGGCAGACATTTTGCGGCCTAGCACGCTGTGATCTTTTGACCCTCTGGACAAGCTGTCCAGCAACTCTTTTGATGTTTGGAACCTGTCTTTGGAGTGCTCCGGGCCTGCCAGATAACAGCTGTTGCGATGTCGATGTCTGCTGTGGATGCTCCTCATCTGAGCTATTGGAAGCAGCACCCTCTTCCCCCAATGGATGCCAATCTGGGTCAACAACTGGGTCATCCATCACCTCCTCTTCTATGTCATGTGCACCTTCCTCTGTGTCACCGTGTATGGTGGTATAGTGTGCGGGAAGGGGCACCTGAGTCTCATCAGGGTCAGAATCTGGCTCTGTACACTGCGAGGACAATGTAGTGCTCTGAGTGAATGTACCAGCAGAATCATCCATCAGCGGCTGTGCATCAGTGCACTCCATGTCAGATTCATCTTGGCCTGGGTAATTCACCATTTCACTTGATAATCCAGGCATGGTATGTGAAAACAGCTCCATGGAGTAATCAGTAGTATGGCCTGCGTCATCCTTCAATCTTGGTTGGGGTGAAGGACACAAGGAAAGGTGTGGTTCATGAACATGAGCCTCCAATGACGACTCAGTGCTTTTACTTTTTACAACTGAAGAAGAGGAGGCGATAGAGCTGGAGGCTGAGTCAGCAATGTAAGACAAAACTTTTTCCTGATGCTCTGGCTTTAAAAGCGGTTTGCCAACTCCTAGAAAACTAAGCGTTCGAGGCCTTATGTAGCCAGACGATGACGCAGGCTCAACACCTCCTGCATTCGGTCCTATTTTGCTCTTGCCACTACCATCAGATCCACCACCAACACCATCATTACCAGCTGCCAACCCCCGCCCAATTCCACGGCCTCTTCCACCAGCCTTCCTCATTTTTGGTAGAAATGTAGACAAAATCCAACAAACTATATAGTAATGTAAAACAAGGTACAAGGTGTCTATAGGACAGGGGAGATTTTGAATTTCTGCAGACACTTGTGGACACTGGACACTTTTGGATTGTGTGAGGCCCAATGAATATCTGAGCGCTATGTGACAGGCTCGATGGCACAGCTGTGACCAAAGTGATAAGAACTGAATGAGTTAAATGAATTCTGCTGAACTTTATCTTTTCTTCGAGGAGATGTCTCAGACATCTCCCTTGTGAACCAAGGTCAAATACTCCTGTTTTTTAGCCTATATGACTTTCTTTGTAGAAAACAAGTTGTGAAATCATTTTATACTGCGCATGTCTGTAAATGTCTAAATTCTTTGCTATAAAAGATGGAAGCCTAACTGATAAGCCAGAGGCGCTCAGCAGGCATCCCGAGTCGTATCATACAGCTTGTGTCTGTGTTATTCTTCTCGACGGAGCAATCAATTAGAGACATATGGTGCCTCACACCCAAGAACATCGGTCCTTCAGATGAAAGAGATATCTGAGGGATCCCGACAGTTTCCTGGCGCCCGAACAGGGACCTGATATAGGCACCTCTCCAAGACTACCCGATCTACAGACCACTTCAGTTACTGATGAAATTGTGAACAGCAGACCTAAACACCTGGCCAGGTAAGAGATCAATTTTTCTCTTCTCTGCTCTTCATAATGTATCATTATAACTAAGGTCCGTATAAAGGGGAATCTAGTAGAGGAGGGGGCCGTAAGATCAGGTCCATATAAGAACTCTGAGGAAATCGGGTGTGACACGCATATGTAATTTCTGCTCGAATGAGAGGTTACTGTAGGTTCTGTCTGTGTACAGCTATTTTTAGAATAAGAGCTGATGCAAATCGAAATGGGAGAGGTCTGACATTACGGAATATAAGGCTGGGTGAACAGTTCATGCTGCAAAGCCCCGACGGACAAGTTCTCCACAATAGAAGATTCCGTGTTAGGAATCAGGGAGGTTGTTGAATGGCTACTTTGATTTGAAAGGTTGTGGAAAGTAGAAAAATAAGCTGCACAGTAGGTATTCGTTCAAAGAGTGGTGATATTGCCTAACTGGGTTATGTGACAGCGTCCTTTCGGGGAGGTCACCGCCTAAGCTTAAATCAACACCCTTTACGAATAAACCTTGTGACAGATAAGAGTGTGACCGAATGAGCACAGGACCACGAAATGAGCCTGTGACAGGATATGACTGAAGAACCCCGATAAATGGATACTTTGTTTACAATCCTGTGTGTTGTGGGAGTGTTACTGTTCGGATGCTACCTAGCATATAAGTACACGAGACACGTAGTACAAGGAGGAACAGACACCCCGTTTAACCTGTTGGCACCTTAGGAATAAGGTAACGAGGTATAGTAGAGCCTAGTCTTGAGCTTACCCAATACACCACCTAAGGAAGAGAGGATTAACAGGAAAGAAACAAGAAAAACAGGATAAGAATAAAAGATAAAATGGGGAACAATCAGGGAAAGACACCTGAAGAAGGAGACCGGTTATGTGATATAATTGAGGATAGATATGGAAGTAGTGCAGCAAAGAACCTGGAAAAAGTATTAATCAAATCCAAAGTGCAAGATAGTCAGGCTGTGTGAATTCTTGTATATATGTCTATGAGAACCTCTGAATAAGATGAGAGATGAGTAATTGAGTATAAAAAAAAAATAAATCAGTGAATGAGCACGTATGAATGAATCATCACACATCATTTTTGTGTCAAGAGATTTGTGACCTTTTGTCACGTCCGCCATGTCTGTTTGTCTCAAGAACTCCTGGAGCGATGTGCATGCGCATGTTTTGTCTGCTGTCCTGCATGTTCGCTAGAGCTGTGTGCAGACTCACCTCATGTCTGAGCTGCAGGATCCCTGCGTTTCTGCTCTGCCTTCTGTGATCTTCTCGTCATGTCTGGAGTCCTTGATCATGTGATGTTTCTTAAGATCCTGCACTGTCTGGTTCTGCAATCATCTCGTCATGTCTAGAATCCCGGATCATGTGTTCTTCCTAGGATCCTGCACTGGTTGGTTCGGTGATCATCTCGTCATGTCTGAAACCCTGATCATGTGACGTTTCCTAAGATCCTGCACTGTCTGGTTCTGCTATCATCTCGTCATGTCTAGAATCCCGGAAGTTCTCCCCTGGTCCTGACCTGGAGGAGGAGGTGCTATGCCCTATATCAGGCCGCCTCTTCCTATGCTCAGGGCCTGATTATTGTGTTGCTTCCCTGCAAGGCTCTGGGTCTGTGGGGTTGCTCCCTCTATTCTGTGCCCTTGCACTTTGCTCTGTAGTGCGTCTCTGCACACGCTCCGTGCTCGTATTCCGCCTCTTGTCTTGTGTTGTCTCTCGTGCCATGTTTGTCTTTGCCTTGCTTTGCCTTGTAGTCCTTCTGCTGTTCTTTGTCTTAGTCTGTTTTGCTATGTCTCGCCTTAGCTATGCTTTGACTTGTAGTCCTTTCTTTGTTCTCTGCCTCGCCTGTTTTGCCATGTCTTGCTTTTGCTATGCTTTGACTTGTAGTCCTCCCTGTGTTCTCTGCCTTGCTATTCCTTGCTTTGTGTTCCTCCCTATGGTCTCAGTCTTTGCTTGCTCTGCCTCACTCTCTCCTATGGTGCTCTGTAGTGCTCCCTGGCACACGCACCATTTCTCCTCTCCTTAGTGCTCGTTTCTTTGTCTAGTCCCAAGGTCTTCCCTTGGCCCGGCTCTGGGCTTCTGCCTACGCTCCGCTGCTAGACTCTGTCCTCGCTCTGACCTGGCTCTGTTTCTGCTTGTGTTCCTTGCCTTGTTCCCTGCCTTGTCCTTGCATTGAACCCCGGCGTGGGTTCCCCTTGGCCGTCTCCTGTGCCGTGGTAAGTGCCACGTGTTTGTGTACAGCCGTGTGTACTGGCCAGTGTGGCATGCCCCCTGCGTGGCTCCTAGCACGCAGCCCTTCCTTGTGCCCTGGCGTGGCTCCTAGCACGCACCCTGCCTTGAACCCTGGCGTGGCTCCTAGCACGCACCCTGCCTTGAACCCTGGCGTGGCTCCTAGCACGCACCCTGCCCTGAACCTGGCGTGGCTCCTAGCACGAAGGTTCCTTTGCCCCCTCCTGTGCCTTAGTCGTGCCTCGTGCTGGCGTTACAGCCGTGTGCATTGGCCAGTGAGGTGTGCGTCCCTGCGTAGCTCCTAGCACGCAGCCCTGCTCTGAACCCTGGCGTGTCTCTACACGCACTCTGTCTTGTGCCTTGGCGTGTCTCTACACGCACTCTGTCTTGTGCCTTGGCGTGTCTCTACACGCACTCTGTCTTGTGCCTTGGCGTGTCTCTACACGCACTCTGTCTTGTGCCTTGGCGTGTCTCTACACGCACTCTGTCTTGTGCCTTGGCGTGTCTCTACACGCACTCTGTCTTGTGCCTTGGCGTGTCTCTACACGCACTCTGTCTTGTGCCTTGGCGTGTCTCTACACGCACTCTGTCTTGTGCCTTGGCGTGTCTCTACACGCACTCTGTCTTGTACCTTGGCGTGTCTCTACACGCACTCTGTCTTGTACCTTGGCGTGTCTCTACACGCACTCTGTCTTGTACCTTGAACCTTGGCGTGTCTCTACACGCACTCTGTCTTATACCTTGTACCTTGGCGTGTCTCTACACGCACTGTCTTATTCTATGCTTTGGCGTGGCTACACACGCACCCTGTCTCGTTTGCGAACCTTGGCGTGTCCCCTACACACGCACCTCGCTTTGAACCCTGGCGTGTCCCCTACACACGCACCTAGTCTTGAACCCTGGTGTGTCCCCTACACACGCACCTAGCCTTGGACCCTGGCGTGTCCCCTACACACGCACCTAGCCTTGGACCTTGGCGTGTTCCCTAAACACGCACTCTGCTTGGATATCTGTCGTGCCTCCTTGCCTGAACCCTGGTTTGCCTGCCGGATGCCCGGAACCTGCCGACCGTTGCCAGAGGTCCGGAACCAGATGACTACGGCCTGATGTCCGGAGCTGACGTCCGCAGCCTGATCCCTGGACCCTGTCGGTTTGCCAGCAGTCCGGAGTCCGATGCCATCTTGCCATTACCTGTGCCTAGGCGTGCCATCTGGCACGTACCATGTTATGGACCTTGGCGTGCCCACGCGCGCACCTTGCATGTTTTGCTTGTTTTCTCTGTATGTGATCTTGTGTTATTCTAATGAAGATACCTTGCACCTACGTCTAGTCTCGTCTTGCTTCCTGCTTGTCGTCAGACACTCGTCTAGTGTCCCCTGAGCCGGCCGTCTGGTCCCAGCAGTCGTGGTGGCTCACCCCCTTGGTCTTGCCCCTGACACTCCCTGTATAGGGGGTGGATTCTCACAAGGTCAGCTCGCCCTCGGTGGGTGGGTGCCACGACCCAGAGGGTCCACTCAAAAAATGGGCTCAGCAGGAGCTGAGTCCGTCACACCTTTCTAGTTGTGGTGGAATCCCGGACAGATGCGTTATAGATATTTCAAATCTACATCTGAGACTGAATGAATTGAGTAATGATATAGTTCGTGTTATATGTGGCATTACATTGTAAAGTTTCCTGAATGCATTTGGCCAGAAAAAGGGCAAGGCATGGTTAATCTCATTATACAGTTATCTGCCCTTACAGTGAAATCCTGTGATTTTGAGTTTCTTTGTAGAAATTGATTTTGATAAGTCTAAAGAACTACAGAATTCTGTGAAGGACGACGCTGCATTCTGATGGGAGGGGGGAAGGATGGCGCTGCGCAGTTTTTCTTCTCCCTTCGCTCTTATCTCTGCTGAGTGTGAGCTGTGCTCAAAATTCTCTGTAATTCTATCCGTAAGGTACGCGCTGAAAGATTTGTGCATTTTAAAGCAACAGTACTTAATTGAAGATTGGAAGTTAAAAGTAAGATATGGTGCCTAATTTAGAAGGGAATTGTAAGTGATTGTTTGGTCATTGTAAGTGATTGCTTGGTCATTAATGTGTTTGAACCTGCTTCTAGTTGTGTGATTGATTTGTATAGCAAATTGTGTACAGCTAGGCAAATTACAAAAGACAGAGAAGGAAGGAAGCAGTAAAACAAGTGGGACAAATATTGAAAAAGGCAAAAATACCAGAGTGTGAATGTTTGGATGTACAAAAAGGCACAGACAAGGGAAGAAAATAGCAAGTGAATAAATGATGCTTGAGAATGTGCAGCAGTATGGAAGGTGTATTATGAATGTTTGATTGACAAAGTGTAACCAGAGACCCAGACAAAACAGATGGACTTGTAAACACTGTGGTCAGACTCAGACAAACCCAGACTGAATAGCTACTTGTGTGACCTGTGCTACTGACCTAAGCGAATTGCACTAAATCCTATCCAGACAAGATCATAAGAAGCTGACATAATAGTGCGGATAGTGGGTAGTGGGGACATTGGCCCTTGAGGAGTAAGCTGACAGTAGACATCAGACGACCAACCCCATCAGGACCTAGAAGTGTGACTAGAATAAGAAAGATACAGGTGTATTATCCCTGGAGCCCCTCTGACCAGCTAGCTTTGCTGAAGCAGCTGCCTGACCCTGAAGACCAACCATTCCCGTTTTACAGACACATAAAGGAAGTACAGCAGACATATAAGTGTACCTGGGCAGACCTAGAGAGATTGGTGAGTTTAAAGGCAGGTGACGCACTAGATCATATAATTAAGACACATACAGATGTGACAAAGAATCAGGCTTGGGGCATGGATGATAAATCTGCACGATCTGGGGAGACGTACTGTGAGTCACTAAGACAATGGGCTGCAGTGGAACAATCAGAGCAGTCTGTACTCCTGACTAATGTGACACAGCAAAAAGGAGAGAGTGTAGAGATGTACTTTGGACGGTTACAGCTGAAATGGGCAGACATGGGGTACATTTGCATAAACCCACTTGATGTTAGAATACTGGTGAATGCATTCATTGACGGTATGAACAAAGACTTACGAGACGCAGTACAGACAGCCAGACCTGAATGGAGACATGTAGATCCGAAAGACCTCCTTAAGGTAGCTAAAGAAATTGAGCAAACAAGGACAATAAGACGACCTGTCATGTATGCTGGAGCACAAGGAAAACAGTGGAGACGTAATAGGGAAGGCATGTGAGATGACACTGACGTTTCTTTTGACAATCTATTCCCCACATGACATCCATGCCATACTCCTACAAGTTCAACCAGTATGTCACTCCTCAAAAGATGTAACGTTCTGAATCCAGCCACCCTCCTGCCTGTGGATTCAGAAAAGGGGGAATTGGTGACCGTATTAGCGAGTGAGGAAGGATACTTTGACATGACGCATGAACATGTCTGCATAGAACTGATGAGTCAGGAGACAGTTGGGTTTGCACACATTCATGAAAAACCTGTTCCTAATGCAGACTTTGAGTTTCTTTTTTGTAGATGGCCCCAGATACCACCAGGATGGGCGATTCTACGCTGGATATGCAGTAGTATCCTCACATGAGGTAATCCGAGCGGAACCACTCTCTCCTCACATGTCGGCGCAGGAGGCGGAGTTGAAGGCACTCACTGAGGCGTGTAGAGCCGCTGCAGGTAAAGTCGCTAATATTTTCACAGATTCAAAGCCCATTAAAAATGCAGAGCTGGTGAAACAATTGATGGAGGCATTGATGTTACCAGTCCAGGTTGGCATTGTAAAGGTAAAAGCACACACAAAGGTGACTCCGTGGAGGTAGAGGGCAATAGAAGGGCGAACGAGGCTGCTAAAATAGCACAAGGCGGCCTAGAGAGAGCAGTGGACGGTGGCGGGGAGTTAGCGTATTCCAGCCACATTGGGTCTAGATGTCCTGAAATCCCTCCAGCATAAAGCTGCCCAAACAGAGAAGGTACACCGGGGGAGACTGGGAGCTGAGCTGAACTCAAATGGAGTATGGGAGAATAAGGATAAAATGTGTCCACCAAAGTCCCTGTTCCCAATCATGGCGCAAGCAGCACATGGCCCCAATCACACCTCAAAAAGTCACATGTGTGCCATGGTAGATGCCTTCTGGATCGCTCCTGGTTTCAGTCACGCATCATGCCTCATCTGTGCACAGCACAACCCAGGTAAAACAGTAAAAGTCCCTAAGAAAGCGACACCTAGGCCTCTCTACCCGTTTCAGAGACGGCAGATTGACGACATGCAGCTACCAAGGTAGGAGTGTATGCAAATATCCTAGTATGTGTAGATCTCTTCTCTGGTTGGCCGGAAGCCTATCCGGTAAAACGTGCAAATGCTAAAATGACTACAGACAAACTGATGAAAGAACTGATCTGCAGGTATGGTGTCCCAGAAACCACAGAAACAGATAGGGGTGCACACTTCACGGGAGAAATAATGAGGGAAGTCATGCAGGCCCCGGGTGTACAGCAAACATTTCATACACCATATAGGCCACAAGGTAGTGGGAAAGTGGAAAGACTAAATGGGACACAAACTGAAAATTCAAAAGGCCATGGCAGACACAGGAAAGAGCTGGGTGGAGTGCTTGCCTCTTGCACTCTTTTCAGTCAGACACACTCCAAATAGAAACACAGGCTTGTCTCCTTCTGAAGTCCTGAGACTTAGAGATCAGTATGATAAAGACAATGATCGTACTAAAGATGGTTGGTGGTCAGACACTTTCTCCTTTCTTAATCCAGCTAATTGGTTTAAGGGTATTGGAGGCTGGATAGCTGGGATTATACTAAGTTTATTACGTATTGCCGTTTGTCTCCTTATAATATATGTGCTATTGAAACTTGTTTTTTGTTGTATCTCTGTATGCAAGAAAAGATGTAGAAATAGATAAGGAAGTTTGACTGTAAACAACAAGAATTTAACTATTATTCCTTTGAGTCCTAGATTGACATCTCATTTCTGGCATGAAGGAGCGTACTCTTGCAATGATGGACGTGGCTTCAGTATCTGGGGGATGGAGAAGGTAGAAGACCTGTCTCCCTTGGGCAACCCGTCGGCCTGGGATAGTACCTGGTGAACGAGCCACTATCCGCTGTTGTTGCAGGATCCAGTGTTCCAGATTGTGGAAAATGAAGATGTCAAAGGGGGAATGATAAGAACTGAATGAGTTAAATGAATTCTGCTGAACTTTATCTTTTCTTCGAGGAGATGTCTCAGACATCTCCCTTGTGAACCAAGGTCAAATACTCCTGTTTTTTAGCCTATATGACTTTCTTTGTAGAAAACAAGTTGTGAAATCATTTTATACTGCGCATGTCTGTAAATGTCTAAATTCTTTGCTATAAAAGATGGAAGCCTAACTGATAAGCCAGAGGCGCTCAGCAGGCATCCCGAGTCGTATCATACAGCTTGTGTCTGTGTTATTCTTCTCGACGGAGCAATCAATTAGAGACATATGGTGCCTTACACCCAAGAACATCGGTCCTTCAGATGAAAGAGATATCTGAGGGATCCCGACAAAAGTGACTAGAGGATAAGGGAGATTTTGAATCTCTGCACACACTTTTGGACACTGGACACTTTTGGATTGTGTGAGGCCCAATGAATATCTGAGCGCTATGTGACAGGCTCGATGGCACAGCTGTGACCAAAGTGACTAGAGGATAAGGGAGATTTTGAATCTCTGCACACACTTTTGGACACTGGACACTTTTGGATTGTGTGAGGCCCAATGAATATCTGAGCACTATGTGACAGGCTCGATGGCACAGCTGTGACCAAAGTGACTAGAGGATAAGGGAGATTTTGAATCTCTGCACACACTTTTGGACACTGGACACTTTTGGATTGTGTGAGGCCCAATGAATATCTGAGCGCTATGTGACAGGCTCGATGGCACAGCTGTGACCAAAGTGACTAGAGGATAAGGGAGATTTTGAATCTCTGCACACACTTTTGGACACTGGACACTTTTGGATTGTGTGAGGCCCAATGAATATCTGAGCGCTATGTGACAGGCTCGATGGCACAGCTGTGACCAAAGTGACTAGAGGATAAGGGAGATTTTGAATCTCTGCACACACTTTTGGGCACTGGACACTTTTGGATTGTGTGAGGCCCAATGAATATCTGAGCGCTATGTGACAGGCTCGATGGCACAGCTGTGACCAAAGTGACTAGAGGATAAGGGAGATTTTGAATCTCTGCACACACTTTTGGACACTGGACACTTTTGGATTGTGTGAGGCCCACTGATATCTGAGCGCTATGTCACAGGCTCGATGGCACAGCTGTGACAAAAGTGACTAGAGGATAAGGGAGATTGGATTGCTTTTAAAAAAGCAGTTTGCAGAGCAGTGGGGAAACAGCAATGCCAGCCTGTCAGGAAGCCTTAAAAGGCAGCCCAACACCACTGATACACCACAATATAGCCTCCCCTTGCACTGCACACACAGTGACTGGTGTGTTGTGCAGGCCAAATTGCTAGCAGCAGAAGCAGTTTTTTTTTCTTCTCAGCAGGACAAAAAAAAAAAATTGGGATTGCTTTTAAAAAAGCAGTTTGCGGAGCAGTGGGTAAACAGCAATGCAGGAATGTCAGGAAGCCTTAGAAGGCAGCCCAACAACCAACACCACTGATACACCACTATATAGCCTCCCCTTGCACTGCACACACAGTGACTGGTGTGTTGTGCAGGCCAAATCGCTAGCAGCAGAAGCAGTTTTTTTGTCTTCTTCCCTGCCTAACGCTCTCCCTACAGAATCAGCAGCAACCTCTCCCTATACTGAGATCGGCAGAAGTAAGATGGCGGTCGGCGTGCACGCCCTTTTATACCCCCTGTGACGCCCACCAAAGCAAGCCAATCACTTGCATGCCCTTCTGAAAGATGGTGGTGACCCCTGCCTATGTCATCACGTTGCCCACAGTGTCCGTGGATCCTGATTGGCTGAAAAAGAGCGCAAAACAAACTTTTGAAACGCGACTTTGGCGCGTAAGTCGCCGACCTCGTGGCCGACCTCATCCTAGGGTCGGGTTTCGTTTCATGAAACCCGACTTTGCTAAAAGTCGGCGACTTTTGAAATTTTTGACCCGTTTCGCTCAACTCTACTTCTCAGTAATTCACTTGTTATCCAGCCTGATGAAGGGGCCTTTTGAGCCCTGAAAGCTTGCAAATATAATTTCTCTGGTTAGCCAATAAAGGTATCACACCTTGAATACTTTTCTCAATTTTTGGGGGGGACATAAGTATTTACATCTATTTTTCTGGCTAACACGGTACCACAATTTTATTTTGTATTGTACATAATACAATAGAGAGAGGATTAGTGACACCGAGGAAGGTATAAGAGAATAGAGAGGGATAGAGAGAGGAATAGATAAAATATAGACAACGGTGAAGTATGATACATCAGAGAAAGGATTATAGAGAGCGATGCATGACAGTATAGAGAGTAAGAAAGCAGTAATGTATGACAGAATAGAAAGAGGGATAGAGACGACAATAATGGTATAATAGATGAGAGAGCAATGGTAAATTTATAGAATATAGAGGGACAGCAGTGTAGTATGAAACATTAGAGAGAATTATAGAGAGTAGTGTCATATGATAGAACAGAGAGGGAGCTAGAGAGCAGAGATGTATCATAGGATAGAGAGTTAGAGAGAAAGCGGGCATGTATGATAGAAGAGAGAGATAGAGAGACAGAGGCGAGATGGTAAACTTATAAAACAAACAGTACAGAGAGCAGTGATGTATGACCGTAGAGGGGCACAGAGACAGCACAGTGGGGCACAGAGACAGCACCGAGGGGCACAGAGACAGCACAGTGGGGCACAGAGACAGCACTGAGGTGCACAGGAACAGCACAGAGGGGCGCAGAGACAGCACAGTGGGGCACAGAGACAGCACCGAGGGGCACAGAGACAGCACAGAGGGGCGCAGAGACAGCACTGAGGGGCACAGGAACAGCACAGAGGGGCACAGAGACAGCACTGAGGGGCACAGAGACAGCACAGAGGGGCGCAGAGACAGCACTGAGGTGCACAGGAACAGCACAGAGGGGCGCAGAGACAGCACAGTGGGGCACAGAGACAGCACCGAGGGGCACAGAGACAGCACAGAGGGGCACAGAGACAGCACCAAGGGGCGCAGAGACACCACAGAGACAGCACTGAGGGGCACAGGGACAGCACAGAGGGGCACAGAGACAGCAAAGAGGGGCACAGAGACAGCAAAGATGGGCACGGAGACAGCACCAAGGGGCACAGAGACAGCACCGAGGGGCACAGAGACAGCACTGAGGTGCACAGGAACAGCACAGAGGGGCGCAGAGACAGCACAGAGGGGCGCAGAGACAGCACTGAGGGGAACAGAGACTGCACTGAGGGGCACAGAGACAGCACTGAGGGGCACAGAGACAGCACTGAGGGGCACAGAGACAGCACAGAGGGGCACAGAGACAGCACTGAGGGGCACAGAGACAGCAATGAGGGTCGCAGAGACAGCACTGAGGGGCGCAGAGACAGCACAGAGGGGCACAGAGACAGCACTGAGGGGCACAGAGACAGTACAGAGGGGCACAGAGACAGCACTGAGGGGCACAGAGACAGCACTGAGGGGCACAGAGACAGCACTGAGGGTCGCAGAGACAGCACTGAGGGGCACAGAGACAGCACTGAGGGGCACAGAGACAGCACTGAGGGTCGCAGAGACAGCACTGAGGGGCACAGAGACAGCACTGAGGGGCACAGAGACAGCACTGAGGGGCACAGAGACAGCACTGAGGGTCGCAGAGACAGCACTGAGGGGCACAGAGACAGCACTGAGGGGCACAGAGACAGCACAGAGGGGCACAGAGACAGCACAGAGGGGCGCAGAGACAGCACAGAGGGGCGCAGAGACAGCACTGAGGGGCACAGAGACAGCACTGAGGGGTGCAGAGACAGCACAGAGACAGCACTGAGGGGCGCAGAGACAGCACAGAGGGGCCCATAGACAGCACTTAGGGGCACAGAGACAGCTCTGAGGGTCGCAGAGACAGCACTGAGGGGCACAGAGACAGCACTGAGGGGCACAGAGACAGCACAGAGGGGTGCAGAGACAGCACAGAGGGGCGCAGAGACAGCACTGAGGGGCACAGAGACAGCACAGAGGGGCACAGGAACAGCACAGAGGGGCACAGAGACAGCACTGAGGGGCACAGAGACAGCACAGAGACAGCACAGAGGGGCACAGGAACAGCACAGAGGGGCACAGAGACAGCACTGAGGGGCACAGAGACAGCACTGAGGGTCGCAGAGACAGCACTGAGGGGCACAGAGACAGCACTGAGGGGCACAGAGACAGCACTGAGGGTCGCAGAGACAGCACTGAGGGGCACAGAGACAGCACTGAGGGGCACAGAGACAGCACTGAGGGTTGCAGAGACAGCACTGAGGGGCACAGAGACAGCACTGAGGGGCACAGAGACAGCACTGAGGGTCGCAGAGACAGCACTGAGGGGCACAGAGACAGCACTGAGGGGCACAGAGACAGCACAGAGGGGCACAGAGACAGCACAGAGGGGCACAGGAACAGCACAGAGGGGCACAGAGACTGCACTGAGGGGCACAGAGACAGCACAGAGACAGCACAGAGGGGCACAGGAACAGCACAGAGGGGCACAGAGACAGCACTGAGGGTCGCAGAGACAGCACTGAGGGGCACAGAGACAGCACTGAGGGGCACAGAGACAGCACTGAGGGTCGCAGAGACAGCACTGAGGGGCACAGAGACAGCACTGAGGGGCACAGAGACAGCACTGAGGGTCGCAGAGACAGCACTGAGGGGCACAGAGACAGCACTGAGGGGCACAGAGACAGCACTGAGGGGCACAGAGACAGCACTGAGGGGCACAGAGACAGCACTGAGGGGCACAGAGACAGCACAGAGGGGCACAGAGACAGCACAGAGGGGCACAGAGACAGCACTGAGGGGCACAGAGACAGCACTGAGGGGTGCAGAGACAGCACAGAGACAGCACTGAGGGGCCCATAGACAGCACTTAGGGGCACAGAGACAGCACTGAGGGTCGCAGAGACAGCACTTAGGGGCACAGAGACAGCACTGAGGGGCACAGAGACAGCACTGAGGGGCACAGAGACAGCACAGAGGGGTGCAGAGACAGCACTGAGGGGCACAGAGACAGCACAGAGGGGCACAGGAACAGCACAGAGGGGCACAGAGACAGCACTGAGGGGCACAGAGACAGCACAGAGGGGCACAGGAACAGCACAGAGGGGCACAGAGACTGCACTGAGGGGCACAGAGACTGCACTGAGGGGCACAGAGACAGCACTGAGGGTCGCAGAGACAGCACTGAGGGTCGCAGAGACAGCACTGAGGGGCACAGAGACAGCACAGAGGGGCACAGAGACAGCACAGAGGGGCACAGAGACAGCACTGAGGGGCACAGAGACAGCACAGAGGGGCGCAGAGACAGCACAGAGGGGCGCAGAGACAGCACTGAGGGGCACAGAGACAGCACTGAGGGGTGCAGAGACAGCACAGAGACAGCACTGAGGGGCGCAGAGACAGCACAGAGGGGCCCATAGACAGCACTTAGGGGCACAGAGACAGCACTGAGGGTCGCAGAGACAGCACTGAGGGGCACAGAGACAGCACTGAGGGGCACAGAGACAGCACAGAGGGGCGCAGAGACTGCACTGAGGGGCACAGGAACAGCACAGAGGGGCACAGAGACAGCACAGAGACAGCACAGAGACAGCACTGAGGGGCACAGAGACAGCACAGAGGGGCGCAGAGACAGCACAGAGGGGCGCAGAGACAGCACTGAGGGGCACAGAGACAGCACTGAGGGGTGCAGAGACAGCACAGAGACAGCACTGAGGGGCGCAGAGACAGCACAGAGGGGCCCATAGACAGCACTGAGGGGCACAGAGACAGCACTGAGGGTCGCAGAGACAGCACTGAGGGGCACAGAGACAGCACTGAGGGGCACAGGAACAGCACAGAGGGGTGCAGAGACAGCACTGAGGGGCACAGAGACAGCACAGAGGGGCACAGGAACAGCACAGAGGGGCACAGAGACAGCACTGAGGGTCGCAGAGACAGCACTGAGGGGCACAGAGACAGCACTGAGGGGCACAGGAACAGCACAGAGGGGCACAGAGACAGCACTGAGGGGCACAGAGACAGCACAGAGGGGCACAGGAACAGCACAGAGGGGCACAGAGACTGCACTGAGGGGCACAGAGACTGCACTGAGGGGCACAGAGACAGCACTGAGGGTCGCAGAGACAGCACTGAGGGTCGCAGAGACAGCACTGAGGGGCACAGAGACAGCACAGAGGGGCACAGAGACAGCACAGAGGGGCACAGAGACAGCACTGAGGGGCACAGAGACAGCACAGAGGGGCGCAGAGACAGCACAGAGGGGCGCAGAGACAGCACTGAGGGGCACAGAGACAGCACTGAGGGGTGCAGAGACAGCACAGAGACAGCACTGAGGGGCGCAGAGACAGCACAGAGGGGCCCATAGACAGCACTTAGGGGCACAGAGACAGCACTGAGGGGCACAGAGACAGCACAGAGGGGCACAGAGACAGCACTGAGGGGCACAGAGACAGCAATGAGGGTCGCAGAGACAGCACTGAGGGGCGCAGAGACAGCACAGAGGGGCACAGAGACAGCACTGAGGGGCACAGAGACAGTACAGAGGGGCACAGAGACAGCACTGAGGGGCACAGAGACAGCACTGAGGGGCACAGAGACAGCACTGAGGGTCGCAGAGACAGCACTGAGGGGCACAGAGACAGCACTGAGGGGCACAGAGACAGCACTGAGGGTCGCAGAGACAGCACTGAGGGGCACAGAGACAGCACTGAGGGGCACAGAGACAGCACTGAGGGGCACAGAGACAGCACTGAGGGTCGCAGAGACAGCACTGAGGGGCACAGAGACAGCACTGAGGGGCACAGAGACAGCACAGAGGGGCACAGAGACAGCACAGAGGGGCGCAGAGACAGCACAGAGGGGCGCAGAGACAGCACTGAGGGGCACAGAGACAGCACTGAGGGGTGCAGAGACAGCACAGAGACAGCACTGAGGGGCGCAGAGACAGCACAGAGGGGCCCATAGACAGCACTTAGGGGCACAGAGACAGCTCTGAGGGTCGCAGAGACAGCACTGAGGGGCACAGAGACAGCACTGAGGGGCACAGAGACAGCACAGAGGGGTGCAGAGACAGCACAGAGGGGCGCAGAGACAGCACTGAGGGGCACAGAGACAGCACAGAGGGGCACAGGAACAGCACAGAGGGGCACAGAGACAGCACTGAGGGGCACAGAGACAGCACAGAGACAGCACAGAGGGGCACAGGAACAGCACAGAGGGGCACAGAGACAGCACTGAGGGGCACAGAGACAGCACTGAGGGTCGCAGAGACAGCACTGAGGGGCACAGAGACAGCACTGAGGGGCACAGAGACAGCACTGAGGGTCGCAGAGACAGCACTGAGGGGCACAGAGACAGCACTGAGGGGCACAGAGACAGCACTGAGGGTTGCAGAGACAGCACTGAGGGGCACAGAGACAGCACTGAGGGGCACAGAGACAGCACTGAGGGTCGCAGAGACAGCACTGAGGGGCACAGAGACAGCACTGAGGGGCACAGAGACAGCACAGAGGGGCACAGAGACAGCACAGAGGGGCACAGGAACAGCACAGAGGGGCACAGAGACTGCACTGAGGGGCACAGAGACAGCACAGAGACAGCACAGAGGGGCACAGGAACAGCACAGAGGGGCACAGAGACAGCACTGAGGGTCGCAGAGACAGCACTGAGGGGCACAGAGACAGCACTGAGGGGCACAGAGACAGCACTGAGGGTCGCAGAGACAGCACTGAGGGGCACAGAGACAGCACTGAGGGGCACAGAGACAGCACTGAGGGTCGCAGAGACAGCACTGAGGGGCACAGAGACAGCACTGAGGGGCACAGAGACAGCACTGAGGGTCGCAGAGACAGCACTGAGGGGCACAGAGACAGCACTGAGGGGCACAGAGACAGCACAGAGGGGCACAGAGACAGCACAGAGGGGCACAGAGACAGCACTGAGGGGCACAGAGACAGCACTGAGGGGTGCAGAGACAGCACAGAGACAGCACTGAGGGGCCCATAGACAGCACTTAGGGGCACAGAGACAGCACTGAGGGTCGCAGAGACAGCACTTAGGGGCACAGAGACAGCACTGAGGGGCACAGAGACAGCACTGAGGGGCACAGAGACAGCACAGAGGGGTGCAGAGACAGCACTGAGGGGCACAGAGACAGCACAGAGGGGCACAGGAACAGCACAGAGGGGCACAGAGACAGCACTGAGGGGCACAGAGACAGCACAGAGGGGCACAGGAACAGCACAGAGGGGCACAGAGACTGCACTGAGGGGCACAGAGACTGCACTGAGGGGCACAGAGACAGCACTGAGGGTCGCAGAGACAGCACTGAGGGTCGCAGAGACAGCACTGAGGGGCACAGAGACAGCACAGAGGGGCACAGAGACAGCACAGAGGGGCACAGAGACAGCACTGAGGGGCACAGAGACAGCACAGAGGGGCGCAGAGACAGCACAGAGGGGCGCAGAGACAGCACTGAGGGGCACAGAGACAGCACTGAGGGGTGCAGAGACAGCACAGAGACAGCACTGAGGGGCGCAGAGACAGCACAGAGGGGCCCATAGACAGCACTTAGGGGCACAGAGACAGCACTGAGGGTCGCAGAGACAGCACTGAGGGGCACAGAGACAGCACTGAGGGGCACAGAGACAGCACAGAGGGGCGCAGAGACTGCACTGAGGGGCACAGGAACAGCACAGAGGGGCACAGAGACAGCACAGAGACAGCACAGAGACAGCACTGAGGGGCACAGAGACAGCACAGAGGGGCGCAGAGACAGCACAGAGGGGCGCAGAGACAGCACTGAGGGGCACAGAGACAGCACTGAGGGGTGCAGAGACAGCACAGAGACAGCACTGAGGGGCGCAGAGACAGCACAGAGGGGCCCATAGACAGCACTGAGGGGCACAGAGACAGCACTGAGGGTCGCAGAGACAGCACTGAGGGGCACAGAGACAGCACTGAGGGGCACAGGAACAGCACAGAGGGGTGCAGAGACAGCACTGAGGGGCACAGAGACAGCACAGAGGGGCACAGGAACAGCACAGAGGGGCACAGAGACAGCACTGAGGGTCGCAGAGACAGCACTGAGGGGCACAGAGACAGCACTGAGGGGCACAGGAACAGCACAGAGGGGCACAGAGACAGCACTGAGGGGCACAGAGACAGCACAGAGGGGCACAGGAACAGCACAGAGGGGCACAGAGACTGCACTGAGGGGCACAGAGACTGCACTGAGGGGCACAGAGACAGCACTGAGGGTCGCAGAGACAGCACTGAGGGTCGCAGAGACAGCACTGAGGGGCACAGAGACAGCACAGAGGGGCACAGAGACAGCACAGAGGGGCACAGAGACAGCACTGAGGGGCACAGAGACAGCACAGAGGGGCGCAGAGACAGCACAGAGGGGCGCAGAGACAGCACTGAGGGGCACAGAGACAGCACTGAGGGGTGCAGAGACAGCACAGAGACAGCACTGAGGGGCGCAGAGACAGCACAGAGGGGCCCATAGACAGCACTTAGGGGCACAGAGACAGCACTGAGGGTCGCAGAGACAGCACTGAGGGGCACAGAGACAGCACTGAGGGGCACAGAGACAGCACAGAGGGGCGCAGAGACAGCACTGAGGGGCACAGGAACAGCACAGAGGGGCACAGAGACAGCACAGAGACAGCACAGAGACAGCACAGAGACAGCACTGAGGGGCACAGAGACAGCACAGAGGGGCGCAGAGACAGCACAGAGGGGCGCAGAGACAGCACTGAGGGGCACAGAGACAGCACTGAGGGGTGCAGAGACAGCACAGAGACAGCACTGAGGGGCGCAGAGACAGCACAGAGGGGCCCATAGACAGCACTGAGGGGCACAGAGACAGCACTGAGGGTCGCAGAGACAGCACTGAGGGGCACAGAGACAGCACAGAGGGGCGCAGAGACAGCACTGAGGGGCACAGGAACAGCACAGAGGGGCACAGAGACAGCACTGAGGGGTGCAGAGACAGCACTGAGGGGTGCAGAGACAGCACAGAGGGGCACAGAGACAGCACTGAGGGGTGCAGAGACAGCACAGAGACAGCACTGAGGGTCGCAGAGACAGCACTGAGGGGCACAGAGACAGCACAGAGGGGCGCAGAGACAGCACTGAGGGGCACAGGAACAGCACAGAGGGGCACAGAGACAGCACTGAGACAGCACTGAGGGGCACAGAGACAGCAGTTCTGGTAAAATAGATAATGGAGAGGGTCATGGAGAGTAATGGTAAAACTACAAAATCGACAGTTACAGAGAGCAGTGACCCATGATGTAGAGGTTACAGAGAGCAGTGACCCATGATGTAGAGGTTACAGAGAGCAGCGATCTGCTGAGGTGAGGTGAGGCTGGCGGCAGTAGGCGGCTCCCTGCATCCTGCCGGTGTCCCCAGCATTACTACAGCCAGGAAGCTGCCGGGACGTTCATCCCAAACTGTGCGGGACCGGACCTGGAGCTGAGCCCTCCGCATCCCGCCCTCCCTGCCCGCACCCAGTCTGAGCTATCCTGCCCTGCATTACTGGCAACCAGGGGACCTGCTGCCACCGTCCTTGCCGCTGTGTTACCCGCCGGTGCCCTCCTCAGCCGGCGCTGAGCTGCATTACCTCTGCCCGCCTGAGCTGGCGCTGTACTACAGAATCCCGCAGTGTTGGACACTGGCTGCAGCCACATCCCCGGCGCTGGACTGCTCCTGCAGCAGATGATGGAGGGCTTCGCTCAGGTATGCCGGCTGGATGGGGGCTCCGGCGCAGATTTTGTGAATGTGATTCTCCAATATTTTCTATCACTTCTGTTATGTTTTGGGTAATTATAATTGTAGAGTATTAGATATCAGGATAGAGCCTGTGTGTGTGTGTACATATAGTGAGTGTACTATGTCTGTAGATTTATCTCTATATAAGGTCTGCATTATCTGATATATACAATATATATATATATAGCCCTACATAGGTAATACATACACACTCAGGCTCTTATATAGTTTGTGTGTGTGTACTGTCTATGTCTCTATCTCAATTATGGGTATGCATATGTTTGAGTGTATATATATAAATTTCATAATTTCATGTGCAGTGTGTGTGATATGTATTTATTTATCTTACTCATTTATATAGCGCCATTAACTCCACAGCTGTATCATGTATATGTAGATATACTGTATATGACATATATTGCATGATACACATAATTTCAATTTCGGAAACTATGTACACTATTGCCATAATTCCATGACTTTTCCTTCTTGGTGGTGTAACATAAATTTTGAAGAGCAAAAAAAAAATTATATATATATAACTCCAAGTCAGTCACATTTCTGTGAAATCCACCTGTCCAGTTATGTGTGTGAATGAATTTCTCCTGCTGTTATACAAATTGAACAGACAACAGGTAGAAACTAATGGAAATTAGGAAGGCAACCCCTATAAAGGAGTGGTTCTGCAAAGAGTGACCACAGACCTTTTCTTTGTTCTCATCCTTTTTGGCTGTTGAAAATCCAAATAAGAAGAAAACGGATGGAACTCAACGGTAAAATTCACCTTTTATTTCAACGATTAAAACATATTAGTCGGGAGAATGGGATCAGGAGTGCAGGAGACGACGGGCGTTTTCGTGACCGTAGAAGCGCAACACCAGCGCGAAACGGCCGTTGTATCCTGGAGTGAGATCCTCGGATCCATTGTGAGACCATATGTGGGTTCAGTTGGCCCTGGCTTCCTTCTCATGCATGACAATGCTAGGTCTCATGTGGCTGAAGTGTGTCAGCTGTTTCTGCATGATGAAGGCATTGATGTTATAGACTGGCCTGTCAGTTCCCACGACCTGAATCCAATCGAGCACATCTGGGACCTCATGTCTCGTTCCATCCACCAATGCCACATTGCACCACATACTGTTCAGGAGTTGACTGTAGCTTTCATCCAGGTCTGGGAGGAGATCCCTCAGGAGAACATCCGCTGTCTCATCAGGACCATGCACAGGCATTGTAGGGAGGTCAGGCAGGCACATGGAGGCCACACACACTACTGAGCATCATTTCCTTTCTTCAGGCATTTCAGCCTGTAATTAGATTTTCCACTTTAATTTTGAGTCTCGTTCCAAAACCAGACCTCCATGGGATATAAATTTTGATTTACAATCATCATTTTTATGCTTTATTGTTCTCAACGCATTCCACTATGTAATGAAAGATATGCAACTGGAATATTTCACTCAGGGATATCTAGGATGTGGTGTCTTTGTGTTCCCGTAATTTTTTTGAGCAGTGATACAGTGCCTTGCGAAAGTACTCAGCCCCGTGGAACTTTTCAACCTTTTCCCGCATATCATGCGTCAAACATAAAGATACCAAATGTAAATTTTTGGTGAAGAATCAACAAGTGGGACACAATTGTGAAGTTGAATGAAATTTATTGGTTATTTAAAATTTTTGTGGAAATGCAAAAGCTGAAAAGTGGGGCGTGCAATATTATTCGGCCCCTTTACTTTCAGTGCAGCAAACTCACTCCAGAAGTTCATTGTGGATCTCTGAATGATCCAATGTTGTCCTAAATGACTAATGATGATAAATATAATCCACCTGTGTGTAATCAAGTCTCCGTATAAATGCACCTGCTCTGTGATAGTCTCAGGGTTCTGTTTGAAGCACAGAGAGCACCATGAAAACGAAAGAACACAACAGGCAGGTCCCTGATACTGTTGTGGAGAAGTTTAAAGCCGGATTTGGATACAAAATAATTTCCAAAACTTTAAACATCCCAAAGAGCACTGTGCAAGCGATCATATTGAAATGGAAGGCATATCAATGTTAGGAACGGCGGAACGCACTAAATAAAAATAAGTAATAAAGTGCGATCACCGCTCGGGGTCCACCGTGCAGTAGGTGTTACACCGCTGCTAGGTAACGACAGACAAGCAATATGGCGGTATAATGCGCACGGGTTAGACTTCACCCGAAGTGCGCAGAGCGGGCTCTGTTCACACACAGAGGCGCCGCAACATAAACATACAAAAACACTGAGCCTGTTAGTATCACAGGCCTCAGGAAAATGCACATACGGTATCAGGTCACAGGAGCAGGACCTAAGACAGAGGAGCTGCGTCCGTCTAGACCTACCGTGTGTGCGGCGTCGCTATTGCGAGCGCCAAGAAGGGCTGCAACTGCAGCATGGCGTAGGACACTGCTGCAGGACACCACAGCTACAAAGCAGGCGCAATGTGGGATGCTAGCACAGAGGTGCAGTGTGCACAGTGGCCTAAGGCTTGCCACTGACTGGCGCTGACTGCTGAACTAATTCCCTATCCACATGCGTAATATCAGAGGAAAGGGGTTTCTTAATAAGTCAGTCACCAGAATCATACATCCGTCACCATTCACACATAGCAAGTATTGTCTATACTAGCGCATGGCCGAACGGTCATACGCGCTTTTTATAGCCATGCGGGACCTTCCAGATCTCCGAGATGGACCAATGAGATCTGGAGCAGGACCTGGGCACATGACTCCCGATCTCCAATGGGAGATCGTCTCATGAGCATGCCCAGTATGAGCACAGAGGAACTTAGTCTCTGGAGCGGTCTGCTGCAAAGTAATCTTCTCTGCAGTAGATAGACAGCAGGAGACCGCAGAATGTGAGTCTCTGGATTCCTGCAGAGCAGACGCTGAAACCTGACACCTAACATCATACCACTGCAATTCTACCAAGACCTTGCCGTTCCTCTAAACTTTCATCTCAAACAAGGAGAAGACTGTTCAGAGATGCAGCCAAGAGGCCCATGGTCAGTCTGGATGAACTGCAGAGATCTACAGCTGAGGTGGGACAGTCTGTCCATAGGAAAACAATCAGTCGTACACTGCACAAATCTGGCCTTTATGGAAGAGTGGCAAGAAGAAAGCCATTTCTCAAAGATTTCCATAAAAAGTGTTGTTTAAAGTTTGCAACAAGCCACCTAGGAGACACACCAAACAAGTGGAAGAAGGTGCTCTGGTCAGATGAAACCAACATCGAACTTTTTGGCAACAATGCCCAACAATATGTTTGGCGTAAAGGCAACACAGCTCATCACCCTGAAAACACCATTACCACTGTCAAACGTGGTGGCAGCATCATGATTTGGGCCTGCTTTTCATCAGCAGGGGCAAGAATACAGGACCATTCTTGAAGAAAACCTGTTGGAGTCTGCAAAAGACCTGAGACTGGGACAGAGATTTGTCTACCAACAAGACTATGATCCCAAACATAAAGCAAAATCTACACAAATAAACGTATCCAGGTGTTAGAATGGCCAAGTAAAAGTCCAGACCTGAATCCAATCGAGAATCTGTGGAAAGAGCTGAAAACTGCTGTTCACAAACGATCTCCATCAAACCTCACTGAGCGCGAGCTGTTTGCCAAGGAAGAATGGGCGAGAATTTCAGTCTCTCGATGTACAAAACTGATGGAGACATACCCCAAGTGACTGCAGCTGTAATCACAGCAAAAGGTGGCGCAACAAAGTATTAAGTTAAAGGGGCTGAATAATATTGCACGCCCCACTTTTCAGTTTTTGAATTTCCACAAAAATTTAAAATAACCAATAAATTTCAGAATATTTAGAATTGAAAGTTCTCAGTGGTTGATACCTTTTAATGGCGAACTGAAAAGATGGTAACACATTGCAAGCTTTCGAGACTACTCAGGTCTCTTCATCAGGCATAGACTAATACAACATCTGAAGAATTACATAGTTATAAGATGTGGTACATTCTGGTATCCTCCATTTTGTATTAGTCTAGCCTGATGAAGAGACCTGAGTAGTCTCGAAAGCTTGCAATGTGTAACCATCTTTTCAGTTAGCCATTAAAAGGTATCAACCACTGAGGACTCTCAATTCTAAATATTCTTCTATCTACTGGCTAACATGGTATAAAGATATATATCCTTCCTGTATCAATAAACATCATTCAACTTCACAACTGTGTCCCACTTGTTGATTCTTCACCAAAAATTTACATTTGGTATCTTTATGTTTGAAGCATGATATGTGGGAAAAGGTTGAAAAGTTCCAGGGGGCTGAATACTTTCGCAAGGCACTGTATACACTGATTATATATATATATATATATATATATATATATATAATCAGTATATATCACTGCTGGAAAAAATGACGGGAACACTTAAACATAGGATCCTGTATTTGAGTGTTCCCTTTATTTTTTTGAGCAGTATATATATACATATATATTCATATTCATATACAGTTTATATATATGGAGTATGAAACCACATGCAGGAATCCCAGCACTTACAGCATCAACTGCGATCAGAGAAGTTATTAATGGTCATCTGAGTAATGTCCTGCCATGCTGAATGCAGTTGGGCAAATCATCAAGATGCACTGCTGGCAGCTCCTGAGTAATCACTATCCAATGAGGTCCCAGAAATCCTTGATAAGTGACAAGTCTGGTGATGTTGCAGGTAATGATGAGCGAGTATACTCATTGCTCGGGTCTCCCCGAGCAAGCTTGGGTGTCCTCCAAGTATTTTGGTGTGCTCTGAGATTTAGTTTTCATAGTCTAATCTGCCTGATTTGCGACTTGTAGACAGGCTGAAAACATGTGGAAATTCCCTAACAAACAGGCATTCCACACATGTATTCAGCCTGTCCAGCAGTCGCAAATCATGCAGCTGAGACGAAAACGAAATCTCCGAGCACGCCAAAATACTCGGAGATCACCCGAGCATGCTCGGGAAAACCCGAGCAACGAGTATACTCACTCATCACTAGTTGCAGGCCATGGTACAGCATATAGGCCATGCAGGTGGCTCACAGTAGCATAAGCAAATTGAGGTCTGGTTTTATAGTGTTGAAGAATGACTTCTGAGACGTTCTCACATACCCTTTTGAAAGCCTCTACATGGTGTTGACAATGTGGTCTCTACACTGGCAAACACAGACAGAAAAGGGCCCCAGAGCAAGAACAATATACAGACCCTTTTCAGTCCAATAGATCATCATAATGCAAAATGCCATTTGCTTTGGAGATGCAAATGGCCCCCTTACCTCTTGGGCCCCAGTGTAGCGTCACAGATTGCACCAATATGTCTGCCCTTGTGTTTCTAAGATCAACCTCCAGCTATCCAATGCAAAAGTGGGACTCATCGCTGAATAGGGTAGACCTCCATTCCAGCCTCTATTGCCATCTTGCTTGGCATCATGAAGCTTTTGAGAGCAGTAAAGTGAAGTCCATGGAGTACCTGTAGCTGCATGTCTGGCTCTGCCATTGTCTTCTGATGGTTTGTGAAGACACAGATGACTTAGATTTGGCATGTGATGTTGCAGTATAGAATGGATCACAATGTGCCCTTCTTCAAATCTGATGAGACCATATAGGAAATTTAGATTGTGAGCCCCATCGGGGACAGTGATGATGATGTGTGCAAACTGTAAAGCGCTGCGGAATATGTTAGCGCTGTATAAAAATAAAGATTATTATTATTATTATATGGGATTGCCAAGAAGAGGCCTTCAGAAGGGAACACCACACCAGTCTTACTCCTGGAAATATGGTTTTGAGTGTCATAATGTATGGAAGTCAGACCCTTTTAGCCTTCATTCCAGATACACTAATAGCTTAGCATTACATGGACTTACTGGTGGAGCCAATGGTAAGTCCATTTCTCCAATGTGTCACAAAAGCTGTTTTCGTAGCAACACCAGACTACATGTTGCTTGTACTACTGTAAGCTACCTAAGTGGCCTAATTGTCCTATTATGACCTGCAGCAATTCTGGACTTGTCTCCCATCGAGCACATCTGACACATTATTGATTGCCAATTATAAAGGTAGCTGCCAGCAGTGGATCATGATGATTTGCCCAAATGCATTCAGCGGCAGAACATTCCTCAGACGATCATTATTAACCTCAGTGTTGGCAGCTGAGGCTGAAGGTGCCGGGATTGCTACACTTCTCACCATTTGCATATCACTAACATGTCTCCATCCTGAAATTTCCATAATTCCTCATCTTTTCCTTCTTGGTGCTACAATTTTAATGTTGAATCCTTTATGTGCATTGTATATTTGTGTCAATAACATCGTGAATGCCATAATTGGAGCTTATATCAGTAAGAGTTGTTTCAGAATGATCCTATCTAGAATGATAGTGATTCTCATAATATGGAAATGCTGTTTCTGAAATATGTAAGAAATTCATTTCTTAGGCCGGTGTCACATTAGTGTTGATTCTTTCATGCAAGAGAATCGGTTTTATGTGATCTGATTCTCTTGCAGGGGAAAATTGTATCACAGGTGTAGAGAAGACGGAGAACTTAACCCTTTAACGACCGCCAATACGCAGTAAAACGCAAAGGGGCCTTATTCCCTCATCATTAAAACAGAATTAGGGTATAGCACCCCCCTTCCCAGAGTCCGAAAATCTCTGGGGTCTCAGGATCAGGGCCGGATTTTTCGGAACTCGATCACGTGATCACAGTTATTCAATAAATAATGGCGATCAGGCAAAAAAAAAAATGTGCCCACGATTAAAATAATTTCTCTCTCTCTTCTGACATGATATACATGTCAGAAAAGAGAGAAATGATGTCCCCAAGCCCTTCTTGTACCTCCACCGTCCCCCGGACCCTCCTGATCTGCCCTCCTCCTCCTCTTACTGAGAAAAAAAATGGTGGGCGCATACGCAGTGCGCCGGCCTAAATCTGTCGGCTGGCATCCGGCAACAACATGTATTTTTCCTATCGGTTCCTTTTAATCACTGTGATAAAACCTATCACAGTCATTAAAAGCCAATAATTAGTATGCCATCCCCCCGTGTCATCCCCTTAGTCAAATTATTATTTTTTTTATTTTATAATTTTTATTTCTTTTATTCTTTTACCATTAGAGTTGGGGTTGAGGTTAGGGTTAGGGTTGAGCTTGGGGATAGGTTTTTTCAAAAATTTAAAAAGAAAATGATGATATGACGACTAGTGTTGAGCGCAAGTGCTCTCTACTGCTTCGGGGAGCTTGGGCGTGCACCAAGTATCGCGGGTGCTCAAGTGACATGCTCGAGTCTTGCCCCCCCCACATGTTTTATGGCTGTTAGACAGCCAAAAAACATGAGAGGATTGCCTGCCATACACAGCAATCCCCGCATGTTTTTTTTTTGTTTCTGACAGCCGCAAAACATGTGGGGTGCGGACACCAGCATGTCACTTGAGAACGCGTGATACTCGGTGCATACTCGGGCACCTGATACAAACTTGAGTAGCGAGTATTTCCTGTTATATAGTCCCCCCAAAGTCAATTCAAATATGATGTGGTTCATTAAAAGAGGTTTTGTAAATTTTGTAGGAAAAATGAGAAATTGCTGGTCAACTTTGAACCCTTCTAATTTTCTAAAAAAAAAAAAAAAAAAATATGTTTAAAAAATGATGCAGATGCAATGTAGACAAGTGGGAAATGTTATTAAGGTTTTGTGTGGTATAACTCTTCAATTTCAGGGCATAAAAATTTTAAGTTTCAAGATTGCCAAAGGTCCAATAGACATTAGATTAAATTCAGCTAAACCCACCAGTTTCCATAGGACCAGCCGACCATCTGATGTGTATATGGGACTCCTAACTCTTCCACAACAGATGATGTCAGAAGAGATAACAATCGCCATGCCCATTGATTTTTTTCTGCAGCTTTGATAACTTCTTACAGTTGTACCATTAATTTATAATATTCTAAGAATTATAGTTGGCTCACATTTATATAACTTATTAGAAATGGCCTTGTAATAATTTTTGGCAAAAATACATCACTTGATTACACCATGTTAGTGTCGTAGCTTGAATCTCATGGGTCACAATGAAAACAAGATCCACCTTCAACTATGATGTATCTGTAATAGTACTGGTCTTCTCATATCTTCTCATATGGTACCATGGGGCCATTTGGTTGCCTTCAAGTTCCAAAACCCAGATGCCACTGCAGACCTTGTGCCCCCTATAATTAGGCCCTCAGAAATCAATGTAAGAACATGTAGTTATGGGCTTCTCTGTAGACAAAGCCAGTAAGCACAAGCTCCATCTTCAACTGAGATTCTAAAAGAGATCATGTTACCAAAAATTTGTAATTTTTTTCTAATCTGGTGTAAATGCTGCTTTTCTCCTGAATCTGGTGATGTTTTTCTTTTGCTCCTGTGCCTCTCCATTTCTGAGATATGGCCCCTTCTTCTCTCTATGCAAATCTAGTTTTTCAAGCCAATTGGGTGTGGTCATCAACTATTCTCTGTTTGTCTTCTTCAAGAGGGGAACATATCTCAGGAATGAGGAGACCCAGGAACAAAAGAAAAACCACGATGAATGTAGGAGAATAGCAACATTTATGCCAAGTTAAAAAAAATTACATATTTACGGCAAGAAACAAGATCCCTTTTAGATCCAAACCTTGATGTGACTTATAAAGTCAGCGGAGTTAGAATTTGTAAAGGGGGTCTAGTATCTAGGGATGAGTGAACCTGTGGAAGTTTGGGTTCAGTAGGCCGTTAGTGTCATGATCCAGTGTGGATCTGACAGATTAAATGGATAAGTGAACTTTTTTTCCTTTGGCTAGGTGCCAAAGTGATGTGATTGCCCCCGGTGGCCATTAGAATTATTACACGTGGTGTCGTTCATTCTAAGTTGCCCCGGTGGTGGTGAGTGGTAGTGCACTTTAGTTTATTTGGTTTAGTGCACGTAATTATAAATCAGGTGTGAGGCTCTATAAAAGAGAGCCAGGTTTGTTCCATCACTGTTGGTGATATTGTGTGTTCGTCATTTGGGAAGCAAGCCTGGGTGATGAAGGAGCTGAACATGAGTCCTGCACAGCTCAGCAAGAGGGGATGAGTGGCAGCTAGGTGGTCTGCAAGAAGGGCTGGCATGGCGTGATGAAGTCACAGTTTATGGTGTCGGCAGGAAGTGCTTGCATGGCTTGGTGGAGTGACGACTATGGAGAGCGTTGCACTCAGCATGTGGGACTTGGTTGCTGAGAGCTGGACTCAAGCATGCTTAACTTTTTGGGCAGGAGCTGAACTCATCTTTGGGACTCTGTTACTGGACAGCTGCAACTGTTGGTGGACTCTGCTCCAAGGCTGCACTATGGTGAAGGATCCAGTTATGGTGATGGATCCGGGTGGAGGAGAATATGCACGCAGGTGGTGGGCTCTGTTGCTAGGAGCGTACGCAACAGAGCAAAGCTAAGTGGTGTTTCCCCTGTATTGTCATTTTCCCTCATGTGTGTTTAGTGCAGTGGTGGGATTAGTTTCCTCACCGACCAATTCCCTAGTGAGGGTTTAGGGTCAGGGCGAGCAAGGGTTTTTAGGTTCCTGTGCATCGCCCGGTGCGGAACCGGCATAGGGAACGTTAGGAGTGCAGGGATACTGGCTCAGGGGAGTTCAGGAGGTCTCCACTTCCCTATTCCCTATTGCAGGGCCCACCATTGTTAATGTTACCCAGGTTTCCCCTTTATTATTTAAATTCGCCTTACTGGAGGCGGGGTTTCCAGACTACTGTATGTATACGTGTACTACCTAAATTCGCCAGTTGGAGGCGGTGTATCCAGCTGCACGTACTATTATTTAAATTCACCCAACTGGAGGCGGTGTATCCAGGGTCACGTGTGTCATATGGGTTCGCCTTGTGGTTCTCGCTGCGTCCAGACACACGTGACTGTGACAGTTAGTCCAAAGTTCGGCTTTAGTACCAGAACTTGACCCGAACGTTACCCCCGAACCGCGTAGAAGCCAATGGGGACCCAAACTTTGGTGCTGCAAAATGGCTGTGAAATAGTCATAGTAAGAGCTAGGAGGCTGCAAAATTAAGCAAAATTGGGGTAAGAGCAGGACAATTGACCTGCAAACAAATATAGATACCAAAATGACTTAAAATTTCATAGAGTAAAAAAATTTATAAAAATAATCATGACTAAATAGGCGGAGGTCCAAGTGGAAGAGTGTAGCAGTGCCTTGCTTGTGTAGTTTACTTTATTTGTGAATAACTAAATAAAAGGAAAAAATGATGTGTGGTCCCCACTATTTTTGAAAAAATGGAAGGAAAAGCAGACAGCTGTGAGCTAACTTAATAGACTGGGAAGGGGCCAATATACCTTCCCAGCCTATAACTATCAGCCCCCCACTGTCTAGTTTGCCTTTGCTGGTTATTAAAAATGGGGGAACGATAAACAAAGATGTGGGTCCCTTCTACATTTAATAACCAGCAAAGGAAAAGCAAACAGCTGAGGGCTGATATTAATAGACTCGTAAGGTATATGGATATTTTCCCCTTCCCAGCCTAATTAGACCAGTCCTCAGCCGACCCATAAGTGGAGCATCCATTAGATGCACCGATTTTGGTGCTTAGCCTTCGCTCTTCCCGATTGCTCCGGTGCAGTGGTAATTGGGGTAATAATTTTTGAGGTTGATGTCAGCCATGTAATGTCAGAAAGAATCAAGCCCAGGGTTTAGTAATGGAGATGCATCTATCAGACACCTCCATTGCTAAACCCGTATTTAAAAATAAGAAGACACACACAGGAAAAAAAAAAGAATATTAGAATAAAGACTCTCCAACACATTCCCTGGTTTACCCATTATTAAAAAATAATCCTTGCAGCTCTGACGTAATCCATTGTGTGCACAAGACGTCCACTGACTCTCGTTTGTGAGACATGACCACGAGTAACCTATGGATCCCCGTTCTCAGAACGACGCTCCATAGGTTACAGTATAGAATTGGTGGATGTTGTGGGAATGTCATTGATTATGTCAGAGCTGCTGGGGTTATTTTTTAATAATAAATGTGTAAACCAGGGAATGTGTTGGGGAGTCTTTATTCAAATAAACTTTTTTTTCATATGTGAGTCTTTTTATTTTCAAAAATATGGTTAGTAATGTGGGTGTCTGATAGACCCTACCCATTACTACCTTCTGGGTGGCTTGATGCCAGGTGACCTTATACAGCTGACATCATCCCAAAAAACTATTAACCAGATTTCCATTGCATCAGGGCAGTCGGGAAGAACAAAGGCTAAGAGACAGAATGGATACATCTAATAGATGCACCATTTCTGAGGCTGGTGAGGGCTGATCTTATTAGGCTGGGAAAGGGAACAATATCCATGGACCTTCCCAGCCTATTAATACAGTTGTGGCCAAAAGTATTGACACCCCTGCAATTCTGTCAGATAATACTCAGTTTCTTCCTGAAAATGATTGCAAACACAAGTTCTTTGGTATTATTATCTTCATTTAATTTGTCTTAAATGAAAAAACACAAAAAGAATTGTCCTAAAACCAAATTGGATATAATTCCACACCAAACATAAAAAAGAGGGTGGACAAAAGTATTGGCACTGTTTGAAAAATCATGTGATGCTTCTCTAATTTGTGTAATTAACAGCACCTGTAACTTACCTGTGGCACCTAACAGGTGTTGGCAATAACTAAATCACACTTGCAGCCAGTTGACATGGATTAAAGTTGACTCAACCTCTGTCCTGTGTCCTTGTGTGTACCACATTGAGCATGGAGAAAAGAAAGAAGACCAAAGAACTGTCTGAGGACTTGAGAAACCAAATTGTGAGGAAGCATGAGCAATCTCAAGGCTACAAGTCCATCTCCAAAGACCTGAATGTTCCTGTGTCTACCGTGCGCAGTGTCATCAAGAAGTTTATAGCCCATGGCACTGTGGCTAACCTCCCTAGATGTGGACGTAAAAGAAAAATTGACAAGAGATTTCAACGCAAGATTGTGAGGATTGTTGTGAGTTCATTTTTCCCTTCACCGTTGAGGTCTGATGAACTCCCTCCTCTGGTGAAGGAAGGTAGTGAGGCTGATTACCAAACACCTGGGCAGCTAGATGATGACTGGGTGGCTGGAATTAAGGACTGGATATAAGGCAGCCGACGCCCTTCTGCCTTGCTGGTGATCCTGCTGGATTCTTGGAGACCAGTCTGATTCCTGCGTCTCAAAGCTAAGTTTTTCTGCTCTGCTTTGTAAACTTCAGTTTTGTTTTTGTTTTGCCTTGTTTTTTGGAAGTTCTGCCATCCCCGGCCGGGGGTGAGCTGAATTCCATTTTTGTCTCTGATCTGTTGATCTTTTGCTCTGTCTTCAGAATATACCTGAGTGCTGATTTAGTCTTTTGAAGCCTAGCGATTTCAGGGCCTGTTTTTGCTATCAGTCGGTTGGCACATTTTGGATAGGGTTTTTGCGGATGGCAGACATCAGCTTTCCTATCCTGTCCTATTTTAGTTAGCTTGGGCCCCATCATTTGCTCAACCTATCTTTCTATCTGTGTTAGTGTTTTCATCTTGCTTCACCGTCATTATATGTTGGGGGCTGCCTATTGCTTTGGGGTCTGCTCTGGGGCAGTTTAGTTTTTCCCCTTTCTGTCTTTAGGCTATGTAGTTCTCTGGCTGTGATCGAGGGGTCTAGGGCACCGTAGGAACCCCCCACGTCTACTGCTAGTTGTTGTGGATAGGTTCAGGGGTCTGCAATCCGATAGCTGCCAACCTCTCTGGTTTTTCTGGACTTAGCTAGTATTTTGTTTTTTCCTCCTTCGGTGACTCATCATAACAGAGGATGTTGGATAAAGAACCTCGACTAACATCCAAACAAGTTCAAGCTGCCCTGCAGTCCGAGGGTACAACAGTGTCAATCCGTACTATCTGTCGGCATCTGAATGAAAAGGGACTGTATGGTAGGAGACCCAGGAAGACCCCACTTCTTACCCCGAGACATAAAAAAGCCAGGCTGGAGTTTGCCAAAACTTACCTGAAAAAGCCGAAAACGTTTTGGAAGAATGTTCTCTGGTCAGATGAGACAAAAGTAGAGCTTTTTGGGCAAAGGCATCAACATAGAGTTTACAGGAGAAAAAGAGGCATTCAAAGAAAAGAACACGGTCCCTACAGTCAAACATGGCGGAGGTTCCCTGATGTTTTGGGGTTGCTTTGCTGCCTCTGGCACTGGACTGCTTGACCATGTACATGGCATTATGAAGTCTGAAGACTACCAACAAATTTTCCAGCATAATGTAGGGCCCAGTGTGAGAAAGCTGGGTCTCCCTCAGAGCTCATGGGTCTTCCAGCAGGACAATGACCCAAAACACACTCCAAAAAGTACTAGAAAATGGTTTGAGAGAAAACACTGGAGACTTCTAAGGTGGCCAGCAATGAGTCCAGACCTGAATACCATAGAACACCTGTGGAGAGATCTAAAAATGGCAGTTTGGAGAAGACACCCTTCAAATATCAGGAACCTGGAGCAGTTTGCCAAAGAAGAATGGTCTAAAATTCCAGCAGAGCAGTGTAAGAAACTCATTGATAGTTACTGGAAGCGGTTGGTCGCAGTTATTTTGGCTAAAGGTTGTGCAACCAAGTATTAGGCTGAGGGTGTCAATACTTTTGTCTGGCCCATTTTTGGAGTTTTGTGTGAAATGATCAATGTTTTGCTTTTTGCTTCATTCTCTTTTGTGCTTTTTCATTTAATACAAATTAAATGAAGATAATAATACCAAAGAATTTGTGTTTGCAATCATTTTCAGGAAGAAACTGAGTATTATCTGACAGAATTGCAGGGGTGTCAATACTTTTGGCCACAACTGTATCAGTCTGCAGCAGTCTGCTTTCCCTTAGCTGGTTCTTAAAAATAAGGGGGACCCTTTTTTTTAGGTTACCAAATTTATAATAACCAGCAAAGGCAAAGCAGGTCCATGGATATTGGACCCTTCTCAGCATAAGACAAGCTCACAGATATTTGCTTTCCCTTGACTGGTTATTAAAAATACGGGGAACCTATGTTGTTTTTTTAATGATTATTATTTTTTAATGATTTAATTCTTTAAAAATAAAGAACTTTTATTAAAATAAAGAATAATAAAGAATTTTTATTTAAAACTTTATTCGGTGCCGAACCCAAACAGTAAAATGGACTTCTGGAAAAAAGTCTGTGTTCGAAGTGTGGAGTTCAGGTACGAACTGCAAACTTTACAGTTCAGGTTCACTTATCCCTACTAAGTATGAAAACAGAGCTTAAGGCACATTTTCTTTAACTTTCCCTTATATTAACCATGTTTTTCTGTTCCTGTAGAGGACACTGGGTTTCGTGATTGCTGCATTACTTTTGCACATTTTTTAGGAAAATTACAAAAGGTGAAAAACAACTATTGAGTTCTCAAATATGTATGGCGGTGACAGCCTCACATGTCTATTCGCAGTGAAGTGAAAGTTGACAGTGAAGGACAAGGCTCCTTTGTCAAGGACACAACTTCAGTACATTGCTCCATTTTCGGTAATGACTTACTGGAAATGTGATGATCTTTAAAACCGATTAGCTGCTACCCCCCTTCAATACAAGTCACATGGCAGCCTGAGTAGTCCATTTATACCAATGTAGTTTGGAGTCTACTAAAGAATTGCGGACTGTAGACTCCATAAACTTTGATGGTCTGCAGTCAGGAGTGGCATATCCAAAAGCCAAGGGATGTACCTAACAAAAAGGAGAGTTGTACGGTTTGAATTGTCCCATTTCAAATTTAAAGGCAATCTTACTACTTGGAGCTATGTCACCCAACAGCAGCTATGGTGCTGTAGACACTCAAGGGGACTGATTTTACAGGTATATGCCTCAAATTTAATACCGAGGTCTTTATCTGTTTTCTCTCCATTGCCCGCTGTAGCGCCATAATTTACAACTTTTGGAAATTTGCTTTTGGGGGCGTGGAGGCAGAAAGTGTGATTAATAAAATCTCCCATTTTTTCAGGTATTGGCTCTTTCCATTACCTTTTTCCCTTTTTATATCTTGTTCCCAACTCTTAAATGACATTTTCAGATCATACCTCTTTCCTCACCTCATTCCTGCCATCTCTGCCCAGACACTGGGTTAGTCTAATGACCAAACATACTGGGGCCATGCACAGCACAAAAAAATTCAGGGAGCAATGCCTTCCGAGTGACTTCTGCAGGGCCTAGGAGATTTGTCAGTTACTCTGGGAGTTTGGGAGGTCTTCCCATTTTCCAAGAGCCTCCTGGACGGTCTGTCAGAATTGGCACGTAAGTGTATCACACAGGTCTATGTCCAACATACTACATCGGTACATAATGGAAAAGAGGCATTTTGTGCACCATTATACCATGCAACTTCTACTTTACAGGTGACTGGAGTAAGCTAAATTCTAGTTGATTCTTATCTTTGGGACATAATTGCCTCTGAACTCCAGCACTTTGTGTAAATGTTATGACAACATAACATTTGCTACTGCAGTTTGTTGGAAATGCTCAGTAAATGGTAGTATTCTCTTATCTGCTAGTATTGTCAACAGTTTGCACGACCTATACATTTAGTTTGTTGCCGTTGGGGTGTCAAGTTTTCTTTGCCATATAACTTTCTGTCCTTTAAGTCCTTGTAGAAAATCAAGAATAATAGGTTTGTACATTACGAAGATCATGGTTTGGTCTAAGTGCAATAATATAATGTTTATGAGGAAATGTAGAATTCTGAGAATTTGTTGTTACCTGGGGGATGTCGTAAGAAGCATTGTGAAATGACTGAAACCAACAAACTGGCATGATGTCAAATGCATAGTGAGGCAGAGGCTGACACCTGACATGCCATCATCAGAGCCCTGTATAGGTCCCTCAGGTCAAATGTCGAGGTCCAACTCCAGGGTAGGAGCAATAGACACCATCTATTAAACATATTATTTGGTAATAAGGGGTCCCCATACAATGTAATACCACCAAAGTTTTATTGAAATTAATAAATATCGATTTACTTCTTTGGGTACACTCATGGGTATCTACCATAGGCTAGATAGATGTCCAAATTAGGCAACCCCTAGCATTGGTAGGTAAGCTGTCAACTAAGATGTTTACAGGTATGGTAATGGACTTTTAAGTATAAATCCATACTTGTGGTTTATGGTATAGGCGATCAATTGGATAAAACCATTGGTTTTTTTTAGGATGTCTCCTTACTGTATCTGTCTTCTTCTCTACCAGCACTCACTGGGATCTTGCAGATGATGGACTTATTACAAAAATTAATTATATTTGTTGGGGTTCATATATAAAGCTCCAAATTAAACCTTCCTGGGTTAAACGGTTAATAGCATCTACGCCATTTATCTGCAACTGGCAGGACTAAGAAAAAAGCTTAATTGGAAGCTTTATATTTTCCATAATTCACATTGAAGTGAATGGGAGTCATGGAAAAATGTAGCATAGGGAGCAACATAATGAGCTTGCAAAGTTCAGATGGACATGTCTTTTAGAAAGCTGCATTTGTCCAGCTTCCAATACATGTGCATTCTTGACTCAGCATACATGTTCTCAATACGGAGAGGTGGTAGCCACAAATTTATGTTTTAGTTCGGGATCCAAAGGGTAAAATTTCTACTTGTGGAGAGCGACAAACCAAGCCTGGCATGCCAATGTGAGGAGACTAACAAGCCTTGCAATGCTCCTCTGAAAAATTAAATACGTAAGTTGCCTCTTCAAACAGGAAGAGGACTAGAACTCTACTGCCACCTATTGGAAGTAGCAATCCTAAAAGACAATGTCGACCTTTTAATGAGCCTTACCACATGATGTGTCCTGTTTTAGAAACATTTAGCCAAAAATGCATAGTCAATAAAACTGGGTGTAAGCTCCCAGCCTTTATAAGCACACTGTGTATGTCCAGAGAGACAGAATGAAAGGGCGTGTTTACAAGATATGAGGCCAGTGTAGTCTGAGGGAATCAATGACCCCCCCCAAATTAGTCCTGATTATTTTTGCATAGCAAAAGTGAGGTTCATAATTTTATTTGCGACACAAAGAAATAACTACCGTATATGAAATATGAAAGAGTTTGTTGTAATGCAGGATTAGACTTATACAGTCATGGCCTGAGAGTGTTGGCACCCTTCAAATTGTTCTTGAAAATTAAATATTGCTCCCCAAAAATTATTACAATTACACATGTTTTGTTATAACGTGTTTATTTCCTTTGTGTATATTGGAACAACACTAGGGATGAGCGAACCTGAACAGTAAAGCGTCCGGTAGTGAACTCCGAGTATGGCCTTTTCCCAGAAGTTCGTTTTACTGTTCGGGTTTGGCGCGGAATAAAGTTTGTTGAAAGACTGCAGTGCAACCAATCAACAAGCTTTTAAGCTGTGGGCACTTCCAGAGCCATCACAGTCATGGCAAGTATTGGCATGGCAGTGATTGGTCAGGGCCGCCTGTTAACAGGACTGCAAAGCCGCTGGACAGCGGGAGATATTGCTCAAGTGAGGGACAGTGTAAAAGAAATAAATAATTTAAAAAAAAAAGAGGGGTCCCTCCTATTATTAATAACCAGTCAAGTGAAAGCAGACAACTGTGAACCTGGTCTTATGCTGGGAAAAGGAAAATATCCATGGACCTTCCCTGCCTATTAATATCAGCCCCCTGTACTCTTCTTTGCTTTTTCTGGTTATTAAAATAATCTGGTTATTTTAATAATCAACTAAGAGAAAGCAGACAGCTGCAGGCTGATATTAATAGACTGGGAAGGTCCATGGATATTGGCCCCTCATTTGTCCACAAGACACTTTTCCAGAAGCAGTTTGGCTTTCTCATGTCCATTTTGAAAAACTGAAGTCTAGTTTTTTTATAGTATGTCTCCGTGTCAGCAGTGGGGCCTCCTTGGGTCTCCTGCCATAGCGTTTAATTTAATTCCAATGTCGACAAATAGTTCGTGTTGACACTGATGCACCCTGACCAATCAGGACAGCTTGAATTTCTTTGGAACTTGATTAGGGCTGCTTAGCCACCATACAAACTATCCTGTTTTGCAACCTTTCATCAATTTTTTCTTTGCCGTCCACATCCAGGGAGATTAGCTACAGTGCCATGGGTTGTAAACTTCTTGATTGTGTTGTGCACCATAGATAAACATCCAGATCTCTGGGGATGGACTTGTAAGCTTGAGATTGTTGATATTTTTCAACACTTTTGGTTCTCAAGTCCTCAGACAGTTCTCTTCTCCACTTTGTTCTCCATGCTTAGCTTGGCACACACAGACACACAATGCAATGACTGAGTCAACTTCTCCCCTTTTATTTGGTTTCAGGTGTGCTTTTCATATTGCCCACACCTGCTACTTCTCACAGGTGAGTTTGAACAAGCATCACGTGCTTAGAACAAAGTTGTTTACCCAAAATTTTGAGAAAGTGCCAACAATTTTGTCTGCCACTTTTTTGGAGTTTTGTGTGAAATTATGTTCAGTTTGCCTCTTTCATCGCTGTTGTTTTTGGTTGTTCAAATATAAGCAAAGGAAATAACCACGTGTATAACAAAACATGTAATTGCAATAATTTTCTGGGAGAAATACTTCATTTTCTGGAACAATTTCAAGGGTGCCAACATTTTCATCTATTACTGTATAAAGCCATGGTGACCTGTTGTGAGTTCATTTTCCCCTCCGTCACTGAGGCCTGGTGAACTCCCTGTTCTAGTGAAGGAAGGTAGTGAGCCTGATTATCAGGCACCTGGGACTAATGAAGACGATTGGCTGAGTGGAGTCACTGACTGGATTTAAGGCAGCCTACGCCCTTTCTGCCCTGCGGGTGATTTCTCTGTGGACTCTTGGACACCAGTCTGATTCCTGCTCTCCTAAAGCTAAGTTTTCTGTTTTGCCTTTTGCATTTAAGATTTGTTTTTGTTTTTCTTGCTTTTTGGATTCTGCCACTCCCTGCTGGAGTGTGCAGTGTTCCGTTAGCTCTGTCTTCTGAAAGTACCTGAGTGCTGATTTAGTTTTTGAAGCTTAGTTGCTTCAGGGCCATTTTTATATCAGCTTGTTGGCTTTTGTCTCTGATAGGGTTTTGGCAGATTGCAGACAGCAGCCTTCCTATCCGTACCTATCTAGGTAGTTTTTGGGCCCCGTCTTTGCTCAGCCTGTCTTTCTGTCTGTGTAAGTGTTTTCATCTTGCTTCACCGTCATTATATGTGGGGGGCTGCCTATTACTTTGGGGTCTGCTCTGGGGCAGTTAGATTTCCCCTTTCCTTCTTTAGGCCTATGTATCTCTCCGGCTGTGATCGAGGGGTCTAGGTCATCGTAGGAACCCCCCACGGCTACTGCTAGTTGTGTTGATAGGTTCAGGGGTCTGCAATCTGATAGTTGCCAACTTCTCTGGTTTTCTGGACTTAGCTAGCATTTCTGTTTTTGCCTCCTATGGTGACTCAATCATAACAGAATCACCCGCCCAACCGCAGATCCTGGGGTACTCAATAGCAGGAAAGAATTGTGTTTAAAAAAAAAAAAAAAAAGTGTGTATATTCTTTCCTCTATATCTCTGAGGCCGTAGGGGGAATTTTTTTTTCTCTCAATGGAGATAAAGCAAGTGTCTGATCGTGTGGAGCAGCTCGCTGCTGAAGTGCGAGGAATTTCCGCCTATCTTGCCCGTTCACATGCTGTTGAACCAAAGATCCCCACACCTGATGTATTTTTTGGGGATCGATCTAAATTTTTGAGTTTCAAAAATAATTGTAAATTATTTTTTGCTTTGAAGCCTAACTCGTCAGGGAGCCCCGCGCAGCAGGTTAAAATTGTCATCTCCTTGCTGCGCGGCGATCCCCAGGATTGGGCGTTTTCTTTGAAACCAGATGACCCTATTCTGACTAATGTGAACGCATTTTTTCAAGCCTTGGGGTTACTGTACGACGAACCTAATGCTATTGATCAGGCTGAAAAGACCCTGTTAGCATTGAACCAGGGTCGAGAATCTGCAGAGTTGTACTGTCAAAAGTTCCGAAAGTGGGCGGTCCTTACTACCTGGAATGATAGTGCCTTGGCTGCTCTCTTTCGGAAGGGTTTGTCAGAAGCCGTAAAAGATACTATGGTGGGATTTCCTGTTCCCTCTGGTCTGGACGATTCTATGTCTTTAGCCATTCAGGTTGATCGGCGTTTACATGAACGCAGGATTACACGAGAGGTGTTGCCGCCGGTTGAACAGACGTCTGAACCTATGCAATGTGATAGAGTTTTGTCTAAGGCGCAACGTCAGGAATTCAGAAGGCGCAATAAGCTGTGTTTTTTCTGTGGAGATGCCTCACATATTATATCTGTTTGTCCTAAACGTGAGAAACGCTTTGCACACACGTTTTCTGTTGGTGGGGTTCAGCCTAAGTTTCTTTTGGCGATTACTCTGATCTGTTCCCTGTCCACATTTTCCGCCAAGGCTTTTGTGGATTCGGGAGCAGCGCTAAACCTAATGGACTTGGATTTTGCTAAACGTTGTGGATTTCCGTTGACACCTCTGCAGACGCCTATCCCTTTGAGGGGGATTGATGCTACCCCTCTGGCTAAAAATAAACCTCAGTTTTGGACCCAGTTGGTCATGCGGGTCGCCCCAGACCACCAAGAAAATTGCAGATTTTTGGTGTTGCATGGTCTGCATGATGCCATTGTTCTGGGGTTTCCCTGGTTGCAGATTCATAATCCAGTTTTGGATTGGAAGTCTGTGTCTGTGGTGAGTTGGGGTTGCCGGTGTACCTTTAGTGAGGCTCCGGTTTTTTCCACCTCTCCTCAGTCGCATGAGGTTCCTGACTATTTGGCGGACTTCTATGATGTATTTAGTGAGAATGAGTCTGCGTCCTTGCCTCCTCATAGGAGTTATGACTGCAATTGAACTAAGCCCGGGGTGTAAATTTCCTAAGGGTCGGCTCTTCAATTTATCTGTACCCGAGCACGAGGCTATGCGGTCCTATATTAAGGAGGCGTTGGAGAAGGGTCATATTAGACCATCCTCTTCACCCTTAGGTGCCGTTTTTTTTTTGTGGCCAAGAAGGATGGTTCTTTAAGGCCTTGTATTGATTATCGTGCCCTCAATAAAATTACTATTAAATATCAGTATCCGTTACCCCTGATTTCGGATCTATTCTCTAGAGTCAGAGGTGCTTGCTGGTTTACCAAGCTTGACCTCAGGGGGGCGTATAATCTTATCTGCATTAAGCAGGGGGATGAATGGAAGACAGCGTTTAATACTCCGGAGGGACATTTTGAGTACCTGGTGATGCCTTTTGGGCTCACTAATGCTGTCTGTCTTCCAGTGCTTCATGAACGATATTTTCCAAGACTTTGTCGATAAATTTTTGATTATCTATCTGGACGATATTTTGATCTTCTCCAAGGATTGGGATGCTCATGTGGAACATATTCGGACTGTGTTCCGGATCTTGAGAGAGAATTCTCTGTATGTCAAAGGATCAAAATGCCTTTTTGGAGTACAGAGGATTTCTTTTTTGGGATTTATTTTGTCTCCGTCAACTATTGAAATGGACCCGGCCAAGGTACAGGCCATTTATGATTGGGTTCAGCCCACTTCTTTGAAGGCCCTCCAGAAGTTTTTGGGTTTTGCTAATTTTTATCGGAAATTTATAGCAACATTTTTAAGTATTGCCAAACCATTGACTGACCTGACCAGGAAGGGTGCGGATGTGTTGAATTGGTCTCCGGAGGCGGTTGCTTCCTTTCAGGAGCTGAAGCGTAGATTTACCTCCGCCCCGGTTCTGCGGCAACCTGATGTCTCACTCCCGTTTCAGGTAGAGGTGGATGCTTCTGAGATTGGTGCAGGAGCAGTGTTGTCCCAAAAGGATCCGGTAACATCTAAAATGAATCCCTGTGCTTTCTTTTCCCGAAAGTTCTCTTCATCTGAACGTAACTATGATGTGGGGAATCGGGAACTGTTGGCCATGAAATGGGCATTTGAGGAGTGGAGACATTGGTTGGAGGGAGCCAAACATCAAGTTGTGGTCCTCACTGACCACAAAAATTTGATTTATCTAGAGTCGGCTAAACGCTTGAACCCCAGACAGGCTAGGTGGGCCTTGTTTTTTACACGTTTTGATTTTGTGGTCTCTTTCCTTCCTGGAACTAAGAATGTCAAGGCAGACGCCCTCTCTAGGAGTTTCTTTGCTGATTCTCCTGTGGTGACCAAGCCTGCTACCATCTTAGGCAAAGGGGTAGTTCTTTCTGCCATCTCGCCCGATTTGAGACTTGCTCTGCAAGAGTTCCAGGAGGACAAACCTGAGCGTTGTCCCAGTGGAAAGTTGTATGTTCCTGACCAGTGGAAGAAGAGAGTGATGTCTGAAGTTTATTGCTCTGCATTGGCTGGTCATCCGGGTATTTTTGGTACTAGAGATCTGGTGAGTCGTTCTTTTTGGTGGCCCACCTTGTCTCATGATGTCAGGAATTTTGTGCAGTCCTGTGGGACTTGCTCCCGGTCTAAATCTTGTTCTCGCTCTAGTGGGTTGTTGATGCCTTTGCCGGTCCCCAGGAGGCCATGGACCCATATTTCAATGGATATCATCTCTGATATGCCGGTCTCTCAAAGAATGACTGTTATTTGGGTGATTTGTGATAGGTTCTCTAAGATGGTTCATCTTGTACCACTCCCTAAGTTGCCATCTTCCTCTGAGTTGGTGCCCCTGTTTTTGCAACAGGTGGTTCGCTTGCACGGGATTCCTGAGAACATTGTATCTGACAGAGGAGTTCAATTTGTGTCTAAATTTTGGAGGACGTTCTGTTCCATGTTGGGAATTCAGTTGTCCTTCTCCTCTGCTTTTCACCCTCAGACCAATGGGCAGACAGAGAGAACAAACCAGACCTTGGAGTCGTATTTGAGATGTTTTATTTCCGCTGATCAGGATGATTGGGTTTCATTTTTGTCCTTGGCCGAATTTGCTTTAAATAATAGAGCTAGTTCTGCCACTTTGATGTCACCTTTTTTTTGTAACTTTGGGTTTCATCCTCGATTTTCTTCAGGGCAGGTGGAGCCCTCTGCCTGCCCAGGTGTTGACACTGTGGTGGAGAGAATGCACCAGATCTGGGACCAAGTGGTGGATAAGTTATCTCTCTCCCAGGAAAAGGCCCAGCGGTTTTCCAATCGACATAGGACCATTGGTCCCCAGTTTAAGATTGGTGATATGGTGTGGTTATCATCAAAAAATATTGCTATGAAGGTGGCTTCTCCTAAGTTTAAGCCTAGATTTATTGGACCTTACAAGATTTTGGAGATTATTAATCTGGTCTCTTTTCGTTTGGCTCTTCCTGTCACATTTAAGATCCATAATGTGTTCCATAAGTCCTTGTTGAAGAGGTTTGTTGAGCCAGTTGTGCTTGAGGTGGCACCTCCGGACCCTGTATTGGTTGAAGGTAACTTGGAATATGAGGTAGAGAAAATTCTGGATTCCCGTCTGGCTAGACCGAGACTCCAGTATTTGGTTAAGTGGAAGGGTTATGGTCAGGAGGATAATTCCTGGGTCTCTGCCTCTAATATTCATGCCAAAAGATTGGTGCGTGCCTTTCATCGGGCTCACCCTGATCACCCTGGTAGCGTTGTTGAGGGTTCGGTGACCCCTCCTCAAGGGGGGGTACTGTTGTGAGTTCATTTTCCCCTCCGTCACTGAGGCCTGGTGAACTCCCTGTTCTAGTGAAGGAAGGTAGTGAGCCTGATTATCCAGCACCTGGGACTAATGAAGACGATTGGCTGAGTGGAGTCACTGACTGGATTTAAGGCAGCCTACGCCCTTTCTGCCCTGCGGGTGATTTCTCTGTGGACTCTTGGACACCAGTCTGATTCCTGCTCTCCTAAAGCTAAGTTATCTGTTTTGCCTTTTGCATTTAAGATTTGTTTTTATTTTTCTTGCTTTTTGGATTCTGCCACTCCCTGCTGGAGTGTGCAGTGTTCCGTTAGCTCTGTCTTCTGAAAGTACCTGAGTGCTGATTTAGTTTTTGAAGCTTAGTTGCTTCAGGGCCATTTTTATATCAGCTTGTTGGCTTTTGTCTCTGATAGGGTTTTGGCAGATTGCAGACAGCAGCCTTCCTATCCGTTCCTATCTAGGTAGTTTTTGGGCCCCGTCTTTGCTCAGCCTGTCTTTCTGTCTGTGTAAGTGTTTTCATCTTGCTTCACCGTCATTATATGTGGGGGGCTGCCTATTGCTTTGGGGTCTGCTCTGGGGCAGTTAGATTTCCCCTTTCCTTCTTTAGGCCTATGTATCTCTCCGGCTGTGATCGAGGGGTCTTGGTCATCGTAGGAACCCCCCACGGCTACTGCTAGTTGTGTTGATAGGTTCAGGGGTCTGCAATCTGATAGTTGCCAACTTCTCTGGTTTTCTGGACTTAGCTAGCATTTCTGTTTTTGCCTCCTACGGTGACTCAATCATAACAGTGACCATTAAGGAGGGGTAGGGGAGATGGCATATTTGACTTAATACATATAATATTTATGTAATGCTTTGTAGCATTCAAGCTATCACATATTCAAAGACATACTTATAGGGAATTTAGATTGTGAGTCCCAATGGGGACAGTACCGATAATGTCTGTAAAGCGCTGTGGAATTAATGGCGCTATATAAATGAGTAAATAAATAAATAAAAATAATCATGCTAAGAAGTCCCATAGTGGGAATTAAAAATAAAAACTTAAATTGCTGATTCAAGATAGAAAAAGAGATAAATTGCTCGCCTAGGATGCATGGACATGATGAATAGTATCATGAACATATAGTCTTCTTTTCAGTTTTGTGGAAAAACTTTAATTAGAGATCATTTTATAAGGCCATTTGGTGGATGCCCTGGAAGAAGTCTGATTGTGACCCATTGTGAGGTATGGGTTAAAAACTGGAAAAAAAATCAAGAAACCAAAGGAACAAAATAAGTTCTTTAAAAATGAAAGACTGTACGCATCTTACCAAACATTATGATGTTAGTCTACCAATGTGACCAAATCCAGTCAATGATGAGGTCCTAAAGTTGCACAGATAATCAAGAAGAGACCTTTCTTGGTACACCAGAAACCTGGTGTTCTTTGTAGCTGATACCTACAACAGCCCAAATCTGCCATGACTTACATTTTTAGATGCATGGTGTTAGGAACGGCGGAACGCACTAAATAAAAATAAATAATAAAGTGCGTTCGCTGCTCGGGGTCCACCGTGCAGTAGATGTTACACCGCTGCTAGTTAATGACAGACAAGCAATATGGTGGTATAATGCGCACGGCTAAGACTTCATCCGAAGTGTACAAAGCGGGCTCTGTTCACACACAGAGGCTCCGCAACATAAACATACAAAAACACTGAGCCTGTCAGTATCACAGACCACAGGGAAATGCACACATGGTATCTGGTCACAGGAGCAGGACCCAAGGCAGAGGAGCTGCGTCCATCTAGACCTACCGTGTGTGCGACGTCGCTACTGCGTACACCAAGGAGGGCTGCAACTGCAGCGCAGCATAGGGCACGGCCGCTAGTCGACAAAGCTAGGAGGCAGGCGCAATGTCGGACGCTAGCGTAGAGATGCGGTGTGCACAGTGGCCTAAGGCTTGCCACTGACTGGCGCTGACTGCTGCACTAATTCCGTATCCACATGCGAAATATCAGAGGGAAGGGGTTTCAAATGAGTCAGTCACCAGAGTCATACATCCATCACCATTCACACATAGCAAGTATAGTCTATACTAGCGCATGGCCGAACAGTCATGCACGCTTTTTATAGCCGTGCGGGACCTTCCAGATCTCCGAGATGGACCAATGAGATCTGGAGCAGGACCTGGGCACATGACTCCTGATCTCCAATGGGAGATCGCCTCGTGAGCATGCCCAGTAGGAGCACAGAGGAACTTAGTCTCTGGAGCGGTCTGCTGCAAAGTAATCTTCTCTGCAGTAGATAGACAGCAGGAGACCGCAAAATGTGAGGCTCTGGATTCCTGCAGACCAGACGCAGAAACCAGACGCCTAACACATGGCGAGCCCAAAGATTTGTCAAAAAGAAACGTGCAACTTTTGATAAATTTGGCACAGTTCACTTTATCTGCCATTTGGTTGGAGAATGCAGCATTAAATACCAGTCTTGATAAATTCTCCCCTTATGACACCACATACAGATTAGATGACTATTGGCCGAACAATGGTTTTGGTCAATTATTTGTCCAGCAGTCATATCGGCTGGCTCTCCCATATACAGTTCGGGTGAGCACTTCTGTGTTCTCTATGCGTGCTGGCGGTGTCATAGAACAAAAGGATCGGCAGTCCAAAACCGGGCATGCTTAATCCACAGACAGTAAATTGTCCAGGGCCCCTATATACAGTAGCGTACCATCTGAGCCCATCAATAGCAGCTGACATTGGTCTATTAACTATGGGAAGTTTTAGAGTAATGAACGGAAAATCTACATAATTGTGTAGTATCATTGGGGAACAGATTAATTGTAGATTTTTCCGTGTGCTTTAAGAAATGTTCCCATATGTGTACTACCTTCTTTTGATCAATGCTGGTGCTCCTTTCTTTTCCACATGTATTTTGTTGACTTGTATTTGGTTTCTTTTAGAGATGAGCGAATCCAAACTTAAAAGCTCGGTGTTCCAGACAGTTAGTTCTCTTGGAAGTCTGTTGCAATGTTTGGAGTTCAGGGGAAGTCTGGGAGGAGAGAGAAAGCGAATTTCCCAGCTGAAAATTTCTGGTCTTCATTGTTTTCAATGAAGATGGGGTTCTGGTTAAAGTTCAGGTAAAGTTCTGGAACCCAAACCGAACTTTGGAAAAAAGTTTGGGTAGTGCGCCAGAACCCAAACTTCCACAGGTCCGCTCATCCCTAGTTTCTTTGTATTATTATACAACCACATACCTCCCACGATCTTAGACAGAAATGTTTGAACAACAGCACTTGACTCATTCTTGTGCAAGCACTTACACAGTAATGTACACATCTTGTAGACTGTATCATCGAGCAATTAGAACCATACTCCTGTGAAATTATCTGGAAACACCTGAGCACTAAACATTATTGAATGGCACTTACTGGCTTCATATTAATTACAAAGCTGAAAAAGTGAAAACTTTAACCACAGAGCCAAAATTTGGATTGTAAGATGGGGGTGATGATGGGGCCTCCATCAATGTTCAGAATGATCTGATCTCCAAGTTTCATGGACACATGACTAAACATGGTCATCTACCTTTACACTGTTGGATTTAATGTAATTTATAGAAGTTAAACCAACAGAATGGGACCTGTGTCCAAGTAAATAGTATTTCTCCAGAATGACTTGCCCTTTTATTTCAGTTTAAAGGACATTTACTATGTTGACAGGTCCAAAATACTGATGCTCCAATTAGGACAAGCTAATAGGTGCTTGTACCCTTGTTGAGTTGATACTCAAAATTGTGATTCATTCATAATAGGAATTCTTAATGCAGGGCTGGGTAAAGTCCAAGAGCCAAGTGAATTTAAAAGCCCTCAAGTATACAAAGCTATGCTTTTCAGCTCCTTTTGGCCCAGACCCCCATTGATAAAAAAATCAGATTTGAGTCTGTGACATCTATGAAATTCTTTGTACTGACTGCAATCCTTTTAATATAATATGAAATGCATTCATGTTGTGTAATATGAGAACCTAAGGTCTTGCTGATTAGGCTTTAGAAAAAAATAAAATCACCAGATAAGCAGATAACTACAATTAAGTTCAGAAATATTTGGACAGTGACACAAGTTTGGGAATTTTAGCTGTTTACCAAAACATATTCAAGATACATTTATATAATCACTATTGCTTTACAGTGTAGACTCTCAGCTTTAATTTGTGGATATTCACATCCTATTTGGAGTAAGGGTTTAGGAATTACGTTGTTTAGTACGTAGCTACCTCTTTTTAGGAGACAAAATTGGATAGTTATCTTTTTAAGTGGGCTATATGGGCTATTCCCTCATTAATTTATTATTAACTAAGCAGGTAAAAGGTCTGTGGCTGATTCCAAGTGTGGCATTTGCATTTGGAAGCCGTTGCTGTGAAATCACAACATGAGGTTAAAAGTCTCAATAGAAGAGAAACAGACCATCATTAGGCTGGAAAAAAAAAAATCCATCCAAGTGATAGCAGAAATAATAGTGGACAAATTAATAGTTGGGTTCATTCTGCAAAAAAAAAAAAGAATGCACTGGGCGGCTTGGGAACTCAAAAGGCCTGGACTTCCACAGAAAACAATGGTGGATGATCACAGAATCCTTTCCATGGTGAAGAAAATCCACATCATGACATCCACCGAAGAGAAGAACACTGTTGGAAGTCGATGTTTCAGTATCTAAGTCTACCATAGAGAGAAGATTTCATAAGAGCAAATACAGCGGGTTCACCACAAAGTGCAAACCATCAATCAGCCTTAAAAATAGAAATTAGACTTTTCCAAAAAACATGTAAAGAAGCCGCCCAGTTCTAGAAAAGCGAAACTAAGATCAACCTGTACCAGAATGATGGGAAGAAGAAAGTATGGAGAAGGCTTGGATCCTAAGCACAGCACTTCCTGTGTAACACATAGTGGAGGCAGTGCGATGGCGCGGGCATGCATGGCTTCCAGTGGCGTCACTAGTGTTTATTGATGATGTGACTGAAGACAGAAGCAGCCGGATAAATTGTGAAGTATACAGGGCTACTGTATCTGATCGTCTGACATTGGGCATTTATTTTTTTTCTTTTCTCACCATGTACCCAGTCAATCAGGGACAACAGGGTCACAAGAGTTGCGGACCACTTCCACTTTAAACAAAAGCTTTTGTATTAGAAAATTTTCCAAAAAATTAATTTATCCTATAAGATTCATTTAGCCTAGTCATTAACTGGTGAGTGTTTGTTCCCGATGATCACTTTAAGACACTTGCTAATTGATCCAAGTTTCAATTAAGAAATGCATAACTCAGGTCGTCATCTAGCCTAAGAGCATTTAGGTACAATATACAACACTTTGAGTCATAGGCAATAATAATTATCAAGGTAAGTAGGCGTCACCAGATATGTATGTAGAATACAATTCCTCAGTGTTTTCAATTCTCGCCAGTTCCAAGAACTACAAGACACATCTTTGTCATTATACCCAACCATTGAACTAGTCGGGTTAGTTTTCCAACCATTTTCCTTTGCCAACCTTAAGGAAAGCCCCACCCATTTGTTCTTTCAATGTCCCTGTGCTAAAAATAAGTTTCTTTAGAAGCTACGGATGTCTTTCCTGGAACATTTGCTGCAAGTCTTGGCTTCTTTGTGTAAGGCACATGTTTACACAGGAGACACAACCAAAGACAATTCCAACCCGAAGTAATTATTAATTTTTGCCTACTCACCTTATAGTCAAATCCATATAGTAAATCCTATATACATCCTACACTAAGCCTGAAATGTTCACGTAGAGCCAGGATATTGAGAGTAAGAGGAGGTAACACTTTCTTTTCTTGGATATTAGAAGCTATATATATGAGCAATTTGGATCCTCTATCCTATGTATGTATGCGTATGAGTGATCTTCCAAGAGGAAGAACCCTAATTTGCCTCCATGTTTCCCGAAGAGCCTTGTATAAAATTCTTCCTTTGCCTGCAGATGGTCTACAGAAGAAAGAAAAAACAGCACTACATAAACCTCATGTACTGAAACAGATAGCGTTACCATATTAATTTTTCACCAACCCAAGATCTTGTTTAGGGTTCTTGGAAAACCCAGCATTTTCCACCCAGTAGATTTTTACTAACTAATTTTTAGGCTGTAACTTTCTCCGGCATTTTTTTCATATAATGCTTTATTAGCCCAAATGGTCTTCTCTTTTAAGCTCTTTTGTCTTGGTATCATTTTGACTATCATACTTGACTATTGACCCCATAGTATAGTTGAGTGAATGTGGTTGTATCGTTGCATCCTCTCTATTGATTCACCCACCATTAGAGTGTACTTGGTTATTCTCCCAGCATATTTGGGATTTCTTAACAAGAAGGAGAATTTTGCCTAACTGACAGTCAGTCAGGCACTAATTCCTTCATATAAACCATTTTCAGGAAAAGTATCGCCTGTGAGCAGCCGCTTTCCAGTTGCTCATCCCATTCTCCTGCAGTAGATGATAAAGTTAGTACCCGGGAATTTATTAGCTTCTTATTATTAATGGGGGAAACTTATCTGGCAGCAATATATGTAAGACATTAGCAGTGCTTTATTGATGAGGTGCTCTTATTAGGGAGGCACTCTGGCTAGTGCTGGAGACAGTAAGTTTGTCAGTATTTGTACACAGAACTTATGAGAACTATACAAGAAAGATGTAGTGGACAGAAAGAAAGAAGTATGACTGCAGGGTCTGACTGCACAAGGTTTGTTTGTAGTCTGTTACTATGGAAACAGAACTGTGCTTCATAGCAGCTGATCAACACAGTAGGATATTTTTAATAAAAAGAATTTACAAAAGTAATTCATTTTTAATTTTTTTTTAGCTGCATTGTAACAATATTGTTTACATAGGCATTGCCTTTAAGCTATTTGTTCCATTTTATGGACAGTCCTCTGGTCTTGCATATTTTCATTCTTCAACTACTCAAAGATCCATCAGGCATTTATTGGCTGAGTATGTTGGTATGTGCTGGCAGCTGGCAGCTGATGAAATAATTTAAATTAGTGGAGTTGTGAAATGATGAAGCAATTGGAAGAATCTGGTTTCTTGTCTGACGAGTCTGGGGAGTATACGAAATGAAAGTTTAAAGATGAGGGCAATGGCTATGCCCTATTTCGATAATTGTGTTTTCGGTTGTATGGTTTCTAGTCTTAAGACTGGAGATAAACAAATCGAACTTGCAGAACCCTAGTCCAAAGACCATGTTAACAGTCTCTGGCTTCCAGACGGGACCCGTACTAGCCTCCTCCTACCTGCCAACACCACTTATGATTAGTATGGTCGGAGTAATGTCATAGGTTCTCAACGTCGGGCCTGTGAAACAAAATTATATCGGACTGTTTGACGAGACAGACTGTCTCATGTAACTGAGAGTCTGTGACATTTATTACAAGCCTCATGCACTATGCCACACTTGATCATATAAATTAGTGCCATAAATAGAAGGAACAATGAGCAACCGCTATACAGTTCCTCATACCATCATCCTGCATACAGGAAAGATGTATATCTTTGTACCGTGTTAGCCAGTAGATAGAAAAATATTCAGGATTGAGAGTCCTCAGTAGTTGATACCTTTTAATGGCTAACTGAAAAGATGGTAACACATTGCAAGCTTTCAAGACTACTCAGGCTAGCCTGATGAAGAGACCTGAGAAGTCTCGAAAGCTTGCAATGTGTTACCATCTTTTCAGTTAGCCATTAAAAGGTATCAACTACTGAGGACTCTCAATCCTGAATATTTTTCCATCATCCTGCAGAGATTCCAAAGTTAGTACTAGGGGATTTTTTGGCTTTCTACTATTTAAGAGGGGCATGCTTATAGCTATATACATGAGACATTACAAAGGCAATATTAATCGGGTGTTCTATTAAGGGGGCACTCAAAAAAGCTCCCATTCAGCAGCAATGGGCTAATCATGTGATCACTGGACTAAGGTCCTGCAAGTGAGTTTGCTCCTCTTATTTGCCTAACCTTTGGATAGGTCACCAATATCAGATTGGTGGGGGGGACCCAACTCTTGTGGATCAGATGCGTTTCTCCGTTTGCACCAGGCACAGCTCCATACTTTCAACAGCACCTTGTCTTATATCAATCCTACCAACCTGAATAAGATGAAGCGGTTCTAAGTTATAGTACCAGGCATCGCCACCATGGTGCCGTGACATAAAAAAGGGGGACAAGGAGTGCTGAGAGTTGGAACCAGCTAATCTGAATGGGCAGGCAGTCAATTTTGTAGTTCTGGAATTTTCCATGACTTTAATTTTGATGGCCTATCCTTAGAAAATGTTGATATTACCATAGTTTAGAAGATGTCTGATCAGCTAAATGAATGGGCTGTAACATGTCTCCTTCAGTGTTTATCCAGGACCATACATAAGACTGTGAATGGGAATGACTCTGCCGTTACCATCATAGCACAGCCAATGTTGGACTTCCTCTACTCAAAATTTAGGCTACAAAGACCAATTCCTGCAAACTCATTTAAGCTCTGTGTATCCTCAGGTAGTGCATATAGATGTCAAAGATACAGATCTTTCACTAAAAACACACCTTTACAAGCTAGAGTTGAGAACCAATGCAAAGAGTGACCTTCGCTCTAGAGGACACTCATAAAAGAGGGTTCATATGCCTTTTATTTCAAAGTGAAGGTCGTCTTGCCAATAAACATAGATACCATTCCTATTGTCAAAACTTCTCTTTAACACCCAGAGTTTGCATCTGCAAAAGCAAGCTTCTGATCAAGTGAACTAAAATAAAACTGGCCTCCATGTGTCTCTTAACTCAGAGTTACGGTGGTTGTGGTTGCCCCATCAGAATAACGTTTGTCCACATAGTCATTGATGTGGTTCCACTGCTCAGAACTCCTCTTTAAAATCTGGAGTTGAGAACCACTGCAAAGAGAAGCATGAAGAATATTAGAACAGGGGCCATGTTATACCACCATAATCTTTGACCTTATTTCATATTTTGCCTAAACTGGTAAATTCCTATGGTAATGTTTAATAATAATAATAATAAAAAAAAAAAAAATAGTTTGGAGCATATCTGGTGCTAAGTGACTTTGGATCGACAATAGTACACCAAAATTATCAGCTAGGCTTTAATAGCATGTGAAGCAAAATCTTTCTACACAGAATGACAGATGTGAAAAATTCCATTAGCTTTGCAGCTGCTAACTGGCATTGAGAATTCTTACTGAATTTACTAATTTGTTTAGTTTTTCTCCAATTTTATTTATATTTTTCATGTATGGGTTGCATCATAACAGCCAACACTCTGGATTTCATCACAACAATCAGGCAAATCTAACCACAAATGAATTGAATTCATCCAAGTCCTGCTCCAAATGGATGTTCCTATCCTTTTTGGGTTGTGCCTGGAGTGGAGCTTAAACTTCTGATATGAGATTTTGAAATTTTTTGAATTATGTCCCAGCTGTTGGGGGACAGAGAATGTACATAACATGTATATATGTTTGAAAACTACAGTGGGGGAAAAAAGTATTTAGTCAGCAACCAATTGTGCAAGTTCTCCCACTTTAAAAGATGAGAGAGGCCTGTAATTGACATCATAGGTAGACCACAACTATGAGAGTCAAAATGAGAAAACAAATCCAGAAAAATCACCTTGTCTGATTTGGCAAAATTTATTTTGCAAATTATGGTGGAAAATAAGTATTTGGTCACCTAAAAAAACGTGCAAGATTTCTGGCTTTCACAGACCTGTAACTTCTTCTTTAAGAGGCTCCTCTGTCCTCTAATCATTACCTGTAGTAATGGCACCTGTTTGAACTTGTTATCAGTATAAAAGACACCTGTCCACAAACTTAAACAGCCACACTCCAAACTCCACTATGGTGGAGACGAAAGAGCTGTCGAAGGACACCAGAAGCAAAATTGTAGAATCATAGAATCGTAGAGTTGGAAGGGACCTCCTGGGCCATCTGGTCCAACCCCCTGCTCAAAGCAGGATTCGCTAAATCATCCCAGTCAGATGTCTGTCCAGCCTCTGTTTGAAGACTTCCATTGAAGGAGAACTCACCACTTCTCGTGGCAGCCTGTTCCACTCATTGATCACTCTAACCGTCAAAAAGTTTTTTCTAATATGTAGCCCTGCACCAGGCTGGGAAGACTGAATCTGCAATAGGCAAGCAGGTTGGTGTGATGAAATCAACTGTGGGAGCAATAATAAGAAAATGGAAGACATACAGGACCACTGATAATCTCCCACGATCTGGGGCTCCACGCAAGAGCTCACGCCATGGGATCAAAATGATCACAAGAATGGTGAGCAAAAATCCCAGAACCACACGGGGGGACTTAGTGAATGACCTGCATAGAGCTGGGAGCACTGTAACAAAGGCTACCATCAGTAACACACTACACCGCCAGGGACTCAGATCCTGCAGTGCCAGACGTGTCCCTCTGCTTAAGCCAGTATAAGTCCAGGCCCGTCTGACGTTTGCTACAGAGTTTTTGGATTATTCAGAAGAGTATTGGAGAATGTCATATGGTCTGATGAAACCAAAGTAGAATGGTTTGGTGCAAATAAAACTCGTTGTGTTTGGAGGAGACAGAATGCTGAGTTGCATCCAAAGAACACCATACCTACTGTGAAGCATGGGGGTGGCAACATCATGCTCTGGGGCTGTTTCCCTGCAAAGGGATCAGGACGATTGATCTGTGTACATGAAACAATGAATGGGGCCATGTATCGTGAGATTTTGAGTGCAAACCTCCTTCCATCATCAAGGGCATTGAAGATAAAACATGGATGGGTCTTTCAGCATGATAATGATTCCAAGCACACTGCCAGGGCAATGAAGGAGTGGCTTCGTAAGAAGCATATGAAGGTCCTGGAGTGGCCTATCCTGTCTCCAGATCTCAACCCGATGAAAACCTTTGGAGGGATCTGAAAGTCTGTGTTGCCCAGCGACAGGCCCAAAACATCACTGCTCTAGGGGAGATCTCAAAAAAGATAAAATCAACTAATCTCATGGAGATTTGAAAAAACCGTGTGAACATGCAAATCCCCTTAAAAACACACAGTTTATTAGGATAATTACTAAAAAAACACCTTCCAGGTGAAAAACTGGCAAATGCCAAAAATAGAAAAAAAGACTTGGTTTAAAGTGCTGCACAGCCCTATACTAAGGCCTAGCTGATACCTTCCTGGCCGTGGAGGTTGGCACCCTAATAGTACGATATTGGCGCCCCCACTCAACGAGGACTATCCCTCGCTTCCCTAGTAATCCCCTAGATCACAGAAGGGAAAACAATTCTCAGATAGTGCAGAGATGAAAAATCAGAATGCCCTAGGACTAGTGCAGACCAGACACAAATACCAAAATATAACGATAAAAATGCATATTAACCATATCATGATATCATGTGACCTAAATTATCCTTCAGAGGCATGATAAACAGCTGATCCCACATGGGGGATAGATACAGTCAGATATAATGAATAAACAATAAATGGTCACTTATCATGTCTATGGAGAACCCTCAATGCGTTTCCCTGCCGTGGCATTTCATCAGGAGGTATAACCGATGCTCTCACTATTATTGTTGCTGCTTCATGCCTGATACCACGATGATGGAGGCTAGGGGAGATCTGCATGGAAGAATGGGCTAATACACCACCAACAGTGTGTGCCAACCATGTGAAGACTTACAGAAAACGTTTGACCTCCGTCATTGCCAGCCAAGGATATATCACAAAATATTGAGATGAACTTTTGTTAATGACCAAATACTTATTTTCCACCATAATTTGCAAAATAAATCTTTCCAAATCAGACAAGGTGATTTTCTGGATTTGTTTTCTCATTTTGACTCTCATAGTTGTGGTCTACCTATGATGTCAACTACAGGCCTCGCTCATCTTTTAAGTGGAAGAACTTGTACAATTGGTGGCTGACTACCGTAAATACTTTTTCCCCATTTTATGATAAGAAATTCCTTATATTGACAATTTCAACGTTTTGACCTTTTACAGATCAAGATGAAGAAAGTTAAACGGTATTTCACAAGGGCCCTACACCGGATGCAGAAGGGTCCAGGATACACCTATAAAGAGCTACTCGTCTGGTTTTGCAATAACACAAATACCCATGGTCCAAAGCGAATTGTCAGTGAGGGACCCAAAAAGAGAGTGATGTGGTTTATCTTGACCTTGTGTTTTGCTTCCCTTGTCTTCTGGCAGTGGGGTCTTGTCATACAGACCTATCTGTCCTATGGGGTCAGTGTGTCCTTCTCCATAGGTTTTAACACTATGGTATTTCCTGCTGTGACTTTCTGCAATTCCAATCCTTTTAAGTGAGTACGAAAAGTCATATTTTTGGCCAACATCTAATGATCCAAATCTCCCATGGTGTTTAGATCTCTCATTTCTTCTCATTTCAGATACTCACGTGTAAAGCCATACCTGCGTGATTTGGATGAGCTTGTTGACACGGCTTTGGACCGGATCCAGTTCTTCAGCCAAAGGGACTTTACTGTGCCGACTCCAAGCAACATTAGCGAAATTGGGACCTTTGACCCGAGATTGTGGAATCACATGCCACTAGTTATCATTGATGAAAATGACCCTGAGAACCCAATGGTCTATAACATATTTGATGGCAACACTGATTACTCTCAGATTAATGCTACCAAAGGCAACGAAACAATCTACGCGGAGAGATACAAAGTGGCCATTCAACTGGTAGGTGCTTAATATTACTAAAGGGATATTCCGGAGTGCACTTCATGGTTACAGTATGGTATCAATATTGAAGTATGCAGCTTAAGGTTTGTTCACACGTGACAGATTTAGAGGAGCAAATCCACAAAAGTCCTTTACCCCTTCCAATCATTGTAAAAGTCATATAAACTGGTCACAGTAGTCACAAGATGTCCCAGTCACAATGCTGTAAACGTGAGGGGTAGAGGAGAACCTGGGTGACCTCTGCTCGTGTACTGTTTGTCACCATAAATCGGTAAAGGGTCACAGCTTTCCGGAACAATATGTGAATTTATAAAACATTTCTGATGTAATTCTGCTTGTAAACTTTCACTGGTGTCTGGACTCAGTAAGCGACATCCAACCCAATGTAACTGAAAAGCTGCACTACTGCTTCATGGTGAGGAATACGTAGCAATAAACAAGAAACACAATAACGGCCTATGCTTGTGGTGGTTCACAACCTATTTCGGGACAGAAATGTCTGGGGTTTACATTGTTACAATAACCATGTTACCTATCATGTAATATATGTACACAGTGACTACACCAGGAGAATAGTGAGTGCAGCTCTGGAGTATAATACAGGATATAACACAGGATCAGTAATGTAATGTATGTACACAGTGACTGCACCAGCAGAATAGTGAGTGCAGCTCTGGAGTAAAATATAGGATGTAACTCAGGATCAGTAATGTAATGTATATACACAGTGACTGCACCAGCAGAATTGTGAGTGCAGCTCTGGGGTATAATACAGGATGTAACTCAGGATCAGTAATGTAATGTATGTACACAGTGACTCCACCAGCAGAATAGTGAGTGCAGCTCTGGGGTATAATACAGGATGTAACTCAGGATCAGTAATGTAATGTATGTACACAGTGACTGCACCAGCAGATTAGTGAGTGCAGCTCTGGGGTATAATACAGGATGTACCTCAGGATCAGTAATGTAATGTTTGTACACAGTGACTGCACCAGCATAATAGTGAGTGCAGCTCTGGAGTAAAATATAGGATGTAACTCAGGATCAGTAATGTAATGTATATACACAGTGACTGCACCAGCAGAATAGTGAGTGCAGCTCTGGGGTATAATACAGGATGTAACTCAGGATCAGTAATGTAATGTATGTACACAGTGACTGCACAAGCAGATTAGTGAGTGCAGCTCTGGGGTATAATACAGGATGTAACTCAGGATCAGTAATGTAATGTTTGTACACAGTGACTGCACCAGCAGAATAGTGAGTGCAGCTCTGGGGTATAATACAGGAAGTAACTCAGGATCAGTAATGTAATGTATGTACACAGTGACTGCACTAGAAGAATAGTGACTGCAGCTCTGGAGTATAATACAGGATATAACTCCGGATCAGTAATGTAATGTATGTACACAGTGACTGCACCAGCAGAATAGTGAGTGCAGCTCTGGAATATAATACAGGATGTAACTCAGGATCAGTAATGTAATGTGAGTGCACAGTGTCTGCACCAGCAGACTAGTGAGTGCAGCTCTGGAGTATAATACAGGATGTAACTCAGGATCAGTACAGGATCAGTAATGTAATGTATGTACACAGTGACTGCACCAGCAGAATAGTGAGTGCAGCTCTGGGTTATAATACAGGATGTAACTCAGGATCAGTATTGTAATATACTGTATGTACACAGTGACTGCACCAGCAGAATAGTGAGTGCAGCTCTGGGGTATAATACAGGATGTAACTCAGGATCAGTACAGGATCAGTAATGTAATGTATGTACACAGTGACTGCACCAGCAGAATAGTGAGTGCAGCTCTGGGTTATAATACAGGATGTAACTCAGGATCAGTATTGTAATATACTGTATGTACACAGTGACTGCACCAGCAGAATAGTGAGTGCAGCTCTGGGGTATAATACAGGATGTAACTCAGGATCAGTACAGGATCAGTAATGTAATGTATGTACACAGTGACTGCACCAGCAGAATAGTGAGTGCAGCTCTGGGGTATAATACAGGATGTAACTCAGGATCAGTACAGGATCAGTAATGTAATGTATGTACACAGTGACTGCACCAGCAGAATAGTGAGTGCAGCTCTGGGGTATAATACAGGATGTAACTCAGGATCAGTAATGTATGTACACAGTGACTGCACTAGAAGAATAGTGACTGCAGCTCTGGAGTATAATGCAGGATGTAACTCAGGATCAGTAATGTATGTACACAGTCACTGCACCAGCAGAACAGTGAGTGCAGCTCTGGAGTATAATACAGGATGTAACTCAGGATCAGTAATGTAATGTATGTACACAGTGACTGCACCAGCAGAATAGTGAGTGCAGCTCTGGAGGATAATACAGGATGTAACTCAGGATCAGTACAGGATCAGTAATGTAATGTATGTACACAGTGACTGCACCAGCAGAATAGTGAGTGCAGCTCTGGAGTATAATACAGGATGTAACTCAGGATCAGTACAGGATCAGTAATGTAATGTATGTACACAGTGACTGCACCAGCAGAATAGTGAGTGCAGCTCTGGAGGATAATACAGGATGTAACTGGGGATCAATCCAGGATAAGTAATGTAATGTAGAAAGTGACTCAGCTTTTCATGTACAGTATCTTATTACTTTTTATTATTTCTTGACTTTTTTCCAGTGGAAGAAATGCCTAACTATGGTGCCACTATTATTACCTGAGTTCCAGACCTTTCTCAGTCAGCCCCCAATGTATCATGAAATAATTAGGCAGACTTGCAGTTCGAGAAACTGCAAAAATGAGTATTTGCCTATGATATTTCCAATACTATTCAGAAATCTATGAGGTCAGAGGTAAATTCACCATTGCCCTTTGTTCCAGCACCATAATAGTGCGCCACTTGCTCTCTGTCCGGGTAGATGACAGGCAGGTTACTACACGTGACATAAGCGTCTGGCACTCATCAGTTGACTTAATCCTTGTAAAATCCTGTCTGCCCACTTAAAAAAGAAGCCGGTAAACAATTCATTGGAACATAAAGCGCGGAGATACAAAGCCTTCATTCTGTATCAGTCTCTGGCAGGTTCCATCCAGATATTGTATGCCAGTTACTTTATGGTGTCACTTAATGAAGCGACGTCCCCGACTTGTTTCAATTTTGATTTTTGGGAACGGGAATTTCGACAGAGTACTGGTCATCCCTATATAAGTCCCTATAGATCCCCTACTATGACCCTAGTACCCAAACTATGACCAAACTGTTGTCACAGGATAGAGATTTGCAGAGCTCTTTTACACATTTTAAGGAGAATCAGTGTCTTTTATGATCCCTGTAATGTTAACATCACCGTGAATTTCTTCCATAGTGCTCCAACAACGGGACGCAATGCGAATACAGAAACTTTACCAGCGGCATTCAAGCCATACGGGAATGGTACCTTCAGCAGTTTTCCAGCATCTTTTCGAGAATAGACAAAAATGAAAAGATTGAAATGGGCTACAAGGCGGAAGATATGATCCTCACCTGCATGTTCGGAGGGGAAGCCTGCAGTTACAGGTACCCGATGATTAAAACAATCATTCACAATTCATAGCCAGCTCTCACCTTTTGTATTGATTAAACGATACAGCTTGTATTATGCTCCAGAGCTGCATTCATAATTCTGCTGAACTTCAGACCTACATTTTTCTTCCACACTTGCAGACCTAATGATACAACTTTGAATTCTGTTAAACGTACAGGGGCCAATTCATTACTGTTTTTTTGCGTGGTTTTTTTTTATATTCATCTTTTCATTTGCGCCTATTTTAAAAGTAATTTTTATGTGTTCAGCTATTTTTTATCTGCTATTGTGGGCACAAAATTCATGAATTGTGCGCACCGTTTTGATGAGTATGGCAACAAATAGCAGAAAAAAAGTGACCTAAAAAAATAAAAACTGTAAATTATGAATTGGGGCATTGGCGATAATGAACAAATAAAACTACCACCGGTGCTCATACCATTACAGTGCTGGGTTTTCCCACCCCAAAAAATATTTAGCAACTTCTCGGGAAGATGACAGCCCACTTATGGGTTGAAATTACATAAACCCCACCCAGGACTATTTTCCATGACCCTCGACCTAACACAGAAAATACGAGCAGTCTTCTCTTTTTGCAGAAATTTTACTCCCATTTACGACCAGGACTATGGAAACTGTTATATCTTCAACTGGGGCCAAGAAGGTCAGGAATTGTTGTCTTCTGCTAACCCAGGAGCTGACTTCGGTAGGTGTCTGCTTCTTCAAGCTAAAAAATGAAATACAATAGTCAAAATTCATAGAAAAAATTCAGATTCTCTTTATTGGTTCCAGATGTTGCGGTTATTTCTGGAAAATTAAAAAAATTAAAAAAACATGGTCACTTTCTTCCTGAAACAGCGCCACACCTGTCCAGGGGCTTTCTTTAATATGCACTACTAAAGTGAATGAGGCTATAACACCACACAGGGCCGGCATCAGGTTTACTCAGGACATTGGGTGATTGAGCCCCTATTCGCTTTTCATTTTTCCTTTTCCTTTTTGCTTTCTAAAAGCTATAACTTTTTTTATTTTTTAGTTGATAGAGTTGCATCTAAGATTGATTTATTTTTTGCGGTATGAGCTGTAGATTTTATCACAATTTGACGGGGTTAAAGAGATGAAATCAGATCAATCTCTGATCATACTACATAGATTTGGATGTCAGCTGTACCACACAGCCACCGGCCATGCTATATGGAACAGGCTCAGGTCCTGAGCGAACCCACTTCAAACACTGAGAGTGCAGAGGGCCGAGTGGGCTGTCCATGCACAATTGGTTCTTGCCCTGGTTCACCATATGCTGGCACTGGCCCTGGTACTAGACACATTTTTTTGAGATTATAGGGTGCTGTTTTTTGGAAGAAAGCAAACAAGTTTTTTTCTAATCCTGCACAGCCACTATGAGGCCGATATATGGTACCTAGGCATCTAAGAACTTTGGGAACAACATATGGGAGATAACCCCATGGGGTAAGCTACATCCATATTGTGTACATGTGACACATTGTTGGTAACATTTTACATGATATTCATAGCTTATTGCATGAGAAATAGGGCCAAGTGTCAACAGATTGACTTCTGAATCACCTCCAAAGAGGGTTGTCTATTGTTGGACCTTTCGTAGCCATTTATTTCATGAGTAGCAGGACCATATGCTGCTCAGAGGGATTAACCCATTCTGTTCCATGGAAAAGAAAAATCCCCCAGCTTAGAAGAAGTCCTACACAGATCTATGCTACCCAATCTTCTAGCTTAGAAGACCTACTCAAATCTACGTCACCCAATCCCCTAGCTTAGAAGACCTTAGTCACCCAATCCCCCCGCTTAGAAGACCTACTCAGATTTATGCTACCAAATCCCCTCACTTAGAAGACCTACTCAGAGCTACGCTACCCAATCCCTCCACTTAGAAGACATACTCAGATCTACGCTACCCAATCCCCTAGCTTAGAAGACCTATTCAGATCTACGCTACCCAATCCCCTAGCTTAGAAGACCTACTCAGATCTACGCTACCCAATCCCCTAGCTTAGAAGACCTACTCAGATCTACTCTACCCAATCCCCTAGCTTAGAAGACCTACTCAGATATAGTCTACCCAATCCCCTAGCTTAGAAGACCTACTCAGATCTACTCTACCCAATCCCCTAGCTTAGAAGACCTACTCAGATATAGTCTACCCAATCCCCTAGCTTAGAAGACCTACTCAGATCTACGCCACCCAATCCCCTATCTTAGAAGAAGACCTACCCAGATCTACGCCACCCAACAGTTAATTTAAATGGGGGCCATAAATAAGTATTTAAGTGAGATCTAAAATCTATTGCCAATCCTACTAGTTTTATAGTTGGCCTAGTAATTAAGGACAAAGGGATTTGTAGCCAGTCACTGTACTTCAAAGAACAGACAGGAACAAACTGGGTTCTACACAAAAATGCCAACTCACCGTATGCCAGTCTAGTTATACATCATATGTTCTTCTCCATTTCATCACCTCGAAGAGAACAAGTCATAGACGGCAAATACAGAATAATGCCAGATGCGTATCTTCTTTTGTTTGGATCAGGCCATCCATGTCATCTATGGGGATTATATATGTTGCTCTATAGCCAATGAAGGAACGTAGGGACATCAAGTTTTACCATTGAAAATATTCTCGATACAAAATCTCCTACCGTTTTATGTATACAGCTCCTGTGCAGACTTATACACCTCTAGGGCTACTGGTTAAACACATTCTAATTTTGTAGCCAAGTGTTACTTCTTTTCATCTACTTGCATTTCTCCTATCTGTAGGTAACCAAGAAGGGGGAAAAGAGAGAGAGTGGAGAGATACATGACTGCAGGATTGGGCATTGGGCACAATGAAACAATACCTGACTTCCGCCTGTGAATTGACAGTCACCTGTGTGCGTTACAGGTCACGTTTGTTATTATACTGGTGTCCGTAATGAGACGAAACAGCTCGGAGCATGGGTGTTATTAATTCAGAATTCAGGAACAAGCCATTTGCTATGGGCAGACCTAATTATAAGTTATTAATTTGTCCTGGAAATAATTGCATACAGTAGGTTGGTGATGGGTGGGGAGGATATTTATATAAAAGTCTTCCACTGAACACTTTCCTTTACGTAGTTTCCTCACAGCAGATTAAATGGAATGTGTCTTCACAACATTACCTATTGTATATTATAGTTTACTGTATATAGAGGTGTTATCAATCATTGTACGGGAGGAGATGAGCTGTGACATCACTTATTGTGAATGGTGGATCCTGTGCTATCTACTGTATATAGAGGTGTTATCAGTCATTGTGCAGGTGGAGGAGGTGAGCTGTGACATCACCTATAGTGAATGGTGGATTCTGTGTTATCTACTGTATATAGAGGTGTTATCAGTCATTGTGCAGTAGGTGAGCTGTGATATCACCTATTGTAGTAAATAGTGGATTGTGTTATCTACTGTTGTGCAAAGGGGAGGAGAGGAGGAGGTGAACTGTGACCTTATATTTTGTGAATGGTGGATCCGGTGTAATCTACTGTATGTAGAGGTGTTATAATTTATTGTACAGGAGGGTGATGAGGTGAGTTGTGACATTACTTATTGTGATTTGTGGTGTCATAGTTTTAGCACTCACTCTGGCCAAGGGATGCTGTGAGTGACAGCTCAGCCGCCCTATAGAATCTGTAGTGTGCTGGACTATCAGTGTTGTGAGTGACAAGCCCAGTCATCCAATCTGAGGCTAGGGTGTGGTGGGATGCCTCTTATCTGGCTTAGCAGGCAGTTTTCCTCCAGGTATGTCCCATTCTGTTTAATTTGCTAGCTATTTCTCATATACCATGCCTGCTTGCCCTAGTGTCTCCGAGCCGTGCCTGCTTGCCCTGTGTCTCCAGGCCGTGCCTGCTTGCCCTGTGTCTCAGCCTGCCTGTTAGTCACACCTGTCCAAGTGACTTGTCTCCGAGTGGGATCAGCAGCCACAGCCAGACACCCCCCTGGCGTGGCACCCGACAGCTATCTACCGCACAAGCCTGACCTCACCATCAGAGGCTCCAGTGAAGACCAAGGTAGTTGTCGTAGTCACGCCCCTTCCAGGGTAGTCTGGTTTGTGGCACAGTGGGGCCACAACCCCCCCGGCTCGCGCCATTCAGCCAAGGCGCAAGCGTGACACTATGTCTCCTCCCATTCAGTTTCATCCCATTGCTTCTAGTCTTTCCTTGTGCAAATGAGAATAAAGTTGATCCTTCTACAATGTGACAGCCCTTGAGATATTTGTAGACAGCTATTAAGTCTCCTCTCAGTCTTCTCTTCTGCAAGCTAAACATTCCCAAATCCTGCAATCTTTCCTCATAAGACAGGGTTTGCAGACCGGTCACCATTCTGGTCGCTCTTTTCTGAACTTGCTCCAGTTTGTTGATGTCTTTTTTAAAATGTGGCGCCCAAAACTGGACACAGTATTCCAGATGAGGTCTGACACACTCTCCTGGCATTTGACCCCAGATTGTTACTTGACCACTGCTTTGTCTTGCCCCTCTGTACTACGAGCCCTCCTGGTATCTGACCTCGGTCTTCCTGACTTATCCTGTCTCATGGCTTGTCTGTGAGTAGTGACTCAGCGTCACAGGTGGATCCTGTGTAATCAACTGTATGTAGAGGTGTTAGCTCACTGATTGTACTGGATGTGGAGTCATTTGTGCATCACTTCTTCATTCATTGGCTACAGCTGTCTAGAGCAAACCCTTCATCTGGGGATCTCAGTGGTCTGACCCCTAGGGATCCAATCCTGTCATTAGCTGTTAACTCACCTGTTTGGGGACAATACTCCCACAAACCACACATATCCTGCAGAAATTGTAACAGCCTGTAATATGGTCAGTAGAGGAGATTGACGAATCTAGACATATGTACTGGGTTTTGCAGATTGCCTGTCGGGTGTCCAGATCTCTTTACATGGACCCAGTTATTATATATAGTCGATTGAACATTCAGGCCAACCCTCCCCGTGATTCCATGATTAAGACCCATACGGGACGAAACGCGTTGGTTGCTGCTTCTACCTGGGACCCCATCTATGAGATGTTATTCCATGAATTCTGTGTTTTTTTAATTATGTGATTCAATAAATTGGAATTTTACCCAAGTCTTCACACTGGAGATCATTTCCCCCTTTTTTTCCCAACCCTCCCAAAAAGGAGACCTCCAGGAGTCCTGAAGGACTCTCATGTTTCAGAACTGACAGATCTTCTCCTCTTGTTCCTGCAGTCTTCTTCTCTTCCAGGTGCCATCACAGACAGTGACCAACATACATTTATCAAAAATGGCGTAATTTGCACCAAATCTGTAGTGCATTCACTTCAACTCCATCACTCCATATTTGTGAAATATTGCCCATTAATGATAAATTTGGCACAGAATACTACACCAGCACATCTATTTAAGCATGGATGTATACTTCCCAATATTAGAAAAGACCTGAAGAGACAAATCTGTCAAATATTACATGCTAATGTTGATTGCTGCACAAAGTGCTACATTTTATGCATGCTAAAAATGAACTTTTATATGGGAATGCACTCATAAATATGATGTAAAACTGGTGTCTATATTGATTTTACAGTGTAGTAAAGGGATTTATGTGCACTATTTGTGATATAAATGCCCCCAGTTTCGGATATACCCTGTCTGATATCGTGCGTGGTACATGGCAGGTGGCGGCCTTAACCAGATTTTGCTTTGGAGTCCTGAAACTTTGTGTAACCCATCTCATTAGATTTCTATGTTTCAGTGTATAGCAATCGCAAATCCTAAAAACTGAGCAGATCTTAGCTGAAAGTTATTTTTAATGACCTAAAATACAATATGGAAATAAAATCTGTGAGCTGAATGGGATCCAGAAACAGCTGCCCGTATCACGAGGCTTTATCTCTCTTGGACCCGTGCACTCAGAGCTAGTGCCCAGAATTTCTCAATGCCTCCCGTGTCCACTTCTGGTTGTATTACTCTACATGGAGAGTTTATTTTTCTTATGTTCTGACATCAATACCTTAATAACGAAGAGCAGATATGATAAGGATACAGAGGTGGCTTGAGGTTTATGGAAGATCCTAAGCCTCCATAACACAGGTCTGCGACTAAAAAGCGGAATTATTTTCATATAAGATCCATGTATTTTGGTGTTTTGATAACGAAAATAATATTGAAAAAAATTCTAAATGTCAGGACCTGCCAATAACCTATAGGTTCTTCTGCAAACTCTGGTGTGAATCATTGGCAGGCAGCTTATATTCTTGCCCCATTAACATCAATAGGAACTATGTGATCATTCAGTAATCTGATAACAGTGACAAACAGCACCATAATAATAGTGCCACATTACACTCATATAATAGCGCTTTTGTACTGTAATAGTGATACGGTATGCTAAATATAGTGCCATACAATAAACGTGTATAAGCGCTATACAATGGCATACAATGTCCTAAAAATGGTGCCATACAATAACGTATTAATAACACCATGCAGTTCCCAACAGCCGTGACATATAACACTGAAATAACAGTGCCGAAATGAGCGAAGTAACAAAATCTGTGACAGAAGTAGAAAGCAAAATACACAAAACCATATGGCATCGAAATAATAGTGTAATACGCTGCTCGAGCAATGCTGCCATACAGTGTCCCGAAAATAGCAGCATACAGTCCCCAAAAGTGGCGAGTAATGCTGAAGTCTGCAGTTATTCCAAAGGTGCTGCTCCCTAAACAATGGCGGCCCAAGGCAACTTGTTAGTCTTGTAAGAATATCAAAAGATTAAAGAAAGCCTGCGATGACTTGTTCCGTAGCTGTTTGTATTCCTTTCACATTGTATCCCTTGTATTTATGGTTTCTACACTGTGATGTCTCTTTTTGTTGCTGCAGTTATGTTACATTACCTTCATGTTTGTGTTTGATATGGAAGACGCCTCCTAGGGCTGCAGTGACCTACATCTTCACGTTGATGGCGTCTTGTGACATGTTTCAACAAGGATGTTTAAGATTTAAAAAAAAAAAAAAACAATTAAAAAAAAGCCTCTTACTTATGGACGGAGTCTGGTATTGAATGTGACAGAGCTGCAGTACCAGACTAAACCTATGTGCAAAAGTGGCGCTATTGCAACTGCCTCTTAACACTTTTTCTCCAAACACTTTTTCTATTTTAAACTGGAAAACTTTGGAATCTTAGGGGACTACATTAACATTTTCTGTTATGTGTCAAATTCTTAGCGGCCACTTTCCCGGGACCATAAAATAGGAAGCAGCAAATTAACGTATGTATCACCTCAACGTTTGTGGATGGAGAGCATTTAGTGAAAATGTCATTTCCGTATCCTGCCCCTCCATCACCCTATCCCTAAAATACTGTTGGACCTTTATTAAAATGAACCTTTAATAATTTAAATATAATATATAAGTACACCTTTACATAAAGTGAAAAAATATATACTCCATTCTTTTTCTTCTTTTTTTCAAACATTTTTAACTATTTTATTTATTTTTTTCAGCATTCTACTTTTTTTTAAAAACATACAAAATGTGAAATATATTGTTAGATGCTGTTAAGGCTGTGTTCACATTGTGTGGTCTTAGTGTTGTTTTTCCCAAGTTTTTAATTTTTTTCAAAACCAGTGAAGATTTTTAACTGAGATTTGTCTTTTTTTATGATAAAATGACAGTTTTAACAGAGAAAATGAATCTCATGTAAATATTTCTCTATGTGAACACAGCCTAAAAATACAAATGCAAATTGCCTCTTCAGAGAGGAAGAGGACTAGAATTCTATAGCGCCACCTGTTGGAAGCTACAAGTCACTATCGACTCTTTAACAAGCCTTGCAATATGACTTAGGATAAAAGCCAAATCAGAACCTCAATTTGCAGACAGTGTTTCGGGGGAAATGCCCTTCATCAGCGCAAAGTAAGAGAACTGATTTGGCTGGGTGAGAGTCTCTGGACTCGGGGGGTCTAAGGGGTAACGTTACTTCTTGTGAAGAGTGACATACCGGTCGTGGCATGCCAATTCGGAAACCGCAAACGTTTTTGAAACTTTGATCTTACTATAACTTTTGCTCACATCATCATACTACTACTTGAATAAATGTAGGTAAAGAGCAACCTGTACTCTGGTGATGGCAATTTCAAGACTTTAATCACTTTTTTACATTTTAACGAGTTCAGTCTTCTGATGAAACGCGTTCCTTTTAACAAGGCATTTACCATGTGTGGAGAAATCTGTCTGAGCTAAAATAGTTTCACGAGCCCCTTAGTTGAACATTATGTTACTGGTGAAAGCTACAAGTAATATCGAGTAAAATTGCAAATGCTTTACTTATCTTCTACTGATCTCGCAGCAGCAGTTACACCGTGGCAACTTTCCCAGTCACATCAAGAGCTGTAATCGAACTTCTGCTAGATTCTGTCACTTGGAGACTATTAATATCATTTTAGTAGCACAATCTTAACGGCTTATCTGAGATCCTGCAAAAACAATGGGCTTTTAGGAAAATTTAATAAATATTGTTTTCTATTAAGCCTGAGAACTAAAAGAAAAATAGCGAAAATTGTATAGAAATATGATGTACCTGAAATTAGACAAGAAGATCTCAGAAGTCCCAAATTTTATTTTTACCCCTTTCCACCTATGCTCTAACACTTATATTAAATCAGAAGTTGATGAAAGTATAGTAGGGGCTTATTTTAGGAGAATTGAGAAAATGATGTCTACACTTTAGCCTGAGGATTAACAGGAAAACTGTCAGTGGCCCAGTTTTGTTTTAGGGCTGAGCTTCGAGTCAGCAATTGGGGGTTATTCCGATTCCTACGATAAAAAACACTTCTTATAAGGAATGTGTCATCATAAAATGACCTGTTTAAATCAGTTTGTGTGTTATATGTATTTTTTTAAACATTTTTAGCAATGTTTTCTTTTTTCATATCACAATCTGTATTAAAACTAAAAAATGTGAAATCAGGCAATTTTCACACCAGCCATTGAGGTTTTTTAGACTCTAACTTCCTGTTGTTTCAGGAAACAACACATGTACATTAGCAGAAGTGAGCAGACTCTGACTCTATGTATTGTATTGAAGCACCTAATGAACATGTCCAAAAGTCAGTGCGAAAGGAGGCGGAGCTGTGACATCGCCTATTGTGATTGGTGGATATTGTTATCTACCGTACATAGATATGTTCTAAGTCATTGTACAGGTGGAGGAGGTGAGCTGTGACATCACCTATTGTGATTTGTGGATACTGTGTTATCTACTGTATATAGAGGTGTTAACTGTCACTGTAATCATGCCTCTGATGATAAAGAGCCTGCTAAAAATTCTTCTTAAAAAAAAACAAAAAAAAACTGACCAGTCTAAAAAATTGCAAGATTGTTAATTTTTTTTTTTTTTTATAGATTGTGCAGTGTAGATGATTAAAAAATAGATTATAGATTATGAAAAAAATTGCAAAAATAAAAAAAGCAAAAAATGTATCTAACACAAAAATTTAAGTTTAACAGTAGGTCATTTTCTGACATCAAATAGGTATAAAACTAGAGAAGGAAATACCCTTTCAAGGGACAAAATAGAAGGCTTAGACCCATCTTTCTTCAGTAGTCCTATTCATGACCCCAGCTTTAGATACTGCTCTTAGACTTCTAAAAGTATTTAGTGTATGATCCAATTTATTTCTCCACAGGACTGAAGCTGGTTCTTAACATTGACCAGGAAGAATATATTCCGTTTCTGCAGAGCACAGCTGCTGCCAGACTTCTTCTCCACCAGCAGAGAAGTTTTCCATTTCTTAAGGATCTGGGGATTTATGCCATGCCTGGGACCGAGACCTCCATAGCCGTCCTCGTGGTATGTTGATGAGAAAGTACACAGAACAATTTTATCTGATTGGATGTCGGCCAGTTTCTGGTTTGGTTAAAACTGGGTGAAACCAACCTAAGACAGTCGCATAATAGTTTTTTTTTTCCACTAAGATGTTTATGGTTGTTATTGTAACAATGTTCTTTACTTGGAAGTGGATCTTATCTTATTTGTTGACTTTAACGTTCTCAACCTCCCAGGGAGTCGAGGTGGTGAGGGGAGGCGGCGTACTAAGAATCAGCACGCGCGTGTTGATACATTTATTTTCAGCAACTGAAACATCTGAACGGGAAAGGTCACCAGGACTGACCATATCTTCAGTTCCATAAATGTATGATCGTATAAAAGTGGCACTCGAGTATTAGCTTTGAGTTGTTGAAATGACATCTTGCCTTGATAATTATTTTCTTTAATTTCTTCAGTCTTTCAATGAAAAAAATCAGTAAAAGAAAGTCATTTTTGTTGTGGTATCGGACTCTCCCAATACCACTTTTAAAGCATTTGGACATCAAATTATGTAAAGATCCCTGGTAAACTAGTGGTTTATAAACTTCCAGGTGGTCCAGTATTTCAGAAAACTTTACAATTCTCGAGCTGTTTCTTAAAACCTTAGTTTTAGTGTTTTGTAATTTCTTCATGTTATTATATATTATATAATTTTATTGCCTAGGATCTTAAACTATGTGTTTTATATTAAAAAAAACCTTAGTGTCTTATAAAATTTTAGAATAAAATACGGTAGAATAATTCTAGAATAAAATGTTCTAGAATTGAAAAAAAACTAGAATAAAATATTTTAGAATAAAATAAAAAAGATTCTATAATAAAATATTCTAGAATAAAAATGTTCTAGAATAATAATTAAAAAAAAAACCTAGAATATTCTAGAATAAAATAAAATCTAGAATACCATATTCTAGCGTCTTATAAGACTTTTGCTGTGGTGGTGCTTTTAAAAATTCTTGGGTAAAGTTTCTCGTTATGGTCTAAGAAGACCTACAGCCCATGCCCCCTTGAAAATAAAATCTGCATATGCAAATCGCCTCTTAAAGAGGAAGAGAGCAGGGTATTTAGTGCCACTTATAGGAGGCAGCTATCCTAGAAGTCAACATTGACTCTTTAAAGAGCCCTACCACATGACATATTCTACAAGGTCAACCCATAATCTTCTCCAAAATTAAATTCTAATTGAAGACTGCTGTTTGCAGTTCTGCTCACTCATCAGTGCAATGTAGAAGTCTGATTGGCTGGGTGAGAGACTTTTGACGGAGGCTACGCCATCTTGGTTCACTCTTTAAATAGAAACTTGCATCCTCCGTCGAAAGATCTCTCACCCACCCAACCAGTCTCCATCATTACACTGCTCAGAGGCAAGAAGACAAACAGTAATCTGCAAAGGGAGGACTTTTACTTTTGGAAAAGATTTCATAAGTCATGCGTCATGGCTTTTTAATGAGTCAATATTGACTTTCATTTAAGATTGCTACCTCCAATTTATGTTCTCTTTCTCCGTGATGAGGATATTTTGTAAAAAAATTCTTGGTCTCTAACATTTAAAAAAAATTCCTGATGGTCTGTTTTTTTTAAATCCCTGGTAATCCAGTGGCTCATGTAGAGCTTGGTGACATAATTTTTTTTATAGTGTCTTTTAAGAATCCTGAAGCTCAAGTGTTTTTTTTTTTATTACTTATGTTGTTGAGTTTTAGAAACTTCCTAAAAGTCCAATGATTTTTTATAAGAAGATTTACATAGTTCCCTGGTGGCATAGTGATTTATAAAATCCATAGGTGGTTCAGCGTATTATACAACTTCTACTGCGCTGATATGTTATAAAATATCCGGCATTCTAATGTTTTAGAAAACTTCCTGATTATTTAATTTCTTTTATGTAGCAGTTTATGTAATATTTGGCAACATATCAGATTATTAAAATTTCAGGTTGTACAGTGTTTTTTAAAACCCCTCATGCTCAAATGGTTTTATGTCACTTCTATTGTTGAGTTCTATAAACCTCCTAAAGGTCCAGTGATTTTTAAGATCCTTGATGGTCCAGTCGTTTGCATAAGCCCTTGTGGCCTAATGGTCTATAATTTCCCTGTAGTACCTGTTAGGCGTCGGGTTTCGGTCGCTGCACAGTGGGAATCCCGAGCCTTGCTTCCGGCGGTCTCCCATTCCTCTCCAGCCACAGAGGAGGTTGCTCAGCAAACTCGTTGGTCCTGGCGCTCTGCCCAGACCAGCCCCGTGGGTTTGCTTGCTGCTGCCACCTCTGGCACAGCTACGGCAATGCAGGCTGCTCAGCAGCGAGATTCTCCAGGGACTAAGTCCCCATGTCGGGCCACTGAGCATGCCCGTGGAGTGATCTCCCATTGGAGATCGAAGGTCACATGCTCAGGTCCTGTTCGGATTGGCCCATCCGAGAAGCCAGGAAGGTCCCGGACGCTCGCGGCTATAAAAGGTTTGCATGGCCGCTCGGCCATGCGCTAGGATAGACTGTACTTTCAGACTATAAGGAGTGAGTGATGAATGCATGTATGAATGTCTCTGGTGACTGATTCATTATGAAACCCCTACCCTTGGTACTCATGTGTTGTGCAGCCTAGCCTGCTAGCGCCCAGGCTTAGGCGTAGGTAGGTCAGAGTTTGAGTCAGGCATTATCCGTCATCATTGACTCGGCACGCCTCCGTGCAAGTGCTCCACACTCCATAGCCAGCGTCTATAGCAGCGTTCGTGGCAGCGACGCCGCGTGCCCAGTGGGCCTATAGTGACTCTAACCCCGTGTCCTTGGGGTGGAGTTCTGTGGCCGTTTGCTGTGCGCTCTTTGGCCGGGCTCTGTGAGCTTAACAGGCTCGGGCATCCACGTTCAGCGGCTGTGCGGTTCTGTGAATTAACAGTGTCCGCTCCTGTTCACACTGGGTGACGTAACACAGTGGCGTAGCAACTGTTTGTGGCGCCCGGGGCGGTCGAAAAATTTGCCGCCCCTTTGGTCGTTGATAATTCGGAAGCATCCGAAGAGCCCACACTACACTCAAAGATCTAATTTTTAGTCTGCTACTAACTCTGCTATTATTTCTAAATTTCTAGACTTTCAACTTCTTGCAGTTCTCTATATGTATGTATTAGCTTGATGATGCTGATGAAGACCTAATGGCTTTTTTTAATACTAATTTTTAATAATGTGACAGAAAAAAAAACAGAAAGTACAAATTATTTTGGCGGACAGGGGGCGGACACTGACAGCTTGGGGTCCCTGTGCAAGAAATGTGTCCGGGCCCCCCTCCTTTTATGGCGTCAAAGCTACGTGTGTGTATATATACATATATATAGATTATTGATGTTATATAGCCACACACACACACATACAGGTATATATTACATAGTCTCCTTTATTATGTATATCCCAATCCCCCACACCCCTCATTGTCCTCCTCCCCTCGCATCTCATTATTGTCCTCTCCCCCACCTCCATCATTTTCTTCTCCACCACTATCTTTGCTTTCTCCCCCACCACTCCCATCATTGCCCATTCCACCACCTCCATCATTTCCTCCTCCTCCACCACCCCCATTTATTGCCCTTTCCACCACCACCATCATTGCATTCTCACCCACAACCCCATCATTGCCCTCTCGACCATCACCCCATCATTGTCTTCTCCCCATCACTGCCTTCTCCATCACCCCATCACTGCCTTCTCCCCATCACTCCCATCATTGCCTGCTCCATCACCCCATCACTCCCATCATTGTCTGCTCCATCACCCCATCATTGCCTGCTCCATCACCCCCATCATTGCCTGCTCCATCACGCCATCACTCCCATCATTGCCTTCTCCATCACCCCATCACTGCCTTCTCCATCACCCCATCACTGCCTTCTCCATCACCCCCATCATTGCCTGCTCCATCACCCCATCACTCCCATCATTGCCTTCTCCATCACCCCATCACTGCCTTCTCCATCACCCCATCACTGCCTGCTCCATCACCCCCATCATTGCCTGCTCCATCACCCCCATCACTCCCATCATTGTCTGCTCCATCACCCCATCACTGCCTGCTCCATCACTCCCATAATTGTCTGCTCCATCACCCCATCATTGCCTGCTCCATCACCCCCATCACTCCCCTCACTGCCTGCTCCATCACCCCATCATTGTCTGCTCCATCACCCCATCATTGTCTGCTCTATCACCCCATCACTGCCTGCTCCATCACCCCCATCACTGCCTGCTCCATCACCCCATCATTGTCTGCTCCATCACCCCATCACTGTCTGCTCCATCACCCCATCATTGTCTGCTCCATCACCCCATCACTGCCTTCTCCATCACCCCATCACTGCCTGCTCCATCACCCCATCACTGCCTGCTCCATCACCCCATCATTGTCTGCTCCATCACCCCATCACTGCCTGCTCCATCACCCCATCACTGCCTGCTCCATCACCCCCATCACTGCCTGCTCCATCACCCCCATCACTGCCTGCTCCATCACCCCATCACTGCCTTCTCCATCACCCCCATCATTGTCTGCTCCTTCACCCCATCACTGCCTTCTAGACCATCACTCCCATCACTGCCTGCTCCATCATACACACAGACATACACACAGACATACACACACAGAGACATACATACATACATACACACATACATACACACAAGACACCACCTCTCTCCTCTCACCTGTCCGCAGCATCGCCAGCGCTTCCTCCCTCACACAGCAGCGGCCGCTGAATGATGACGTCATTCAGCGGCGCTCCTCTGTGTGAAACAGGAAGCGTGGCCTCCGGGCAGGAAGCAGGACGGACCCTTGCCGCTCCGTTCCTGCTATTCACTCTTGCAGGCAGCGGAGCTGCCGTGATCGCATCGCTCCCTGCCCGCCGCTGCACTGCACTGCAGGGTGGAATTGCTGCTGCCGCACCGCCCCCACACACATGCCGCCTGGGGCGGACCGCCCCCCCCCGCCCCCCCACGCTACGCCAGTGGACGTAACCCACGTGTGACTGTTTTCACGCCGCTCGATTCTTCCGCCATTGTCTAGCAGCAGTGTACCACCTCTGCACGGTGGACCCCGGGCTGCGAACGCACCCACTACTACTTTACAATCTGGAGCGTTCCGCCAGCCCTAACAGTACCAGTGTCTTCTAATGCTCGCTAATGCTAAAATGTTCTATAAAAACTGTGGTATTCTAGAAGTTTGTAAACATCCTGATGGTCCAATAGTTATTAAGATCTCTGTTAATCTTGTGGGTCACATTGGTGGTCTATAAATTGCCTTTTGGACCAGTGTCTTGTAAAGCGTTCATGGTGAGGTGTTTTATAAAATGTATGGTAATATAGTAGTTGAGAAACATCCAGATGGTCCAGTGGCTTTAAAGATCTCTATTATTCTAGTGGCCTATATAGTCCCTGGTGGCCTAGTGGACTTTAAATTACCTGTTGGACCAGTGTCTTATAAAGCTTGCTAATGTTAGTGTTTTGTAAAAGCTGTGATATTGTAGCAGTTTGTCAACATATTGATGGTCTGGTACTTTTTTAAGATCCTTAATATTCTAGTGATTTACATAGTCCCTGGGAGCCTAGTGGTGTGTAAATCCCCTGTTTCATCTCACTAATGATAAATTGTTTCATAAAAGTTGTGGTATTCTAGCATTTTATAAATTTCCTGCCAGTGGTCTTAGAAATCTGTAGTGGCTCATGCCCTAGTGGCTCAACCACTAGTCCCTGGTGGCATAGTGGTGTATAAATTAAATTCCTGAGTGATTTATTGGTGCATAGTCTTCTGGACATATTATATAATTTGAATGGAAACAATATATCAGAGTAATAATTAACATACTGTACGTTTTCCATCTATATTAACATTTCAGGACCAGACAGAACATTTAGAAGCTCCCTACTCGTCATGTACTGTGGATGGCTCCGATATTCCTGTGGCAAATCTTTATGAAAAATATAACAGTTCATACTCAATACAGGTAAAGGCCAAAGTTGGAAGATAAATGAATACATTTTGGTTCCTAAATTTGGTTCTGCATAATTTATGGGGTAAGGTCTCTTTGTGGAGAGTGATAAGCCAAGCCTGACATACCAGTGTAAGGAGACTTATAAGCCATGCAATGCTCCTCTGGTAAATTAAAAATGCAAATTGCCTCTTAAGAGAGGAGGAGCACTAGAATTCTAGCGCCAACTATTGGAAGTAGCAATACTAACAGTCAATATCAACCTTTTAATGAGTCTTGCCATATGACTTAGGATAAAAGCCAAAACCAGAATCTCAATGTGCAGACACAGTGTTTCGGGGTGTTGCCCCCTCCTCAGTGCAAAGTATGAGATATGATTTGGCTGGTTGACAGGCTTAAGACTGGGATCTAAGGGGTAAGGTTTCTCCTTGTGGAGAGTGACAAACCAGGCCTGGCGTGTCAGAGTTCCATATAATAGATGAAAAGTTGTTAATCAATGGGGCTCTCGATCATTGACACAGCATTGATTGCGAGAACGGGGCTCTAGAGTGGCACTGATTGAAGAGAGTGGTGGTTAAGAAGGCATGCCTGCGCCATTCTTTATCTATGGGACAGACAAAGACAGCCGATTGATGTATATCGGTCCACTGGACAATGAATGGAGGGATCATGCATGTGGTCAACTACCATTCCATTTAAGCACCGCCCCCCCCAGTATTTGGATACTATGAATACATAAGGTTCAATGGGCAAATCCCCTTTAGGACATGGCCAATGATACAAACTCTATTGCAAAAAAAAGGAAAAATACTGTAATGTAACCCAGTTTCAATACCAGACACATCCTATACATAAGCGTGATACTGTATCTCGGAAGAATATACACAACCGTTTTTTTCTAATATCATACAACCCCTTTAAGATGGTTTTTAAAACTAACTCTGTACTTTTCATTTTTAGCCATAATACATTCCATGTAGATGGCGGTAATGTAATCTGGTGTCCTTAAAACTGATAGTATAAAGTTACCGAAGGAGCGCACAAATGGCAGAGTGTTCAGGGCACCTGGCATTCATGCCTGATTGGTGTTCCGCAAAAGTCATTAGCATGAAATAGGACTGGCACATAGAGGCTTGGGCAGCCCAAAAATCGAGGCGTGTAGAAAACAGTTTTCTGCTGCATATTACCTGTACCTTAGAAGCAAATATCATTTAATCTCTGGGGTTATAATGGATTTTACATATCTTCATTACCATTCATGCCAAAAAGAATTAACATTTGTTACAAGAAATATCTTTACTTTTACAAATATGTGGCTGCTTTAACCCCTCTCCGATATGTGGCGTAATAGTACACCTATGTCGGGCTCCCCTTGTTTGGTGCAGGCTCTGGCGTGAGCCCGCACTTTCTGGGTACATGACAGCTGATCTATACAGCTGACGTGCCTGCAACAGCCACGGGTGGAAGAGCGATCCACCTGCTGCTAACTAGTTAAATGACGCTGTCAATCTCTGACAGCAACATTTAACTCGTGCTTACAGGAAGTGCATCACTAAACCCGCCCATCGGTGACCCCGTCACATGATCGCGGGTCATAGATGGGTCGGCATAACAACCAGAGGTCTGCTGCAGACCTATTTGGTTGTCATTGCCAGATTGATATGAGCACCGTCCCGTGGCGATCAAAGTATTGCAGCTTCTAGTCTCCCATGGAGACTATTGCAGCATGCAAAAAATACTGCCACCACTGGAGAAATGAAGAATTAGTGGTTGTTTGGGTTTTTCACTGATCGATATATCCTTGTAGCTTCTTTCACCTTTGGCTTATACAAGATGATTAAATCCCAGGGTGTTCTGCTGCTGTGACCCTCAGCAATCAGCAGTGATCAAAAGAATAACCTGGCAGCAAATATTCAATTTTCCTGCAGTCCCACCATTGAAAAAGTCAAGAATTACATGGCTTTCTCCAAAACCAGTGAATGTTAGTGTTCTCCAGAGAGAGAGACTTTATGTCCTTTGTAGCTGCCTTCACATTTAATAGATGAACACGAGAACCCACACTGAGCACAAACCTCAGAATAACTTGCAGGTTGTCCTACTTCTGTGATCATCAGCAGTCATCTGTGATCAGTTGGATAACCTGGCAGCAAAAGTTAAATTTCCCTGCAGTGCCACCACAGGAGAAGTGAAGAATTACACTGTTCCCTCTAGAATCAGTGGCTGTATGTGTCCTCCAGTGTTAGATTTATCCTTTCACCTCTGGCTAATAGATGGGAGTTCGAAACAGGGGATCCTGCACTAGTAAAAATTCCCACCAGCATATTCAAAATGAGTTCTTTAAACCAGATGACCAATATAAGTGCAACTATCCCCAGATGCCAAGGAAATCCGATTATCAGTGTGAAATAAGCCACTGACTGAAGGGTCTTATTTTGCTTTCAGCATTAAAATAAACTCGCATGCATAGCTGAGCCGAGCTTGCATGTCTACAGGAAAAAGGAGACAAAATACTTGTTACAGATTTGCAGCCTAAAATCCCATATAATAGGCTAGATTTGGTAGATGGTGTTCATATTCTCAAGTTACTGCCCATAAAAGTCAATGGAACCTGAAAAAATAAGTAGCTTCCTCTATTTATATTCCTATTGCTAGCTACATCAGTGTAAAGTATGGATGGACATCAAATAGTTCTGTACTGTAATCTTTGTCTGTAGGTTGACGGCCATTTGAGTCGCCCCCCTCACTCCCATTTTGGGCTACAGAACTAGTGGTCTAATAAATTAGAATGAATTTTATGCATTTATACATATTCTTATTTTTCCCTCGACAGTCCTGCCTGCGCTCATGTTTCCAGGAGGAGATGGTGAAAATGTGTAAATGTGCCCACTACTTGTATCCTCTACCGGATGGCGCCCATTACTGCAACAACAAGGATGATCCAGACTGGGGTACGTATAACTGAAAGAAAGAGAACGCGGTGCAAAGTTTGCTCCCTAAGGCTCTGCCCAAACTCCCCAAAAAACAGCAATACCACAAGGCGGTGGGAACCGGGGCAGAGAAAGGTTGGGAATGGGGTATGCAAAGGGCATGGAAGGGATTGGCATCAAAACATAGCTCCTGGATGATAAGCTCAAAAAGTTAGTAAGTGTAAAGTTGGTAGAAGGAAATCATTGCCCTAGGCCAGATATTTCTCTTTGCCAATCATTTGTGGAGGGTGTGGAGTCGGGGTCTTTTTGGTGTCTATTGACTGGCTGAGAATTGGGCAGAGCCAATGGCATAATCCTGGCCCAATGCAACATTTGTAATGCCTCCCAACTGCCATGTACCAGTTATAATGCCGGTATCTTCCTATGTGGAAAGGAAGCAATGAGGGACTCTTAGGCATCAAGACTGGGTATGCCTGTGGCACCCCCTGTAACTATGCCCCCTGGGCAGAGCATAAATGTGCATTAGTAATTCAAGTCTCTGTTTGCAGTGTCCTGTTATTACCAGATGAAAGATTCAGTGGAGGAAAGAGAAATGTGCATCAACCTTTGCCAGCAGCCGTGCACGTAAGTAATTATCCATATTCTTGCTTTCCATGGCCACTAGGGGGGAGTATTGCAAGCAGTTCGCAAAAGCTGCATTAATAATAAATACAGTATGCAGGAGTCTGCATACACTCCCCCTAGTGGTGGCCGCAAGCAGCCAGAATTTTATCATCCATGTCACAGTACATAATGAGACATTTAGACCAGATATATAGATTGATTTGTTTTTTTTTCTTATTGTTACAGTGACAGTAACTATAAAATGACAATCTCCATGGCGGATTGGCCCTCCGCCGCGGCAGAGGTATGTACAGCCATGCAAAATGCTGCCATTTGCTGGTATTTTTCTGCGTGCCCTAAGCAATGAAAGTAATTGACCGCATTTGTGCAAAAATAGGAATATCATTTGTGGTTACCAGTTAACATTCTAAAAAATAAAATTAGAACTGATCTTCCTAAGCCCAACGTTACACAACCTGCAGTGCACGATGCCAGAATGTTCATCATGATTGGTCCAGATGTTCCTGCTAATTATTTTCTTCCCTGATCCTCTCCATGATATATACAGTATATCACAAAAGTGAACACACCCCAGACATTTTTGTAAATATTTTATTATAACCTTTCATGTGACAACTCACTATATACCTCCAATCTTCAAAGAATCCATCATTGTGCACTTCCCAGCACCCTTGTGTAATTGCTGACATTTTTATATTGTAATTTCAGGACTGGATTTTTCATGTTCTTTCTTATGAAAAAGAAGGCAGCCAACAGATAACGGTGAACAGGTTGGTAACTGTCCATCATTATGCCACATAGCCCTTGACCCTAGAGTCCTCTGAACCTAAAAGTTTTACCTTCCTCTTGGCCACATTTCCTGAGTTGAGTTGCATGAGATGACTGGCTTTGGGGAAAAAAACCCCCATAATACTATATTGGGAGGTAGATATACTATGTGTGTCAATATGGTCGTTTCCAGTGGTTATGTGAATTGTGGCCTGTCGTGGCGTTTGCAAGTGTATCAGAATAATGCATTAAAGGGATATTTAAGTTATCCCCTATACACGGGATAGGCGATAATTTCCCCATCATTGGGGGTCTGACCTCTGGGTGGCCTTCACATATTGTGATTTTTTGCTGTGATCGTGGTAGGACCACAGCGTTTTTTGCTACCATTTTGGAAAACCGCAACACGGCTGCAAAGTGTGAATTCATTCGAAACATCGTCTTTGATTTAATTTTTCTCAGGAGGTCTCATAATTGACTCTTACTGATATTCTTCTAAAGACGTCTGATTGATCTGTCCCTAAACACATCACCTCTCGACAGTCTGCTCAGTGAGATGGCCCATTATCACTGATGGTCAGTGAGATGATTGATTCATACACCCCATGACTGGTCACATAGTAATCTACCATCGGGCTCCAATTTTTTATCAATGTTACTCTATAGTAAAAGTTGAAAATATTAAATATATCCCCTCTTCCATCAGGAATGGCATCATCAGACTGAACATCTACTTTCAGGGATTCAATTACCGCAGCGTTTCAGAGTCAGAAACCACCAACGTGAGTGCCGAATACGCGGGGGGGGGGGGGCTAGGTTATAAGTGTATAGATAAAGATATGGGCTACTGGGTAGTAAAGGCAGGGGAGATCATAATTGTGTGAAATGGAAGTTGCTGGACTTGCCCTTGAGGTTGAGACAATATTGGTTTTGCTCTACAATGTAGGCCTGGGATAGGTGTCCGCCACAGTGTTACTACCAGGTAATCGTTATGCAAATACCACAATCAATAAAAATGTATTCCTACACAATTTATGCTCATTGGTTGTGTCTCGTATTGCAGCTCCATTAAAGTGAATGGGGCTCAGCTGCCATACCAATCTGCAGATTGGTCTGGTGCTGTTTTTTTTTTAAATTATGAACAACCCCTTTAAGAACAGAGCTCTTTAGTGATTAATATCCCATATCAAATACACAATAAGTATTCAGAGTCCTGCCTTGTTTGATAAAGATGGTGGGCAAAAGTTTGAAAGTTCTGCAAATAAATTAAAGTTTAAGTGAAGTTAAAGGGAGTCAGTCAACAGAAAATGACTGTTCAAACCAAGTCGAGGCACTCGGTACAGCCTTGGCATGGCTGAGCAGTTCAGTGCACCTTCCAACCTACTTGTTTGTCAATTATTTTTTTCACCTCCATCCTAGCAGGATATTCCACTCTATGATCTCTAAATGGGCAGGGGTTGTCCCTTTAAGATACTGATGATATAATGAAGATGAAACAATGGAACTCAATCATGGTACTTTTTGTTCCATAGGTGGTATGGCTGCTCTCCAACTTGGGTGGCCAGTTTGGATTCTGGATGGGAGGCTCTGTCTTATGCATCATTGAGGTTGTAGAAATCATTATAGACTGTATTTGGATAACATTACTCAAACTTTCCGCCTGGAACAAATTGAGAAAAGAGAAGAAGCGGCGGCCCGAGTACTCCGATCCACCACCTACAGTGTCCGAGCTGGTGGAGGCATACATAAACCCTGGATTCCAACATGAAGATATCGTGCCCACGACTATACCAGGAACCCCACCTCCGAATTATGACTCTCTACGGATGCGGCACATCGATGATGTGATTGAAGTCATATCTAGTGATGAAGAATAAATGTTTTTTACTTTTTTTTTTCATTAAAACACCCATCTATCGGCTGCTCCTCTAATCATCACATTCAAAAAATCTAATAGAATCAGACATTATCATATATTTTTGGAACAGAATGACGTCCGTTACAGGTCATTTTTAGTATTGATCTACTCAAAGTTTTAGAATAAAGTTATTTTAATTACTGAAGTCTTTTTCCTTAGAGTTGGAAGCTCTGCTTTGTACTTATGGATGAGATTCCTAGTTTATGACTGGGTAGAGTCTATATTATGTTGTATGGGACAATTGTGATTCACTTTCAGGTCTGTATATATCAGGATTTGGAAAATTTCAGGCCAGGTAGTCAATATTCTTAGGTATTTCTTACTGCCACTTAATTTTGTGATATATATACCGTATATATATATATATATATATATATATATACAGTATATATATATATTACCTCTTGATGTCTAGGAAAATGTTGGTGCTTCCTACTAGGTCAACCTACACATGATCCTTGAGTTCCCTGTCCATCTTCAGTAGTTTAGTCTAGTCATTTAAATGGGTTGACTGATGAAGATCACTTGACATTCTCTCCCCGACAGTCTCAACTTTGCCACCTATGACATAGTTGGCCGAAATGTATCATGTCATCAAGCGATACTTTATCTCTCCGAGGATCATTACTGAAGAAATGTATGTTTGAACTAAAGAGCTGGGACCTCCAGGAGAGGGATGCAATAATGAGCTAATTGGTGGGGGTGGGTGCTTTTAGAGAAGGGGCTGAACACTTGTAAACCGGTTTTGTCAAAATAGTTTGGAAATCCCAAGCACAAAAGGAATGGAGGTTACAAAAGTAGACAGTGCTCCCCTTTTTGTGGACAGGGCTTAGATGTCCCAATTTTTCCTACTGAAATGTTGGTAAGTGAAGGGTTACCTAGTTGACACAACTCTTTTACACATCAGCCAGTACCTGGCAAGTTCTTAATAGTTTGTTTCATTCTAAAAGATATTTATTGGATGAGAAACATACAGCTGCCTTCTAAAACAGCAGTCCATTAGGGTTGAGCAAAAAGCTTTGCGCCGTCCTTGGCCCCTAGATGATGGTAACGTTCACTCATGTGGCTGGCATCCTCGGTCCAGCACCCTAGTCACCTCTAGTCTTCACTAGTCACTTTGACATCATTAGTCGAGAGGCCTAGTAAATGCCAGAGGTGCATGGCCTGCCGGGCAGAGGATGCCAACCACAAAAGCGAAGACTGTCCAGATCCAGCTACCACCGAAGACTGGGATGGATTCCAGATTATGGCAGCATAGATCTTTTTGCTAAACTCTACTGTCCAATTTTTACAACTAGGCGTCAAGTAAGTAATTGGGACAGGTACAGTTTGTCGGGGAAAATACAGCTATTTTTTTTTATTCTGTTCAGTCCCTTTAAACATAAGTTGGTGATCTACAACATAACAGGAACTGATCTATATGAACTAAGACAGGCCACTACATAATGTGTAGAGCTGTGCTGTTCCGGCTCTATACACTATGTACATACGGTCGAAGGTAGAGCTGGAAACAGCTGCTCGATGGGAGGTGCTTGGTGTAACATCCCCACCAATCTGATATACAGCTGTGGCCAAAAGTATTGACACCCCTGCAATTCTGTCAGATAATACTCAATTTCTTCCTGAAAATGATTGCAAACACAAATTCTTTGGTATTATCTTAATTTAATTTGTCTTAAATGAAAAAACACAAAAGGAATTGTCCTAAAGCCAAATTGGATATAATTCGACAACAAACATAAAAAGGGGTGGACAAAAGTATTGGCACTGTTCAAAAAATCATGTGATGCTTCTCTAATTTGTGTAGTTAACAGCACCTGTAACTTACCTGTGGCACCTAACAGGTGTTGGCAATAACTAAATCACACTTGCAGCCAGTTGACATGGATTAAAGTTGAGTCAACCTCTGTCCTGTGTCCTTGTATGTACCACATTGAGCATGGAGAAAGGAAAGAAGAGCAAAGAACTGTCTGAGGACTTGAGAAACCAAATTGTGAGGAAGCATGAGCAATCTCAAGGCTACAAGTCCATCTCCAAAGACCTGAATGTTCCTGTGTCTACCGTGCGCAGTGTCATCAAGAAGTTTAAAGCCCATGGCACTGTGGCTAACCTCCCTAGATGTGGACGGAAAAGAAAAATTGACAAGAGATTTCAACGCAAGATTGTGCGGATATTGGATAAAGAACCTCGACTAACATCCAAACAAGTTCAAGCTGCCCTGCAGTCCGATGGTACAACAGTGTCTACTAGAGTTGAGCGACTTTTGGTTTTTTAGGGTCGCGTTTCGTTTCGTGAAACCCGACTTTTCCAAAAGTCGGGTCGAGCAAGATCGTCCGATTATAGGGAAAAGTCGGGGTCGTCCCGAAACACGAAACCCAATGTAAGTCAATGGGGAATAAAAGTCGGCAGTTAGAGGAGGACAGGAAACACACCTACAGTGCCCATTTGAATGCCAAAAGCATCAATTCTTCTTACTTAAGCTTGTCAACCTTAATTAACTTCATAATACAAGTTACGCACTGAAAAATGGGGGTTATTTGGATAAAGTTGTGGGGGGGTAGGGCTGGCTCCAGGTTTTCATGTGCCCTGGGCGAAAGAGCGCCCCTTTAACACATACCACAACTCATCATGCTCCGATACGGCAGAGAAATAGCGGTATAGTACAATGAAAAATACTTCACTTTTTACATCTCATGACGAGGCCCATCTATTTCTCCATACAGAATCATTGGTCCCATATAATGTTTGAAACAGTATATGATGAGCTCCACATAATGCTACAGTATATGTTGGTCCCCATGGATGAAGCTCCACTGTCTTATGGGCCCAAATAATGCTCCAAACATAATGGGCCCCATTTCTACTGCTCTAGTGTATAATGGGCCCTGTAAATGCTGCTCCAGTGTCTGATGTCCACCTTTGGAATGTTCCAGTGTATGGTGGGCCCCATCTATCATTCTCCAGAGTATAGTGCTCCCCAAAAATTGCTGTCCCAACATTGAAAACAATCAAATAAGTCTCCTCGCTAGGGAATCCCTGTACTTGTCTGGACTCCTCGTCGTCCCCATCTTCCATCTCACTGCACAGTATTTCAACTTTGCAAGTGCTGTGATCCTGAGCAAGCAGGGGGGGGCCCACTCGTTGGCGACGGCACTGGCACAGGGCCCCTGATAGTACGGTGGTGTGTCTGATGGCGGGTGGGCCGAACCTGCACTTTCATCTGCAGCTTCCTCTTTGTCACCGTGTAAGATGGAACTGTATATGGGAAGGGTAACCTGAGTTTCATCAGGGTCAGATTCAGGCCGAGTAGCGTGCGAGGGGAATGTAGTGGTCTGGGTCAATGTACCAGCAGATTCATCGAGCAGTGGCTGGGCATCAGTGCACTTGTGTCGCCCCCAGGAGTACGGTCGCCACAGTGGCATTACCTTCTTCCTAGGGAGTGTGATGTCATGCTTGGGAGCAACGAACGATCTCTCTGGCAGGTTAACTGATTGGGCGGCGTTATTCCCACGAGTCATGAGCCTCCAAACAGCGTTCATGAAGGCAAAGTGTTTGTTTTACGTGGGCAGTATGGTTGCAAAGCTGAACCTTAAAGGAATGTCCAGAAGGGCACCACCAGGAGTGGAGCCTACGGTTAAATTCGACTCCACCTGGGAAACCTCAACCATGCCAGCTACAGAACAGATGCACACATTGCAAGCTTAATTCCGTTAACGAACGAGACTCCGTCATGCCCCGCGGTCCGAGTCCGGCTTACTAGAGGGACACGTGAGGCTCTGGCACATGAGATTGGCCAATAACTGGTGTGTCATGCCATTACATGTCCGTGGCTGCATGTGCGCTACACTGAAAAGGCCAGCGTTTGTCGCTTACAGGTGCAGATAACCCGCTGAACAACGTTAGTGATGGGGATCAGTGATGACAATTATTACCCGCGAACAATGATTTCCCAGTAAGTGCAGGTCAACCGCAGTTCCGGAATTAGGCCTAGCCATCATTCCTGAAAAAATGAAAAACTTACGTGTGCAAACCACAGGTGCTGTAGCTTGCTTAACAGCTCGCCAGCCGTTCTCACGCCCGGTATGGATTGCACATGATTGCACAAAGGTTAGAAAGGGTACCGTATCCACGGATAACATGTATGGATAGCGTACACATTCAAAATATATGTCTGTACATCAGGAGGCAGGTTCAGACTGTGTTAGGCCCAGTATGGATTGCACGTGATTGCACAAAGGTTAGAAAGGGTACCGTATCCCCGGATAACATGTATGGATAGCGTACACATTCAAAATAGATGTCTGTACATCAGGAGGCAGGCTCAGACGGTGTTAGGCCCAGTATGGATTGCACGTGATTGCACAAAGGTTAGAAAGGGTACCGTATCCCCGGATAACATGTATGGATAGCGTACACATTCAAAATATATGTCTGTACATCAGGAGGCAGGCTCAGACGGTGTTAGGCCCAGTATGGATTGCACGTGATTGCACAAAGGTTAGAAAGGGTACCGTATCCCCGGATAACATGTATGGATAGCGTACACATTCAAAATATATGTCTTTACATCAGGAGGCAGGCTCAGACGGTGTTAGGCCCAGTATGGATTGCACGTGATTGCACAAAGGTTAGAAAGGGTACCGTATCCCCGGATAACATGTATGTATAGCGTACACATTCAAAATATATGTCTGTACATCAGGAGGCAGGCTCAGACGGTGTTAGGCCCAGTATGGATTGCACGTGATTGCACAAAGGATAGAAAGGGTACCGTATCCCTGGATAACATGTATGGATAGCGTACACATTCAAAATATATGTCTGTACATCAGGAGGCAGGCTCAGACGGTGTTAGGCCCAGTATGGATTGCACGTGATTGCACAAAGGTTAGAAAGGGTACCGTATCCCCGGATAACATGTATGGATAGCGTACACATTCAAAATATATGTCTGTACATCAGGAGGCAGGCTCAGACGGTGTCAGGCACATTATGGATTTGGCGGCCCAGATTACACAGCGGAGGAGCAGGGAGAGGTAAAGATTGCAAATGCTGGGGCCCTGCCCAAGCAAGGGGGGCCCATTCGTGGGCGTCGGTACTGGCACTGGGCCCCTCATAGTACGGCGGTGTGTCTGACTGCGGGTGTGCACCACCACCGTCAGAGACACTTGATTGCACTATGAGGGACCCTGTGCCAGTGCCCGCACCCAAGAGTCGGCCTACCCACCTGTCCAGGGCAACGGCACTCGCACGGTGTCGTGCGCTAGGTGGTGACCCCGGCCATGGGGGGGGGAGGCAGCACAGTTAGGGAGTTTTAGAAAGTGGCATATGTTGATGTTGGACATTCAGCTGATGCAAAAGGTGAAATAGGTGAAGTCCCAGGAAGAGGTGGACCAAAGCAAGCCATTTTTCTGTCACCCTATGTGTCATCAGGGGAAGGTGGGACAAAATCCTTGGAAACCCATGCATGGTTCATTTTAATGAAGGTTAGATCATCCACATTTTGGGTTGACAGACGGGTCCTTTTTTCTGTCAGGATTGATCCAGCTGCACTGAAGACTCTTTCCGATAGCACACTTGCAGCTGGGCAAGCGAGCTCCTGTTAGGCATATTGGGCCAATTCAGGCCAGGTGTCCAGTTTAGCGGCCCAATAGTCAAAGGGGAATGACCTGTGTGGGAGAACATCGATATGGGAGGAAAAGTAGTTTGTAACCATAGTTGACAACTGCTGTCTCCTGTCACTTTCCATCGATGCAGTATTACCAGTTGTGTGAGCGGTATTTGAAAAATCAGTCCACAACATTGTCATGAAACCCCTATCTCCAATGCCACTTCTGCTGTGTGCACCACGAACACCTCTGCCAAGCTGCCCCCGGCCCGTACGGCTCGTGTGAGAACCATCACCGCTGCTGTGTGCTGGGAATGCCTCAAGCAACCGATTTACCAGAGTTGCTTGTTTATTAGCCAATATTAGGTCAAGGTTCTCCTGTGGCATGATGTTTTGTAATTTGCCTTTATAGCGTGGATCCAGGATGCTGGCCAACCAGTAGTCGTCATCGTTCATCATTTTGGCAATGCGTGGGTCCCTTTTTAGGATCTGCAAGGCATAATCTGACATGTGGGCCAATGTTCCCGGTGTCAATGATGCACTGCGAGTGCTGGGTGGAGGAGCACTTTCTGGCAAATCCACATCCCTCCAGTCACGCACAAACCCTGTACCAGACCTTGCCACGCCAACATTTTCACTTGCCCCACGAGATGCATCCTCCTCCCCTAAGTAATCATCCCCATCATCCTCCTCCTCCTCCTCTTCTTCCTCCACCTCGTCCAGGAGAGGTCCCTGAGCAGACAATGGCTGAATGTCATCAAGGATTCCCTCCTCCTCATCAACATTGGCTGCAGACGCCTGCTCCTTAAGGTGCGTCAAAGTTTGCATGAGCAGACGCATAAGTGGGATGCTCATGCTTAGGATGGCGTCGTCTGCGCTTACCAGCCGTGTGCATTCCTCAAAACACTGAAGGACTTTACAGAGGTCTTTCAGCTTCGACCACTGCACACCTGTCAACTCCATGTCTGCTCTCAAAGTGCCTGGCCGTGTATCCTCCCACAAATGCATTATGGCCTGCCTCTGCTCGCACAGCCGCTCCACCATGTGCAGGGTGGAGTTCCACCTTGTTGCAATGTCGATAATGAGGCGGTGGTTGGGAAGGTGGAGCAATCGCTGCAGCTTCTGCATACGAACGGAGTGTACAGGCGACCGGCGGATGTGCGCGCACAGTCTTCGCACCTTCTGGAGCAGGGCTGTTAACTCCGGATAATTTTTGAGGAAGCACTGCACCACCAGGTTCAAGGTGTGAGCCAAGCAAGGTATGTGGCTGAGTTTTGAAAGGGCTATGGCTGCCACAAAATTACGGCCGTTATCACTAACTACCTTGCCTGCCTCAAGATGTACACTGCCCAGCCACGACTCAGTTTGTCGCTTCAAGTACTCGGCCAGCACCTCGGCGGTGTGTCTGTTGCCCAAACACATCATCTGCAACACAGCCTGCTGACGCTTTCCACTAGCTGCTCGATAGGGGGACACATCGTGTGCAACAGTGGCAGCTGCAGATGGAGTGCTCGTACGACTGCGCTCTGTGGACGAGCTTTCGCTTCTGGAGGAGGAGGAGGAGGGTGGAACGCCTACAGCCAACTGTTTCCTATACCGTGGGCTAGGCAGCACTGTCCCACCACCGCTGTCCCCTGTGGACCCTGCATCCACCACATTAACCCAGTGCGCAGTGATGGACACGTAATGGCCCTGGCCATGCCGACTGGACCATGCATCAGTTGTGAGGTGCACCTTTCCGCTCACTGACTGCTTGAGTGCATGGACAATGCGGTCTTTCACATGATGGTGGAGGGCTGGGATGGCTTTGCGAGAGAAGTGGCGACTGGGTAGGTCATAGCGTGGTACTGCATAGGCCATGAGTTCGCGAAAAGCTGTGCTTTCCACCAACCAAAAGGGCATCATCTCAAACGAGATTAGTTTGGCAATGTGGGCGTTCAAACCCAGTGTACGCGGATGAGAGACTGAGTACTTTCTTGACCTACTCATAGTGTCTGGGAGGGTGAGCTGGACTTGAGAGCTGCATATGGTGGAAGTAGCGGTGGACAGGGCGGACTGAGAGAGGGTTGATGATGGTGATGGAGTTGGTGTTCTTTCTGATGGCCTAGAATCAGTCTTTCGTTGATATAACAGTGGGATTCCCTGACTGCTGTGGCCTTGCAACGACACCTCAACATTTGCTGCTGTGCTAACCGGTGGGCTTACAGTGGGGGAAACAATGTAGCATTGCTGACTACCTTCGTTGTGATCAGTTGCACATGTGGCACTTGAGGTTTGGTGTTGTGTCCACGCTTGCAAGTGCATGCTGGTTAAATGTCTAAGCATGCAACTGGTATTCAAATTTTTCAGATTTTTCCCTCGGCTAAAGGTCTTTTGATGTTTGGAACCTGTCTTTGGAGTGCTCCGGGCCTGCCAGATAACAGCTGTTGCGATGTCGATGTCTGCTGTGGATGCTCCTCATCTGAGCTATTGGAAGCAGCACCCTCTTCCCCCAATGGATGCCAATCTGGGTCAACAACTGGGTCATCCATCACCTCCTCTTCTATGTCATGTGCACCTTCCTCTGTGTCACCGTGTATGGTGGTATAGTGTGCGGGAAGGGGCACCTGAGTCTCATCAGGGTCAGAATCTGGCTCTGTACACTGCGAGGACAATGTAGTGCTCTGAGTGAATGTACCAGCAGAATCATCCATCAGTGGCTGTGCATCAGTGCACTCCATGTCAGATTCATCTTGGCCTGGGTAATTCACCATTTGACTTGATAATCCAGGCATGGTATGTGAAAACAGCTCCATGGAGTAATCAGTAGTATGGCCTGCGTCATCCTTCAATCTTGGTTGGGGTGAAGGACACAAGGAAAGGTGTGGTTCATGAACATGAGCCTCCAATGACGACTCAGTGCTTTTACTTTTTACAACTGAAGAAGAGGAGGCGATAGAGCTGGAGGCTGAGTCAGCAATGTAAGACAAAACTTTTTCCTGATGCTCTGGCTTTAAAAGCGGTTTGCCAACTCCTAGAAAACTAAGCGTTCGAGGCCTTATGTAGCCAGACGATGACGCAGGCTCAACACCTCCTGCATTCGGTCCTATTTTGCTCTTGCCACTACCATCAGATCCACCACCAACACCATCATTACCAGCTGCCAACCCCCGCCCAATTCCACGGCCTCTTCCACCAGCCTTCCTCATTTTTGGTAGAAATGTAGACAAAATCCAACAAACTATATAGTAATGTAAAACAAGGTACAAGGTGTCTATAGGACAGGGGAGATTTTGAATTTCTGCAGACACTTGTGGACACTGGACACTTTTGGATTGTGTGAGGCCCACTGATATCTGAGCGCTATGTCACAGGCTCGATGGCACAGCTGTGACCAAAGTGACTAGAGGATAAGGGAGATTTTGAATTTCTGCAGACACTTGTGGACACTGGACACTTTTGGATTGTGTGAGGCCCACTGATATCTGAGCGCTAGGTGACAGGTTCGATGGCACAGCTGTGACCAAAGTGACTAGAGGATAAGGGAGATTTTGAATTTCTGCACACACTTGTGGACACTGGACACTTTTGGATTGTGTGAGCCCCACTGATATCTGAGCGCTATGTGACAGGCTCGATGGCACAGCTGTGACAAAAGTGACGAGAGGATAAGGGAGATTTTGAATTTCTGCACACTTGTGGACACTGGACACTTTTGGATTGTGTGAGGCCCAATGAATATCTGAACGCTATGTGACAGGCTCGATGGCACAGCTGTGACAAAAGTGACGAGAGGATAAGGGAGATTTTGAATTTCTGCAGACACTTGTGGACACTGGACACTTTTGGATTGTGTGAGGCCCAATGAATATCTGAGCGCTATGTGACAGGCTCGATGGCACAGCTGTGACCAAAGTGACTAGAGGATAAAGGAGATTTTGAATTTCTGCACACACTTGTGGACACTGGACACTTTTGGATTGTGTGAGGCCCAATGAATATCTGAGCGCTATGTGACAGGTTCGATGGCACAGCTGTGACAAAAGTGACGAGAGGATAAGGGAGATTTTGAATTTCTGCAGACACTTGTGGACACTGGACACTTTTGGATTGTGTGAGGCCCACTGATATCTGAGCGCTATGTGACAGGCTCGATGGCACAGCTGTGACTAGAGGATAAGGGAGATTTTGAATTTCTGCACACACTTGTGGACACTGGACACTTTTGGATTGTGTGAGGCCCACTGACATCTGAGCGCTATGTCACCTGCTCGATGGCACAGCTGTGACAAAAGTGACGAGAGGATAAGGGAGATTTTGAATTTCTGCACACACTTGTGGACACTGGACACTTTTGGATTGTGTGAGGCCCAATGAATATCTGAGTGCTATGTGACAGGCTTGATGGCACAGCTGTGACCAAAGTGACTAGAGGATAAGGGAGATTTTGAATTTCTGCAGACACTTGTGGACACTGGACACTTTTGGATTGTGTGAGGCCCAATGAATATCTGAGCGCTATGTGACAGGCTCGATGGCACAGCTGTGACCAAAGTGACTAGAGGATAAAGGAGATTTTGAATTTCTGCACACACTTGTGGACACTGGACACTTTTGGATTGTGTGAGGCCCACTGATATCTGAGCGCTATGTCACAGGCTCGATGGCACAGCTGTGACAAAAGTGACGAGAGGATAAGGGAGATTTTGAATTTCTGCACACACTTGTGGACACTGGACACTTTTGGATTGTGTGAGGCCCACTGATATCTGAGCGCTATGTGACAGGCTCGATGGCACAGCTGTGACAAAAGTGACGAGAGGATAAGGGAGATTTTGAATTTCTGCACACACTTGTGGACACTGGACACTTTTGGATTGTGTGAGGCCCAATGAATATCTGAGCGCTATGTGACAGGCTCGATGGCACAGCTGTGACCAAAGTGACTAGAGGATAAGGGAGATTTTGAATTTCTGCACACACTTGTGGACACTGGACACTTTTGGATTGTGTGAGGCCCACTGATATCTGAGCGCTATGTCACAGGCTCGATGGCACAGCTGTGACAAAAGTGACTAGAGGATAAGGGAGATTGTATTGCTTTTAAAAAAGCAGTTTGCAGAGCAGTGGGTAAACAGCAATGCCAGCCTGTCAGGAAGCCTTAAAAGGCAGCCCAACAACCAACACCACTGATACACCACAATATAGCCTCCCCTTGCACTGCACACAAAGTGACTGGTGTGTTGTGCAGGCCAAATCGCTAGCAGCAGAAGCAGTTTTTTTTTCTTCTCAGCAGGACAAAAAAAAAAAAATTGGGATTGCTTTTAAAAAAGCAGTTTGCGGAGCAGTGGGTAAACAGCAATGCAGGAATGTCAGGAAGCCTTAGAAGGCAGCCCAACAACCAACACCACTGATACACCACTATATAGCCTCCCCTTGCACTGCACACACAGTGACTGGTGTGTTGTGCAGGCCAAATCGCTAGCAGCAGAAGCAGTTTTTTTGTCTTCTTCCCTGCCTAACGCTCTCCCTACAGAATCAGCAGCAACCTCTCCCTATACTGAGATCGGCAGAAGTAAGATGGCGGTCGGCGTGCACGCCCTTTTATACCCCCTGTGACGCCCACCAAAGCAAGCCAATCACTTGCATGCCCTTCTGAAAGATGGTGGTGACCCCTGCCTATGTCATCACGTTGCCCACAGTGTCCGTGGATCCTGATTGGCTGAAAAAGAGCGCAAAACAAACTTTTGAAACGCGACTTTGGCGCCTAAGTTGCCGACCTCGTGGCCGACGTCATCCTAGGGTCGGGTTTCGTTTCATGAAACCCGACTTTGCCAAAAGTCGGCGACTTTTGAAATTTTTCGACCCGTTTCGCTCAACTCTAGTGTCTACCCGTACTATCTGTCAGCGTCTGAATGAAAAGGGACCGTATGGTAAGAGACCCAGGAAGACCCCACTTCTTACCCCGAGACATAAAAAAGCCAGGCTGGAGTTTGCCAAAACTTACCTGAAAAAGCCTAAAACGTTTTGGAAGAATGTTCTCTGGTCAGATGAGACAAAAGTAGAGCTTGTTGGGCAAAGGCATCAACATAGAGTTTACAGGAGAAAAAAAGAGGCATTCAAAGAAAAGAAAACGGTCCCTACAGTCAAACATGGCAGAGGTTCCCTGATGTTTTGGGGTTGCTTTGCTGCCTCTGGCACTGGACTGCTTGACCGTGTGCATGGCATTATGAAGTCTGAAGACTACCAACAAATTTTGCAGCATAATGTAGGGCCCAGTGTGAGAAAGCTGGGTCTCCCTCAGAGGTCATGGGTCTTCCAGCAGGACAATGACCCAAAACACACTCCAAAAAGCACTAGAAAATGGTTTGAGAGAAAGTACTGGAGACTTCTAAGGTGGCCAGCAATGAGTCCAGACTTGAATCCAATAAAACACCTGTGGAGAGATCTAAAAATGGCAGTTTGGAGAAGGCACCCTTCAAATATCAGGGACCTGGAGCAGTTTGCCAAAGAAGAATGATCTAAAATTCCAGCAGAGCATTGTAAGAAACTCATTGATGGTTACCGGAAGCGGTTGGTCGCAGTTATTTTGGCTAAAGGTTGTGCAACCAAGTATTAGGCTGAGGGTGCCAATACTTTTGTCTGGCCCATTTTTGGAGTTTTGTGTGAAATGATCAATGTTTTGCTGTTTGCTTCATTCAAGACAAATTAAATGAAGATAATAATACCAAAGAATTTGTGTTTGCAATCATTTTCAGGAAGAAACTGAGTATTATCTGACAGAATTGCAGGGGTGTCAATACTTTTGGACACAACTGTATATACACTCTAGCTGAAGAGCCCGGCTCTGTCCGGGCATAGTAACTAACTGTGGTTAGTTATAGCAAATTATAATTATCCTCCATCCCATAGTCCCGTGCCCATATACCCATCATACATATCCACGATCCCATAGGCCCGTGCCCATATACCCATCATACATATCCTCCATCCCATAGTCGAGTGCCCATATACCCATCACACATCCTCCATCCCATAGTCCCATGCCCATATACCCATACCCATCATACATATCCTCCATCCCATAGTCCCGTGCCCATATACCCATCATACATATCCTCCATCCCATAGTCCCGTGCCCATATACCCGTCATACATATCCTTCTTCTCATAGTCCAGTGCCCATATACCCGCCATACACATCCTCCATCCCATAGTCCCGTGCCCATATACCCGCCATACATATCCTTCATCCCATAGTCAACCATTATGACATCATGAGCGGCGGGGCTTGCAACCTATGACATCAGCGTCGCCATGACAACCATTATGACATCATAATGAGGGGCGGGGCTTGATACACACACTTTTTCTCCATTATGTAGATAGGGGCAAAATTGTTTGGTGAATTGGAACGCGCGGGGCTAAAATTTCGCCTCACAACATAGCCTAGGACACTCTCTGGGTCCAGACGTGTGACTGTGCCAAATTTTGTGGCTGTAGCTGCGACGGTGCGGATGCCAAACCCCGGACATACACACACTTGAGCTATATATATATACACATATATATATATATATACACACTCACTGGCCACTTTATTAGGTACACCATGCTAGTAAGGGGTTGGACCCCCTTTTGCCTTCAGAACTGCCTCAATTCTTCGTGGCAGAGATTCAACAAGGTGCTGGAAGCATTCCTCAGAGATTTTGGACCATATTGACATGATGGCATCACACAGTTGGCGCAGATTTGTCGGCTGCACATCCCTGATGCGAATCTCCCGTTCCACCACATCCCAAAGATGCTCTATTGGATTGAGATCTGGTGACTGAGGAGGCCATTTGAGTACAGTAAACTCATTGTCATGTTCAAGAAACCAATCTGAGATGATTCGAGCTTTATGACATGGCGCATTATCCTGCTGAAAGTAGCCATCAGATGTTGGGTACATTGTGGTCATAAAGGGATGGACATGGTCAGCAACAATACTCAGGTAGGCTGTGGCGTTGCAACGATGCTCAATTGGTACCAAGGGGCCCAAAGAGTGCCCAGAAAAAATTCCCCACACCATGACACCACCACCACCAGCCTGAACCGTTGATACAAGGCAGGATGGATCCATGCTTTCATGTTGTTTACGCCAAATTCTGACCCTACCATCCGAATGTCGCAGCAGAAATCGAGACTCATCAGACCAGGCAACGTTTTTCCAATCTTCTACTGTCCAATTTCGATGAGCTTGTGCAAATTGTAGCCTCAGTTTCCTGTTCTTAGCTGAGAGGAGTGGTACCCAGTGTGGTCTTCTGCTGCTGTAGCCCATCTGCCTCAAAGTTCGACGCACTGTGCGTTCAGAGATGCTCTTCTGCCTACCTTGGTTGTAACGGGTGGCAATTTGAGTCACTGTTGCCTTTCTATCAGCTCGAACCAGTCTGCCCATTCTCCTCTGACCTCTGGCATCAACATGGCATTTCCGGCCACAGAACTGCCGCTCACTGGATTTTTTTTCTTTTTCGGACCATTCTCTGTAAACCCTAGAGATGGTTGTGCGTGAAAATCCCAGTAGATCAGCAGTTTCTGAAATTCTCAGACCAGCCCTTCTGGCACCAACAATCATGCCACGTTCAAAGGCACTCAAATCACCTTTCTTCCCCATACTGATGCTCGGTTTGAACTGCAGGAGATTGTCTTGACCATGTCTACATGCCTAAATGCACTGAGTTGCCGCCATGTGATTGG